>NC_045649.1:7331363-7979090 GCF_009829145.1 Chiroxiphia lanceolata | reverse complement strand
TGAGGTACATCCCCAAAGCCCTGTGCACCCTGGGTACTGTCCCAGAAAAGTATTCCCAAAATCCTGGGTACTGACCCCAAGGCACATCCCCAAAGCCCTGTGCATCCCAGGTACTGTCCTGGAAGAGCATTCCCAAAACCCTGGGTATTAGCCCTAAGGTACATTCCAAAAGCCCTGGGCACTGACTATGAGAAGTACCCCCAAAACCCCAGGCACCAACCTCATAAAGTGTCCCCAAACCCCCGGCTACTGATCCCAAGGCGCATTCCCAAAGCTACAGGCACTGACCCCATTGAGCATCCCCACAGCCCTGGACACTGACTCCAAGACACATCCACAAAGCCCTTGGCACTGACCCTGCCGAGCATCTCCAAAGCCTCAGACATGGCCTTAAGCTGCATCCCTACAATCCTGGGCACTGACTTCAAGGCTCATCCATAAAGTCCCAGGCACTGACTGCCAAGCATCCCCAAAGTCCAGGATGCCAAACACCCCTAAAGTCCTGGGTACCGACTTCAAGGTGCATCTCCAAATCCCGGGGCACCGACCCCAAGGCACATCCCTAAAGCCAGGGGCACTGACCCCATCAAACATCCCCAAACCCTGGACACTGATGGCCTCAAACACTCCCCAAACCCCAGACATCAATCCTAAATATCCCCAAAGCTCCACGCAATGACCTCATTGAACATCTCCCAGATCCCAGGCACTGACCCTTCCAAGCATCCCCAAATCCCTGGGCACCAAACCCGAGGCACATCCCTAAAGTCTCAGGCACCAACCCCATCGAACATCCCCAAACCCCCAGGCACCAATCCCAAACATCCCCAAAGCTCCAGGCACTGACCTTATAGATCATTCCCCAAACCCCAGGCACTCTCCCCAAGACACATCCCTAAAGCTCCAGACACTGACCCAGTCAAGCACCTCTAAATCCCCCAGCCACGACCCAGCAAAGCATTTCCAGAACACCAGGACACTGACCCCACTGAGCATCCCCAAAACCCGGGCATTGACTCCAAGGCGCATCCCCAAATCCCGGGGCCACGACCCCCAGCTCACCAAGGACGAGTGAAAACAATGCATCTATATTTCATCAGATGAACAAATTAGAGGAGCACATTTCCTCCACACGCTATCAAATGGGAGATGTCAAGAAAATATGTTGATGTGAGAAAGAGGAGATAAAGAATTATTTTGGAGGAAAAAAGCCGTGGAAGGCTCTTATCTGGAGTGACTCATAGGCACACACTCCTTAACCCCACTGCAGCCCAAGGTCAGCAGTTACATTCCTTTCGGCATTTCATCCCTTCCAAAAAAACATGTTGCTGCAGGAACAATGTGGAGTCTTTGCCGGGCAGCCATCGGAAGAGGGAACTGTATTACCCCCGAAACACTTGAACTTTCCTGATAAAATAAGCAGCGGGACAGTGGCCTGGCCAAGCTGGAGCGTCCAAATCCCTGAGTCAGGCAGCAAAAACGGTCATGGGACGTGGCGCAGAAAAAAAGAAAGAGATATCAGTCTCCTGCTCCCATTCCTGCTCTTTTCCAAGGTGGGGGAGCTGATTTCTTCTCCCCACAGGAAGAAAAATCCGTATGCCCTCGGCATGGAGCAGAGTTGGAGGGCGATGCAGGGCTGGCAGGGAGGTGTTTTACACTTTTTCTTCCTAAATGTAGAATTCCTAAAAGCCTCATGTTTCTCACTCCTGCCATCTCCCCGGGTGCTCTGTCGGGGCCGCTCACATCCCTCTCTCCGGGTAGCCTCGGATCTCAGCCTCAGCTGTACCTCCGTGGAAAGTCTGGGCTGGTTTTCCCTCCACAGCAACGCCCCATCCAGTGTTTTCCAAGGCGGATCACATTTTTTTTTGCAGTAGGACAGAGCACGCAGGGAAAACATCCTCTTCCTTTGCCCAGAACGGGTGTGTTTGACCCCAAATCCACCAACACCATGCAGGGCCCAGTGGTTCCATCCCCAGCCCTGCTGCTCCTGGTTTGGGCAGCGTTGTCCCTTCCTTTCCCAGGGATGTGGGTGTCCCGGACCTTGTGGCTGGCACAGGGCTGGGAATGTTGCACAGCACAGGGATGCTCGAGTGGTGGACACAGTGACGCTGCTGCCACGTTGTTTTTGAGATGCTGCCATGGCTAGGTGGCTCTGCTGGGTCCCCAGGGGAGCACAGGGCTGCCCCTCTCCAGGAACCTCGGATCACCTGCGCCGTGGTACCTTCTCCTTGCGCAATCTGCTGCAACACCCGTGGGGAAAGGATTGCTTTCTTCCCAAGCCCTGATTGCCGAGCTGGCCGGCTCACAACTTGGCCAAAGGGGAAGCTGCAGCCTGCTAGGTGGCCTCGTGATTCACGATGGAAAATAAGACCTTGCCCAACCATGCAACCTTGGATCCAGAGGTGTAAATCCCGGCTGGAGGTGGCTTCCCTGCTCTGGCATGGGATGCTGGCGATGGTCCCCTGTCATGGCTCCGTGCCTGCTTGGCGTGCCCGGGGAGGGGGCAGCGTGGGGGTGTCCCCTGAGGGTTCAGGAGGTGGAAAAGCAGCAGCAGACACAAACCAACCCAACCCCGGCGCCCACAGGCCCTGGAAGCAGCTGCTTGGCAGAGCCTCCGGAGCCTCCCTTGCCGGCGTGGCTCCAGCGCTGCCTTCCCGCCCTGCAGCCGCGGCAGCCAGCAGGGACGTGTGCCGGGGCTCTCGGCAGAACAGGTTCTGCTGTGCTCAGGGGTGCCCAACACTTGGCCATGACCAGCCTGGCTCCAGCACTCACCCTCCGAGCATCCCACACTCATCCTCCCTGCCCGAGGAGATGGGGATGGCCAGGAAGAGCCATGCTGGGGATACACCCCGAGCACTGTCCCAAAATGGGCTTGTAGGGTGCCCTGGCAACAAGGGAAGTGCCCAAATGGGACAACGCTGATGCGTCCCATGACTGGTGGCACTGGCCACAAGTGGCATATTCATTATCTGTGGTAAACGGATTTCCTGCTCCAGAGAGAGGTTGAGGTGAGCTGTCCCCTTGGCCACCAGCTGCCAAGCACGATGCTAGCCCATCTCCGGAATGTGGAGCCTGTAGGGATGCTCACACCTGGACCACTGGCTGTGGAAGAGGAGGGAAACTTCTTCCAGCATCACCTGTGGTTGGTTCAGACCCTCCACTGAACAGGAATGTGGCTTATCCGTCATGGTGCACATCCCAAGAGGTTGGTGACAGCCGGGATGGGCAGAGCCACTGTGGGGGCAGACGTGCCACAGGGCTTTGCCACCTGCACCCCTGCCAGCTCTGAGGAGCCATCACTCCAGGATGCCACCGAGTCAGGGCTGGCAAATGCCTTGGGGTGTTTGCACAAGAGGGGAGGGGTTGGTAGGCTGGCAGCGCCCGTGGGTGTAGCAGACATGTGGGACATGGGTATGCCACCCTCGGGATGCCAGGTGTGGGGCACGAGGGGGCTGCAATGGTGAGGAAGCCCCCAGGAGGTGCAGAAAATACCGGTTTTGGGAGCAGAGCTGGGAGGCCCTGGCGGCACCCAGCTCATCCCCGGGTGCTCCCTGGGGAGCAGGAAGCAAACCCTCCCCACCCTGGGGTAACACACCTCCCCAGACACCCCACTGCCCACCCCGGCCTGGGGCACCCCTTCCCTGGAGGTGTGGATGGGGAAACTGAGGCACGGAGAGGGAGGTGATGGAAAAGCGCAGCAGCAGCAGAGTGATGGGGTTAAAAAAAAAGCAAACAGAGGTGGTTCATCACCTGAAAGGGAAGAAGCGACTCAGGGAGGGAAGGCAGAGGGAGAGGAGTGGGCAGAAGGCGTGCTGGGAGCATCCCATGCCACTGGCTCACCACACTGCTGCTAAAAATAGACCTTGGTTTGGCCACTGTCATCTTTACAAGAAATGCAGTTTTCCAAGCTCCTGGGAAGGATGGCTCCCATGCTCTGGCTGGCACCACGAGCCCCTGCCTGGCACCATGACCCCCTGCCTGGCATCACCGCTGAGCCCACGCAGGACCGGGGAGCAGCTGAGTGTGCAAGAGGAAAGGAAAAAAATAAAACCACCCAACCCAACACAAGAGACTACGGGTTTAACAGCGCAGATCACACTCATTATCTAACACCATCTAATAGCAATTAAAGAAAATCCACATGCAAAAATATGCCGGTGTTTTCACCTCTCCCCCCCACCCTTCCCCAGCCCGTGCTTTCGGCGGAGCAGAATGGGAGATAACCATCAAAAAAAAAGTCAAAGCTCTCATCAAACTAATGCAACATCTGCAGCCGATAACAGGCACTGAGGAGAGCTCAGCTTCTCAACCCAGCTTGTTTCACAAAGCACATGGAGGGGGGGGGAAAACCCACCCCACCACCTTGAGAAATAAAAACACACATGCAGCTGCCCCCATCAGATAATTAAAGCGCCTGCGTTAATCACATTTGCAATGGAACAAATTGTTGGAGCCCTTTTGCCCCTCTTTGCTGTGTTTGTTGTTGTAGCAAATCCTGCTCAGGTCTGGTGGGGAAAGATAAGTGGTCCTTATCACCCCTGGCAATCTCTATCAGGATGGAGATCGGGGCTTGGTGCTTATCAGGAGCTCAGATCTACTGTAGCTGAGCATAGAATAAAAAAGGGAAAAGGAAAGAAAAACACACACAAAAAAACCCCAAACCCACAAACAGGCCCCTGCAACTATGACAAAACATTCGCTTCCAGCTCGTTTAGGAAGAAAAAAAATCATAAAAAAATATACGTATTCAAAAAGAACAAGAGAGGGAGAGGCACATCAGCACGATGAGATCAATCTCCTGCTTATCAGGTTCCCCCATCTCAGGACCCGGCGCTGCGAGAGCACCGGCAGCTGCCAGAGCCTCGCTCATCAGCTGGGCGCCCGCGCTCCCATGTTTGAAGTTAATAAATATAACAGGCTATCTGGGTTGGAGATCAGCTCCTGCTCCCTATCAGCCCCTCACATCTATCTACCAGCAGAACAAAAGACAGAAAAAAAAAAAAAAAGAGAGAGAAAAGAAATAAACCACCCCATAAAGGAGCAGCAGCAGCTGCAGGGAGGTTGGCGGTACAGCCAGGGATGGAGTGGGGGGAGGAAAAAACTGTCCTCTGCAGGCAGGAACCCCCAAAAAATTAAAGAAAGAGATGCTTGGGTGTTTCCTGTGCTATCAAAAGCCACCATCGAGATGAAATCGGCTTTCAAAGGCTCCCCACTGCGTGCCACCGCTGCTGCTGGGGAGGGTCAGAGGGTCCAAGCACCCCCAGCCCCTCCATCCCCGTGTGGCTCCAGCCCGGAAAGCCAAGAAGAAGACGAAGGTTAAAGCAGCTGGTTAAATATAGTCCGGTGTCTGATCTTTGTCTTATCTCTGCTGGCAATCGCCCGCTCTCCCGGCGATCTCCCCGCCAGCCTATCTGAGCCTCGCATCGCGCTTCAAAAAAAAAGCTGCAAAACCCAAACCCCACAAGAGAAGACGAAGCCAGAGCGAGAATATCGCGTCACCCAGGAAAATAAAATCAGCAGATACCAATCTGGAGGAGGTTTTTAATGCTCCAGCCGAGATGATAAGGAGGATAGACTTTGTGGAAACAGGTCCGGTCTGTACATGAGAGGAGTCTGGTTACCGGAGCCCTGATTCATGCATACCTTCCCTCGTGGAGCGTCGGAGCAGCGGCAAGGAGCTCTCGCCGCGCTCGCCGCCTCTAATGACTGTTTTCATGTTGACACATACAGGAAGGGTTCCAAGCTTTCAGCTTTTAATCAGTTTTGGCCATCGCCGGCGGCCTGAGATCAGCCTCCCACTTTATCATTTCTTCACATCTCTGCAGAAAAGCAGCAGAGGAAAGAGATACGAGGAGCCGCCGCCGCCGCCCGGCCGAGCTGCCACGGCCTCATCCTGCCCCAGTTTCCCCCACCAAAATCCGTGCTGGGGGGCGCTGGGATCAGGCATCCCGCCATCGGCGCGTCCCCCACTGATACCGGTGTTATTTCGGCAGCTGCGACGCTCCCGCTCGCTCCAGTCTTAACGCTCCCGGTTTAACGAGCTGGAGTTACCCAGGGAGGGATCGCCGGGCTCTTTGCCGAAATAAAGCCACGGAAGTTGGGTAAAGCTAAAGGAGAAAACTATCCCCCCCCCCCCCAAAGAAAAAAAACAAAACAAAACAAAACCAAAATGAGAGAGGCAGCTGGGACTATTTTTAACTCTACCCGAGTAAAAGTCTAGCTGCGCGTTATCACCAGAGCAATCACCCCAGGCAGGGAAACAGGTAGGTGCAACTCAGCCTTGCAATTATTTCAGGAGAAAGATAAAGGTAGATTATCACATGGTGGCCAGCCTTCCCTATCCTCCCATCTCCCTCTCTTATCTCCAGCTTCCATCGACTCGAGGGGGGAAAAAAAACACACACACACACTGGAGAGGAAGGAGAAAAGCCAAGCTGAGCCCGGCACCTAAAAACTTCCAGCACTTTGCAGGATTTCTCAGCCTTGCTCATACATTCACGCTGGAGCAAAACAAGATCCCGGGCGATCGGTTGGAATGGGAGACCGCGACCCTCTGGAATGGTGCATGGGCTGGGGGAGACAGGGATGTGGCCAAAGTCCCGTGGGAACACACGGCGGTTCCTCATGGCCACGTCCCACCTGGACTGGGGCGCCAAGCGGGACTTGGGGGGCCAGCAGGCAGAGTCGGGAACAGTGCGGCCAGCAGGGACAGTGGCACCATGGGGACGATGGCACGGCGGGTCCAGCAGCACTCTGGCCAATGGGGCTCCCCATGCGGGAAGGGGGGCCCCTGGCAGGGTTAGAGTGCCGTACTCGAGGTGAGGAGCCCCTGGCACGGCTGGGGTGCCCCAGGGGTAGATGGGGAGTCCCGGGGGGGTGTCGGAGACCCCCGGGCAGGGTGAGTGTCCCGTAGCCGGAGTGAGGAGCCCTTAGCAGAGCTGGGGAACCCCCGGGGAGAATGGGAAGCCGCGGGGGGGGGTTGGGGAGTCCTGGAGGGGGGATTTTGGGGAGCCCCCTGGCCCCGGCTGCCGGCGCTGGATAGGAGGCAGGCGGGGGAGATAAGATCACAATTTCAGGCCGTCCCGACAGAGCGATGTTATCAGGACGGGACTTGCAGAACGGAATATTTTAAAGCCTTATCGGGGCCCCCATCGGGAGCCGGTACCGGAGCCACCGCGCTGGCGGGGGGGAGGCGGCGCGGGGAGTGTGTGGGGGAGGCGGCGGGGACCGAGACCAAAGGGATCGAGCGGCCGGTAGCGGGAACGGGCCCCCACCGCGGCTGTCCCGACTGGGTACCGAGGGCGTACCGGGGGCGTACCGATGGGGCACCGGGGGGGTGCGGGGGCACCGAGTGGTTGGGCAGCGGGAGTGCTGCCGCCAAAGACTGGTGCTAAAAAATAAGAGAGGGGGAGGTGTGGGCAGCAAAGCACAGGGGGTACCGGTACCGCAGGGACTCACGTTTGATCTGCCGGGGGTTGCTCTGTTTCCTCCTGGACATCGCTCGGCGGGGGGCGAGCCCGGCGCCCCGGCTGGCGGCTGGGCGGGCGGCAGGTGGGTGGCGGCGGGCGGGCCCCCGGCTGCTCGCATGCCCGCCCGCCCGCCCGCGGGGCCGGGCCGGGGCCGGGGCCGGGCCGGGGCCGGGGCCGGGCCGGGGCCGGGCCGTGCTCGGCGGAGCGGAGCCGCCGCCGCCGCCGCCGCGGGATTTTCTCAATGGGCGCCGCGAAGGATCAAACCCGCGGAACGTTCCAGGGGGGCGGGGCCCGGCCCCCCGCGCGGCCGCCCATAGGCCACCGCCCCCCTCAGGCCACGCCCCCCGCATGACGCAAAGGGCGGGACCGGAGGGCTGAGTAGTGGGCGTGGCTATTGGCACGGGGGGCGTGGCGTCCCCAGGGGCCCGATCCTCACGGGCGGGTCACTCTCGGGGTCCCCAAAGCCTCCCGCGTGTTCTAAGCCCCGCTTTGGGGTCTCCACACCCCCCTGTGAGGCCACACCCTTCTGTTTGAGGGCTCTTGCTCCTCCCCTTTCGGTTCTACATCCCCCTCCTTGGCGTCCCCAACCCCTCCCGTGTGTTCCCAGTCCTAATTTGGGGTCTCCGTACCCCCCACATGAGGCCTCGCCGGCCTGTTTTGGGGCTCTGGCCCCTCCCCTTTGGGTTTTACATGTCCTTCTTTGGGGTCCCCAGCTCTCCCTTTGGGGTCCTCGGCCCTCCTCTGGGTTCCCCGATACTCCTTTGAGGTCTCCAACCTACTTTTTTGAGGCTCTAGACCGCCCTCGGTGTCTCCATGCCTCTCCTTTCAGACCTTCAGTCCTCTTTTGGGGTCCTCTACCCACTTCTTTGAGACTCCAGACCCCCCTTTGGGGTCCCTAAGCCCTCTTTTGGGATTCTCAACTCCACCTTTTGGGTCCCCAACCCATTCCTTAGAGACTTCAGTCCCTTCTTGGAGTCCCCACCCCCTCTTTAGGGTTCCTAAGCCCCTCCTTTTAGACCCTAACCCCTCCTTTGGTGTCTCCAAATCCCCCTTTGGGGTCCCAATCACCCTTTACACCCTTTTGCCCCTCTGGAAGCTCCTAAACTCCCTCAGGGCCACCAATCCCCTTTTCTGGAACCTCAGTTCCCTGCATTGGGGTCCCAACTCACTCTTTGAGGATCCTCAAAGCCTCCTTTGGGGTCTTTGTATGGGGTTCCCAGGGCCTCTCTTTGGAATCCCAACCTCTATAATCCCTCTCATTTCTAGATGAGTGGCCCAAAAACTCCCACTTGTGACTTCTGGTGTCACTGTGACCCTGTCTCAGGGTGCAGGAACACCCCAGGACACACTGGGGATGGTGTGGGGGTGCTGGGATCCCCCTTGGCATCATCCCAGCCATGTAGGCCATGAGGATAAAGCAATTTTGGGCTCAGTGTGGGCTAAACAGGAGCTACTTATATTTTGGATCTATGATGAGGATATTTTCTTGTGAAAAACAACCATTTCTGCCAACCCCAGCCCTTGTCTGTGGCCAATTTTGGCTTGGGGTGGGGGGTGGTGTAGTGTTTCCAGTGGTGAAGTCTGGTGGTCCCCAATTAATCCTGTAATTTTTGTATCAATGAAGGCAGAAGGGGCTGGTGGACTGTGGGGACAACGGCACAGCTCGGTCATATCCCTTCTCCGTCTCTCCCTGGACATGGGACGTGCTTTTCTTTTCCCTTTTCTTTTTCTTTTTTTGAAGGGTTTTTAATTAACTTCCTGTTTCAATGGTGGGATAATGAGTTTTAAGCAGCACATGATTCCAGTAAAGAGGTCAAACCGGCAATGGGGATGTCAAAAGAAATTAAGTTAGGAATTAAGAAGAGATCCAGGGGAGAAAAAAAAGCCCAGTGAGGGAGGGAGATGCTGCCGAGGACAAGGCTCTGCTCCCCCCCCTTTGGCTGACCGCCCCCCAAAACGATCCTGACGGCGCCTTTCACCTCGTTTGGCCTCGAATCGCCGCCTTCCTGGAGACCATCACACCCCCAGGCGGGCAGCTCTGCTTCCAGAGCCTTTCCCTTCCCGCCACGGATTTGCCAGGTCCGGCCCAAGTAGGCTCTGCTTTGCATCAGCTGTGATGGGTCTGATTCCTGCAGGGGCTGGAGATGGGGGGCCAAATTCTGCTCCGATGCTCTTGGGGGTCTCCAAGCCCACCCCAGTGCGGCTGTGGGTGTTTTGGGGCTGTGGGCACTGCAGATCCACCCGGATCCTCCAGCACATCCATGGCACCACTCCTGTAGTATTTACCTGCCGTGTTTGCTTATGCCAAGATAATTAGACAACCATTTAATTAAACACAACATCGTTAATTGCAGGGATTTGAGGGGCTGGAGGTGAGTGAACACCAATAAGACGCCCGAATTTCTGCTCCCCGGGAGGGAGCAGGGGGATGGTGGCAATTCCTGGCTCTTTGTGCTGGGAGAAGCAGTGGCAACATCCCTTGAGAAAATGAGGGGACACTGTCACTCCCATGGGGGGGGCTAAATCCCACCCTAAAATGATGCCCAGAAAGCTTTGATGGAGCCAGTGGGTGCTGGAAACAGGGGTACGCCCCTTCCCTGGGGAAGAGAGCTCAGCTCCAGGGAGGAAACAGGTTGCAGTCTTTCCCCTGGAACATTCCTTGCCAGTGTCCTTTTAATTAGCTTTTTGGCACCATCCCAAAGCCTCTTAGATCCCCCCAGGCCTGAGAATTTGCAGTTACATCAACCAACCTCCAAGGGCTGGATCCCCAGTGTGGCGATATCCCTGAATCCCACGTCCCCCTGCCCCATCACCTGGGGGGACCCATGGGTGCTCCTGCATGGGGACAAGCGTCCTGGTGCCGGTGACAGTGGCATGGCTGGGTGTCTCCCTGCTCCCTTCCCGATCCCGTTGTGTTTGCAGAGAGATTGTTATAGGGGAACCGAATAAATAGCGTGTTTTCCCGAGGAGTGAATTACACGCCTGCAGAGCAGAGATAATGCGGGAGCAGCCGTTTCCCCCATTGTGAGCGAGGTGACATCTTTTTATGGAGCTGTGTACATTTGTATTAGTGCCAATTAATCTGGGCTGATATTATTAGAGACGCGGGGAGAGGAGGTGGCGGCACAGGAATGTAAATGGGAAGAGCCAAGGCGCTGCCTCAGCCGTATTTCAGGGGTGAAGGGTGGGTGGCAGTGATGTTGGGGGCTGTGCTGAACACCCTGAGGGGTATGGGTGTCCCAGCTGTTGGCACTGCCCACTGGCACAGCTCTGTCTGGGTGCAGAAACAGCTTTTCCCAGGTCAAAAAGTCCTATTTTATGTTTTTTTTTGTCCCAAGAGAGAGGGCTGGCACCACAGTGCCCCACCTGTGGAGGGGCCCTGCCACCTGCTGGCAGGAGAACCTGGCCCTGGGTGCCACTTGTCACCTGCCTGAGGCTCAGATCCAGGCAGCTGCCAACAGCCTGGGGTCCTCTGTGGCCTAGGCATGGCTTGGGCATGGCTTGGACATGGACATGACATGGCTTGCACATGGCATGGGCACGGCTTGGACATGGCTTGAGCAAAGCCTCAGCATGGCTCAGGCATGTCCCTCCATGACTTGGGCATGGCTTGGGCATGGCTTTGGCACTCCTTGGCACTCCTTAGGCGTGTCCCGTCACCGCTTGGGCACAGCTTGGGCATGCCCTGTGCAAAGATGCTGCTGCAGAGTTCAGGGCTCCTGGGAGCTGGGGTGGCAGTATGGAAGGTTTTGGGGTTAAAACAAATCACAATCATGGAACTGATTAGGTTGGAAAAGTCCACTAAGATCATCGAGTCAACCAAGGCCACCACTACACCATGCACCCCAGTGCCACATCTGCATGGCTTTTAAATCCTTCTGGGGATGGTGACTCCTGTGCCAGGGCTGGACAACCCTTTCCATGAAGAAATTTTTCCTAATAACCAGCCTAAACCTCCCCTGGTGCAAACAATGGTGGATGCCACTGAAACCAGGTGGGAATGTGCGGATGAGCAGCCCCCACCCCCCAAATTCAAAGCTGGAATGTGTCAGTGCTTATTTCCTCCTCCCTCTTACTGACCTCCTGCTTTAGGGACAGTGCTCTAACTCCAAAAGGAGTGATCCCCCCATCCCTGGGGATTGGGCAGCGAAACTGGGCTTCACGATGGCATCCCTATAGGGGGGTGCATCACTGCTGTGTTCCTGTTCCCACTCTTCACAGACCCCAGGGCTCTGAGTTTTCCTGCCTGAAGGCAATTCAGGGATGCAGGACACCCTGGGTGAGTGTGGACCCATCACACACGTATGGCCAGAGGGAGCTGGGGTTTAAATTCCTGCTGTGCAAGGAACGGCCAGATTTGACTCAAAAGCAAGAAAAAAAATTCTAAGTCTTCAGCCCCTGCTTGCAGTGTGACAACCATGGTGGATCCCGTTATCCTCCAGGCTTTATGGAGAGGCTTAAAGTACCTCCAGCTCGGAAACTTGGATGTGGGGCTGAGAAGAAAGGCTGGCTGGATTTGGGGGGGCCTGAAGAGCAAACAGCTTGAGGAAAATCTAGCGTGGTGGCAAGAAGCCAAAAAATCCCTTTGTAAAATTCCAGGCACTGTCTGTATGATCCACCTTGTAACCCTTCCGGGGCTGTCTGTGGAGTCATCCCCATCCATGAGAGTCTGGATTTAGGCTGAGGATGGTGCACCCCAGTGGGGTGCAGGGCTGGGATTCCTGGATGTGCTGGGTCCCATAGGTGCCCCCTGTGCCGCTGGCACCCGCTGAGCAGGGAGTTAATCTGCAGCCAGGAGAAGCTGCCTGGCTTTGCATCCTCGCTGGAATTACGTTGACAGGGGCCTGCAATCTTCCAAGTGACAAGTGCTGCCGGATAATGCAGGACTCAGCAAACTCGGGGGCTTTAGGGAGCTGAGAGGAGCGGTTGGACTGGGGGGGTCACCCGCTCAGCAGGAGGGGGATGTGGATGAGAGCAGAGGGAGAGGATAGGGAAAGAAAAAACTACTCACATTTAGGGGGGAAAGGGATTAATTAAATTTTTCAGCCCCTGGAGCCGCGGGGATGATCCAAGCATCTCCCTGGGGAGTGGCATTCTGGAGGGAGTGGCATCCTCACTCGTGTCCTAGGCTTCAGTAAGGTGGGTGCTGCTTTGGGATGATATCCCTGCACCCATCCCAAGGCCCTGGGGATATGTCCCATCCCTGCAGCAATCCCATGGCTCCTAGGGGATTAATTTCCAGGTGCCCAGGTGATGAATCTGGAGTTGTGGGAGAGCTGTGGTTACAATCAGGCATGAAATACTCCTCCTCCACCCCGTAGGTTTGCTGCCCTGGTGAAATATTGTAGAGGGAAAACATAAAAGTCCCATTTCCAGCTCCATAATATTTCCTGCCAAAACAAAGTAAAATGTGCTGCCTTAAATTTTCTGCAAAATTCTTTTGAGGTTATTTTTTTCCCTAAATTAAGCCATACTAATTATTTTCAGCCACTTTATCTCCACTCTGCAACACACCAGGAGGGTGCAGGCGGCAAGCATTTTAAGCCTCCATAAACAAAAGAGTAGTTTGGAAAATAATTCTATCAATTAATCAAATTAATCCTGCAGTTTTAGTTACAAGCCCCGAGTGGCGAAGATCCCAGCCGGCGGTTCCGAGCTATCTCTCATTGACAGCGTCTCAATGTTGTGATTGCAACAGTAATTAAAGAATATAATACACCCGGCTTTGTGTCAGCTCCTACCCCCAGACCTCGGCGCTGCGCCGGCAGAGGTCAGCTTGAGGACAAAGTGGAGATGAACAAACTGGGCAGTCACCATCACCACCATTACCAACATCATCACCATCATCACCATCACCATCATCACCAGTACTGTCACCATCACCATCATCACCATCACCACCACCATCACCATTATCACGGTCATCAACACCATCACCAACATCATCATCACCAACACTGTCACTATCATCACATCACCATCACAGATGGGTGATGATCAAACCAGGTCATCACCATCCCATCACCATCACCATCACCATTATCACCACCACAAACTGGGGATGAGCAAACTGGGGTTGTCATTATCACCATCACCACCATCGCAAACATCACCACCATCACCATCACAAATTAGTGATGACCAAACTGGGCTGTTACCATCACATCGCCAGCACCGTCACCAACACCAGCACCATCATCATCATCACCATCGATATCACCAACGCCATCACCATCACAAATGGGTGATGACCAAACTGTGCCATCACCATCACCAGTTGGTGATGACCAAACTGGACCATCACCATCACCTTGGGATTTTTCCCTCCCCAGGACAAGACACTCATATCATGAGCAGGACTCGGGCAAGGTGTGGTGCGAAGAGGAGCATCTTCACCATAGAGAAGCTCCACTGCTTTGCAAACAATTCAGAAGTGATGGCAGTGGCAACAACGTCTTCCCCAGTCACTTTACAGAGGACACTTTCCAGGGAGGAACATCCCCCAAACACCACGCAGACAGGGAATTTCTGTGAAAATATTGGAATATATTTGAAAAGATTAATCAGGTATGACTTTACAGTACTACCCCATATTTTCATCTCATACTTTATTTTAACAATATTAAAGAGGCACTTTAAAAGCACACAGACAACATCATAAAACAGGGTTTCCTGCTCTTTCTCTGCTTCTCTGGACAAAATATCAAAATAAAAACTTTTGACAGAACACATTGCACCCAAGGTAAATTACCTACAATAGTTTTTTATACAATACAAAGAATTGTAAAGATACATATTAACAGAATAAAGCCTCTTTTTTTTTCCTTTTAAATCTAAAACAAAACAAAAAAATCATTGCAGGACAGACGCAAAGTACTCTGACTGTTCATATCACATCAGTGCATTACTTCACCTCCTTGACTTGGGAGTATTTCAATAATATCTTTCCATGTCCTCGTTTGCACCTGAGATTTCTTTCCGGATTCAAAAGTTTGGTTGTAGAACGTGCTCGTTTAACGTAACGGAACCTTTTCAACACTATGGAGTACCAGCATACAGGGATTCTTTTTTTCCCTAATTTTTTTGCCTAAAGTTGAATTTTCGGTTCCCTAAAGCTGATTTTCTTCCCCTAAGTTGGATTTTTTTCCCCTAAAGTTGAATTTCTTTTCCCTAAATTGATTTTTTTCCCCCTAAAACTGATTTTTTTTTTCCCTCGAGTTGGGATTTTTTTTTTAAAAAGTCTCTTTTCCTGCTTCGTTTTTTTTTGACAGGTAACGGCTATTTCCTAAAATTTCCCTTTTATTTTTCAATCAAGGAAGTCTGTATTCACATTACAAATGAAGAATAGCACCAGTAACTGCATAGTAAAAGCGGATACCTATAGAGCCACTAACTCAATACAGTAAGATACTTTAGAAGTGATACCGTTGAGGGCACTCGGACAGTACCGGTTCGGTGCGGTAAATTGGCACAGTTTTCTCGTTGCACAAAAAACCCCCACAAACAAAAAGAAAACACAAACACACACAACATCCCCCCCAAACCCCTAAAAAAATCAGAGTTTGTCACAAGTGTCAAGGTGCAGTTTGCTCGTGGTGACGGTTCTTCTCCGGTCACATCGTCTACAGTGGTCAAAGAGTGGCAGCATCCTCTGAAAGGCTCTGACAGCCCCGGAGCCCCAGAGCTGGTTCGTTATTCTCTTGACGATGTAGAAACAAAATCCTTAGGGATGGCTGTCAAAATATAGGACACTTGGTTCTTAATTTAATTTTTTAATTGTATCATCTCTTAGGCCAGCTCCCAATTAAATGAATTGTACGGGATTATTTGTGCAAAATCTTCAAAAAAAATATAAAATTTGCTTTCTACAGTGTACTGCACCTTCTGAATAAGACGTCTACGGAATGAAGTTCATCTCTTCAAGTACTTTGTACAAAGATAACACAGACATAGACTCAAAAGGGTCTGAGATTTGCAAGTATCCTTATAACCTCAGCACTTCTGCAATAAAGCAATTGCTCTCGACGATTCAGTCTGCCCAAAGCGATTACAATTTCAGTTCATGAAAATCATCAGCAACATCAAAGTTCTAGCATTTGCATGATAAATCAGGTGAATTAAAGTAGATTAGTAGACACAAAGCAAACTATTTCACAGAGGCTGCAGTGCAAGTTCATTTAAGCTAGACAGAGAAATCATGCTACACAAACGAATTTAATGCTTTGATAATTTTTCCCTTGCAAACCCCATGAAAGCAGCTGAGGATCACCATAAGTCACTTCCATAAATTATTCTGAAGTATCTCTTCTTAAAGGAATTTTGAAGCTAGTTAATTTTTGCCCAAAGAGTTGGCTGAGCAGGTTGTTCTGGGACTCGGCGGTGCGGTAGCTGGCGGCGCCGGCCGGCTTGGCCCCGCGGGCAGCGCGCGGGCCGTGCAAGGTGCCGCGTGGGGACGGTGATGGCCCCTTGGCCAACACTTGGTGGAGGCTCTTGCCCAGAATGGCCTTCCTGCGTTTCACGTCCCCGTTGGCGTGACGGAGCTCTCCTTTCTTCTGGTTGTAAGTGTCCAGGACCCATCTTCTTCAGCTGGGGGCCCGTTTTGGGTTTGGGTACCAGTTTGTTGCAGTGCGTCTCCCTCCTCCCCGGGGAGAGGGCGGAGGCTTCGGCGTTGCTCCAGCTGGTGCGTTTGAGCTCGACGGTGCTCTCGCTCCTCACTGGGCACGGTGTCCGGGCTTTTTTCTTCTTCCCATCTCCCTCCATGTTCTCCCGGGAGCCAGAGCTGCTCCGGTGGCTCAAGGATTTGTGTTCTTTCCTCCTTTTGGGGTGAAGCTTCCCAGTGGCTTTGCTTGGCTCCACGTGGCTGTGCTTTGTGGCGTTGGTGGCCATTTCACCTCTGGGCTGGTGGCTGGTGGATTTGCCTGGGTTACCACCTTGGTCTTTGGTGTTAGTGATACCATCCTTAGCCTCAGGCATGGATTTATCCCTTCCGGAGATGGGTTGTTGACCCTCCTCAGTGCTGCCGCTGGGGCTGCCCACACCCAGAGCAGCCTCATTGCCAGGCTGGCTACCTGTGGTCTTCTTTGGTGGGGCTGAATCTTTGGTGGGCCTGTTGAGCATGGGTGATGCTGACTTGTCCTTCAGGGGTAGGGGGTGGTGGGCAGCTTCTGGAGACATGGCCTCAGATGTACCTTCCCAAGCAGAGACATCGCTGGAACTGAGGTTGCCCCATCTGAGGGTCTCCTTGGCTGTTGGAGACTCTGCCTGAGGGGAAGGAAGCTCTGATACCTTCTTGGAGAGCTGGAGAAATGGGATCTCATCCATGGTATTGGTGCCTGTACTGGGATTTTCCACGACATAAGCTCTATATTCATCTTTGTTGCCTATTTTTTTATGGGCATCAGCGCAGCCGCGTTTCTCGGTCAGGTGTGGAGGAGAGAGTTTTTGGTCTGTGGCCTGGTTACAAGCCAGCCCAGCAAGGTCCATGGTAAACTCAGGTGAGTCCAAGAAAGGAAGTGGTTTCTCATCAAATGCTCCTTTCTCCAGCTCCTCGATAGCCAGGCCAGTGATGTGGCTGAGCTCTGGGCTGCCTGTGGCAGCTTGAGGCAGAGATGGGGAGAGGCAGGGGGGTGGTGGTAAGGTGTCAAATGGGGACTTCTCCATCTCTGCCAGGAGGTCGGAGAAGTCACCCACCAGGTGTTCTGTTTTCACGGAGGTTTGGGGTGCTCCTGGATCACCAGGAGCTGTTGGGAAGGAGTCAGCGGGATTCTGCAGACTGGGGCTTGCAGCCTCTACCAGCTGAAGGTCACTCGTGTGGTGCAGGTGGACCGGTGACCTGCATGGGAGTGAGCTGCTGTGGTGAGCAACCTTCCTCTTCTTGCTCGGAGGCATGGCCTCCCGGAGACATCCGTCCTCTTTCTCCTTCTCCCTGCCCTCCCTGGAGGCAGTGCCAGGCCTCATGACCCCTCTGAACTTGAAAGTCTTGTTGCTTCCTGCCAGGTGCTTCTCCATGTGCCGGTCGTACTGCTCCTTCTTGGAGAAGGTGTAGTTGCACATGCTGCAGATGAAGGACTTCTTGATAACGTGCATGACATCGGCACAGAGCTCACAGGTGTACAGAGTGGTGTGCTTGATCTCCTGCTCCTCCACTACACCATGCTCCTGGCTCAGGTGGTTTCGGAGCTCTTTGGTTTCCTGGTAGAACATGGGACACCTGTGGCACAAGTAAATCTTCTGCAAACTGTGCACAACCAAGTGCCGCTGGAGCTTGAAGGGCTTGGGAAACTGTTTGCCACAGTGATGGCAGTCCCTGGAAGGATCTTTGCAGTCTGGGTGCATGGGGACAGACTTTGGGGTGCCTTCGCTTTTTGCCATGTGCTCTGGAGAGGGGCTGGCGGATGCTTTAGAGGAGCTGGGAGCAGGTGGCTTCACCTTGACGTTGCTTTCCAAGGGGTCTTTCATCGCTTTGGCCTCCTGCTCGAGAGGCAGCTCCTTGGGGCTCTTGCTCTCTCTGGTGACTGCGTGCCTGCTGCTGGGGTCAGCGTGCCGGGAGGACCTGTTGGGCTTCCGATACATGATGGTGTTGAGGAAGTGGGGTGACGGCAGCATTGTCCTCACCAAAGCAGGCTGGCAGGGCCCATCACTGACTTCTGCGCCTGCCCCTTGCGGGCAAACTGGGTGGCGTGTTCCCGGAGATGCTCGTTGTACATCCAGACGTCAGAGATCTCCTTCAGGCACATCCCGCACGCCCACAGCCCAGCTTTGTTCTTGGCGTGCTTCTCCTTCAGGTGGTCCCTCAGCTGCTCCCGGGAGCTGAATTTGCGCTGGACACACATGTAGCAGGTGGGCGGAGGGGAAGGGTTGTGGGAGAGCTTGTGGAAGTCCAGCTCCCCTAATGTCAGGAACCACTGGAAGCAGACTTTGCATTTGTACTGCTTGTCTTTGGTCTTGATGGTTATCTCACCGCGGTTTTTCCCCAATTTCCCATCTTCCAGTTTGCTCCTGTGCTTGCCTGACTTTGGCTTCAAACTCACAGTGCTGTCCTCCCCATGGCCAGGAAGATCTTCACAAGGGCCAAAGAAGCACATGTCTCTCATTTTGAGCTTGGCATTCAGCATCTCGATGTCGATGGTATGAAATTCAGGAGAGTCTGAATCCTCATTATCCTTACCATCATAGGGCTCCTCTGCCAGGTCGGGGGGCTCAGAGCTCGCTTCTCTGAGTGAGTGCTCGTCCTCAAGGTCCATCAGAGGCTCAAACATGTCCTCAGCAGAGAGACTTTCTCCCTCCTTCTCCAGACTCCCCCAGATGTTCAAGCTGGGGACATTGTCCACTTGGCTGTTTTGGCACAAGAAGGTGAGCATGTTGTCTTCTAAGTCAATGTCCTCCTTCCCTTGGTCAGTCACCTCGTGGTCCAACCTCAGCTCAATGCTTTTAGATCCGTTTGGAGCAGCATCTCCGCTCTTTGCCTTGCTGCCATGACACATGTTTAGCATTAAGGCGTCGTCAACAGAGATGGTCTCGTATTCACAAGGGGCCTCCCTCGTGACACAGAAAGAGCTGGTTTCGCTGAGGTCAGAAGCCAGTTGGATGGTGAAGAGGTTGATGGCACCCGTTGCCTGAAGGTTGACTTCGGTGACGGGCTTGGGTTTCTTGCTACGCTTCCCATACACCCGTGTGCACTTCCTCCGGACAAACTGGTCATCCCGGGGGAACAACTGGGAGAATGTGGAGTCATCGTCAAAAAAGCTCTGGAGGTCTGAGGTGGCCACGCTCTCCATGCAGTGCTCTCTGCCTGGGGGCACCTCTGCCTTCGCCCATTGCTTTGGCTCTGCAGGAGGAGGGCTGGTCTGCAGCGCGCCTTGTCTGGGAACCTTTTGGGTCGTTCCCAAATCATGTGTGTCCAGTGGCAGAGCCCCTTCAGCAGGAGCTGTGGGACCCTGTGGGGCACCACTCCAGTTCCCAGTGTCACTGCCTACTGCAGGGCTGTGTCCTGTCCCAGCATGCATCTCCTCTGCCTCACCAGCACCACGATGTTGCTCTTTGCTTACTTTGCCCAACCCCTTTGTCACTTGCTTCACAAACCCACTAACCCAGTTTTTGCAAGTCTGTGTATCTTCCACTCCATTTGGATCTTCCACCTCCCCAGAGTAGGTGACTGTGCCCATTGCTGACTCCTTGCTGACCATCTCTTTTGAAGACACCACCCTGTTGCCCAGGTCTTCTGCAAGCTGGGCCTCACAAGGTGACTGTTTGGCTTTTTGGGAGTGCAGGGTCCCGTTTTGCTCCTCTGTGGAGATGCAACCACCTGGCTCATGCAAGTCCTCCATGATCCTGGGGAGACTGGAGCTGAGGACACCAGGGGAAGGACCTATGCTCTTCTCCAGCTCACAAGGATCATTGGGTTCATTTCTACTGGGAAACACCTTTGCTTTCCTTCGTCTCACTTTCCTGTTTAGCTGCTTCTCAGAACTGCTGTTCTCTTCAGGATCTTTGCTTTGGCTCCTTCTGCCCTTTTCTTCCTTCCTGACTTGCTGTCCTGAGTCCAGCTTCCCAGATACCACCTCTCCCGATCCCCTCATCTCAGAGTGCAGTCCCTTTGCTTTCATCTCCCTCTGCAGAACATGTGTGCAGTGCAGTTCCTGGGACATCTCAAGGGAGATCACGCTGAGGTCACTGAGCACTCTGCTGACCACCTCTTGCATCTGTGTGCTGGGCTCTTTCTCCAGGTCTGGCAGTATCTTCTCGGGGACGTGTTCGACACTGGTTGTCGGCACCTGTGAGCTGCAGGTTTTACCTTTGACCGAAGCCTTCACACTCCTCCTGGGTACCTTTTGGGCTGCTTTCAATATCTTGTCTGCAGGAATTGAAGGGGACCTGGGAGTCTTGCTGGGCTGTGGCACACTCCCATTCTTCACCTGGTGTTTGACAGCTTTGTGTCTGGTCAGGCCAGGCTTAGACCGGAAAGTGGCTGAACAAAGGTCACAGGTCACTGGGAGCCCATTTGGCTTTTTTCCTTTGTGAAGTTCATTTTGGAAAGGGTTTGGAGTACTGTTGGGTGTGTTGTTCTCTCCTTGGTTTAACACACAATACCCATCTTCTCCAGCCCCATGCCTTTTGGATTTCTCCCCTTTTAAAACTCTTTCCTTCACTCCCTGTGGTTTTTGGAAAGACCAAGTCTCACTTCTGCTGCCTCTGAAAACTCGTGGCCATTTAATCAGCAGGACCAGATCTTAACCCTTGTGAAACTTCTGCTGACAGCAGCTGTCACTTCCTGAACAGCAAAGCCATTGGACAAAGTCTCTTGTTCTCTTTGATGCTTATTTCCATCATCGGGGCAGCTTTCAAGCTTATTCTCTTGATTCAGGTTGACCTCTCTTTCTCTGATGGGCAGAAGATCTGCTGGGGGCTGGGTTGAGTGATCTTGGGTTTCTGAAGGAGTGGACTTAACAACCATGTCTGTGATGGTGCATGGTTGGTTTTCTTTAAAATTTGACAACACAATACTGGCATTTTCAGGTACCTCTTTCCCAACATCCTTTTGGTTGAAAGGTGGTGAACAGGGAAGGAACAGTCCCTTCGTGAGGTTCTTGGTGACCATCCATCTCCAAGGCAGAGTCCATCAGGCCATCACCATGCATTAGAGTGCAGGGTCTCACCACCCCTTCTCTTTCAGGTGGTCCATAGTTACCCAAAACACCATCAGGGAGGTGACGGTGATGTTCCTCACCCACTTCCATCGGCACAGCCCTGCAGTGATGCAGCAAGGGAGGAAAGGTGGCTGGCCTTTTCCATGTCCCTTGCTCTACTGGACTCATAGTGTGGTGATGGATGTGATGGCTGTTGGCCTCAGGGGGACACCTCTTCATGACTAATGAACTTGATGCATTAGGCAGGGAGGTGCTGTATTTCTTCTCATCTGAGAGTCGAGTGATGAAGCTGGGGACCTCTCCTCCCTCGACCCCACTGCTTTCCAAGCAGTGGGGTCAGAAAATTGGGTTGGCAAGAGCAGGCTGGTTGGAGATTCACCTGTGTGATAACAGCCATTGAGGGATGACTTGCCATCCTCTTCTCCGGGAGCCTTTGCATTCACTGTCCCAACTTTTGTCTCGGTCACCACATGGTGATTCTGGTGGAGATCCTCCTCGGAGGGAGCAGGGGGGCTGATGGAACTTGTGGGAGCACTGCACAGGTGCTGTGGCCCCTTCCCCACCTGATTCCTTTCCAGCCTCTCTCCCACTGCACTGCCCGGTGTTTCTTCCTTGAGCAAACTATGGCTAAAATGGGATTGCTCATATTTCGTAAATGCCAAGGTCGTGTTGTTTTTATCTTCCTCCTGCTCTTCCATGAGCTGATCAGCTTTCCTTCCTTGCCCTGGCAGTGGGGTCACCGCCGTGTTTTTGAGTGGCGAGAGGTCATTATGCTCTTGGGAAACACCATCTGCAGGGATATTAATGTCACTCGGCTCTGCGGGTTCATTTGCTAAGTGCTGCAGCTCCGTTACATCATTTTGCAGCTCTGGCTCCGCAGATGTGGATTGTTTTGCATGGAAAGAGCCCATTGCACCCAGCTGCTCACAACCACTGGAGAAAAGCACAACCTCTGCCCCTGGGGCAGCAATATTTTCTGTGTTGCTTCCCATGGGGATTATCCCCTCCCCATGGGCAGGGCAGTATGTCCGATTTTCCCCTTCCAAGGCATCACTGCTCTCCTCCTTCTGGTCTGGCCGGATGCAGGCAGTGGCAGAGGGGTGGTTGGGAGCCAGCAGCGTGGGGAAGCATGGCATCAGCAACTCCTCTTCATTGTTCTTCACCGTTCGGGCAACAAAGAGCTGGAGCTGCTGCAGAGGGTTGGCAGATGTCTCCTGAGATGCCAACATCTCCTGGGAGTCACGGTCGCTTTCCTTGGGCAAATTCAGCATATCAAACAGCAGGACTTTTGGCTTGCTGGCTTTGTCATTGAGTCCAGGGGTTGGACTCTTCCTCTCCTCTGTTTCCTCCACCAACACAGACCCGCTACCACCCTCTTTGAAGTCCACGGCAGTTTGCAGCATTTTGGGTGACTCAATTGGGCTTAAGGCTCTTTCTTCTGTATCTGGGACCTCTTTGATGTGAGGTGAAAAGGCGAGATCCAAGGCTGAGGTGGGACCCTCATGGAAGCCAAATTCAGGTTTACGGTTTGGAAGATGGGCATCAAACTTCTCCAGCTCTGCAGCATCAGCGTCTGCTTTCCCTGGCACAGGTAAGCTCTCAGCACTGCGCTGGCATGGCAGGGATGGCACAGGATCTTTGGCTGCTTCTGCCACCTCCACCGTCTTTGGGAACATGGAGTCGGTGACCATAGGAGAGCTTTTTGTCACGGGGTCTGAGTAAACGGGAGCCTCTGTGCGGTCTGTTGTGCTTGAGCCTCGTAGACTTTTGGAAGATGACCCATTTTCCAGCTTTCTGGGATCTCTTTCCTCAGCAGATGCAGTTCCCTGGAGCTGCTCACTGCTGTCTTTGGAGCAGAAATGGTTTGTGGTGAGGGGGGCTGGAACACACATCCCGGCCTCCAGCGAGCCCAGCTCCACTGGGCAGGGCCAGGGCTCCCTGGGTCTCTCATAGTCCTCACGGGCAGTTGTGACGCCCGGTTTTCTCACCTCCCAGCCTCTCCCACCACAGAGGCTTGATCTGCTCAGCTCATCTGCCAAAAACAGTCCTTTCTCCTGGCCTGCCTCTTGCTCAGCCGGCAGTGGTGGGAACCTCTCAGCCTCCTGTCCTTGCAGGTGCTGCTCAGGTTTCTGGAGGCTGATGGATGCCTCATTACCCAACTTGCTGGTTTGCAGTTGGCTTTCCAGCTCTGTGACTAATCGCTTGATCTCCAGCTCATCATCTGATATGTTGTTTATAAAAGTCACGTTATAATCCATTATCCTGTCCGGCAGTGGCAGGGAAAGCTGGCTGGTGGGGACAGGTCCTTCCTCGGGGAATTTCTTGGCTAGTGGCTTCTCCACCGAGAGGCTGTGGAACTGAGTCATGTCCTCTGGCAACATCGGAGCCACTTCCTCCATCAGGGACCAGTCTTTCTCTGGCATGAAGGGTGGATATGGTTGCTCAAAGGCAGTGGCTTGCGGGGGGATTCCCGGGACAGATGAATGTTGTCACATATCCATCTTTGCTGGCAGAAACGCTCTCGTATAGCGGTGGGTCAAACTCAGTGAAGGAAGCTCTCCAAATATTGAGAGGAATCAAAGCTGAGAGGGGAGGACACCTTGCCTGTGGAATTTCTGCGGATACGGGGAGATAGTGGAGTGCTCTGCTCGAAGGAGCAAGTGTTGATGTCATCTGGCACAAGTACATGTCATCCATGTGTGAGGAGCCCAAGCTGGGGGCTTTTGGGAAGAGGTTGTCATTGTAGTGACCGGAAGGCCTTTGGGATCAAAAAATGCATTGTCACTGCTGCTGTATGGATCAGGGCCTTGGCACTGAGCATCATTCCACTGCATCCCTCCCATACGTGGGGGCGAGCGGGATAGTCCTTCTGGCTGTCACAGAGCCCATGTCCCTTCAAGTGCTGATTCCGCTTCCGAGTAGAGGCACTCACATGGCCAGAACTTGCTTCGTTGGCTGCTGTGGGATGGAGCAGTTACCTCTTCTGGGTGGTACTTCAGCCCTCTCTTGTGACAAGGGGTGAACGGGATGCCTCTGATGACCAATGGTCAGACTGGGTGAGTTCTGAGCCTCCAGGGTGGGTTCTTCTGCCTCGCCTGTGAGCTTTGCTGCTCCTTGGGCTCTACTACAGGAAATCCCAATGGGTCTTGCCTGGGGTGGCCATGGTGGGCAGCTGCCTTTCCTGAGGCTGTGAAAATGGCTCCACCTTTGCACAGTCCATCACAGCAACATCTGGTCAGGACTCAGATGTGTCCTGGAGCCTGCCAGCAAAGGTTTGGCTGTGCCAACCGCCTGCTCCACCTGGAAATGTCCTCTTTGCTCTTCTGGCTCATCTTGGGTCCTGTCCTTGGAAGGCTGAGTGGAGTCCCTGGCCCACATGCTGGGCTGCCTGAGCGCCATCTCCTCTGGGTGCCACCCTTCTCACTGGCCCCTTCATCACAGAGTGAGCTGGTGCCCATCTCTCTGGGCTCACCACCACTGTGGTTGCTACCAGTAGATGGACTGGGCTGCTCCGTCTTCGGATTATGGTAGCACAATCCTCTTCTCAGCATCCTCCTGTCTTTGAACCCTCCATCCCCTGTGCTTCCCTTTTCTGACTGCCCCTTTTCCGGCTGTAGTTTCCAGGCTGGGTCTTTCTCTTTGATTCTCTCACTTCTCCCCAGGCGGTTTCTTGCTAAAGCTGTATTTGCCTCCTCCCGATGAATCTCGTTGCCACGTTTCCTCTCCTCCGGGTGCTGGACTCTGTTCCATCTCATCCGAGTCGGACACGTAGTCATACTCCCGCAACCTGCCCTCCTTGGTGGCTGGCATTGGCCTTCAGTGGCCTGAGGGAACTGGGCCTGCTTTGCTGCTCTTCACCTGCAGTTTGTGGAGCTTATTCTTCTGCCTGCACGATCTTGTGAATGAGCTCCTTGCTCCATGTCCCGCTTCGGGGCTTACGCTTCTTCATGTCCTTCATGGAGAACCGTGACTTGGAGCTCTTGGTGGCACGACCGGCCCCACCTCACTTTTTGCTGGAGGCTCCTGGCTGAGGTTTCCTGGGATGTTTTTTGGCTGGAGGTGGACTTGGAAGGAGGTGGGGGCTGGTGGGATGCTGTTCTTCCTGTCTGCCCGCAGCCTTGCTGTCCTCTCAACTCCTTCTGCCCCCAGGATCCGGCTCCTGGGCTGCCAGACCTCCGTGCCCACCCTCCCCTTGTGAAGGGGCTGCTTTCCTGCCCTCTCTGCCTCTGTTCCCAGGTGAGCGTCCATCTTCATAAGAATAGCCAGCCTTGGGCTGTCCCGCTGCCTTCTCAATCTGCTGCCTGCTTTGATTGCTCTCTGAGGCCAGGGCTTCCTCGCTTTGTGGGACATCCCACTGCTGGTGCCTTCACGCCCGTCAGCTCCTCATCGGCAACACATCTATGAAGCTGCTGTCGATCTCGGGTATCTGACTGGTACCCCAGGCCATTGAGGGCTTCAGTGATCAGGCTGTCCAGCTTGGCGTCGTCAATGTCCAGGTCGGAGGCGGGTGAGGGGCAGAGAGGTGGCGGTGAGGCCGTTGAAGAGGCTGCCCTTCAGAGCATCCTCCTTGCCCTCGCTTTTGCCTTCCCCGTCCAGCAAGAAGTCATCGCTCTTGTTTAATGTCAACAAAGCACCTGCGGTGTCTGGAGAGAGCCCCAGGCTGGAGGGCTTGGGAGGCTCTTGGGGAAGTGCTTTCTGCCCCTCGGCTGCCAGGGGAGCATCCTTGCCCTCTCCCTGGGGAGTGGAATGGGAGGCGCAGAACTGGCGGTGCTGCAGGAAGGATGAGAGGTTGCTGTAGTTCTGGTCACACTGTTTGCAGGTCAGGAGCACATCCAGCTGGTCCAGGCTGGCACTGCTGAGTGAACTGGCCAGCAAGTGATGGGAGGAGTACGGTGGTGGAGGCTGCTCCCCATCCAGCCCATCTGAGCATCCTTTGGCCACCTCCACACCAGGTTTGTGGAATGGGCTTGCCGGGGTGCATTTCAGGAGGTTGTCATCTTTCAGGGCATCAGGAGGGAAGTGGAAGGACTTGATGGAGTCTGAGGGGGTGTAATGAAGTGAGTTGGGACTCAGGACATCAGAGGGGTGGAATGTTTTGTTGGAGTCCTTGGGGTGGCAGGGGTGCTGGAAGAAGGGCGAGGGTGTCAGCGCTCCAGACATCTGGCTGTCTTCGAAGGCAGGGTTGAGTGGGCTGCTGGACATGGGGGAGAGTGATGAGCAGGTGCTGCCACAGGTGGGGTTGGGGACAGGGGACGGCAGCGGGGACTCGCAAGGGGAGGCAGCCACCAAGGCTGATGGCAGCAGGACCAGTGTTGAGCCTGATGAGCTTCTTGAGGGAGGAGGAGGACCTGCTTGACCCATGCTGTAGAAAACGGCTTTGTTTCTTGAGTCGCAGACAGGAGACCCCGGGTCCTTCCCACTCTCAAAAGAGAAAGTGCCCGTCACACTGGGGTCTACCCTCTGGACCCCGAGGCTCTCTCCTGATAAGAGCTTTTTGCCATGATACCCTGGAGAGTTACTTATGGGGGGCCCTTTCTGGGCTTTCCCACTCCCCTGCCATTCCGATGTGCCCAGGGGAAAGTGGAGCTTCTGGCTGGTGATCTGCCTCGACAGCTCCAGCCTGTTTGCACCGGGCATTGCAGAAGGAAGGTGTATTTGCTGCCAAGGCACCCTGGCATTTTTCTGCCTGTGCTGCCTCTGCTCGGGGCCAGACTGGCACTCGAATGAGAACTGGCTTCCAACAGGGTTTGAATAAGGTGCTGAATTCTGGTCCATGGGAGAAAACGCCTTAGTGGCACCTTCCCAAGCTTGCACAAGTCTGGGGTGGGTGGGTGCCGTAGTAGGAATGCTTGTCTCGAAAGGCACGGATCCTGCGCTGGTGCTGCCCACGGGGGAACTGCAATAGGCTTTGCTCTGAAAGTGCACTTGGGACAGAGAGTTTGGTGGCATGTTCCTTCTCAGAGGGCTGCTCTGGACCAGCAGCCGTGGGCCGGGGACACTGTCCTTGGCTGAGGCTTGCCTCTTACCGACTGGCTTTGGCATACTAGGCGAGTGTAAACTAGACGGAAAAACAGCTTGGTTTTCTTGGAAAGTGCTTGGGTTTTGGTCGATAGCACCAGATGACGAGAGAGCACCATTGGGGTCGGCAGGATGCTCGCTCCTGCCTTTGCAGCAGGGCAGCGGGCTGTGGTGCGGGGCTGGCAGTGGCGGCGGGTGCAGGAACGGCGGCGGCGGCACTGGGACGGGCAGGTACAGCCTCCCTTCGGGGGACACGCTCTCGTAGGAGCCACCGCTCAGTGTCTCCTCTTGCCACTCTCTGGAGGAGGAGTGGAAGGTGAAGGCACCGTGTGCCAGCTGGCTGCTGGTGAGCCCCACATCCAGGTACTCCTGGCTCCCCGCATCGCTGTGGTACGGCTCCTTCCCCGAGTCGTGCAGCAGCTGGAAGGGGTACTGGCATGGCAAAGCCCCCAGACTGTGGACACTGGCTTTCCCACCCTCAGAAAAAGAGCTGGGCTTCTGCACCGTGATCCCGTAGCTAGCACCGGCAAAGCTCTTCTCTGGGGAAGGCCAGGACTTGGTCCTGTTTGCCTGAAACTCTAAGTAATGTAGCTGCCCATGGGTGCCGGGGCTCTTGAGGGGTATGCCGGCAGTGGGGGGCTGCCCTTTGGGGCCGAGGGAGGGGCCGGGCTGTGAGGTATAGTTGGCGGAGGTGCGGCCGGCGGCGGCATCAGGGAAGCAGCGGCCAAAGTTGAGCTCTTCTTGCCGGAGCTCGGCCTCGCGCTGGGGAACGCTGGGCACATGGAAGTGGTAGCTGCCGGCCACGGGGGGAGTCACCTCCGGCTCCTTTGGGGGGGTCACCTTCTGCTGGGGGTAGGCAATGCCGATGGTGGGGTTCGTCCGGGTGCCGGCGATGCTGAGCCGGTAGAGCTGGTGGTGGCCCCGCTCGCCCTTCCCCGAGCGCCGGCTGCGCTCACGGGCTCGGCCCTTCCCCAGTGGGGACTGGGGGCTGCCCTTAACCTCCCCCCAAGTGCTGTCATTGCCAAATTTGGGTTTGCACTGGAGGGATTTGAAGTCGATTTTCCCTGCTTGCTGGGGCCGGATCACGGCTTCCCGCTGGCTGTGGGGCTCCTTCTCCTTGGGGCCAGGGAAGGGGGACGTGCCCTCCCCGCCGAGCACCCTCCCATCCTTCTCCCCGCAGCCTTCGAAGCCAAAGTCCTTGTCGGGGTCTTTGGGGGCAGCCTCAGTATCGCCGATGGTGTAAACATGCTGGGTGTCTCCAGTCATGATACCAAGGAGGGGGACAGCCTAGAAAGCCCTGTTGTCCCGTCCCACTGCAAGCTGTTGTCCCTCTGTCATGGGCATGGTCCTCCACCAAGGGGCACCGGGGCGGTGAGAGGGGCAGCAGCTCCCTGGGGCCGGGGTGGTGGGGGGTCCCGAGCACCGGTGGGGCTCTGCTGCATCATTTCAGACCTGGAGAGAAGAGGAGAGAAGAGAGGAGGGTGGATGTCAGTCAGGAGGGGACCAGTGGAAGGACAGGAGAGATTTTAGCCCCTTTTCTTGGCACTGTAGTGGGAAAGTGGATAGAGGAAAGGGCAGCACAATCCCCCCCAACAGCTCCAGGGCAAAGCCCTCCAGCTTTGGTCTCTTCAAAGGATGCTTTGAGCAGTTCACCTCTGGTAAAAGCTGCTGAGGAAGCACTTTTTTCCTCTGGGGAAAGCTATTTCTGGGTTACTTCTTAGCAACATAAGCAGAAAAAGATGACAGAAGAGCTCCACCTACGGATTAGTGGGAAGGGCTGTCGGGATGGGCTGGGAGAGGCATCTGAGAAGGGCTCTGTCCCCATGTCCCCGTGTGCCCGCGTCCCTGTGTGCCTGTGTCCTCATGTTGCCATGTCCCCATGTCACCGTGGCTGGAGGGATGATGAGAGGAGAGGCTTTTGCTCCACCACTTTCCCCACCTGGTGCATCTCTGTGCTGCCTCTCCACCAAACCATCGCTTTGAAATTCCTGGAGAAATGTTTAGCGCTTCTGCTGCCTCTGCCTTAACTTTACCACCCCCTACAAATTGCCCTGGAAATTTTAAACACTATTAAGGAGGCAAAAGCATAAAAGCTGAGTCCCAAATTTACCAGCTGATTTTACAACCCCAGACCTCAAGGCGTTAGACACAAAGCACAAGTCAAGCTCAGCCTTTTAAAAGGCACCACTAGGATTTTATATTAAAAAGGTTATATTAAAAAGAAGGGTAAAGCCCTGTTTCAAAAGACTCTTTTTTAAAAAAGTCTGTTGGAAACAGTGAAGGTTTATTTCTCCTCTCTCGCTAGAAATCCTTCTTTACTGTGTCTCAGTGGGTCAAGGCATGATACTGCTGGGAGGGGGTGAGGACCAGGAAATTCGTTTTATTAATCTCCTGGGTGCAATTCTCACCTCTCCCAGCCCTACTTGGTCCACCCATCCTGGCCATCCTGCCCAGCAGTGACCTAAGTAGAGGAGAATTTCTGCAGGAAAAGAAGAGCATCCTGCATCAACCCAGGGACTCCACAGCATGCTTGGCTTGTCTCTCCATTCCCACCTGATGCTCTGCTGTGAGCAGTCAGGATGAGCACCCAGCACCCCACAATGCTGCATTAGTAACAATATTTAGTACATACAGAGGTGGCAAAATTGTGGCTGCAGTCCCAGCACTCCTTCAAGGATGCTGCGAGACCTTGCAGGGAGGAGACAGCAACGATCCCGGGGGTCTCCTCTCTCATTCCAATAACCAGGCTTGAATTCCTCCCCAATTTCACACCCTGCTAAGTGAAATGGATCCGGGGCTGATAGGGCCGGCTCCTATCGTGCCGGCTCCCCGGCCAAAGCTCACACGCGGCCCTTTGGCACGCAATGGCTCTGCTTGCAAAACAATGCCCCACTTATGCCGCGCCAGCCACAACTCCAAAGCCTGTTTGCTGCTGTTTAAATTTGCAAAGGCTCCTTGCCAAGATAAAATACCCAAGGCCAGCGCTTGCTACATTATCACAGTCAGGCTTTTCAGCCACATAAAGGAGCCTTTTTTTGTTTTTCAGTTGTGGTTTTTTTTTTGGAGGAAAGGCTCGTTGGTGCGGCTGTAAAGCTGCAGGATTTGCATGGCAAGGGCTGGAGGGGCTGGAGGTGAGTGCCAGGAGACATAAACTTCCTGCTCCTGCACTGGCTGAGTCATGGAGATGGGGACAGCAGAGCTGGTGGCATGCAGGACTGCCCTACTGATGCGAAGGGTCCATGTCCTGGTGGTGGTGGCAAGAAATGGGCATGAATTTACCCCATGCAAATCACACATGGCACATAGATATAAGGGCAAGGTGTAAAGTTGGGATTTGTTCCCCAAAACCCTGATGTCAAAAATCTCATGCCAGGGTTTGAGGGTCCCCCACTCCTGCATGGTGGGTCCCTCCTGCTGGCTGTGGCCATGGGGCATCACTCTGAGGTGGCACAGCAGCCCTGGGAGCAGCATAGCACAGAAATCCAGGGCCTCTTGGTGCGGCTCCGATGGGGCCTTCGATAAGGAGGGCTGGGTGTGTTGATTTAAAGTGATATTCCCCAGGCAGCTCCTGCATCCACCACCCGAGGGTTTATGAATCCAGCCCAAGCACAGTTCACCCCCTGTGGGATGGGACACCCAGAAAAAAATGAAAATGGGGACTATTTCATTGATTTTTTTACAGGCCTCAGTCAGCTCCCAGGACCAGGTTCCTCTCTGGGTTACCACTGGCATCACTTCTTGTATTTTTACATTTCAGCTCCTGGAAGAGGAACTGGAAAGGGATGAAATGGGGGCAAAGGAAGTTTTGCTTTTAAAAACACATGTGATATTTATTGCCAGGCTGCCTGCCCACAGGGAGAGCAATCCCCACCTGCATTTGTGTTCCCTGCTGGGGGCTCAGCCCTTTCACCTGTCCTTGGAGCATCCTCCCACACCAGGGCTGACATGGGGCCACCTCCAGCCTCCTGCAGCCTTTCTGTGGCTCAGGAACATGGGTACAAGCTGAGCAGTGATAGCAGGAGCCTGGCTGGCACTGCAGAGCTCTGCCTGCTGTTCCATGGGGCAGGTCCCATCCTGCCAGGAGCCCCAACATGCCAGACAGGTTGTGATTCACCGCCCCGGCTCCCTGGCACCCGGAGCCAAGCGGCTCTGCTCCTCACTCCTCCAGAGCTGGTTGTGCCCAAGGGGCAGAGCTGAGGGTCCTCTGGGGCTGCCCGTGCTCCCTGAGCACCTTAGAGCTTCCCATTCCCTTGGCACTTATTCCTGCAGACACAAATCCTGGGAGGCCACATCACTGCCATAGATAGAAACTCCTTCCCATAAGAGCTGTGAATCCCACCAGCAGCTCATCTGGGACACAATATGGGGACCACACCATGAAGACGGGACCACCAGGTCCCCACAAGTGAGGCAGAAACAGGGGAAGCATCTCCCCAGGGTGAACCCATGCTCTGGTGGAAACATTGGCAAGGGAACAAAATGGTTGTGAGAACAGGAAAAAGCCAAACATGAAACAAGGAAACCCCACCAGCTGCTGAAGCAAAGGAGCGGCAGGTCCAGCCCCTGCCCTGGCAGAAGGAATAACTCCTTCCCATGGCAGGGAGAGGGGGGATGGCCTCACTGGGGGACTTGGAGAGCTGGGTTCAGTGCTGGGCTCAGCCTCTCCCCTGCCTGACCTTGGGAAGTCGGTTACTCGTGGTGACTCAGCCTCCATCTGTAAATCAGCCGATAACGCTCCCCTCGACTATCGCTCCCTGTATCAACTGCCCAGATTAGCCAGGCAGGGACTGTTCCTGCCTGTGCCCTGGACAGTGCCCAGTCCAGCCCTGATGGGGCTGGGAGATGTGCAGGGATGGGGGTGAGGGACTCCGGTCGGGTTTTGGCATGGAAGAACTCCCAGGCTGCTCCTGCAAGGTGAATAAACCATCCAGGATGGTTCTCTCTGTGACAGAAACCAAGGGAATGGGTGGAGCTGTGTCAGGGGAAGTTTAGGCTGGACATTAGGAAAAGGTTTTTCTGCTAGAGGGTGGTCACCGCTGGAACAGGCTCCCCAGAGTCACGGACCGAAGGCTGCCAGAGCTCAAGGTATATTTGGACAATGCTCTCAGGGACAGGGTGGGATTGTTGGGGTGTCCTGTGCAAGGCCAGCAGTTGGACTGATGATCCCTGAGGGTCTCTTCCAACTCAGGATATTCTGTGATTCTATGGGGCTGCTGCTCTCCAGGTGGGTATTGCAGTCAGCAGCACTGCAGTTCAGCTCAGAGATCAGGGAGAGGCGTGGGAGTGGGTGGCTGGAAAAAAAATCAAGATGCCAACTGGGTGGCATCACCCAGGCAAATGACCTTCACTGCTGCTGGTGTGGGGGAGATGGGTGGGAGCAGCATTCCAGTCCCTAAAGGGGCTCCAGGAGAGCTGGAAAGGGACTTTGGACAAGGGCCTGGAGTGACAGGACAAGAGGGAATGGCTTCCCACCGTCAGAGAGCTGGCTCCAGACCAGAAGTGACTGGGATGGGGGAGAGGAGGAGACACAGGATACAGCCCAGCCCCACCTGAAGGTCATTCCAATCCCATGTTGGTGTGAAAAACAATAGATGGATCAGGGTGACCTGGCAAAGCAAATCCCGTAATTCCCGGCTGGGTAGTTGCAGAGCTGGGTGTCAGTACGGACACTTGCTCTGGTCCCACCCCCATCCAACAGCATCCAAGTGTTTTCCAAAGGAAATAAGATGGCTGGTGATAGGAGCAGAGAGGCTGTCCCAAGGGTTAGCTCAGCTTCTCACCCATCAAGGAGTGGGAAAGGCAGCTGGGATGTGCCAAGCAGGGCCAGGAGCTGCCATGTTGCAGCCACCCCAGGGAAATTCAGGTTGGATGCACACATCCTCGACTGGGCAGCGATGGCAGAGTCAGGACCTGCATCCTCCTGTTCCTGGAGCTGCTGCCAAGTCAGGGACAGCTCCCAGCCTCCCCGCACATAAGGGGCTGGACTGGTTCTGGTGTGTTTTGGCACCGGGGAGCAAAGCCCTTCAAAGCATCACTAAAAATCCAGAGGCATCGGACATCTGAGACCTCCCGAGCCCGAGACTGCGGCAGGAATAATCTCCCCAAGGAATCAGCAGAGGGGCTGGGGCTGACAGCATCATCTTTGTAAGGCTGTAATAAAGAATGACTTATTTTTGACATTTATTTAAGAAATATTAATATTTCATTTTCCTTCTAAATGCTCCTGTTTGCTAAGGAACTATCTGTTACCTAAGTGGTCCGATAAATCTTCTAAGGTAAAATTACATGTTAGATGCTGCCAGAAGGGTACATTTAAGAATACTTCCTAAATTATCAACTGCATTAATCTTAATTACTTGGGTAAAAGTAGAGTCTGGCATTAGGGTGAACTAAATTGAACGGGTGTTTGTTTGTCTTTATCACATCACATATTTGAGATCATTTAACAGAAAGCAGATAAAAGGCATGCGGGGCAGTGAGGGGCAGAGCAGCTGCCTGATGGAAATGATGGCTCTGGATGACAAAGAGCAGGTGGGAGGGGACCCCTGGGGTGCCCAAGATGGCAGGACCTGTCTGGGGGAGGTGGTACCAGAGCAAGGCAGCACAGTAAAAATATCAAAAAAATCAAAATTAACTCCTTAGACAACAGTTTGAGGGATGAAAGAGGTTTTACAGAGCATGGGGTGACAGGACAAGGGAGAATGGCTTTAAACTGACAGAGAATAGGTTTAGATTGGATATTATGGAGAAATTCTTCCCTATGAGGGTGGGGAGGCTCTGGCACAGGTTGTCCAGAGAAGCTGTGGCTGCCCCATCCCTGGAAGTGTCCAAGGCCAGGTCAGACAGCGCTTGGAGTAAGCTGGTCTAGTGGAAGGTGTCCCTGCCCATGGCACGGGGACGAACAAGATGAACTTTAAGGCCCCTTGCAACCCAAACCATTCTGGGATTCTATGTGGTGGTCCCACAAAGAAACTCCTCCAGCTCTATAGGCTTTCACTGCCTCCACACAAGGGTGACTCTGAACATGCTTCGGGTTTTTGTCCCCAGAAAGGGACTTTTAACTCCTGCCTCAAGGACTGAAATTCTATCGCCATGGATCAATCTGACCCAGCTCAGCTTTGCCTGGAGCTGGGAACTGGTCCTTCTCAAAACCTTTTAAACTTTTCTGCCTCTTGCTGCTGCACTGCTGCAGGGCCAGAAAAGCAGCCAGGGAGGTCCCTGAGCATCCCTTCAGCTAGGAACATCCCTGGAGCCTGTCCGGGATAAGGAAGAGAGTGTCTGGCTCCCAAAAATAGCATCCAAACCCATGCTGTCAGCTGGCCTGTACCTTGGCACTCTCTGCTGCTCAGCTACTGCCGGGACTCACTTTCACCTCCCGTGAAATACGAATTTCTTGGCTGCAAAGGAAAGAGAAAAATATGTCAGGAATCTGTGCTTGGCTTGGTTGCAGCACTGCAGCGTGTGGAGAGCATCAGGAGCCAAAAGAAGGGGTTTGCACCCCAAAATGCCCCATCTGGGCCACCCCATCTGGGTCCCCGTGGGTGGGTGGCTTTGACTGGGTGCTGTGGGAGTAAGGAAACTGGATGGAGATGGGGTTCCATCTCCCTCTTTTCTGCATCCCACCTCCATCCCTGCGTCCTGGACACCACCTCCACCCACTGGGGTCCTGCAGACCAGACACCTCATTGTAATCACGGTCAGAAGATGGCCCTAAAAGACAGCAAATGGTGGAGGAGGAGGAAGAGGAGGAAGGGGAGACTGAGGACAGCCAAAGCCCAAACCGCAGCCCTGGGCACGCTCAGGGCATGGGGCAGCTGCCAACCTGCTGCCACCAGGCCTGACCCTGCACTCCTCACCACGCCATTCCCAAGCTTCCATGCCCCTCAAATGGGAATTTATTCCCATGTTTGGATAAAGATGGGGATTCTGAGGGATTGCTGTTACCTCCCTACCAGACCCAGGCCCAGCCTGGAGTTCACTCATGTTCATTGCTCCCGAACATAATATGGATCATATCCAGACACATCAAACCCTCTTCTGACATTAACCCATTTCCCGGTGAAATAAAGAGAAAAGAGGGATGAGGGATCTGGTTCCTGTCTGGACATGATGCAGCAGAAGGGAGCATCACATCCAGAGAGAAGTGATACCCACCTCCCCTGCCAGCCCTGGTCCCTGCTTGTTCCTGAAGCTGGGACAGGGACAAGGGACTGCGGCTGCTCAGGACCAGAGGGGCAGGTTTGGGATGGACAGAAAAGCTGGGAGGTGGCTGGGGGAGGCTGGAGCACCCCTTGGACAGAAACCACAGTGGGAAGGAGCTGAGTCTTGGTGCTGAGAACTTGAAAAGGATCTTGTAAGAGGGGCTGTGAAATATTGTGGGGATGCACATACACAGGGACACATGGACACGGTCCTGGATGTCCTGGTCTGGCTGTGTTGGGGCAAGAAGTGATTTCCAGCAGATTTTTCTGGCCCAAGGAGAAGTTGGAAGATTACTGAGAAAGTTTGTTTTTTGCTCACAATGATCCAAAATTGATTTTCTGGATCTGAACAGCTTTGAATTTCCAAACTGGTGAGAATCCAGCTTTCACTGGGGATCCAGATTTTTCAAACAGTCTTAATCCTTCCTGGATTTATAATGCAAAATCATGGAGGATGAGAAGGAGGAGTGGGACAGGTCCCTGGCCGCCATGACTGGGCCTGGCAGTTCCCTGGGCACCCCAGGAGATGTGGGGGTGTCAAAGCCGGCGTCTCGGTGCCGCGCCTGGGCTCTCTTCCCACTCCTGAGGTGCTGCGAGAGGAGGCTCCATGTCTGGGACATGTTGGAGGTGGCTGGGATGAGGGGAGAGGAGGAGACACAGGATACAGCCCAGCCCCACCTGGAGGTCATTCCAATCCCATGTTGGCGTGAAAAACGATAGATGGATCAGAGCGACCTGGCAAAGCAAATCCCGTAATTCCCGGCTGGGTAGTTGCAGAGCTGGGTGTCAGTACGGACACTTGCTCTGGTCCCACCCCCATCCAACAGCATCCAAGTGTTTTCCAAAGGAAATAAGATGGCTGGTGATAGGAGCAGAGAGGCTGCTCCACCATCAAGCTTCTCACCCATCAAGGAGTGGGAAAGGCAGCTGGGATGTGCCAAGCAGGGCCAGGAGCTGCCATGTTGCAGCCACCCCAGGGAAATTCAGGTTGGATGCACACATCCTCGACTGGGCAGCGATGGCAGAGTCAGGACCTGCATCCTCCTGTTCCTGGAGCTGCTGCCAAGTCAGGGACAGCTCCCAACCTCTGCCCACATAAGGGGCTGGACTGGTTCTGGTGTGTTTGGCACCAGAGAGCAAAGCCCTTCAAAGCATCCCTAAAAATCCAGAGGCATCAGACATCTGAGACCTCCCGAGCCTGAGACTGTGGCAGGAATAATCTCCCCAAGGAATCAGCAGGGGGGCTGGGGCTGACAGCCCCATCTTTGTAGGGCTGTGACAAAGAATGACTTATTTTGACATTTATTTAAGAAATATTAATATTTCATTTTCCTTCTAAATTTTTGTTATAGGTTTGAAAAGAGCTGTTGGAATTTTTTCCCAATATCAATTACTGGACAGTGTGCACCTACAATGAAAGGTTCCCCCCCTTCTCCCCTCTCCCCATCCAGTTTTTCTAGGGTGGGGGGAGGTGGGAAAGAGGAAGGAGTGGAGTCAGGCAAAGAGCAGCATGGGAGTGGGGGAGGCTTCTCTATAAAACCAGCCAGTGAAATGTTTCAGCCCGCTTTTTTGTCTGTAGGACTTGCTGTCCACCAACTGACAGAGCAACAGCCATCCTCGGTTTCGTCAGCCCACCTCTTTTCCCTGGGGAGAAGTTTTTTTTTTTTCCCTTCCTTCCTGGCACCGTGGAAGAACGACTGGGACAGCCCCCAACCTGTATTCTGCCCCGGGCCAAGGGGCTGCATTATCAGAGCATCTTGATGAGGTTCAACAAGGCCAAGTGCTGAGTCCTACACTTTGGCCACAACAAGCACTAGAGGTTGGGCACAGAGTGGCTGGAGAGCAGCCAGGCAGGAAGGGACCTGGGACTTTGGATTGACAGGAAGCTGAACATGAGTCAGAGTGTGCCCAGATGGCCAAGAGGGCCAATGGATCCTGGCCTGTATCAGGAACAGTGTGGCCAGCACAACAGCCAGTCCAGGGAAGTGATTCTTCCCCTGTACTCAGCGCTGATGAGGCCACCCCTGGAGTGCTGTGTCCAGTTCTGGGCCCCTCAGTTCAGGAAGGATATTGAGGGGTTGGAGCAGGTCCAAAGAAGAGCAATGAGGCTGGTGAAGGGACTCGAGCACAAGTCCTATGAGGGAGCTGGGGCTGTTCAGCCTGGAGAAGAGGAGGCTCAGGGGAGACCTCCTCACTCTCTACAACTCCCTGACAGGAGGTTGTAGCCAGGTGGAGCTTGGTCTCTTCTCCCAGGTAGTGATCAGCAAGACAAGAGGGCTTGGTCTTAAGCTCTGCCAGGGGAGGTTTAGGTTGGATGTTAGGAATAAATTCTTTACAGAGAGGGTGATCAGACATTGGAATGGGTTGCCCAGGGAACTGGTGGATTCTCCGTCCCTGGAGGTTTTTAAGATGAGACTGGATGTGGCATCAGTGCCATGGTCTGGTAACCACGGCGGTAGTGGATCAAGGGTTGGACTTGATGATCTCAGAGGTCCTTTCCAACCTGGTTGATTCTATGATTCTATGATTCTCGCAGCAGCTGCCTGGTCTGAGGACCAAACCACAGCCCTGGGACTGGCAGGGACAAAAAACCCTTTCATTGTTGGCTGTGGAGCCCCCATCACTCATGGGGCTGTGAGCACTTGTTGAGGCGCCGAGGACAGCCCGCCCTCGGCCCCCCTGATTTGCCACCTGGGGAACTAGGACTTTGTTTTTTGAAAGTTTTGGTTGCACCGTTGTTGTTTATTCAGGTTTGTCAATAAAGAGCTGTTATTTTCCTTTTCCATGCCTTTCACCTGAAGCCTTTTAATTTCAAAGTTGTAATAACATAGAGGGAGGAGGTTGGCTCTTCTTTCCTGGCCTGCCCTCCTTAACAGACATTTGTGTCTTGTTAAACTAAGACAATGCTCCTGTTTGCTGAGGAACTATCTGTTACCTAAGTGGTCCAATAAATCTTTTAAGGTAAAATTATGTGTTAGATGCTGCCAGAAGAGTACATTTAAGAATACTTCCTAAATTATCAACTGCATTAATCTTAATTACTTGGGTAAAAGTAGAGTCTGGCATTAGGGTGAACTAAATTGAACAGGTGTTTGTTTGTCTTTATCATATCATATCATATATCTGAGATCATTTAACAGAAAGCAGATAAAAGGCATGTGGGACAGCTAGGGGCAGAGCTGCTGCCTGATGGAAATGATGGCTCTGGATGACAAAGAGCAGGTGGGAGGGGACCCCTGGGGTGCCCAAGATGGCAGGACCTGTCCGGGGGAGGTGGTACCAGAGCAAGGCAGCACAGTAAAAATATCAAAAAAATCAAAATTAACTCCTTAGACAACAGTTTGAGGGATGAAAGAGGTTTTACAGAGCATGGAGTGACAGGACAAGGGAGAATGGCTTTAAACTGACAGAGAATAGGTTTAGATTGGATATTATGGAGAAATTCTTCCCTATGAGGGTGGGGAGGCCCTGGCACAGGTTGTCCAGAGAAGCTGTGGCTGCTCCATCCCTGGAAGTGTCCAAGGCCAGGTTTTACAGCAACCTGAGATAGTGGAAGGTGTCCCTACCCATGGCATGGGAAGGAACAAGATGAGCTTTAAGGTCCCTTCCAACTCAAATCATTCCATGATTCTGTGATAAGACTGGAAGGGTGGGTGTCCCACAGGGTGCTGGGGAAGGAAAAGGGCTCTGGACACCAGCACATCCCACATCACCCTGTGTGTGACCAGCCCAGATTCCATGGTACACAGATCGAGGAGGATGCACCACATCCTCTGCTCAAGTTTTCCCCAAAATTTGGCTGCTGTCCTGCTTGTTTGGAGAAGGGCATCGTGCCCGAGTGTGCCTGGGCCCTCTCTCTGAGATGAGCACATTGTGTGGTATTTTAAGGCACAGAACTGAAATGAAGTGGGGGATTAAGTGCTCCCTTTCACTGGGCCTTGGAGAGGGATCAAATATTGCTGCGGTGAAATCTCCCTGTTGCCCAGGTCTGTGTGACCTGGGCACACTCGTTATCACAGAGGAAATTTGCATAAGCCAAAAGGAAGGATTTTTCTCACTCTTCCTCACTTTTGTTTTAAATTTAAGGAAAATTTGTCCACTGACATCCCTGTGCATGGAAAGCTGAAGGGGAACTGGTGGATAAAGGGGAGAAATTATTCTGTGCTGCTGGAGGTGTGGATAAAGGATGGATTTAGAGGAAGGAGAGCTCAGAGGCAACACCATAACCATCCACATCCCTGGCTGAACCCCCAGGCATCACCAGGGCACGGCACACCGGTGTCCTGTGACACCATATCCCCCTTACCCCACTCTCCTGGGATAGGGCCCCGCTCTGCATTTCCCTCCTGGCCTTCTGTGACCCCCCAAAAAAGGAAGAAAAAAGCAAAACAGCCAAGGCAATGACACCATTCCCAGGCCAATATCACGTTTCCTTCCTCCCGGCAGAGCCTGGGTTTGCTCCAAGCTGCCTTCCCCCCGCTCCTGCTCCCAGCCCTGGTCAAACAGGGACAGGAAACCCGAGAGCAATGAGCACATCGAGCACATCCCCGGCACCTTCACCCAAGCCTTATTCAGCTCCTTGTCCTTTTGGCATCTTCCTCCTCTCCCTTTGGAGTGGCTGCTCAGGAATGGGGGGCAGTTTTGCCTTGGGGCATGCACACGCACACACATCACTGAATTAATTGGCTTGAAGCAATTAAACAGTCACAGACTTCAACTGGGGGCAAACCCAGCCCTCATCCCTCGGGTAGCTGGGAGCCTCTGGCCTAGGAGAGGGACCAAGGAAGGTCACTTCCCTGGGGTCTCATCCTGCTGATGACTGATCTCTGGGGATACTGGTCTTGCTGAGCCCCAGCAGACAGACAGACAGGCAGACACACAGATCTCCAGCTCCCTGGTGGAGGCTGATCTCTGCAAGAGCAGTGAAATTCTGGTATTCCTTTGCAAACTGCTCCAGCTGAAAGGAGGCACTAGCCCGGAGACCCACACACAGCCAGGATTTGACCGATGGAGAGAGGAGCATCTCACCTGGGGCTCACATGGACCACATGTGGCACAAAGACCATGGAAAGGACAAGGACCATGGGCGGCACAAGGAGCACGGGAAGCGAAAGGACCACAGGTGGCACAAGGATCACAGGAAGCACAAGGACCACGGGTGGCACCGACCAGCAGCCCCAGAACTGCTGCTCTGAGCACACTCACCAACCTGGTTCAGATGATTGTGTCGCCCCAAAATCTCGGGATGACTCACATCCAGAGTCCATTCCTGCTGACCCAGATCCCCAGATCCCTCACCCACCCGTCCCTGGTGCTACCCAATGCTGTACCAGCTGCCTCAGCCCAGAAAGCAGGGATGCTCCCATCCAGCCTGAACTAGTTCCCACAGGATCTGATAGGAGGAGACTGCTGCTAGATTTGGGGGCTTTTAAGCTGTCAACTTTCCTATAATTATTAGCAATGTTTTAAATCAGTTCTCTTCTGAAATTTGCTTCTGAAAGACAAGATTAATGAGCATTTCCTTTGGGGATTTATTGCACTGTTAATTATTCTCTTCCAGAAATTTGGTTCAGAATATTATCAGCTTTTTTTTTCAATTAAAAGTGATTATAATTTGCTCTATATAAAAGAAAAGTGGATTTAAAATAAAAATATAATATCCCCCTTTCCTGATTAACTATAATAGTCAAGTGATGGAGATAAAAGTAGCCGGTGGCTCTGGCAGACCACGTTGTGCAGACACGAACTTGGTGCCCCCCCCGGCAGCAGTTCCAGCCCTGATGGGGTCCACTTTTTGGGATAACGGGATTCATAGAGGCCAACTTGTAATTTATGGAGATTTCCTGCAGAGGGAAGCAAAGGTGTCTGCAAGGAGCCACCCGACGCGGTGCCAACTTTGGACAAGGGGTTCAGGGAGGAGGAGGAGGATGGGGATGGGGAGAACCCAGGGATGTTGCTCCCGAATAATATTTGGATGCAATTTCAGAGGTCAGGAGATGCTCGGTGGGATTCCAATCCCAATGGGAAGGGGCTGGAAGAAGCAGTGGTTTCTCTTTTAACCAGAAATGCCTTTTGCACCAGGTTTGACGCAGGGACAGACCTGGAGAAGGGGCTCCGGTGCCCTCTCTGGTTCCCAGGCTTTTTGCCCTCCCCAGCAGACATTCCTCGTGTGCCTCCCAAATGCAAAACATTCTGAAAATGCTCTGAGTACAAATGCTCACTTGGTGGGGGACGGATCTGATTACACCCCGAGCACAGTGGGGAGCAGCCCCACGCAGGGCTTTGCTGGAAAACCCCACAGACTGCACAGCACCCAGCCCACATCCCCTGCCAGGTTGAATTTAACCCATACTGCCCCTACAAAGCCCCATTGCTCCCCTTGGCTCATGGGAAGCAAAGGAAATGTTGAGAAAAATGCAAATTTTGGCTGGGAGATGCCCTGTTCTGGCATTGGGGACAGGCAGGTTTGGGGGGTCCCTGGGGGGGTCATGGCTGAGGTGACCCAGGGGTGCAGTCTGTGTCCCTCTGTAAGCGATGGGATGCTCCTGCTCCAGGTGCCATCTGCCCTGAGGAGCCAAGGCACTTCTGTGGATGCCTTAGGGGGCTTCAAGCAGCAAGTCAGACCCATGCTCAGATGCCTGAGTGGAGGGCACATCACAGGTTAAGTGGGATCAGAGGGCTGTGCAGCCCAGATGTGAGCATGGTGTGCACTGCCCTTCTCCCCGACCTTCCCAACATGCCAGACCTCCAACTGCAATGCTGTGGGTATCCCCTCTCATCCAGCTCTGCCATGCACTGACAATATCCCTGCTAAATCCCTGCTAGTCTCTGGAGTGATGCCAGAGCCATCCTTGGCTGCATGTGACCTGCAGCTATGGCGCAGACACTGCTGCAAAATCCCAACAGCCACATCCCATTGCTGCCAGAGAGCAGGGATCCCACCACCCCCCAACAAGAGAGGATTTTAATACCATTCCCTTAATTACTCCTTTCCACAAGTGATATCCTCTGGCCAAAGAAAATCCAATGGGAGCAGATCCCCGCTTATTTCTGCTCCTGAGCATTTCCCCGTTGCTTGGCCTGTGCTGTTCCCACTCCAAAGGGGATGCACGTGGCTGATGGAGCCCCTGAAAGGAGAGAATCACACTCCAGAGAGCAGGAAAGACAGTTTGGGAATTTTGGGTTTCCCCTCCTTTAGGCTCCCTCTCCCACCCATGGAGCTGGGATGCACCCATGGGTACCACATCACCATGGGGAGCTGCACCCATGGGAGACAGGGATGCAGCTGTCATGATTTTGATGAAGAACCACCCAGTTTGGCTTCCTCCAGCTGGAGCTGCTGCCCGAAGCCAAGTTTGCCATCACCTCCAACACCTTGCAGAGTGTTCCCCCAGAATTCCTGGCTCTTGGAAGGCAGAAGGGATGTGCCACACAGGAAAACACAGCATAGGATTGGGGGGGTTAGGAAAGGGATGGACGCTCAGAGTCAGCAACACCAGGACAGTTCATGAGCTCTGTCATGTCTGGGCTACAAAACCCACCAGCTGCCCCAGTACCAGAGCACAGGCACAGGGGGGAACACTGAGTTTTGGGAAGCAGGATTCTGAAAAACGAGCTGTCCTGGTGCAGCCCCCTCCGGCCCTGCTGGCTGCAGACGCTGGCGCTGAGAGATGCTCTCTGTTCTCAACAGGAGCAGAAACGCTCGGGGCCAAGAAAAACGCATGGAGCTATAAAAAGTCCAGGGAACAGAGAGACATTCATGGACAACTTCAATCGGCTGCTGCCTGAAGATGCTGGTCACAGCCAGGCGGGATTCATGGATCAGCCCCAGCCAGGAGCAGTGGGGTGGCTGCCAGCCCCGGGCAGTGCCAGGGCGGTGACCAGCCTGGCTCCCTCTGCCTGCCAACGTCATCTGGATGGGCCAAAGCATCAGTCATATAAAAACAGGGTGGATTTGCACACCCTGCTGGTGTATCCCTGGTTTGTGGAGTGAGGAGGAGCTCCACTAAAATCCATCCGTGTTTTCCATCGTCTCTCCCGTGTGCCTGGTTCCCTCCAGCTGCCCTGCACCATCAAAGCTGGGCAGTGCTGGGTCAGGTTTGTTTGCAGGTGCCAAACACGAGTCCAGCACATGCCTGAAACTTCAAAGGGCCAGTAATGAAAAGCATTTTGCCAGTGGATTTCCAGCTCTTCCCGCCAGTCCAGCTGCTGGGTGGCAGATGTGGGGACATGGACACATCCCTGTGCCTCAGCCATGGCAGGAGAGGGCATGAGCCAGGCCATACTAAGCTGGAGAAAACCCTCTGTGCTATTTCTTCTGCTTTTTTCCCTTCTTTGCTGTTTCCCCAGGCACCATCCGTGCACGAGCAAGGCTGAATAATGCCAATATTCATCGCCCAGACAAGTCCAGGCTCTGTTTGCTCCGAGGAATGCTTTCTCCAGAGACACTCCAAGCGACAAAATCCCCTTCCTCAGCTGGTGTATTTTTCTTTCATCAGGCAAAAGAAATCAGCAGAGGGCTGAAGAATGGCATCCTGTAAATATTTTCCTTTTGCTGATGCTGAATGAGGTGGAAAAGCATTCGGGGTCCAAGCCCATCCCTGCTGTGCCGGTCCAGGTACTGCTCCAGGACATCTCTCTTTAGGGTGTGCTTGAAGGATGCAAAGCAAAGATTGGGGACTTCCCTTCTCCTTCAGGATATGGTTTTCAGGCAGACCAGAGAGATTTTTAGATGTTGTCTCAGAGACACCGGGTCTGAGGAAACAAGGTAGCTGCTCTTCCCAGGGTTGAATCCCAGAAATCAGGGATGCTGCAAGGGAAAAGGGGCTGGAAATCATGGAAATGGGGGGATCTGACCACTTCCCCCAGCCTGGGGCAGGCAGTATCACCAGGGAGTGGGACCCAGGCTTCCCTATATGCCTCATCCCTTTCCTCATCTTCAGCCACTGAAGGAGAAATGAAAAAGAACAACCTTCTGGGAGTCTGGAAAAAATGGGTATTTTTACATCCTGGCTGGAAAAGTGAATTCTTCCAAATGGTGATAATTTAAAAAAAAAAAAAAAGAAAAAAAAAAAGGATGAAACCAACTTGTTAGTGGTTTCTCTCCAGACTCCAGCGCAGGTAGCAGAGGGAAGGATGTTGGGACATCCCTCCTTCTCCGACGGGTCACACTCATCCTGGGATTATTTTTCCTGCCCGCAGAAAGCAACCCAGACAATACCTAATCCCATGGACACCGGAAACGATTTATTTCCCTCAGCTATTTAGCAATGACCAGTGCTAATGCAACACTGCTAAACCCCACATACTTTCACAGTGAATTCACAGACCAAGAGGCCTTTTTTTCCTTCACCTGGAGATTTAAAGCTCTGGGAGCCGGCAGGAGATATTTGTAGGGAAAGCCATGTGGGATATTCATGCCGGCGCTGGGATAAGGCTGTAGAGTGAATAACTTTGTGCATCTCTCATCTGCCCTTCTCCTTTTCCTTGATTTTCCAGCAAAATGTTGCAACTAATAATTTTCACACATGGTGCAAGAGCTGCCGTAAAGTGGCTGCTTATTCCATTAGAGCTGTCGGTTGCTATCGGGTTTAGGGAAAGGGGGTATTGGAGAACCCCGTGGGGTATCGCTTTACCCCATCATTTCCTGCCCAGGTGATCCCACACAAACTCGCCTGTGTGATGAAAAACATTCGGGACCTGAGACACATTTCCAACCGAAAACACAGGCTGCGATTCAGCTTCTCCCCTGCCTTCCAACACATCCTCCTTTTACCACAGAAAGTGGCATTTATCTCGGGATTCCTCAAAGCCACGGTGTAAAAAAATAGGGAAGACATTAAATAGAGGTCTGGGTGGCTGCCTGCCATGGCTGTGCCCACACTACTCATCTTCTCCAGGCACACACTTACCCCCCGGAGTGGCTGGAGCCCTTCCTCTGTGTTGGGATGCTGGAGGATGATCCCAAATAAACCACCCTGTGCAAGCAACCCTACAAAAACAAGCTGGGATCCACCAGAGGGAAATGGATTTGTCATACTAGATTGTCCCAAAAAAGAGCTGAGCCAGGGATATGGAGACACAGCAAGAGGACAACTCCCTCATGCCTGTGTCTGGTCCCAGCACATCCCAGCATTCTGACACCCAGCCTGCCTTCCCTAAGCCACCCTTTAATCTTCCTGTTTCTAAACTGAGAGTTGTGATGACTGACCAGAGCAAGACCTCACTGGTTTTTTTTTTTTTTTTTAAAGGTGCTTTGCAAAAACACATAAAAAAGAGGAACAAATGCTGCCCCGGGCCCAGGCCAGTGAACACGGCGGGGGCTGCAGGGGCTGCAAGGGCTCTGCCCATCGTGCCTCTGCTGGGGCTGAGCCCAGGCAGAGCTTGGGGGTTGCTTTTCCCTTTCATTCCCTGCCAGGTTTCAGCCCAGGATTTATACGGTCAAATCCAAAAATCCCTGGAAGGCAGGGCTTGGCACGGCGGGAACACAGATGCTGCCTTTGCCCTGCTGCTGTAATTATGCCCCCAAACTTAGAAAGCAGCGGAAGAGCAGCGTGTAGCGCTGCAATTAGGAGGCTGTTTAATTGCAGGGCAACTGTGTATTGTTTTCCTCTCCCTGCCTCCAACTGCCAACAACCAGCTGAGCATCAGGAGCCACATTGCAAACCCAGGAATTGCAGCTCCATGGCACTCTCTGTTCCTGCATCCTTGGAGCATCATCACATGTGGCTGGAGAGCTCTGAGCACAACAGGATTGTCACCACAAAGGTGACCCATCACACCCTTGGGTCAAGAGCATCCAGAGCATCCAGCTGGGGAAGGAGCCACCAAAATAAAGAACCACAGAATATCCTGAGTTGGGAGGGACCCACAAGGATCATTGAGTCCAACTCCTGGCCCTGCACAGGACACCCCAGCAATCCTGCCCTGTGCCTGAGGGTGTTGTCCAAATACTCCTTGAGGTCTGGCTCCATGACCACTGCCCTGGGGAGCCTGTTCCAACACCTGACCACCTTCTGGGAAAAGAACCTTTTCCTAATATCCAACCTAAACTTCCCCTGACACAGGTTAAAACAGACAACTGAGAGGTCAGAACTGGAATATCAGGATGTTCTTTCCAATACTATCTATTAGTTGCAATGTAGAAACCAAATTTAAATAAATGCAAGAAATTCATCTGCCACTTGGTCTGAAATATCACATAAAGGAAAAATTTCCCCTAAATTTACAGGGAAATTTGAATCAAGACCAAATTTTGCCCTTTGACACCTCTCTGCACCAGTTACTGTTTTAGGCTTTTGTTTTTGAACAACTGAGAGAAATTGAATCATAGAACCATAGAATAGAATCATAGAACAGTTTGGGTTGGAAGAGACTTTTAAAGGTCATCTAGTCCAATCCCTGCAAAGAGCAGGGACATTTTCAACTAGATCAGGTTGCCCAGAGCCCTGTCCAACCTGACCTTGAATGCTTCCAGGAATGGGGCATCCACACGCTCTACGTCACTGCTCAGTGCAAGACGCTTTCTCCGAGCAACAGAAATTGTTCCCCTCTCTCCGGGACTCCCCTTCTCCTGCCCAAGGGCCTCCCAAGCAGCCAGGAATGATTCCCCCTGTCAGACCAGAGATTAAAATGGATATATGCGTGGGAAACAGCAGCAGCAATGGAAAGGACACAGGAGAGCCACTGATTTACATTGTGTTGCCCCCGTGAACGCTGCACATAAATCTGCTGCTTCCCAAGGCGAGGCGTGAATTGGAACAGCTTTATCTCCGCACTGTCTGACTCATCCTCAGAGTGTTGGACATCCCATGGAAAAGTGACGGATGTACATGGCCAGTGGACTGGCGTTGTATCAGGGATTTCACAGCACCCAGCAGGAACGATGCCACCACCTAATTCATTGCTGTCTGTGAAGAAAATGAGGGTCCAAGAGGGAAAATCCCAGTTGTTCCCAGTTGAACACAGGCAGGTGCACATTGGTGTGGGCAGAGCCAACTTGGCTCCCCTTCTCTTGCCCACAGATGTTGCCACATCCCTGGGTTTAAGCTGGAGCAAAGTCCTCCCCGAGATGCTCACCAGCCCCTGAGGCTGCAAGAACCTTCCATGGATTTATCCAGCCATGGCACCAGGAGAAGGAATGTGTGGGGACACCTGGAGCACATCCCCAGTGTTGTCAGTCTGACTGGTGGAAATCACAAACAGGGTCTGGGATCTCCTGCAGGATGGCTTCAGAATGGCAGCAGTACCAAAGGAGGGATGAAAATACTCAGATATGGTTTTTTTTCTGAAAATGGGAGCAGATTTGGGGAAAAAGATGGGAGGAGCTTTGTGTTCCCACCAAGACTGGGGTGTCCTCCAAGCCTCTCCTTTAAAATAAACAGACACAGGGATTTAACTCTCACATTTCATCACCTCAATCCCAGAAGCCAATATGACATTTAGCAGTTGGCAAACAGGGCTGGGCATCCTCCTGTGGCCAAGGCTGAGCCTCCCAGTGCTCCCAGTGCCGGGACCCCTCTGCTCCCTGTGCTGTGCTGGTGGCAGGAGCTTCACCGGAGGAGCCGGACACATCCCTGCACCATGTGGGAAGTAGCTCCTCTTGTTTTCACAGCTGACATCAGGTCTGGAGAGGCTTCTACGGAGCTCCGGCATGGAGGAAGCGCGGCTGAGGGGCGGCTGCAGCTGTGGCCAATATTCTTGCACCTGGGATTGGCTCGGAGGCTCCTGGGTCTGCAGCACGGGGAGGGCAGAGGAGGCTTTCCAGGGATGAGTTGCTGCTCCGAAGCCTTGTTGGGCTCTGCTCGAGAGGAACAGCAGCATCGCTGGGTGATGCTCTAGCAAGGAGCATCTCTCTACATGGAGAGTTGCTAATGTCTTGTGAAGCTCTTCACAAGGATTCCTGCAGGATCCCTGGCTGGAAGAGGACCAGCCAGAGCCTTGTCTTGTCCCCATGATGTCCTCCATCCACCTGCCCTGGGCTGTGTCACAGAGTCTGCAGGGAAGGCTGTTTAGAGGTGGGGATGGAGAGGACACAGTGGGGAGCGGGGATGCAGCCAGGAACATGGACACAGTGAGAGCTGTGTGGACAGGCATGGAGGGAGAGATGTCCCAGCAGATGTGCAACCACCCCAGGCCCCGGTGACAGCAAGGATGCTGCTTGGGAAAAATTCCTGGCTCCAGAGACAGGCCAGAGAGCCCCTTCCCTTCCTTTCTTCCTGCAATGATCTGCTCTCAAAACCACATGAAAAAGGAAATATATATGCATTTCATAGAATCATGGAATGGTTTGCGTTGGAAGGGACCTTAAAGCTTATCTCATTCCATGGGCAGGGACACCTTCCACTAGACCAAGTTGCTCCAAGCCCTATCAAACTTGGCCTTGAACACTTGCAGGGATGCGGTAACTTAATTCTCACACACATATAAATAAAAATTACATATAAAGCTCACATATATATGTACTGTAAACAGACCCTCTGGATCCCTTCCCTGCACCCCACTGTTGAATCTTTCCCAGAATGCTGTGGAGAGCTCGGCTGAGCCCCACACATGCTTGTCCCCAGCAGTGTCACAGTGCGACTGCCATCGGCTTGTCCCCCTCTGCAAAAACAACAGGCGAAGAAAGAGCACTTTTGTTTCTTCCTCCTCTATTGACACAGCTGGGAGGGCTCGAGCCGGGGGAGGTTCCTCCTCTGGAAGGCCAAGAGCCTCCACACACTTTGTAGCTCAGGCGGCGCTGGACGAGGCAAAGCTCCTTTACCCACCTCAACGGGCACAGCCACAGCATCCCTTCGTCCATCCCAGACCCTGAGTGAGGTGTCAATAGGGAAAGATGTCACCCAGCTGCTCCTGGTGGGTCCCCTCTGAGCTGGCAGCCTGGGGAAGGATCGTTCTGGGGATAAGGGTGATGTGCAACCCCAAAGCTGGGGCTGCTGGTGCAAACTGAGTCCAGCTGAGCCTTTGACAGCTCCTCCTGCATCCATCCACATCCATCCACATCCAACCAGGGATGCTCCTATAATCCTGGAGGATTTTTGCACCAGTAGTCATGCTGTGCTGAGCTCCCCACTGGCTGTCACCTTCCCCTGTCCCACAGTTTTTCCTGGCTCAGTTGGACATGGCACAGATGGATCCAGTGGCTGAGCCAGCGCGTGTCCACAGACAAACCTGGCTCCTCCTTGCTTCGAACATGAATGCACCAACCCCTCCTCCCTGCCCCAATCCTATCCGCTTCCACAGATATCCAGCGGCACTATTTTATTGCCATTTATTCTAAGCTCCCCAATCAGTGCCATGGGGAAAAGATTAATTAATAAATCTAAGAGAGGGGCTATATTTCCCCATAAATAAACCCTCAGGTGTTGCTGTGTCTGTGTTCACAGCCAACATTTAAGAGCAGGAAGCATCCTGAAAATCACCTCCAAGTATCTCTTCCCAGAATTTTGCCACTGACTTGCACAGGGGCTGAATCCATCTGCCCAGCTATTCTGTGATCCATGGGTTTGCTCCTCTTTGCCTCCAGCCTCCGAGGCAAGAGACAAATGCAAAGCATTCCTTTATCTCCCTGCCTCTACTGAGGGACAGGCAAAGCAATAAAATGCATTTTTTTATAGAGCTGTAAATTTAATTTCCTTTTAAACCATTTGCTTCCACTTAGAACTCAATGGAAATGCTGCACTGCTGGCAAAGCTGCAGTGTCCCGGTCCTGCCTCAATGTATAGAAGCACGGGGCTGGAGTTTTTGGATGAGCTTAAAAGTTGATGGAAGGGAAGATGAGGGAAGAGAGGAAAATTCTTAGGGCTTTAAGGGCCTATTTTCCATCTTCCTTGTGAACTTTCCTCGAGGGAAGAGCTTTGCTTCTTTATGGGGCACAATTAAAGTCGTCTCTGTCTGCAGGACAAAAGTTCAGCCTCAGAAATTGCTGCAAAGCTGAGGATGCTGGTGGTGAGAGGAAAAATAACGATTTCTGGCCTGAAAAACCACCTGGAGCTTTAGATTTGGGGTTAAGAAGCAAGAAGAAGCACTATGAGCACATGTTCAGCATCCTTATACCATTAGGAAACCAAGAGGGAATTTTCCTAGCAAGCGAGGCAGCGGTGCCAGGATCACCCACCCTTGGCACAGGAGATCAACCTCAGCAGGTGTTTGGGGTGATCCTCCAGAGTGGACCCTTCCTTCTACAGGACATCAATCCCACTGCTTGGCCACCCCTCCTGGAAGCTGCTCATTGCAATGTCCTTTGATGGAGCTGGTGGGAAGCAAATGAGGAGCTGCTTGTGGTGTGACAGCCCATGGCAAGGGATGCACTGGAAGTCTAGGGCACCCATCACTCACTCAGCTGTGGGTCTACCATGCCAGAGACTGGATCCAGACCATTTATCTCCTCCAAACCTCCTCCAGCTTCAAGTGTTGCATGAATCAACCTTGATTTATCTTCATGTCTGGGGAGGTGACTGTGTGACCCATGGCTCATGGGTGCTACTAATTAATGATGTGGGACTTGTTTGTAAACCAAACTCATTCACATCCCAGTTAATCCAGTACAGGATCCCAGCACTGGCTGCTTGGGGCTGGTCCCATCACAGAGTCATTTGCTGCTGCTGCTACTTCCAGATGGATCCTCCAAAAGAAGAGGGTGCCTTTTTGAGGTGAAATTTAGGACAAGCAGCCACAGAACCAAAGCAGAAAGGAGTTTTACAATGACCCAGACAGACACAATCCTGAAAACATCATCCCAACGTCAGGCAGCTCCTCTGGAATCAGGACATGACCCGTTTCCACTGCCCCAGGTCACAGCAGCAAGGCCAGATGTTCCAAACAGCAGCAGGACACCCAAATCTTACTCAGGCCACAGTCTGGGCTCCTTGAGGCATTAAATCTCCCTGAGAAGGCTGCGAACTGTCATCTTGTGTCTTCTGCTCCCAACTCAGGGTGTGAGGGATCCTTGGACATCCCTTGGTGGCCACAGTCCTTGGATATGGAGTCGGGGTGATCCATCCCCGGTGCCAAAGGTTGAAAACCCCCCCAAGGTTTTAAGCACGACGTGAAGCCCACTTCAAAGAGCTGCAGCTTCCTACTTGATAACATCAGGAGTCTGGATCAAAGGCTGCATCCTAGGAAATCCAGCAAGGGAAGGGAAAATAAAATCGCTTCCTCTAGAGCATTCCTTGCTGCTGAAAATCAGCTGCTGGTTGGGAAAATTAGACCATTGTGTTAAAATTATAGATGATGCTCAAGTGTCCTTCTCTGGTGGCTTTTATAGGATTTGGAAGTGTTTCTTAGCAGGGGGAAGGGGTGGAAACAGGTTCCTGGTGCTGTTTGGACCCTGTTTGGTACATCCAGCCTTGCCCTGTACAAAGCTTTCCAGGCTTTTCTGACAAAAGGGACAGGAGTGAAGGGGAAGCAGGGGATGGAGCAGGGGACAGAGGGACACTGAGCCACCCACAGGGACCTGACTTCACATGGGATGTCCCTGGCAGGTCCCAGGGTTGGAAGCATCCCTTGAACCCAGTGCCCTTTGGCAGCTGGAGGCAGATATTCCTCTTTTTAAGGCTGCTTCCCAGCTTCTGTGCCAGCTACAACCCTCCTGCTCTTAAGTGTTCCCAGTAGGCCAGTCCATGCTGGGTTTGATAGCAGTGCTCTGGTATGCTGGTATTGGGATCTGGATTTTGCTGGAAGCCACCCTGGAGAACAACCTCCTCTCATCTTCCAGCTCTGATAATAAGGTGACAGTGAGCAAACCTCATCTAGATTTCCCAGGGAGTTCCTCATCTGGGACACCTCTCAAGGCTGGAATCTCTGGGCTGGGGGATTCCCCCAAACCACTGCCATGTGAAGACAGAGAACAAATTGATACTCTGGGATGTTCTTGCCCCTGCTCGCCCAGCACTAGTCCATGGCTCATGCAAGGGCAGGGGACATGGTGCTCCCTCCTCTGAGGCTCTCACATGCCCAGATTGGCACTACATGATTCATTTTTATAGAATCCCAGAACGGTTTGGGTCGGAAGGGACCTTAAAGCTCATATTGTTCCAAACCCCCTGCCATGGGCAGGGACACCTTCCACTATCCCAGGTTGCTCCAAGCCCCATCCAACCTGGCCTTGGACACTTCCAGGGATGGGGCAGCCACAGCTTCTCTGGGCAACCTGTGCCAGGGCCTCACCGCCCTCACAGGGAAGGATTTCTTCCCAATATCCCACCTAACCCTGCCTTCAGTCAGTTGGAAGCCATTCCCCCTTGTCCTGTCACTCCATGTCTCCAAGTCCCTCTCCAGCTCTCTCAGATCCCCTTTAGGCACTGGAATGACACATTCTGTGTTGCATTTTCCAGATTCTCCTCCCATGCACAGGCAGGGCTGCAGTAGAACCCAGACTCAGGTGGGCTCCAGCCCACTCCTCACCCTCCTGCCCCTCAGTTTGCATCCCACCCCGCGGGGACAGCGATCCTTTCCCTCCCTCCACCCCCGCAGTGATTAGTGCCTTTCAGGAACGTTTTTTTCAGCGAGCCGGCCCAGCTGAATAGCTCTGGGCAGCAGGACCAGACAGATCCCTGTATTCCACCCCTCATATGAAAACCAGATGCCACGAGTCCCGTTACAAATCACAGCTGACAGGGGATGAGAGCTTTACTTGGGAGCTCAGAGAGGGCACAAAACCTTTCCAAGGGAGGCTACTGTGCAGCCCCCCAAATTGTGCCCCACATCCCTTTCCACATTATTCATGCTTTCCATCGGCTTTTCTATAATGATAACGGGATTATGGAATCTCAGAATGATTTGGCATAGAAGGGACCTTAAAGCTCATCTTGTTCCACCCCCTGCATGGGCAGGGACACCTTCCACTATCTCAGGTTGCTCCAAGCCCTGTCCACCTGGCCTTGGACACTTCCAGGGATGGGGCAGCCACAGCTTCTCTGAGCTACCTTGGCCAGGGCCTCCCACCCCCACAGGGAAGAATTCTTCCCAGCATCCATCTAACCCTGCCCTCTGGCAGTGGGAAGCCATTCCTTCTTTTCCTATCACTTCATGCCCTTGGAAAGGAGGGTGGAGGAGGTGGTGGCAGCATCCTGACGGGGGTTCTGTGCTCTATGAACGCCAGTTGTGGAGGGAGAGCTGATGGAACAGCCCAGCTAATGTTCAGTGACAGCTACGATTTACTAATCCATCCGAGAAATAAATAGGAGCCGTGGGGAATAAAAGCGGAGTTCAAGGCCGGCCCTCGCCGGGGCACTCGCAGTGAAACAAAACGTCAGGTTTTATAAATGACCTTTTCATGTAATTCCCTGGTGAGGCCCAGGAGGAAACGGGGGGCGGCTGCCAGGGAAGTGCTGTGAAAGCTGCAAACGTCAGGAGGCTGGTGGCTGGCCGTGGAGGGGTGGGATCCAGGCTGGGAGGAGCAGCAGGGAGATAATCTATGGACACTGGCGTAACACTGGGTTGTGCATCCCCACATCCAGGCTCCCATCAGGGTGTGCATCTCCCACATCCAGCTCCCACTGGGGTGTGCAGCTCCCACATCCAGTATCCACTGGGATGTGCATCCTCCACATCTAGTATCCATTGGATGTGCATTTCCCACATCCAGCTCCCTTCGGGGCGTACATCCCCCAAATCCAGCACCCACCAGAGTGTGCAGCTCCCATTAACCCCAGAGCTTCAGAGAGCAAGTCTCAGCTTAAAATCTTGATTTCAAACTCTGAGTAACACTCAGCCATTCCTGCCTCAAGGGTTTATCCCGCCCTTCCTGAAAGCCAACCCACCAGGATGCAGGGCTGTATGAAGACATTCTCCACAAGCTAAAGCATTGGCATTGCTGGTGTCCCCATCTCAGGGTTGCTCATGCTCAAGGAAGATTGTGGTGGCTTTTGATGCTGCAAGATTTCCTGAATTGCTCCAGGGCTGCCAGTGGTGACACCCTGACAGCCAGGGGAGGGATGTTATACTGAAAAATCCGTTGGGATACAGACCAGATCCACACTGTGAGAGCCCTGTAACCATCCCAAGAACCTCAATGTGAACTCAGAGTTGTGAAACTTCCTTGGCCGACATTCCCATCCGGGGAGCTCTGTCTGCCCGGCTTGTGCATCTCCCAGCAAGGATTTCTCTCTGCTGGAAAAGGAGATTTTCCAGAGCAACCTGCCTCTGCCTCCCGCCAGCCCTCACTGCCGTCACAGCCCAGGAATCATTTCAGCCCGGGTAGGGAAAGGATTGCTGCAACCAGCTGGCAGCAGGGATCACTCGGACTGGGGAAGTGCTTTGGGATGAAAAGTATGTGATAAATTAAGATTACTACTCTTCCCTCCGATCAGCCAGTCACTGGTTTCCAGCACGGCGCTGGCCAGAACAGCCTCACCGAGGGATTCTGGCCTCATCCGGGAACCTGCGGTTGAATGAAAGCAGAGATTTTACACCAGCGTCCAGAGGCTGCTCTGGGCTCTCGAAGTGACAGGGATTTCACCACAGCTTCGTAATCTCTTCCAAAATTAATTATCCCTGCTTCTCAAAGCCTCCCCGCCTGCTCAGCCGGCAGCTCTGGCGGCAGAGCCGGCAATGCTGCAGCAGGAGCGATGGAGAGACTCTGTCTCCAGGCAGCTTCCCTCCAGGCAGAGATGTTGAACTGGAGTCTCTGAGGTTTTGCACTATAACTAAGTTAAAGCTCTAGCTGGGATCATAACCCACTCCCCTTGGAGCACTGGGACAAGCTCTGGGCTCACTGCTCTGGTTTAGGTGCCACCCGGGCGCTTTGCCCTTGGGGATTTGCCATGGGATACTGCTGGGATGCAGAGCACCTGCAGGGATCCCAAGCACTGCCTTGTGTTGCTTCCAAATCACAAAAAATAATGCTGGAGAGGGAAAGCAAGGAGTTGAAGGAACGGATCCCTCCAGGACTCTCTGGGAAAAACCCACCTTGCTCACAATTACTTGCTTGCAACTCCATACCCACAATTCCTCGCTCACAGTTGCCTTGCTCGCAATTCCTTGCTTGCAATTCCTTGCTTACAATCCTTGCTTACAGTCCCTTCCACTGTGGCACAATAAATGGCCATGAAATGCTTCCCCATCCTGAAGGGAGAAGAAACCACCGACACCTGTTCAGAATGACTTTATATGGAATAAACCACTGGTGTTACTGGGAATACTTTTGGGAAGCACACCACTTGCTGCTCTGCTACAGTTCAGGGGAGAATATTATGGGAAAAGGGTTTATTACCCCCAAATGCTGGAGCTACTCAGTGATTAGTGCCAGATCAGAAGATGAATTAAAAAGCCCAGATTTTCCACTTCAGGAGCAATGCTCCACCACTAAATTCAGGGTTTTTTGTAATTCCCAAGAGGATGCCAACAGGATGGATGAAGCAGAAACCTGTCATATACACAGACCTCACTTCCCATTTCGCCCCTTCTGATGAGGACCAGCACCAAATTACAGCACCAAGGAAGGGCTCAGCAGCACAGCCACAGAGTTGGGCACTTTCACCAGGAAGACGTGGGAATCCTCCCTGTCACCATCTCCCTCCCGCGCCTCTGAACAGCAGCCAAGGAAAACACCATTGTGTCGGGAGCAGACGAGGAGCCGGTGCCAGCGGGGTCGGAACAGCCGGCTCATTGTGTCCCTCCGGCTGCCGGCTCAGCGTCAGGGCAGCCCAAGAGCACTCCGAGCCTTCCTCGGGATACAGAGGAAATGAGAAACATTACACGGCAGGGCCGGGCTGCGTGGAAGGGAAATGTGGAGAAGGAAAATAATCCTCCTTCCCAATTGCTCTAGCAGCGAGCGGTGGCCCAAAACGGGAGCAGGGCTGCTGTGAAGGGGGGGATTAGCGGGATGGGAGTAATGCCATGGGTGCCAGACTCACCTGCAGCCCATCCAGCCCATCCCCTCCATCCAGCATGCCATCCCGCAGGTCACTAGGATGCAAAGGCAGGTTTAGGGATGCTCCCACCCCTGAAACCACTCCAGCTCCTTCCAGCCCACCCCCTCCATCGAGTATCCCATCCTCATGGTTGCTGGGATGCACAGGAAGGGTTTAGGGAAGCTCCCCCACCTACAGTCATTCCAGCTGCTTCCAGCCCATCCCCTCCATCCAGCATCTCATCCCTCAGGTCACTAGAATGTTCAGGCAGGTTTAGGGATGCTCCCATGCCTGCAGCCAGTCCAGCTCCTTCCAACCCATCCCCTTCATCCAGCATCTGATCCCCTGGGTCGTTGGGATACACAGGCAGGGTTTGAGGGTGCTCCCACCCCAGTGTGCTCCTTCCCTTCTCCTTCAATAATCATTTTGCTGAAGGACAGTCATGCCACACTGAGCAACTAACCCAGCCCAAGTTAGTCCAGGAAATCTCCTGCAGGTTTTAAAAGCTCTTCTAGAGACTTGATTATCCTTGTGGGTCCCTTCCAACTCAAGATATTCTATGATATTGCATGACTGTATCCTTGGCATCCTCATGTCTCTCTCCTGTCAGGTTAGCCAGCAGATTTTAGTGAAACCCTGGAAGTTTGAAGCATCTACCTCTCCCTCCTTCCACTCTTGGAGCAGTGTGGACTCTCTGCCTGAATTCCCACTTGGGTGGGAGCAGCTTGTCGTTGCACCCATCCAGCCTCATCGAGACAAATACCTCCCAGCTCTGCTCCCTCCAGCATCCATTTCCCATGTCTCCCAGTGGCAGCCCCAGCTTCTCCACTTGGTGCTTAGTTCTCTCATTCCCTCCATTCCCATTACCCTGGCAGGGTTAGGTGTGGACACCGGGATCCCAGTGTTCTCACACCACCGGCAGGTTGTCAACACACAGCGTTGCTCTCTCCATCCCAGAACTTCCCAGATCCCTGTTTTGGTTTCAGTAGAGATAAAATGTCAACATTTTGAGGCACGGAGGGACGGCCGAATAGCCTGACCTGTCAACATCCAGAATGGAAAACACGCTCGTCAAGTGCTTGGGATGAGGTTCTAATTACTCCCCACATACCAGCCGGCATAAATACACGGAGTGATCCAAGAAAAGCACAATTCCAAGCCGAGAAGCTTTTGCTGGAGTTACACGCTGTCTCCTTTGCCCTGGGAGCCGGGTTTCACCTCCAGTACGCAGCAATTTGCTTCTGCTGGGTTTGTAGGGATCTATGGATAAGCCCCAGCTCAGGAGGCATTTCTCCAGGGAGGAAAGGAGAAGCACCTCTGTGGTGACAGGAATGGTGGTGCTGTGGGATACAACCCAGAGTGGAAGCAGAGGTGTGATCCTATGGATCCTATGGACCTCGGGGACATTCCAAAGCAACGGAGGATGCTGACACCTCATCCTTCCTGCCTTTGCTTCTGGGAGAGCTGAATGGGGAAGAGCTCTACCACCTTGTTTCATAGAATCATGGAATCACTGAGGTTAGAAAAGCCCTCCAGGATCATCTAGTCCAACCTGTGACTGACTCCCAGCCCAGAGCACTGAGTGCCACGCCCTGTCCTTCCTTGGACATCTCCAGGGATGGGGACTCCACCACCTCCGTGGGCAGCCCCTTCCAATGCCTGACCACCCTTTCCACGAAGAAATTCCTCCTGATTTCCAACCTGAACCTCCCCTGGCAGTGCTTGAGGCCGTTTCCTCTTGTCCTGTCCCTTTTTCCCTGGGAGCAGAGCCCAACCTCCTTCTGGCTCCCCCCTCCTGTCAGGGAGTTGTGGAGAGTGAGAAGGTCCCCCCTGAGCCTCCTTTTCTCCAGGCTGAGCCCCTCCAGCTCCCTCAGCCGCTCCTTGTGCTCCAGACCCTTCCCCAGTTCTGTTCCCTTCCCTGGACACACTCCAGCCCCTCCAATGTCTGTCTTGGAGAGGTTCAGAACTGGACACAGCACTTGAGGGGCCTCAGCAGTGCCCAGCGCAGAGGGACAATCAATTCCCTAATTCATGGCACAGAACAAATGTCCTCATCTTAATCAACAGCTTCCAGACTCCCCCACACCCATCAGGCATCACAGGTGGACAGATGCTACCCCCAAAAAAATCAGAGAACTTTACTTGAAGGAAATCCTCACCTCCCAGCCCCAGGTGGAGATCTCCTCAGAGATGTGGAGCTTCCTCACAATAAGAACCCTCACCTCTTTAAAATCCCTACCTGACTTTGGACAACCTGCCCTCTCTGGGCTGGCTCCAGGCTCCAGAGAGGGAAACTCTGCCTAAATCCCTGGTCCTTGGGGAGTGCTGAGCATGCTCCGAGCCAGGGCATGTCAGTGCTGCTGGGTGGGTTTGTGTTTATCTCCGTTAATCATTGTGAGAACTGGGCTCTCTCTGCCTCTTTCCCACTCTGTGTGTTATCATTTGATGCATCACTAATGGGTGAGGGAGGAAATAAACTAAGTCAAAGTCTAAAAAAAATTCAGAGAAGCAAAACTCCTCTTTTTAGAGTAACAAACACCCTTAAGCACAGCTGGCCCAGCCATCAGCTCTGAGGACACTTGACCACGAGCAAGACCAAGGTTGGGCTGAAGGATCAGGAAGCCAAAAGAGTCCCAGCAGAGACTGAAATGGAATGGGAGGACACCTGGATCTGAATCAGCACTGCCTCAGTTTCCTCTCCAGCCTTTTTCCCTGCTGTGGATATTCCCATTATAACTTCCCAGCTGATAAACTGCTGCCTCGTGAATGGCACTTTGGGCTCAGGTTGGCACTTCCACGCCATTCCCAAACACCCTCCAAGGGCTTTGCTTGGCAGCTTCAATCTTGCCGTCTCCCGCTTTGCCACATCCACGAAGAAAAGGCCAAGAGAAGGAAAACAGCTTCATGCAACACATGGATCCTCTCCAGGAGGGTCTTGGGGAGCAGTGGCAGCTGCTGGCAGTGCTGGGCAGGCAGAGGCTCTGGAAGCCCACGTGGGGGGACCTGCCCTCTGCAATCCATTTAGCACTTGGCACGGCTCTGAGGGCTATTTTTAAAAGGTATGCAACTGTCCCAGAAACCCAACTTTGAAGTGTGGTTCAAGGCTTTGTTGTTGTGCAGAGAAAGGGCTTTTTTTCAAACGTTTTGTAATTAAATGCAAACACAAGTGGGTTGTTGGCCTGGGGCCAGGTGAGGCAGGTCAGCTCCGCTCTATCCCACCGGGGCTGGATTTGTCCCTCTCCGCTTTCAACCTGAGACACCATCGGCCTCCTCCCTGCTCTCCAAAATGTTGTGGCTTGCTGGCAATTAGAAAAATTTGTTTTCTGGCCACTGCTAAGTGCAGGGGGAGCAGAGGGTTCCTGTCCCTCCTCTGCAGCCTGGCACTGGCATGTGGAGATCAGTGCCCTGGGTGGGTGGGAAGAGGACTCGGTGAGAGGTGCCGGTGGGATCCCTCTGAGCGATCACAGCTGGGAGGAGAAGTTGGTCTGAACGCCCCCTGCATCCTCTTCATGTGCATCCCCGCTCCCAGCCTGCCTCCTCTTCCTCTGAGGAACCCAGACTTTTCAGTGCCATGTTCTCAGCCACATTTCTGCATCTGCTGGGGGTAGGTGGTGCCCCATCCAGGCTGATCCTAGAACTTCCAGGAGAAGCAATGCCAGCCAGTAATGCCAAATGAATCCATCAGCATTGTCTGAACCCCTCCAGGCTGGCAGGAGACGTCTGTAGAAGCAACTTGCATCTCCTGGCTGTGTGGTTTCTGATGTAATAGAGCCACAAACTGCTTTAATTTATCATCCCCCGTGTCCTCCAGGCTTGGGAAAAGCCTTCATCCTTCCAGGGCTCCTGAGTGTCTCCAAGTCTGAGCCTGCGGTGAATCCTTCATCCAGGGAATCCTGACTGCAACAATCCAGCTAAGAAACAACATCCAGGCTGGACATATCTCGGAGCTACCTGGTCTGGTGGATGGTGTCCCTGCCTATGGCAGGAGGTGCAACGAGATGAACTTTAAGATCCCTTCCCACTATCCTTTGATTCCATGATTCTATGAAACGCCAGGAGGAAGGTGGGATCCCCTTAAGGTCCTTCCCAGGGAGGTATTTTGGAGGTGTTGCTGAGTGGGAAGCCTCGGGCAGCACCGGTGTTGTTGCAGCCTGGTTTTAACCCGGGCTGGGGTGGGAAGGTGCTAATTAAACATGACAGCTTGTCAGGAAGGGGCGTTAAATCATTCCTGCCACCCCATTTTCTGGGCAGCTCCGGGCAGCCATGGGGAAGGGGGGACAGGCTTAATTAAAAATAGCAGATTCAACCCAAAAAATAGATCAGGCTTTTTTTTGAAGGGGACATTGGTGGTCACTGGCAGCTGCATTTTTCACATGCCTCTGGAGGAGATCTCTATCCATGAGCTGGTCTGGATCCTGCTGTTGTCTGGGGACACATTCATGCCCAGCTCCTTCCCACAGGGCCACACCTCGGGCACAAGGACAGTCACACAGGGATGGAGAAAACCATGAGAAGGGAAGGAGTTGGTGCCAGGCAGATCCCAGCCTGGAAGACAGGTGGGCAGGCAGCAAGGGTTGGCACAACACTGAGCTTGTGAGGAGGCCAAAACGCAGAGCAAATACCTGCTTGTCGCTGTGCCAGCGCCGGCAGTCGTGTGCCGCGTTCCCAGTCCTGCCAGGTCAGCAACAGGTGACCATGGAACATGTTTTGAACCAAATATTAAGAAAACAGACTAAAACCCAAAAGAAAACACAGGCGACAGCACCAGTGCTGATCTGTCCCTGATGGGTTTCATTTCTGCAGAGCAGGACCCTGCAGGAAGGGGGATGTGTGTCCTTGCAGAGCAAAATTCGTCCTGCATCCCACCATGTGGGGGAGAGGGATGGTGCCAGTGATCCTAGGAATGGTGGGAAAGGGTCAGACCTCAGGCTGATTTGCCTGTCATGTCTCTGAGAGCATCCCATAGGGAAGGACATAGGGACAGCCCCAGGTAGAACCCTATCCACAGGAATGTCATCACTAACTGCATCCTAAAGCTCCAGGTTGAATATTCCCTTCAGAACTGGAATTGTGGTAAATCTGGATGTATTTCTTAGATATAAGTGACCTGTTCTTTTCTGAGATACTTCAAACTTTGGGTTTCATCCTCTTCCACCAGTGACTTCATCCACAGACTCTTTGCTCCAAAGTCTACGGGACACTGGATCCCATAGACTTTGCTCCAAAGGGAGCTCCATGGCCTGACGATGCTATCCTGGAAAATTCATGCTGGCAGTCCATGCAGGACCCAAACCTTCCCTCCCAACCATCCCACCGTCCCACACAGCGCAGTTTTCCCTGAGTTCTGCCTCTGGGTCACCAAACCTGAGGCTGGACATTGCTTCTTCCAGCTGTTATAGGATGTGGGGAGGGGTGACACGTGGATTCCTGGCGTCACAGGGGATGCTGCTAAATCCCTTGGCCAGGGACTCTGGCCAGCCAGCAGCTGGGATTTGTAGGGAACCAGGCAAACCCCAAACAACCCCAGGGTGTCTCCCACAACTGGGATGCGGTTTCCTCTGCACAGCACATCCATCCTCGCTGTGTTTGTGATAACAGACAGCCCAGGGCCGGCTCAGACTTCCCAGGAAGCCCCATCCACACGAGTGGGTGTTAAGTGATAAGGAGCACCATCGGCCATCCCCTCCGTGAGTCATCCAGCTTCCATTTCCCGGTCATCTGCCCTTCATCAGGAGGGAGAGGAGAGGCCCTTCCCATGCCCAAGAGGGAATTTAAACTGGGAAATCCTTTTGCTTGACCCCAAGTGGACAACAGAGAAATTGAGGCTGATTCAAACGTGTTGGCAAGGCAAGACCACGCTACCTGCAAGTTATTCCTTGGAAGTGCAACTCTGGTATCACGTAGGTGTGTGTAAATGAGAGCAAACCCCACCAGAGCCGATGCTGTTGCTCCCTGTACATTCCCAGATCCGGACTGAGGAATTAAAAGCTGCAATGCAGCCTGAGGTGAGCTGCAAAATGAATGTCCAGAGTCAGGCACAGATACCTTCAGGGGTCGATTCCCAGCTACATTAGGGCCCCTTTGTGCTCCTCTAGCCATGTAAAGAGGTCTCTAAGTGAGTGCAAATTAAATTAAGTTACTTTTGCTTCCTTTTTAAGGCCCCTTTATACTTCCAAGGAGGGGTAACAGAGCCTCAGAGTGACTGGGAGGCGGGAAGGTTTCCCTGCCAGGCACAGGCAGGTGAGAGCCCCTCCTGTGCTCCCGTAAAGCAGTTTTACGGGGTGCTGGCTCCAGCCATGCCGGCGCGGTGCCGCCGTCCCGGGGACAGCAGGTCAGCAGGAACCACATCAAGACATCCCACATCCATGCACAGCCAAGGCCTCTCTTCCAAGAACGGGACAGACTGTGTTGTGAATATTAAATTCCCAGACTTTTCCCCCGTACAGGTGAAGGTATTTCCCTGTATACCCTGGAGTCGCCACACAGTTAACTGCTCTGCTGGGGAGCATTTCTCCTGTACCATCCCAGTTAAGGATGTCTCTCTCCAAAGCTGTTGGCTGGTACACAGCCAGTTTTTGCATTTATCGCCAAATCTGACTGTATGCCCAAAGCAATTCCTGCCATGACTGCTCATACAGTGTTTGCCGACGGCACAAGTGGGCGGTGGGGTTGGGATGTGATGTGTGTGATGGCGCAAGCAAAACACATCCTCAGCTTCTCCTCCCAGGCACAAGGACCATGGATACACCCTGACCTTCTGCACAATCCCCAAAATCCCTCTTTGATCACAGTCCCACATGCCACTCATTTATGAATATGACAAACAAGCTCAACCCATCCCAAGGTCCGTCTGCCCGCACTGCATTTCTCCATCAGCGCACCTTGCACAGGTGAACACCCAGCCTGTCAACATCTTAGCTGGAGGAATTGCCTCTCCCAAGAGCTCAGGTGCCAAAAACCTCCCTTCTTTATGGAGCCACTGATCGGTTTTGCTCTGCCAGCCCCGGGTTCCCAAAGCCACTCAGCTCCGAAGGAGTTAACGGAGCCGAGTGACTCGGATTCCTCCACCTAACCCTCCAAAGTCCCGCAGAACCAGACTTGGCACTTTGAGAAAGCTCCACAAATCCAGAGGCTAAAACACACTGCTGCCTTCCGTTCGTTCGTCAGGAGAAGGCAAGTCCCAGCTAATTGAGGAACCAGAGCCTTCCCCAGCCCCTTCCAGGCAGCTTATTTATTTAGAGGCTTTTTTTTTCCTCTTCATCCTCTATTATTTTTTATTTTTTTTACTCTTCCCAGGGCAAACATTAGGAAAAGAAAGTGCAAATTAATTTGGTGAGGAACGGCTGCAATTTATGATGCTCCCCAGCTGGTGAGGGCTGTTAACCCCATCTGTACCTCGGGTGCTGCATCCTCCCGGCCCCCCAAATCCCCCATGATCCCATTTCTCTGCTCCCCACGCAGGGATTTGGGAACAGCATCAGGAAGGCAAAGGGAAATGGCAGCAGACACCTTTTTAATTTCCTAAATCTTTTTCCCCCAAAAAATCTCTTCCTCCCCCTGCCAAATCTCAGTTTTACCCTAAACCTCATTTTCTCCCCTAAATCTCATTTGGCCCCCATTTTTTCCCTGCCTCACTGTTGCTGAAGGTTCCCCGAGCGTACGGTAGGTTATTTTCTATTTTTCATTTTTTTAACTCCCTCTGACTCCTGCACAAAATTCAAAGGAAATCTGGGAAACCAAATTCTCAGCTCTCCAAAGCAGCAAATGGAAAGTCACTTAAAGGGACAGTTCTGCCCTAAAGCGGCAGCAGCGCTTTTCTCCAGCGGTGGGAAAAAAGGGGTTAAAATCCCCCTACCCACCCCCCAAGGAAAAAACCCTCCCCAACAACAAGCAACATGACCAGGCTCAGCCCTCTGAGGCCACCCATGTGACACTCGCTCGCGACCCCCCTCCGTTGTCCCCGTCCCCCCACAGCCCTGGAGCGCTCCCGGGGGGATGCGCATCCCGGGAGTGGGGTGGTGGGGGAGCAAATAGGGGGGGAAATTCCAGCACCTCCCATGTCCCCGCATGTCCCTCCGCGAACCCTGCCGCACACACGATATTCCCGGCGGGGGGGGGGGTGTCCGTAATTCCAGCCAGACACCGGCAGAAGGGTTAAGGGGGGGGAAGGAGGAAAGGAAGGACCGACATCAGGACCGACATCAAAGGCAACTTCTCTGCTCAGCAGATGAGCAGATCCATCCTCACTTCATATTTTTTGCAGCTGAGTCGGGGGGGGGGGGGAAGGGGGGCTGCATTAACTCCTTCTCTCCGGGGGGTGGCTCCGCCGGGGCAGAGGCGACACTTTCCCGGGAGAGGTGGAACCATCGCAGCCGGTGACAAGAGCGAAGCAGAGCTCGGGGCGCCGAGGGGTTACAAGGAGCAGTCCCTGGCCCGGAGGGGGGGTCCCGGGGACAGCTTTAGCCTTGGGAAGGAGGAAAGGGAATGGCAGTGATTTTTCTTTTAAAGTTCTGGGATGACACAAATATCCCAAATAGTTTAAGCAAAGCAGCATCATTTTTTAACTCTGACAAACCTCGTTGAGTCATTGAATGAGAGAGAGGGGGGGAAAGGGGGGAGAAAAGTTGTGTTTGCAGAGAGCAAAAAGGCAGGAGCCTCCAGAGAGGGGAACAAACCCCGGGAAAGCACTGGAGTGAACCCTAGCACTGACATGGGGCAAACAGCACATTCTCCTTCCCCCCAAGAAAAACAGATTTATGTGACACCAGGCAGCAAAGCCGCGATGCAAAGGGATGTTTACTCACCTCATCATAAGCCAGCCGGAGGGGAAGGCTGCATTCTCCTGGAAAAGGGCTGAAAAATGAAAAAGTTGGGAATTAGGAGCTGCCGTCTGGCCCTGTGCAGTTGCTCCGTACTGTGGGTATAAAAAGAGAAGAAAGTCTTCATCACTGACCACAGGCACGGAGCTGCTCACGCCCCTCGCGCCGCACCAGCCAGTAGCGCACAGAAGTTGGGTTACGGGAGAAGGAGAGAGCTGAGAGCAGGATATCGGGATTTATCTGCTCCTCTGGCACGGAGAGGGGGGGAAACTGGATAGGAGTGGGGAGGGAAGGGAGAAAAAAAGGGATATAAAGGGGAAAAGAAAAAAGAGGGGTGGAAAGGGGAAAAATGTGATAGAAAGGGAAAAAAGCATAGAAAGGAGGAAAAGGATAGAGAAAAGGGATAGAGAGGGGAAAGGAAAAGAAAAGAAGGGGGAAAGGATAGAAATGGGGAAAAGGAATAAAAAGGGAAAAAAAGGGAAAGGAGAAGAGGGAACAGAAGGGAAATGGAAAAAATGGATAGAAAGGGGGGAAAGGGATAGAAAGGGAAAGAATAGAAAGGGAAATAAAGGTGATAGAAGGGGTGAAAGGAAATAAAGGTGGGGGAGGGGGGGGGGGGTGGAAAGGGGAAGGGAAATGAAAGAAAAAGGACAGAAAAGGAGAAAAAAAAGGGATAGAAAGGGGGGAAAATGGTATAGAAAGACGGGGAAAAAAAGAGGGGATAAAAAGGGGGAAAAAAGGCTTCATTCTGAATATGCCACAGGAGGAAAAGTGAGTCTTGTAGTTCAGTGGGGTGACAGACGCTGGGATGTGCCAAGTCCCTACGGACAAAAACCCCACACACCTCTTTAATCAGCCGTTTGGCCAAAGCCTTAATTAAAAAAGCTGCTACAAAATATCAGATAATGGATTGCATTTTCAGGCCTCTCTGGAAAAGCAGCTCATATGGCAATGTTTCTAAACTGCTGCCAGAGCAGGGAAAGCTGCCAGTTTTAGGTTACAATATCAAAGGCACACATCCTGCACACCAGCAACACGCTCCCAGTTCCACCGGAGTCAATCCAGAGCCACCTCATGGCTCTGGAAGCAGCTGGGGCTGATTTGGATCAGGGCAGGATCAGCCCCTGCCCTGCCAAAGTGCTGGGTAGGAGGATTTGGCCTGGTTTTCCGTCCAGCTCTGCTCAGGTCATGTCTCATGGTAAAAATTAAATAATTATAAATTAATGTAATATTTGACTCTGAGGTCAAAGCGACTTCCCCCAGCACGAGACCGACTGACAACTTCCACATCACGACGATGATTCCCCGAGCTCCCTGAGCATGGAGAGTGAGTTGTCATCTAATCTCAGCAATCAAGTGGAATTGCAATAAAACCCCTGGACTGGATGCCATCCAAGCGGCTCCAAACAGAGCAGCCCCTGGAAGAGCAGATGCTTATTTACAGCAACGGCTGCAAAAATCCTTGGAAAAGGGAATTTTGGACCACGATAACAGACGCACCAATTTTTGACATTGTTTGGTCTAGAATTGCTCATGTTTAACAATTTGGAATTGCTCAGATTTAATTATTTGGAGTTACTCGCATTTAACAACTTTTTCTTTGTCTTTTTTTTTGTGGTTATTTTCAGCCCCAGAAGGAAGCAAAGATTTCTTGGCATCACTGGGACATGGACAACCTCCCATCCATGGTTTTGCTCTCACGACATCCAATACCCCACAGAAATATGGGGTGTATATAAATAGATATATTAAAAATATGATATATATAATATATGATGTGTTTAAATATATATTAAAATACGGTATATATATATGTGTGTGTATATATTAAAATATGGTATACATATTAAAATATGGAATATATAATATATGGTGTTATATGTGTGCATGTATGTGGTATATATAAACATGATGTGTGTATCTATATCTATATTTATATTTATATAAAATAAGACCCACTATTGGGATCAAAAGCTCTCCAAAGGCCTGTGCAATTTCAGCAAAGGCCTATTTTGATCAAAACCAGAACTAAGGGGCTGGAAAGGCTGGGTTTTTGCCCAACTGTCCTCCAGTTTATCCCAGCAACCCTGAGTCTAGCTCTCCATGGGGCATCCGCTCCAGGATGATGCTGGTTCTATCCCCCATCACCCTCCCAGTGCTGCCAAGGCTTTGGCACTGGTTTAGCTTTTGCTTTTCCAAGGTGTGGCTCTTTGCCTTATTTTTTTCCCTGAGGAAAACACCCCAAAGCACTGAACAGCCAATCCCTTCCATGCATCCATCACATTCCAGGAAGAAGGGTACCAGTGCGCCAGCCTTTAGCATCCATTGGAAAAATATCCCCGGAACAGAACGTGGACATCCAGAAGGAGGGATGAAAGAGGGAAAAAAGCTCATTTTAGCTAACGAGGTAAGTCCAGAGGAACTTTGAGATGCCAGGGGAGCTGCCCCAGGCTGAGCTGGGTCTAACAGCGACTTGGCTGCGGCTCCCAGGCAGGGCCGTTTTTAGAAGCCTCATTCTGAGGGCAAAACAATGAAATTTAAAATACACGCTGTATTCATGGATTTGTTTTGATCCCACTAACATGAAACCACTTATATAATTGTCACAGAGCAAACATCTCATTATGCACAAGAAAAGCAACCCTTCGCTTCGGTCCCCCCTCCCCAGTTCTGTTCCTTTTGCCTCGGCCAAGACATTTCTCATGTAACATAAATCAAAGCCAGGTGCATCTTTCTGCAAGAATCACCTCACTAACAAACATTGCTTAAAATACTGCATTAAAAAAACACCTCAGACCATCATTCAGAGGCCTCAGAATTCCCTTTTTACCAAGGAATAGTGAATTTTTCCCCCAAGTGGTGACAACCCCATCAGCTTTTGATGCATTAAACATCAGAATCCAAGGGCCCTGTTCTTCCTCACACTAAATTTCTTCCATGATAATCTAACTCACATGCAAATTTGCTAGAAATCAGGTGGGCTCAGAACCATTTTCATCTTATACATAAAAAAGATGTTTTTCAAGTACAGCTGATGAATTATTTTTAATGGGACCAGATTATAAATACATATTATTTTACATTATTAATACACTGTAGTGCTGGTTCATATAGATGATTTTCCCCCTGATTCGACCCCTTTTAACCAAAGGCTTTCAGCATCTTGCTGTGGCAGGACAGGGAATTTGCAGGACTGTGAATTTGGAATTTGCAGCCATGACCTGCTGCAATTAGCCAGATCATGATTCGGCTTTGTCATTCCTCTTCTCCATCAGGGCATTCCCTACCACTTGTGTGAGATAGTTCCAAGGAAGGTGCTGAGGATCCAGTCTCAGAGACAAGCCAGGAGTTGATTTATAGAATCCCAGAATGATGTGGGTTGGAAGAGACCTTAAAACCCCTCTTCTTCCAATTCCCTGCCATGGGCAAGGACACCTTCCAGTGGACCAGGTTGCTCCAAGCCCCATCCATTCATGGCCAGGAATTTTACAGGCAGCACCACTCATCTTTCCTATTTTCTTTTTCTTTCTTTCAGGCTCCTCAAAACCACAGTCCAAGTGACCACAGGCTGGAAATCAGAGACCAAGGCATGGGAGATTGTCCCTATGCCAGGAACAGGGAGTGGCAGCACAAAACCCCTGCAGACCTGGCTGAGGGGAACGGTGGCTCCAGGCTGGGCATTCCAGCCAGGTGGGAGCAAAGTTCAGGATCTGCTCAAAGTCCAAGGGAGGTTGAGTAGCCAGGGATGGTTTTGATTTCAAGTCCCACGGGGTCTGCAAGGCAGATTTCAAACCCACAGAAGTTGTTAAAAGCGTATTTGTGGGGACAAAACAACTATGGGACAGACGGAGCCAACACCATTCCCACCGCGTCTGGGTTTGCAGGGATAAGCCAAGCCAAGTGGAACATCCACAGGGTCCTGGAAAGCAGAAGGGGTCACCACCACAAGCAAAGGGGTGGCACGCCCCCAATCTCCTTTCCTACCTGGGTGCTCATCACCTGACGTCCCCACCAAAGCCCCCAGTGCATCCCATTCCATGGGGAGAGAACAACCACGGGATGAGAGGGAGGGAAAGAGTCACAGCACTGTGAGACACTGGGATGATACACCCAAAGAGCCTGGTTGATCTCAAGGGGCTTCCATCAAACCCCACGGATCATCCAGGACTCTGAGCTACTTGTGACTCCTCCAAGAATGGCAACTAAATCAGGGAAATTTAAAGTCACCACTCCCAGAATGATTGCAAAGGGCCAAAACCCAAACAGGTCCAACATGGCTGTGGGCAACAAGTGGTCACAAAGCAAACCCTTTGCTATAAATTTGTGTTGAAAATCCCATCCCTTTCCCACTGAAAAACTCATGGAAAGTTAATTTGCTTCACCAGCTCATACACAAAAGCAGCAGATGGTGAGAGAGCTGGGGTAGGGCTGGGGGTTGATCTCATCTGCAGGGTGGCAGAGAGGGCAGCAAAAGCCACGGTTGCTCTGTGGTGCCTTGTTCTTCCTTCCCAAAGCAAATTCCCTCCTCATAACCCATCTGTGACCCTCTGCATCCCAATACAGATTTCCTAGAAATTAATTTTCTTGCTCTCCTCTAATCTTGCTCTGGTCTAGGCTGGCTGAACAGCAAAAGAAAAGCTGACACACCAACAAAACCACTTTCTACCTCAGACCTGCACCCACCTTTTCCACTTCTCCAATAGGGTTTTCCTCTGCATCTCTCTTTTATCCTGGAATCACAGTTTGGATTGGAAGGGAACCCACTTTAAAGCCCATCTCATTCCACTCCCCGCCATTGGCAGGGACACTTTCCACTACACCAGGTTGCTCCAAGTCCCATCAAACTTGGCCTTCCACCAGCTGCTATAGCATTCCTGCTCATCCCATGCTCCCATGGGCACAGAGGAGGGACAATCAACCCCACATGGCGTTGTCTGTGGTACTTAGGACACATGCACACCGCGCTGCAGTCACCACCCTCAGAGCACTGCCATGGCTTGGACACAGCCAAACAAGCCCCAGAAGATCCCAAAGCATCTTCCAAAGGTTCCCAGGTTGGGCAGAGCTTTCCCTGCCAGCATTGCAGATTCATGGCTGTGGTGGGTGGGAAGGGGATCTGCTCAGGGAAACTGAGGCACGAGGGGTTGGGGCAGCACTCTGAGATGCTTTTCTAGCAGCACTTTGGAAAACAAACCCAAAATTCCAAAGACTTTGGCCTTCTGGCTGTGCAGGAGCAGGTATTTGCACAATCCTTATGCCAATAGAGCTGGAGCATCCCTTCCCAGCCCTTCCCAGCCTTCAATCTGGGAATCCTGCTAATGAAAGGAAAACAGAGGAGCTGCGGAGCAGAGGCCCAGGGTGTGGTAACTCTAGAAGGCAGAGAGAGGGATGAATGAAACCTTTCACTGTGGTCCAGAGGAGCCCGTGGCACAGAGGCTTGAGGAATTCACGAGCTCTGCACACCAGAGTGAGCAGGGAACACGTTCCGTGGGACGTGGAGACACGACTTGCCTTTAATGAGTGGGAATGGAGGATGATGGAAGAGCTGCCAGAGGGGGGGGACACCCCACCAAGGGAAAATAATCCCTGCATCAGCAGTTGGGGGCCGAGTTCCCAACACTGAAAGCTGTCCTTATTTTTTCCTGTAATTCTGTCTCCAAGGGATCACTAACATTTACATTTTTCTCCAAGCTGTAGAGTTTATTCACAGCCCCGCTCAGCAAAAGGCTGTGCTAATAAATAGAAGTATTGATGCTCACACTTCTATACATTATGCTACATCCACACTCAGACAACCAGCCTATTTTGCCCTACTCTATATTGTGAAGGAATTATTCTCCTCTCCCACCCAGCCACGCGCCCCACACACCCCCAGCCGAGCCATGAATGGCCACAGTGTCCTCAGCCTGCTCCCAAAAATGCCATTTCCCCACTTGCAGAGGTGAAAAAAAACAGCCAAAAAAGAAAAAGGACGGGGTATAATGATTCCTTCACACTCTCTACCTGGGATTATTTCACCTCCCTACCCTCCTCCAGCTCCTTTTCTCACTTGAAAAAAAATATATAAGGGTAAAAAGCAGAGGAAATGATTCCTTAATGCTGCTGCACAAAAATCCCGTGGTCTTGCTCCCTGTTGTCTTCCTCCTGCAGCCAGAACAAACTCTTTTCTCCTGCCCCTCATCGGGGGAGATTACTACAGGGAAATGCTTTCCCTCCCACACTCTCAGATGGTTTGGAATTATTTATATGAGACTTATCTGGAAGCTTCTCCCCATTCCCAGAAGTACTGGGTACCTACAGGCCATGGGCAGAGCCTGGATAAGGCTGGAAAGAGCCAAAATCTGCTCTCATGTGTGAAACGAGTTGGGCAGGTCTCAGTTTTCTCCTCTGTGACCTGTGTCCATGTGATGGACGTGTGGTGGATTTGGGGAGCAGGGCCATCCCTTGGCTTGTCCCCACGCTGCACCCAGTCCACCAGCTGGGAATGTAGGACTTATCCCAGTCCACTCAATCAACATCTTTTCCTGACCATTTTTCCCTCCTGCCCTGCACATCCCTGCCCGGGCACAGGGAATCACACCACACTGCAATACACCAACAAAGAGCCTTCCTTGCCCCAAACCCCTCTTCAAGGGGGAGAAAAGCATTCCTGGCAGACATCAGTGTCAGGATCACTCCCAGCATCCCAAGGTTGCTCCGGAGGCAAATAGTACCTGCTCTGTGCCTCCGGAACGCCGCACCACGGACACATAGGTGGCATTATATTTAGCTGGCCCCAAATCTCGGGCATAATATTTTTTTTAGCACTGGACTAAATATTTTTAACATATGCAAACATGCATGACTGAGGCAGCTACAGAGCCGGGATGCTGGGATGCTGACGGCCTTCCAGGATGGAACAATGTCACCTTTCTACTCCCTGGCGCTGCCTGTCCCCGAGATGACGACGGTGCAGCTTGAGAGGGATGGGGAGAAGGGGGCAAAGCAAAACGTGGCAGCTTTTCAGGGGGAATTTTGCAGGGAAAAGGGGTCTGGATTCCTCCAGGGATGCACAGAGCAGCGGGCTGTCTCTCGAGCAAACATACCTGAGTGTGTGCCCGGCTTCCCGAGAGGAAACGCTCCTGGCTCTGAGCAAACATAAAGGTGCCGGGTCAAATAAGTGGAGCAGAAAGTTCTGCTGTGGGTAAGTAGGTCACTGTCAGCTCTGGATGGAGCAGCAGGGCCAGGGATGTGCCAGCCAGGCTAGGAGTGTACCCAGAACACCTGCTTTGTGGATGGGGAAACTGAGGCACAAGTATCCCAGAAGGCTGCAGGAGGGAGCAGGGATGCAGTGCTGCGACCCAAGCCAGCACTGATGCCCTGGATTCATGGGTCAGCTCTGGATAAATGGATTTAGGTGAATGGCCTGTGGTTGTGCTGCAGCTTTGAGGCATCTGTGGCCATCCAGGCAGGTCCCCTCACTGGCATGGCTTTGGGAAGCTTTGTGGAAGTCCATCCTTGGGCTTCAGCAGCTTTTGAATAGCAAAAGAAGATTATGAAAAACATGAGAGGGTTGGTCCAGGGGGAAGAGGAGCTGTGGGATGGAGTTTTGCCCCATGGAAGCTCCCCTGCCCTGCTGGGCACCTCCCATTCCATGAATTTCTGGCTCCTTCTCTCAAAGCATCTCAGACATTTCTCCCTGTTAAACATCTGCAGTTCCCATGTACAAAGTGCTTTCAGGGGGCCAGATGTGGGCTCCTCCTTTTGCCCTGCAAACATTCGCATGGAAAAAAGTGCTAGATTGTTGAAAGATGGATCCATAACACCTCTGTGGACCAAGAGCAGTCACCAAACCTCCCCCTGAACCTGGATGAGTCTGCTGTCACCCTGCCTGGGCACAGGGTTGGGGTACCAGATTAAACAGGAGCATATTCCTGCTGCTCCTTCCAAGTCACTGGATATTTGGAGCAGATGACACTAACCCAGGACAGTCCCAGGACCAGATGGATGATGCCCCCCCAAGAGCAAAGGGCGAACCCTAAGGTCAGATCTGCCTTGGTGCCTTCGGCTGGACCGGGGGGAGGTGCCTTTGGAGCGGCAGGTCCGGTGCTCCCAAATCCCCACTGGTTTCAGCACGGGCCTGGGATCTGGTTGCTGGATGACACGGGCTCTCCACAGTTGGAGCTGCTCCGCTGACGTGAGGATTTTGCTGCTTGGCTGTGCCGGCCCGGCGGGGACGTGTGGACTGGGCTCGGGATGTGGAGTACGTCTGCTTTAAAGCTTCCCTTTAACTCTAATAAAAACAACCAAAGCTTGCCTTGCTCTGCTCCTGCTGAGCCAAAACACTCCAATCTTGTGCCCAGGGGCGAGAAACAGAGCGAAACCTGGCACTGGACAGCAGTGAAATGTTGCTCTAAAGAATTGGTGGCTCTGGTTGAACTGGAGGGGACCACTGAGGGGTGGCATCAGGTTGATGGGGGTCCCACAGCTCTGCACCACATTCCCCCAAGGCCAAGCCATGGACAGGCTGCTGTTTGGTTTGGAAAAACGTGAGATGCCTGCTGGAAACATGCTGTTCCAATGCAATCCAGGAAGCAAGTGCCAGCACGGTGCCAGGGGAGCGGCTGAGGCAGCTGCTCTGTTCCCCATTCTCGACTCCCAGGTTGCCATTCCCTCCATAAACCCATCACTTATCCAGGGCTCCAGCACTGATTTGACCTTGCACATGTAAAACTCGGTGGCTCCATTTTCTGGCTATTTAGATGCAGAAAGATTGGGATTATGCCAAAATAGGCATCATCAAGGTGGCTGCACATTGCTAAACCCTTTCCTGTGCTTTCTGGGTTGAACGGATGCTGTGGAGCATCCAGCTGGGATGGAGCTCAGCTAGACCCAGGCTCCACACTCCTGTCCCCATGTCACCAGCATCACCCTCGTGCACATCATGAGTGGCTGTTGGGATGCAGGATCCTGTGCCAGAGGTGGCTGCTGGCACTGGCAGGAGAAGGATCCATGTATCCCCATGGGTTTAACGGCAGAGCTGTTCCTGCTGCAGAATTGCCATCTGTGCACTGGGATTACTGAGGGGGGGTGTCTCTGTTTCAGAGTGTCCTTGGAAAAGAAGAGCTGGGAACAGCCCAGGAGTGAGGCAGCACCTTCCACAGGGCACAGCCGCAGGTAGTCCTGGAGCGTGGCACCCAGCTTCGGCCACCACGGCGAGTCACCTGCCTGCAGGTGCCACCACTTCTTCTCCCAGTTCTTCTTGCTTTCATGGACTGTGCTCGGTTCTGCAACACGACTGAGTGATCATCCTTTTCCATTTGCAATCAACCAAATTATTCTTGGATTTTTTCCAGCTTCATCATTTCAAAATTAAACTCCTGTCACCTGCAGGGGCAGGAGAAGCCCTGAGCACATTCCTGCCTCCGCTGGATGGAGTTTAATCCTTTTCTTTTCTTTTCTGCATTTTGAATTGAACAGGAACAACAAAGGAGGGAATACCACTTTCCTCTTCTACCTATCCTTGACCCAGACATCTCCCAGTCCTGCAGGGATCATCCCAGAGCTACTGTGGATGATGGACATGTGCCTGCTTGAGCCTGGCATGGCTGGTCCAGCACTGGAGCAACGATACTCTGGGGACCTGGGACACTGCATCCAGTCCTGTTGCACCCTCCAATGCCACCACAACCACAAGCTTTCCCAAATTTCTCTTAATGCCCCTGCTACCCTTTCCATCCTGGCTCCTTCACACCAAGAAGTCCAGACACTCTTTAAAGTTTTATTGTAGATGCAGTGGCTCAGCCTGAATTTTGCTGGAGTGCATGAATAAAAAGAAGCTTTTCAGAGAATTTCAGGCTGCAGGAGTGTTAAAAAAATAAGAAGAGGAGGAGGAGATTGATGCCCTGGTCTGCAGTCACTGCTCCCAGTGCTGGATCGTCTGCTCCACACAGAGGCTGCAGCCTCACCCCGAGGTGCTCCAGCAGCTCCCCTGTGTGTTGGATTGAAAGGACACCTCATAATTGCTGCTGAACTCTGGATAAGTGTTTTTCCTCCAAATTATGGTAGAGGAAATTCAATATTTTGTTAGGACTTGGCTTTGCATAATAACAACCGGTGTGGGGAGAACAATTCACTATTCAGGCTCAACACAAACAGACACCTTCCAATAACCTCACACCTCCAGCTCCAGCCCAGCCATGGGTCAGGCACCAGTCTGTCCCCAGTTGTCACCTGCAGTGCCAGCACACAGTTCCAAGGCCACCTGTCTTCTGTGGGAGGCAGAAAGGTGACAAGGTTTTGACAGGACAAGAGAAAACAGGCCTCAAGACGCACCAGGGGAGGTTCAGGTTGGAAATCAGGAGGAATTTCTTCATGTAAAGGGTGGTCAGGCACTGGAAGGGGCTGCCCAGGGAGGTGGTGGAGTCCCCATCCCTGGAGGCAGTTAAGGAATGACTGGACATGGCACTCAGTGCTCTGGGCTGGGTGACAAGGTGGGGATTGGTCACAGGTTGGACTCGATGTTCTGAGAGGGCTTTTCCGACCAAAATGATCCTGTGATTCTGTGATAAGGTTGTGTTGTGTCCACCTACAGCCGCAGAAGCCTCCTGAGATGCTTCACAAGGCTGGGAGATGCCAGGGGAATGGCTTCCCACTGCCAGAGGGTAGAGTTAGGTGGGATATTGGGAAGAAATTCTTCCCTGTCAGGGTGGTGAGGCCCTGGCACGGGCTGCCCAGAGAAGGTGTGGCTGCCCCATCCCTGGAGTGTTCCAGGCCAAATTAGACAGGGCTTGGAGCAACTTGGTCTAGTGGAAGGTGTACCTGCCTGTGGCAGGGGATGGGATGAAATGAGCTTTAAGGTCCCTTCCTACGCAAACCATTCCATGACTCCATGATTTTAATGCAGCATGGGGCTTGGGGAAAGAAAGAAGATATCCTGAGGGATGAGAAGAAAGGTCTCTCACCTGGGTGGTGGGAAGAGGAAGGGATATGACGGGAGTGCAGCTGCTTTGCCCAGAAATGCTGGGTTTCTGTCCAAACCTGAGACCCTTTTAACACGTTTCTGAGGAGAGCAGAACAATCCAACATATTCCCTCCTCTCAGAGGAGAGAGACTTCCATCTCTCCACAGCTGGACCCACAGCAATGTCAGAGCTGAGGGCAGCCAAGACATGGGGTGTTATTTACATTTTGATAAACATCAACACATCTTTTGGAGCAGAAAACAGCAATGGGGAAAAGGAGCAGCAAGTTCACCAACCAAAACTTACAGGGAGAAAACCCACTCAGCAGCTCAGGTGAGGGACTGGAGTCCAGATCCCCGATCTCATTTCTTCTTCTTTCTCCAAATCCTAGTTCCTCTTGTCTCCATTCTTTGCCATTTATTCCCTTTCTGAGCATCTGCCCTTTGCTGGTGAGCAGCCCAGAGCCCCAGGGCCAGTTTTCCAGCACTAAAAGCCCACTTACTGCTGTTTGTCCTGACAAAACAGTAGCAGATTTGTGCTATAAATCCCAATTAATGGAACAATCTCAGTTGGCTCATTCCCATTAGCACTGTGTGTGCGTGCACAAGAGTGTGAGGGGGGCACACACCTCCCTCCTGAGGCAGCAGCCAGGCCTTTCCATTCAAGGGCTGCCCATTAAATGTCCAGATTCATAAGCAGAACGTAAATATTTCAAATCTCGACAAATTTAAACACATAAATGTCTCCTCGAGTAATTTCCTCGAAGGCTTCTTTCAAACAAAAGCCTGACACTTAATCCATGTGCACACTGTCCGTGGAAAGGGGGGGGAGTGCAGGGCATTTATCCCAAATATATGAATATCCTGCATGTGTTGTGTAGGTACGAAACAGCTTTTAGCATTGAGGGAAAGGAGGATTCATTCTGATTTGGGGCTGTCCCATGGGGTGCATCCTGGTGGGCTGTATCCTGATGGGTGCAGTCTGATGGAGGGCTGCCCGACGGGATATATCCTGATGGAGTTGCATCCTGATGGGATATATCCCAACGGAGTTGCATCTTGATGGGATCCATCCTGCTGGGGTGCATCCTGGTGGGATTTATCCCGCTGTATGTTCGCATGTGGCAAACAGGTGGCGATGTTGTACTCCAGGACCTCAGCTTCCAGCCCCAAAAAGCCGGTTGCTGTCCGAAATCCTCTCTGGAGCCTCCGTGAAATCTCCCTGGTCCATGTGCCCCGCAGGAATCTTTGAGAACCAAGGAGAGTAGTGCCACGGTGATCCCAAGTTTTCCCTTCTAATTAAGATAAACACAAGCCAAAGCCCCTCTTTCCACTCCCTTTTAATCAAGACAAGGGATAAAAACTCCATTCTTTGCAAGTGCATTTTTCCCTTGGGAGAAGAGGAAAGCCAGGATGCTTTGGGGAATGTGCATCATCCCATGGATTCAGACACAGGAGGAGCAGCGAAGATTCAAAGACGTGGGACATCACAAGGGTCGCAAGCAGAGGGAAATAATGTTATCCACAACAGGTACCCGCATTTCCCAGGCTGGAGTTCTGTGGGCACTGAGGTTCTGGAGCAGCAGGGAACAGAACCAGGTTGGGGGTCTCCCTTGTCACTGCATTGTCAGAGAAATTCCTCATCTCAGAGGGAATCAAGTGCCTGTGCTCTGCTGGATGCTCTGCTCACAGGGATTGCTCCCTGTGTGTCCCCAGGGGGTGCAGCACAGGCACCAGGGCCATGGGAGTGGAGGTGACAGCACTGGGGCAGATGCCTGTGGCCACCTCTGCCCCCACGTGCCTCCAGAGCACCGGAGATGCCACCCAACCCTCCACGAAAGCAGAAGCTGAAAAGGGCTTTGCATGGTCACATCCTGATTTTCCAGAGAAGCAAATCTGAAGTCACTGGAGTCATTCTCTGCACTAAGTTCCTGTGATGGAGCCTGTCTCATACTTCAAAGAGAAAGGTGAAGGTTCCAGGAGAAGCTCCTCCAAGCCTTGCCCTCCCTGTGCTACCAGGCAGGAGATGCCCATGCTCCAGGATGAGTTGAACAGGGCCACATCCCTGCAGAGTGATGCCATTCCTTAGGAAAGTCCTGTGATTCCAGTCACCGCAGCTGGGATCGGCTCGTGGGTCACCAGTGATGCCAGAGGATGGTGGGCAAGAGGAAAAGGGCTTCAGGAAGGCACCAGGATGAAGGTCTCCGTCCTCTTAACAAATGTCCCCTGTCCAGATAAAGGTGAGTGCGCTCTGGAGGTGGCAGCCACAAATTCAAGGGGATCCTCAGCAGATCTTGGGATGACAGAGGCTGGAAAGGTGAGGGAGCATCCACAGGCACAGCAAAGAGTGGCAGGATGAAAAATTCTGGTAATTCCCAGGTGATGAAAGCAATTCCTACAGCGAGGTGAGCTGGGCTCTGTGCTGTAGTATATGTTTAAAAGCAGGTTGGGAAAAGCAGCTGCATTTCTCTTCTTAGAGGGATTTCCTAACTTTTTGACTGTTTTCCGTGCCTCTCTTGCAAGGGTCTGTTTTGCTGGCTAAGCCACACTGCACAGCCCAAAAGGTTCATCTTGGGGAGGGCACAGGAGTCATGTAAGGTCAAAACCATCCACTGCAGAGCTCAGAAGACAGGTCCCCTCCTCCAACCCCAAATCCCATCCCCCTCTTTCCACAGCCACCAGCACCACTGGAAGGTCAGAGCCTGTAACACAGCCCTGAGACAGCACACCAGCCCTGGCACACACTTTTCCTTGCAGCATGTTCCCCGGATCCTGATAGATTATGGAAGCACAACATGCCAGGAGAGCCTGGAAACACCTCTGCAGATGAGCTCGGACAGACGGACGTCTGCCCGTGGACAGGCTGCCTGTACAGTTATTTATACAGTGCCAGGGAATGACAGGTCAGAGCAGAAACAAATCTACCTACAGTTAAATGCCTTTGCTCAACCAGCTGCTTTCAGCCCTTCCAGCAACAGCATGGCCATCCTGGGAAAGCTGCCGTGGAAACAAGACATTGGATAAAACTACTTATTTTTCAGAGGTTTGCAGAGTAACTGTTAGTTTTGTGCTTGCTTGATATTCCCTTGAACATCAGCAACAGGATGGGCACCTGTGAAAGTGATTCCCAGCTTTGGTTGGAGCCCAGGCATCTCCCTGGGACCACTGAGCCACTCCCTGCAGGGTGAAATCTGTGCAATACAATAGTGGAATGGTTTGAGTTGGAAGGGACCTTAAAGCTCATCTTGTTCCACCCCCTGCCATGAGCAGGGACACCTTCCACTATCCCAGGTTGCTCCAAGCCCCGTCCAACCTAGCCTGGACCACTTCCAGGGATGGGGCAGCCACAGCTTCTCTGGGCAGTCTGTGCCAGGGCCTCACCAAAATAATCCCTGAGTAACCCATATCTTGAGGATCTGCATAAAAAACCAGCATCAAACAGCACTGGGATAACACCCTTCCTTCAACACCAGGATTTCCCTCTCTCTTAGTTCATATGGGATCAAGGCTTGATAGCCTGCAATGGGGTGAAAGCTGCAGCCCAAAATTCCCAGAAAAAGAGCACACGGCATCGGAAATGTCCCGTAACTGAGCACTAAAACCCAGCCTTAAGGACAGGAATGTGTAAATCCCAGCTTGTCATTCCTGCTACCCAGCAGCCAGGGAAAGGCACGTTACTCGAAAGTATCATAAATATTGTGGGATCTGTAATCTCCAAGGGCAGATCTGACGGGTGCACTCTGTCATCTAGGAAGGAGCAGGAGCAGCAGCCACACACGCCTGACTCACCCGCCGGAGATGCTGGGAATCAGCTGCAGTTCCCCTGTTTTCATAATCTCCCATATTTTATTTGCTTAAGGTTGTTGGTAACTGTTGCTTAGTAGTGGGCCATGGGCCCTTTAACACCTTTCTGCTCCAAGCACACCAGCCAAAGTGGATGCTGGAGGATCCAAGAGGGTTTAAAGCCCATGGGAGACACGGGAAGCTCCTGCTGGCTGATTTTTGGGTCTCTGAGTGCTACAACCCCCCCAAAAAAACTGTGGTAAAAATTAGAACAGCACGACCAGTGACTGGTACATTTGCATGGGATGCACAACCAGCCGGTTACGGTGCAATTTGAGATGGAACGGGGCTTGGGAGACTGACAAAATCCATGGCCTTGGTGGGATGAGGCGCATTCCAGGTTCAGGAACATGCTCCCATCTCCCTCTGAAGGCAGCCAGAACTGATCCAACAGCCAGGCTTTGCCACCCACAGCTGGCCATATCTGAACCTGCTGGTTCATGGAGCATGGAGATCAAACCCTACCCACACAAAAAAAGAGGAATTGGGAATTTTAGGTTATTTCCTGGGCAGCTCAGTACAGCCACAAGCCTGGCTGCTAGCAGGGCATACCAGGTGAGTTCCCATCTCATAATTTTAAAAGATTTGGGGAGTCTCAGGGTCACCCTGAGAGCTGGGAGCAGGAATTTGAGCTGGGAATGCTGCACAAAGGCAGGCTGTAGAGCCCAGACCTCACCAAGGGTCAGAGAATCCCAGAAAATCCCAGAATCCTAGAATGGTTTGAGTTCCACCCCCTGCCATGAGCAGGGACACCTTCCACTATCCCAGGTTGCTCCCAGCTCCGCCCAACCTGGCCTGGAACACTTCCAGGGATGGGGCAGCCACAGTTTCTCTGGGCAACCTGTGCCAGGGTCTCACCACCCTCCCAGGGAAGAATTTCTTCCCAATATCTGACCCACCTCTGCCTGCACCCAAAGTTGCCAAGATGCCACCCCAATGAGCAATGCACAAAGACTAGGGTGCATTTCCCAGGGGCACAGAGCTCCTGAAAAGGGACAAACCTCTCAGGAAGGTGGTCCCTTGGGCATGGCAGGGGGACACCGACCTGTACCCCAGGGATGGGGTTTGCAGGGCTCTGCTTTGGGACAGAGATGTTGTTTTTAGAGTAACTCTCATTTTTTAGATACGCTAAACAAGATGCTTCTGATGTAGGATTAAAGAGATAATGGTGTTGCCAATCCTGCTGGGAGTCCTAGGCCCAAAAAATTCAGTTAATGTTGATATCACATTAACCACCATATGGATAAAATCAAGGGATTTTGCTTTTTAAGGACGCGTATTTGCTATGAGGAGCGCGGTATTCCAGGAGATCACATAAACCAGGAGCTGGGTGTCTGCCTGCCTCGAAATACACTCTGAGTGCCACAAGCTTGGATACTTCTGCAAAAGGAAAATTAAAATACCATGAGGAAAACTGCAAAATTTGGGACCAGACCTGCAGCCAGGCTGAGGATCTGCCCAGCACTGAGCTCGAGGCAGGGCTTGAGTCACCAGCTCATTTCTAACCGCTGGAAAGTGATATGTGCTCATCTTAGCCCAGGAATAATCCCAGAAAACTCATCATCTTGAATGGGTTAACCTCATCTGTTTAGGAGCAAAACCTCTACTGCATATTTTTCTTCCATTTCTGATAAACAAAAATGCATGTTTTCATGGTAGGACTTCTTATAAATTAAACAGCACTGGCGAGTCATCGGCTCCAGCGTGGATTTGTCCGCGCAAGAGTTATCGGGTTTAGCCTTAAGGCAAAGGCTTAACTAAAACTTCACTCTGTCCTAAGTTTCTAAATTATTCCAAGAAAGTAATTTTTTACACAAAAGGTAGGACCTGTGAGCCGATGCACAGGCTCCAAGGGAAAGGATGACAAAACCTTCACACAGTTTCTTTGCAAAATCCCAGAAGAGTGAACAGTGTTTTTTAATGCTACTAAAACTGCCCACATATTCTCAAAGGGAGTCTAAGAGGCAGTTGGTCCTGCCGTGCTCACTACGAGCAGCTCCATACCTGGACCCTGCAGGACTCACTGCGGCATCACCGTCCCCGGACCCCGCTCCCAAACTTTCCAGCTGCAGAGTCAGCAGGGAACACCGCTGGGCTTCCAGAAACACCCCCCTTTCCCCACCCCCAGCATTGCCACGATCCAACCTCCGGCGATACAGAAAAACCCAAGGGATTTTCCAAGAGAATAAGGGATTTTCCAAGAGAATGCCCTCACCTTTCCCACGGAGCCAGGAGCTGCCCTTTGCTGTCTTTCTAGCCTCTCACCGCACTATCTCCAGTCTTCCCGCAGCTCCCGCCGAGCTGGAAATATCATTAAGCTCCAGTGAAGCACAAAAAAATCCCAGGGAAAGCGTTGCAATATCCAAAGGGAGGGGAGCAAAGGCGTCGGGACGGCCGAGCCCCGGGTCCCTGCGAGCCCCGCTCCACCTGCACGCGCCTCGCCGGGGTCCGGCGCTGGTCCGGCGTGGAGCAGGCATGGATACTCCTCTGGTGTGTGCTGATGACTTCACTTCATTAGCATGCTTCTGATAGTTCTCTCTCACTGTCTTTTTTACTGACTTTAAGGCTCTGCTAATCAAAATACTGTAGTGTTTAACTATTTCCTGACTCCGGGGCTTTGGAAGATGAAAATCTGTGGGACAGTGAAACCCAAGCTGGAGCCACCGGGTCAGCCTCTGTCCCACAGCAATTCCTGCTGTCAGAATTTGCAGGTCATGACTCCGAGCACGTTCCAGTATTATCTACTTAATGAGGGTGAAATGCTCCGAGCTGTGCTGGACCTTTCAGTGCCGACGGAGGCAAAGGGAAAGCAGGGATGAGATTCCTCTCCCTCCATAATTGTTATATTTAAAGACAGCTTGGGCAAAGTGTGAAGCAGTTCATGCATTTATTAACCTGTGACACGGCATCCCTTCCAGATGGGTGGTGTGATTCCAGGTTGGATGGGGCTTGGAGCAACCTGGTCCAGTGGGAGGTGTCCCTCCCCACGGCAGGGAGTGGAATGAGATGAGCTTTAAGGTCCCTTCCAACCCAAACCAGTCTATGATTCTATGACTCAGTCGGGTCCCAGTGATGCTAACCTTCCAGAAGTGCCACTGATGCCTTCACCCTCTTCCTCACCTGCTTAGGGAGCAGACCTGCCTTTAAGAGGGGAACCCACCTCTGGGTGGAAAGGGGAAAGCAAAGCATAGAAAAATAAAGCAATTCTTCTGTGAGCACAACCAGAGTATGTGACAGGGATGGGGATGCTGCCCAGGGCTCCCAGGTGCCAGCCTCCTGCCTTTTCCTTGGGGATTCTGGCTGCTTCCAAGTCCATGTCAGGTTTTACTTTAACAAAGAAAAACAGGAGCGGATTTTGCAACAGTGGGATAGGAAAAAAAAATATTAAAAATAGGGGCTGCATTAATGTATGTGCAGTTTTCCCTGGGTGTGTGTGGGTGCCTGGTTGGCACCCACAGGTAGGCACTCATGAATTGCCTCCCATGATGACGGGTAACGGCGCTTTGGGACACACGTGTGTGCACACACATGTGCCCCTGGTCACCCCAGCACACGTAGATGTCACATCAAGGACACGTGTGTGCACATCCACGGGGTGGAAATACTGGGTTTAACCATTTGGGTCCCAGCCCCAAGCACCAGCCCCATCCCCTCGGAACAGCCATGCCGGCTCTTATCCAATTAACACCGCTGGGAAACTGGCCCCAAAAAGCCATTAATCACGGGCTGTGGTGGGGTCTGGGAGCCGAGTCCGAGGCCGCCGGAGCAGGAGCAGCTGTGGGGTCTGTTGGGCTGCAGGCCTGATTCATCCCCAGCAAAATGAGGTCAGGAGCAGATGAGTCTCCGAACATTCATTTCTTCGCACAGGAGGTGACCCACATTTTTACTCCTGATTCACAGCTCAGCTGCAGACATGTCTATCTTTAGCCCCAGAGAGAGACGCGCAGAGGCCGAGGGCCCCTCTGCAAGAGCAGTGAGGTCCAGGCTTCAGAGGGCTGGGATTTTTATGGTTATGTATTTATACACCTTCCCTGCTTCCTACAGTGTCTCTCGGAGGAGAGCAGGACAAGCTCCCAGAGCAGGTTTGATGCACAAACCAGGAGAATCACAGAATCATTAAGGTTGGAAAAGACCTCTAAGATCATCGAGTCCAACCATTAACACAGCACAAAGTCCCACACAGGCTTCAGGATGCACCCACTGGGTGCCCACCCAGCCAGAGCTGATTGCAACCCATGTTGGGACCCACTGGAAATGGCACCAGTTGGAGAGGGGGCAGGAGACTGGGAGAGGGGATTTCCAAAACTATTTTGCTGAATGGGTTGATGGGACCAAGGAGCCACCAGCACCCACCCCACAGCGAACCATGAGATGGGGGCCTGTCTTTGCCCGGTCACTATGTTCTCCCTGAGAAGATGGGCGTCTGTTTATGCTGACAAGGGCAGAAGATGCTAAACAAATCTGTTCCCTGCTCCAGCTGCTCCCAGTGAAACTCCTAGGCACTTTCTCGTGCCGTGGAAGAAACTCTTGCGGTCGTGGCCATGTCCAGCACCCCGAGCACGGTTGCAAAAATGATAACATTTTAGCAATGTTTATCCTTCCCTTTCAGGGCGGGTTTTTTTGGTTTTAATCTGTTTTCAGAGCTCTAAAGCACATGTTTACTTTTGTGATGAGTAAAGGCTACAGTGCTGGTGTGGGGGAGCCTTCAGTGCTGGTGTGAGCTTTAAAGGGCTTGGACTAAAAATGGATTTTCTTTCCTTTTTCTAGTTTAGTTTTTTTTCAAGCAAGGCCACAACGCAAAAAAACCCCATCCCTGTGATGGTTTTACATGTTAGATGAGGGCAATGCAAGCAAACAAGAGGGTTGCTTCCTGCAACCACCACTGCGTTCCTTGGGCAGAGTCTTGGAGAGAGAAATGGAATTTATAGTTGGTCCTTAACGGTCCGAATTCAGATCTGCAACCTGTCACCTGAAGATGTTACTTGGTATCCAGAGTCAGCACCCAACTTTGTGCCTTTTAGGCCAGACACTGGTACAAATCTCCTGCCACCAACCTCCTTGAAGACTAAGTGGTCTCCAGGAGAATTGAGTCAGGTTCCTCATCAGGAACACAAACAGGGTTTTCTGGACCCTCAAAATCACATCAAGTCACACTTAGAAGAGATTAGGACAGATCTCCCAGCATCCTGAGATCTCTTCCACTGCCAAGCACCATCCACTGGTGACACCTTAGTTCATCCTCCTGGGAGGGATGAAGGGGGTTTGTCCACCGGATTTGCTGCAGGTGGGAACATTCCATTGGGGACCACACTGGCACTCTCCATTACATCCTACAAACCCATAAACATCCCCCTTTCACGGCAGCAATGGCTCTGCTGAGATCACTACATCAGATATATCATCACCACAACCTTAATTCCTCTCATAGTTTGGGTGGCCTCCCTTTGCAATCACATAGTTCCCAACAATTCCTTTTCCTAAAGTCAAGAAACAGCGATTTAAATGCCATAAACCCCAAGAAATTATGCTTAAACCAGGGGTGTCAGATCAAAAAGGTGTCTTCCAACCCAAACTATTCTCAGATTCCATATAACCAAGGGGAGAAAGCCCATACACCAATGATACCAAGCTAACCCTCCACCAATTCCCAGATCAGGCACGTTGGGACGGATAGGTGGGTGCTCTCCATCCATCCCTCTCTTCCCCTCCCAGCTATACCAAGGAATGTGACTCAACCATTTCATAACAAACATAAGTTGGGTAAAACCGAGGGAATGAAAAAAAAAAAGGGCAGCAGCAGCAGCACATGCTTTCTTAAATAATAAACATATAAAATTGTTAATTAAATCATGCTTTTTGACAGAAAACGATGGGAAAATACTTTCACACAATGCTCAAATCAACGCAGTTTGCTTTTTTTATACGTCTCCTTGCAGCCAAAGGGATGAGAAGACCAGGAGGGATGTGGGGTGTGAGCGCTGTGGATCCAAGGGAGCCACTTTCTGCCGCAGGGAAGCATCTTCAGAGGATGCCAAATGACTTAACGTGCCATGAATGTTGCTCTAAATGAGTCTGTGGTAAACAGAGATATGAGACCCAGATGTTTGATACTGGCCTCTAATTTTGTGTGGTCACAGCCTCCCAGTTGCACTTAAAAACCGCAGTGGGGAAGTGAGAAGTTTGGGGGCATCTCACCTGGGAGCTTCAAAGAGGGCCTGAGTGAAACCCCACCCTTGAAATTTGGGGTAAATAACCCCACAAACAGGCAAGAAGACACCTGGGAGGTGGTCAAGGGTTTCTGCAGTGTCTGGTTGTTCCCTCTGCATGAGCTTGAACACTTTGGGGCTGAAATCCTTTCCAGGGTCTTGGTGCACATCCCTCCCTTTCCCTAACAAACCTCAGTTGTCCTTCCCCAAGGATGTTTTAAGGAAAACTGTCTCTATAAGGTGAGCCCACCTTGCAAAGGGGTCTTGGTTTCATTGCTGCTTCTGTATCCCACCATCTCCCCTGGAGCTCTGCAATGGTGCCGGTGCCAGGAATTAAAAGAAGGGCTCATGCCACCTAAAAATTTATGGAATAAATCCTGACTGGCTGCAGGAGACACCACACAGCTTGTTTTCCTTATGTCTCCTTTCAGTCCTGGAGACCACAGTTGGCTGCAGGGGAGCTATAAGCCCAGGCTCTGTTCATTCCTAAAGTTGGGAAATGAAGGATGCTGGGCCCCTCCTGGACACAGCATCTGTCCCAGTAACACCAATGTCCTATTTCAGAGGGAGAAGGGCAGACAGGGGAGGACAGAAGCAAATTCCTTTGCAGCCACTCACCATGTGTAGTGACTTTATGGTCTAGTCATTCCTGCAGAAATCCTTTCTGTGGCATTACTCAGCTGCTGGGGAAGTTTTTGGTGTCAGGCTTCCCTCCTTCCCTTGTTTAATGTCCATGACCAAAATATCCCATCTCCTCCTCTAGAGGAACCCACTAATAGTTGATGTGCTTCTTTCCTCGTGGAAAAGGTGGTCAGGGGGCTGCCCAGGGGCATGGTGGAGTCTCCATCTCTGGAGGTGTTCAAGGAATGACTGGATGTGGCACTCAGTGCTCTGGGTTGGGTGACAAGGTGGGGATCGGTCACAAGTTGGACTCGATGGTCTGGGAGGGCTTTTCCAACCTCATTGATTCTGGGATTCTACATCTGCAAAGGTCACACATGAATGTTTGGTGACCATCAACCTTCCCACCCCATCCCAAGCCCACCTTCCTGTTTTATATCTGGGAAACACTTGGTGAGGTAAGGAAGGCTTGGTTGGCTTTGTGTGACTCCTTATTGGCTCTTCAGCAGCTCTGCCCTTCCTAAAGTACTTCTGGTGGTAAAGCACCAGGGACACCCACAGAGTGTGGCCAGGCTGGGCTATGGGTGGTAAGCTCAGCTCCAGCTGCTGGTTGGCACTGCTTCCATCCCATTGCTATTTAAAACCTTGAGAATTCATGGAAAAAAACAACCCAGGGTTGTACACAACAGCAGGAGCAGAAAGGGCATGTCTGGCACCGTTAATGGGTTCTGATGCTTCCAGCAGCCACGTTGTGCTGATTTCCTGGGATTCTCTGAGGGCCTCCTTGTGCTCTCTGAGAGAACAGCCCTCACTGAGCTGCCCTAAAAAGAGACTCCTTTTAAACCTGGTAATGAATTAGCTGAACAATAGGCTAACAAGATCCTATGGATGGGCTCCAAAGTCCCAGGGATGGGCTCCAGCCTGCACCAAAAGCAGAACGGTGATGAAAAGCCAAAGGAAAAAGGACATGGAAGGAACAGGCTGCCACAGACTGCCACCAGCCACTGTGCACAGGCTTCTGCAGAGAGGAGGAGGCACTTCGTGGCCTCTATGTTGTGGGGACATGCTTTGGGATGGTATTGAGTAGCCTGGGTCAGACAAAAGTATTTTGACAATAATGCTCTGAGGCCAGGAATTAAATCTGAACCAAGAGTTGGAACTGGCCCAGCAGGATAATGTGACGTGTGAGAGCTCACGGGCTCCTGGCTGCTTGGAGAAAGCCATCCATGCCACCATCCCCAGAGCTTTCCCTCCACCCTCTTGGAGAAAATTCATCCCAGTTCTCATCCTCTCAAGTTCACTAACTGATGCTGTCATTCCGGAGCAGAGAGAGCCTGGCTGTGCTTTGTCTGTTCTCCCAGCGCTTGGAGTGATGGCATCCTACACGATGCCATGGTGAGCTCGGTCAACATGGAGCTGCCTTCCAGAGCACGGAAGGGATTTGTGCCATGGAGCCAGAGCCTCGAAAGTGGACAGGGAGTCCATCACCTAGATGCTGAGCTTTGCTTCTCCAAGAAAACCCTTGTGGAAACACACGGAGAGTTCCAACACTCACCCGAGCAGAGATTTGCTCCTACAGCAACGCAGAGAAGAGTGGCTTGGAGCATCTCACCATGCATTCCCACGTACCCCAGGACCCTCATCCCAAAGCCAGGAGCTCCAGAGGCCAGATCTGACCTCAGTGCACAGTCCTCTCATCGAGCCTCCTCCTCCTCCCTGTCTCAGAGAGACTTTCTTGAGGAACATTTCTGGCAGCAACTCCCTTCTCACCATATGTGACAGAGCCCTGATAAGGGGTTGCAGCCCCAGTTGCTGACCCCAATTTCACCAGAGGGTCTCCCAGGCAGCCCCACTGTGCTTCCAAAACAAGCCTCCCTGTGAAAAGCTCCAGAGCCAGCATGTGTCTCCAGCTCTAACGCAGCCACGAGCCAGGAAAACCGTCAACATCAAAGACAGGATCCATACATCCAGTAACTCGGGACAGCAGGGGGGAGGAACAGCCCCCAAAATTGGGCAGAGAAGCATCAAGCTGCATTTGTAGGAGCGGAGTTTTGTTGACACCATTTCTGCCAAGAGGAGAGGGCTGAGGGAATGAGCAGAGGCCCCTGGGACAGTACAGAGGGTCACCAGGAAAAATGCAGCTGCCGTGAACAGCCGAGAGAGCAAAGGACACGATGGGAAATGCTCCCAAACGGCTTCAGAAGCAAAGAGACAGCGCTTCACCCCAGACAAAAGTAAACAAGCTCCATGAAGGACAGATCCAGCCCCTTCCCAGGATGCTGCCATTGGTCAAGCATCTCCAAACCCTTCACTGGGGGCTGAGAAAGGACAAGGTTAACCAAGACTCAGGCAGGTCAAGTCAATTTTCCCAGACCCCACACGTTTTCAGCAGTCACAGACCAATTTTCTTTAGATATCCATCACCCTTTGGAAGATGGAAAGCCCTTTCCCTCCCCACTTTTCCATGCCAGGGTTTCCTGTCTCCCATCACCTAAGAAAGCAGCTTGTTGCTGTAGGGATGCTGTTGAAGGCTGGCTGGAAGTTCTCCAGTCTGGGATGGGGAAAAGCTCAGAAAAATTTTATGTTTTGTTTTGCACAATATAGTTCTATATTTGCTTTGGTTATTTTATTTTATTTTATTTTACTCTATTTTATTATTTTTTATTTATTGTTTTCCTGGAGGGATATTTTTGATGATTTTCAGAGGGGGAGTGAGGAGCAATTTTTTTTCACACTCTCAGAGAAGAGTGAAGAGAATTTGCAAACACCTGCAGTCAAATCATCTCTTTCCCAGCAAAATGGACAAAATCCCCTCCCCCATCATATTTATCCAAACTCCCATTGTGCTTATAAATGTCTCTATCATTAAAATACCATGTCTAAGGGGTGACACAGGAGCAGCTCTGGGACCCAGCACAACCCCTGGGAGATGCCAATCCCTGGCCAAACCCAGCACAGCCCAATAAACCATCAGAGATTTGCTGTTCCTAACAAGTCCTGCTTTATGAAGTCCCGTTCCCATGGAGAAAGGTGACTTTTCCAGCACAAGAACCACATTCGGCACTTCACCAACCCCAACACCCAGTAAATCATCCCAGCCTCAGGTGGGGGGCTGGAAAAACAACTAATTTCTTTGGTTCACTGCAAATTCCAGTGAAGCTGGAGGGGTGAAGCACTTCGAGGTCAGCTCAGAGCAAAAATTGGAGGCTGGATGAGCTGAAAAGTCGTGGGAAAAACCTGTTTTGGGGGAGAGCGGTACCTCCTCCAGGCCAAATCCACCTCATTGTGGCATTTTGAACTTTGCAAAGGAAACCAAGGGTGTTCCCATTCCCAAATGGGAGTCTGAAATGTGTTGTGATATTCCAGGTATTTTGGGATGTTTTTCCCTTCAGTGCCTGATGTAAGTGGTGCAGGATCTGTGCCGTGTCCTTCCTTTTCCCTTCTAGAAAAACTGTTCTGACCAAAATTTCCCTTCCATTTACACTGTTAAGGGACAGGCTGGATTTCTCAGGACTCTCATCTTTCCCTTTGTTTTGTTTCCCAGGGATTTCTCCATCCTCTGTCTTAGCTCCTGGCGTTGGGGCACAATAATATCCTCCCGGCAGCCGGAGAGACGTGATCTTAAAACAACAACACAGGGAGCACCTCGATTTCCATCTCTGCACTCTGAGATCCATTTTCTTCGAAGGAAAAGAAGCCCTGATGCCACCCAGCCCCAGCTTTGCAAGGCCATAGCACTAAATGGGTGCAAAATTCCTCCTGGAGTCCCCAGAGCCAGCGATAGGATCAGAGCACCGTGGGCGCCAGAGCAATACTCCAGCATCAATACTTTGGGAAAAGCCAACTTTTCTGGTTTCTACATTCGAGCAAAGACCTGCACAGCATTAACAACTCTTTATAACCATGATGTGCTGCGAATTATGTCCTCTCGGGGTGGAAAATGCCACTGTGCAGGTAGAGTGCATCCAAGGTATCATTCCTGCATCCTGGCACATCCCGTCGCTGTTTGATAGAGCCCGGATGGGCTCAGACCTTGAAGAAAAGTCACCTCTGAGCACTTTCAAAACCCAAGGGCTGCGTTTTCCCTCCCCTTCCTCATTTTCTGGCAGCTTTAACATCTACTTCTGTTAAAAACAAAGGAAATTACATTAAAAAGGAGCGTGTTAAAAGAGCTTAAAGGGCCTGACTTGAGTTGACACCTACGGCTACAACACGTTTTGCCAGAGTGTGAATCATGCACACGTTATCAGCCAACATGGGAGATTTCCATGATCCAGCCTGGAGTAGTTCAGGGCTGCTGGGCTGTTTGGAGAGAGCTTGGCATGATCCTCTTGGATCCTCTCCCACTGGTGGTATCATTTCATTTAAAAGCCTTCGACCATTGTCGGAGCAAGAGAAATCAAGGGAAGGGAAAAAGGAAGGAAAAAAGGTATTTTTTGTGGCTGGCCCAAGCTGTAAAATAAAAATCTTTCAGCACAAAGTGGACAAAACGCATTTTTTGAAGATATTTGTCTTCATTCACCAACCGTAGAGAGAGAGGCGTTTATTTGTGGGCTTATTAACCAGGAAGGAAGGAGGAATTTGATGATTCCTCAAGTGGCATCTTGGCCCATTGATTTCAGGAGCCTTCCATTCACAGGGACCCATGGAGAAGTTTCTTTCCGCTTCATACATGATCCCAAAAAGCTGCTCTCCTCTAAGTACACCCAAACTTTCCAGGTCTTCTCCTCGCTCACCCACATCCACACTGCTCAAGCATATCTTCCCCATTTTCCGGCCAGCTTGGATCGAGCTTGCAGGAGAAATCCAGCCAAAAAAAAGCCATTCTGGGATATTTTTAAAGGTTTGGTTTGGAATTTTTGCTCCTTTCTGACAGATGAAACAGGAACACCGCTGAAGGAAAACTTGCTGTTCTGAGCTGGGTCAGAACAGTTGATTTCTAATAAAAACTTAGCTATTTTCCAATTTTACAAAGGAAATGAAAATGTGAAGTTTGGTCAGATGAGGCATTTCCACTTACAAATCCCACCTAACCTGGACTCATGGGAAAGCCCTGGTGGGTTTGTGGGGTGGGAGATGGGGGTTTCTTCCCTCCCATGAGAAGAGGACATTTCCCATCATACTCCCTTTAAAAAATGCCAGGTTTAGATGGACTCTGAGTCCTCTTGGAAGCTGAGGCCAATTTTGCGTCCTCTGCTGCCTGGTTATTTCATTCCTAATAAATATTCCCTCCTCCCAAGCCCTCTTCCCCTACAAGAGGCCACATGCCATAAGGACTGTGCTGGACATGGGGGATCTAAAGCAACTCCTCAGTTTTACAAGGCAGCAGCCAAATCCCAGGGAACTGCCCTAATTTCCTTTTTTTTTTTTTTTCCCAGAGATAAAGAATATTTGAACCACACAAGGATGAGATGCTCATCCCACCCAAGCATCGGGATGTCACCTCATTTGGGGCACTGCTGTCATTGGCCACATCTCTGCAGAGGCACCAACCACAGGTAGCTGGAAAATCCTACATTCCCCTTCCCCAGGGACAAACCGGTCCCAGTCACCACCAGAAATACCACTTGGGAAATATTTGGAATAAATATTTGTCTACTAGGACACAGGGATATAGTCTTTCCTGTGAGGGTGGTGCGGCCCTGGCACAGGTTGCCCAGAGAAGCGGTGGCTGCCCCATCCCTGGAAGTGTCCAAGGCCAGGTAGGACAGAGCAACCTGGTCTAGTGGAATGTGGAACAATATGTGCTTTAAGGTCCTTTCCAAGCCAAACCATTCCATGATCCTATGATTCTATGGCTCCCCCATCTGTGGACCAGGCAAAGGTTTCACACTTTCTTGGGAGAAGCAGAGAGGAAGAGCGTTGGCTCTTCATCGACACAGAGGTGAAGAACTCCAAAGGCTGAGCCAAAAGGACAGGTACATCCTTGGAGCTCTGGAGTGTCTGTCGGGATGGCTGCCTGCCAAACCCCTCCTTTCCACAGTCTGCTCCCACTGATTTTTCCAACAGCCCGCGGCTCTGTGTGCTCATGTGAGCACCTTCTGCTTCCACCATTGTTTCCAGTCCCACCTGCTCCAGTTCTCCCCCTGCCCCCAAGGCTTCACCAACGAGTCACAGCATGTGGGATGTTTTTTTAGCAGCCTGACACATGCCAAACCTGAGCATGGAGCTTGATAAACCCAAGGTCAGGAAGGAATTTTAACTCGACTTAATTGCTAGGAGGCAACTCGGATCTGTAACACACCCAGACAGGGAACAGAAAGAAATGAGACAGATCATGAGGGAGCAGATCAGTAAAAGCTACAGGGAATATAAAGGGATTAGCTTGATTTCTTGTTTGGGTTTTCTTTTTGGAAATCCCACTTTCTGCCAAGCTTTCTTGGAGGCAAACATTTTTGTCCCGCAGCCAGCCTTGCCAGCCTCAAGTATGCAAAAGTCCTGAGTCAGATTTTGCAAGGCAAAGCGATACTGGCTTCAAAATAATTAGCTTGGAAAAAAAAAGGAGTTGATTTTCTGTTCTAACCTCTATCCCTGCTCTTACAAGATTTTTTTTGGGCTTCCAGTTACATCATTTTTAGTCTAAATGAACCCGTGAATCTCCATGAATCCCTTGCCTCTGGCAGCTGGTATTTTGAGGGACTCAGTGAGGATTTGGGGCACCATTGCCACAGCTGGGGAGCTGAATTCCTGCTAGGGGGGTTCTTTCTGTGCTCATTCCTCTGCTCCATCCCTCTCCCCATCCCGGGTCTGGATCCAACCGCTGGCACTGCCGCTCCAGTGCTGTACCTGCTGCTGGAGGGGAATCCTCCCTGGTGTAGCCCAGCCAGCACCTATCACAACTGTGGCCTCCAAGCCAAAGCCTACAATCAGGAATAAATCCCCTTCCCTGCTTTCAGCTGCTGAATCCAGAAATCTGGCCGGCGGGTCTGAGCCCGTTGTGCCTCGGCCGCCGCCTCTCGCACTGCCCTCCCTTCCAAGAAAAATGGAAACAGGAGACAAAGGAACTTTCCTATGCTGCATCCAGCTTTGCCCGCTGCCAGATTATCATCATGATATTATATTAACGTGCAAATCAGGATTGCTCACAAGAACAACCATAAAAAGAACAGAGTGGGTGCCAGCGAAGGCGGAGCAGAGAGCGCGTGAGCTCCAGCTCAGCCTTTGGCAGGATCCGCCGCCACAGCAAAGTGCAGAGATGGGACCATGGCACCTACAGAGTCTGACGCAGGATTTTTCCCCAGAAAACATTTTTAGCAGCCAAGAACCCCCTGTCCTGCATTGCCTTGGGCCATGTTTTGCCCAAAGGGGATTCCTAAGCTCCGTATGGGATGCACCGTGCTGGGTGTAATGTGGCTCATTTAGGGTTTTGTGGGCCAGAAGGGAGATGAGCCCTGCACTGGAATGGGTTTCCCAGAGAAGCTGTGGCTGCCTCATCCATGGAAATGTTCAAGGCCAGGTTGGATGAGGCTTGGAGCAACATGGTCTAGTGGAAGGTGTCCCTGCCCATGGCAGGGGGATTGGACTGAGTTCAGCTTTAAGGTCCCTTCCAACCCAAACCATTCCATGATTCCATGTGAGACAGGTTTATTTGATTTGATTTGGAGGATCAGGAACAAGCTGCATTGGATTTAATTTTTTTTTCTCCTGAAGACATGATAATCTCCAAATTGAGCCCCTTTATAAAGCAGCAGCAGCCTCAGGAGACAGGATTTCCACCCATAAACTCTTCATTTAAAGTGCATAGAAGTTCAATCCTCAGACTAGTGGGTTTCTGTGTGGACAAATCAGAAAGTGGCAAACTCTACATCACTACTGGAGTTTATCCAAGGCCTCCTTCCCTCCAACAGCCCCATTGCTCCAGAGATTGATGCTGTTTCACAAACCACCACGGACCAGTAAACACACCACTGATAATATTAAAGGAATATTAAAGTTGCAAAAGCAAAGTTAGGAAATTCCAGGTTTGCCATTTCCTGGGCAACTTCAAAAGCCTCATTGTGTGTGCACACTTCCATACCTGGTCTTTCTGCTGGCTCCCAAGTCCTTCCACAGCAAGTCCATGCCCATCCCAGACATGAGCTCCCTCCAGTCTCCCCTGTCCAGTGCTCCTGGGTTGCTTTGGGGGGCAGGTGGACGTGTTACTTGGGCTAGGGAGCACTGGGAATGTCAGAGCCCCAGGTGAGAGGATGATGGAGGTCACGGGAGCTGATAACCAGGGAGGAGCAGAGCCAGGCAGGCTCTGCAGCAGCAGAGTCCCTGCTCAAACAAAGCTGCCGTGTGGATTTCTGTGGTTTGGAGGAACAGTGGAACAGAAATCAGGTCCCAGACTGAGACTGCAGCTGTTTTCCAGAGTTATTTTCAAGCAGTATCAGTTCCACCCTGAAAGGCAAAGGCTTTCCACAAATACCTCCAGCCACAACTTGCCCAAAACGCCAGTGCACCTCCCCAAAGCATCTGCATGTCAGTGTGTGGGGACACACATGGACTGGCGAGGGACAGAAAGGATGAGACTGACTGAGGATTCAGATAAAAATAGGAACAAACCCCCCTCAGACTCTTTGGGGCAAAAAGTGTTGCAGATCTTGCCCCTAAACTGGTATTTCTGGTTTTCCATCCATCACATCACCAGTGAACCTGAGCAGCTGGCACTGGAAAAGACTTGGGAAATTGAAAAGCAAAGAAATTTCTTTCAGGACGTGACTAAGGAACCTTTATCTTCTTTTTCTGCACTGGCACAGGTTGCCCAGAGAAGCTGTGGCTGCCCCATCCCTGGAAGTGTCCAAGACCAGGTTGGACAGGGCTTGGAGCAACCTGGGCTAGTGGAAGATGTCCCTGCCCATGGCAGGGGGTGGAACAGGATGGGCTTTAAGATCCCTTCCAACCCAAACCATTCCATGATTCAAGCAAAGCACGGTGTGGGCACACCATGACATGGCCTGGACTTACCAGCCTGGAGTCCCACATCCCCAGGAAGATTGTGTGGATTTGTATCCATGTCTAAACATCCCTTGGATATGTGCAATCCACAGAGTGCCAGCTTCCTTCCGCTCCATGATCCCAGCCTAAGCCAGCTCCAGGAAAATCCAAACAAGGTAATTAAGAGCAGATTTGGCCCTTAGCACTTTTTGTATACAAAGAGCTCTGGAAACTAATTAAACCACCATCCAAGACCGTGTCCTTACACATCCAGAATGCCACGAATGTGCTGGCGAGTGGCTCTGCCTGAGGATGGAAAACCATCACCAACCCCAGACTGGGCATGATGGAGCTGCCACATCTGACATCCCAGCATCTCCCAACCAGGAGCTGGATTTACGAGGTGCTGGAGAAAGGCTTGAACTTTGCCTGGCCTTGTATTTTATTGCTAATTCAAATTATTTATTTATGTCTTGAGATGGTCTCAATTATGGTGTAAAGAGACTCAACCATAGCCCCATCCCAACATCCCCACCGCGTATCTGAGCAAAGTGTTATCTCCAGCCAATAACAGATAAATATAATAAATTCAAGGAAATTAAAAATCATAGTATTTGTCAGCACTTCTGCACCACAACTTTCCCCTTTTGCTCAGCAAAACCAGGCAGAAACCGGTTTCTCAGCTTATTCTTGGTCAACCCTTTTAAATTCAGACCTTCTTGGGAGGAAACTCAGTAAAGCCTGACCTTTCTTCAAAAACTCATAAACCTTTTCAATTTTTTCCTTTTGCTTTAATATTCTATGTTTTTATTGGGACCCAAATGCAGAGTTATTTTGCCTTTTTATTTTCCTCCCCTTTTCTTGCCACTGAACCTGACAGCGAACATCCTGGAGGAGGGAGAGTTTTCCACCATTTCTGGTAGCAAATTCTTTACGTTTCATTTTAGCCTTTTGTGGCTTCAAAGAAACAGCTTGAACTTCAGAAAGGCTCCAGATTGGCCAAGGAAATATGAAACATCGTAATATTTCTAAGGGTAGAAGAATTTTTAAAAGGTTACATAGTGGAAAAAGAAAATATAAAAACCTTGTGGCAGCAAGGAGGTTCCTCGAATGCTCCTGCCAGCCCTCCTGCTACTGCAAAAAAGGGCAAAAGAGGGGGAGGAAATGTCAAAATTCCCCCTTGAAAGCAGATTTCACCAAACAGAAGGAAAAGCATTTTACCTTCTGCAAGGCAGAAAACGCTCCAAAATGGTAAAAAGCTTTTCTGCCCCTTTTCCCCAGTGTTGAGCAATCCTAATCATCATTTTCACTCTATTTGCTGGCACAGCAGCCCAAAGCCCCTGTGTGCTGCCCCTGAAGCTGCCTGTGGACTTTCAAACCCTATTTTAATGGAAATGAAGCAGCAATGGAAACATTTCCATTTCCCATTAGTTTTCTTAAAGCCCTTTTAGTAAAAAAACCTTGAACTTTGGGCTTAAGCCTGGGGACAGATGAATCCTGAACTCCCTTTGCTGGTGGTTTGCAGCTTTGAGCTGAGTCCTGAGTGTGATGCTTTGGGCAGGAAAATAACTCCAGCCACCCCTCACGTGCAGCAGGTGTTCACTTTAGGGCCAACAGCTTTTCAGGGAATGTTTCATTTATGCAGAATAAAATAATGCCACAGGATGGTGAAGTAGCAACTCTGCTCATCACGAGGAGCTTGAATCACCAAGCAATCTGCACCAGTGTTTTTGGGCACATCAGAAGCTGAAGGAGGGTAGATTTAGATGGGATATTGGGAAGAAATTCTTCCCTGGGAGGGTGGTGAAGGGCTGGCACAGGTTGCCCAGAGAAGTTGTGGCTGCCCCATCCCTGGAAGTGTCCAAGATCAGGTTGGATGGGGCTTGGAGCAACCTGGGATAGTGGAAGGTGTCCTGGATGGAACAAGATGATCTTTAAGGCCCCTTCCAACCCAAATCATTCCATGATTCTGTGATTCTATCATTCCTTAACAGCTCTAATGGAAACCAGGCTCTGGTTTATTCGCTCTCCCTCTGGTTTATCAAACGAGGTGGAAGCTGCCACCTCGTTCCCCAGCCAAGAAAAGCTCCCTTCCTTTCTCCTTTTGTTTTCAGCTGCTCTTTCACTTGAAGAATGAGGTGGTTTATGAAGATTTTCTTCACAGGGGAAAAAAAAAAAACCAGCTCCAAACTATCAGCCCGTGCAGGCAGAGAAAAAGCTGATTTTTCAACACTTCAAAATTATGTCATAAAGGCCCAGAAAGAGGTTTTGGCGAGTGCATAAACACAGAATCCAATACAAGTCACAGGGTGATTAACTAAAACCAATGTTTCCAGAGAAATAATATCTACACAAACAGCCACATGCTTTGTTTAGCTAAATGAGTAACAGCACTTTGGCCAGTGCCAAGTGTCTTTTTTTAAGCAAAAAAAAAAAAAACACAAACCAGAGATTTGAGAAAGATTGAATGCAGATTTGGAAGCAAAAATTGTACCTGATGGGCTTGACCTTGAGAAGTTCTGCTTTTATAAAAAATCAGAGAATTGTTAAGGTTGGAAAAGCCCTCCAAGATCATCAAGTTCAACCGCGCCCCAGCACTGCCACGGCCACCACTGATCCATGTCCCCAGGTGCCACATCCACCTGGCTTTTAAATCCCTGCAGTGATGGGGACTCCCCCACTGCCCTTTCCACTAAGAATTTTTCCCTAATATCCAGTCTGAGATATATTATTGCCACCTGCTTGGGGGGCTGTGTCTATGAGTGTGGAGTGTTTGGACAACATTCTCAGGGACAGGGAGTATTGTTGGGGTATCCTGTGCAGGGCCAGGAGTTGGACTTGATGATCCTCGTGGGTCCCTCCCAGCTCAGGATATTCCGTGATTCTAGGATGGGATTCTCAGAGCCATGATCTTAAGCTCCCTTCTGGAATGGTGTGCAGAGGGAAGAGCAGATACTTGCTCCCAACTTCTCCAGTGCTGGAACATCAGCACCTTGTGCATTCCATGTGTCTCCCACACCAATGGAGGGAAGAGGAAGGTGCAAAAATGGTTACTTTTTACAGGTCAGCATGTCCCCAAACCAGACTTTAGGCAACAAAATAGAGCAATACTATTCCCTTTTCTCCCAGGGCAAGATGAACCATTTGCAAACACTATTCTGATAAATTATAAAATAATAAAATATATCATAGAAATAAAATAAAAATATAAAATAAAAAAGTAAAATAAAAAAGAAAAATTAGTAAAAAAAAGGACAAAAGTGCAAATAAAAGAAAAACAATATAAAAATAAAATAAATAAAAATAAAATGAAAAATAAAATGAAATATAAAATTAAAAAAATAAATTAAAAACATAAAATTTAAATTACAATAAAATTAAATGAAGCAAAATAAAATCCTCCCCCCTTAGAACTGCAGGAGCAGCCCCTGAATTGCAAGCACATAAAACTCAGAGTGAACGCTGGGCTCTGGAGCAAAGTTTCCTATGGAAAACCATAGAGCTCCGAGCAGCTGGAAGCGAAGCTCAGGAATGGCTTTACCAGGGCACTTCCCTCTTCCAGAGTTGCCATGGCAAAGGGGGATCTGAAATAAATAGTCTGTGTGGTGCCGTCCTGGGGCAGGCTCGGCCCTGCATCATCTCATTTGCATGTTATTCCCATTTCCCTCCCTCCTGCAGCTCCTAAGGAGGGACGAGCCCAGGAATCCTCACGATGAGGAGCCCGCGATGCTCCGCAGCTCCAGCTGCAGCTCCAGTTTGCTTTCCTACAAAAACCACCCAGGAACGGGAAAGAAAAGCGGGGGAGGTCGGAAAATAGGCTTTAGGATTCACAATCTCAGCCCTCGCCTGGGAGAATCCTGGAATTTAAGCATCTGCTTAACTTGGTACTTAAGTTCACTCCTATGCTTAAAAATGTAAACCCATCCCATGAGTCATGGCACTGATTCCATGGATGTGAGGAGTCGAGGGGGCTCCTGGTTGAGGAAGATGCAGGGACAGAAGTTTCCCTGGTCAGGAGCAGGTTTTGGGAATGGCACACAGGTCCTTGAATCCCTACTCGTTGACAGCCAGCAAATTTCACCAAACAGATGGAAAAACATTTTACATCCCTATAAATGTAAGGCTCCAAAATGGTAAAAGCTTTTTCCACCTCTTTTGCCTCACTGACCAATTCTAATCATCATTTTCACTATTTTCTGGCACAGCAGCCCAAAGTCACTGTGTGCTGTCCCTAAAGCTGCCTGTGGACTTCCAAATCCCTTTTTAAGGTTCAATAATGGTAAAAAAAATCCTTAAATCCATAATCTACCCTTTGGCAGCAGCCAAAAACCAACTCTAAGTGATAAACCAAAGGGTTAATCCCAAAAGCGGCCAAAAACCAACTGTAAATGATGCTCAAACCAAATTTGTCCAAAACCAAATGCTCTTATCACTTAATCACAGGTAGAGGTGTGTCCTACTTCCCTGCTCCTCCCTGGAATGGAGGATGGAAAAGTAGGACAGGAACAGGTGTTTGTGCACAAGGTAGAGGATCCACAGTCTTGGAGCCACCCCCATGACATTGAGCACAGAGAAGGTGTGGGAGGAAAGGCAGAAACTTCCCTCAAAAGATGCTGAGAGGCAGGAACGCTCCGGGGGGAATGCGTCAGTTGCCAGGAATGCCGAGGTGTGGAAATCTGCTGCGATTAAGACAAATGGCAACTGTGAAACAAGATGTTTCTGGACAACATTGCCTACAACAAATAAATAAACCCAGAGCCTGATTGCAAAGACAGATATTCCCGGTAGCAGCTCCTGCTCTGAGACGTGGAGCCTTGCCGTAGCCAGGGATGCTCCATGAGCCCCCAGCCCTTTGCCAAGGCTGCGGCACCCCATCCTTTAATTAAAGATTGACATCAGATAGACAGCAAATAAATGAAACCACAACAACGCTGGAAGCAAATAACAGGATGGTGTGGAAGGAGGGAAGAGCCATGAGTAGCACAGGCTGTGGTGTGTAGGGATAGCTCGTTAAGGCAGCTGCAATTAGCAGCTGCTCTGGGTTAATTGTACAACACCCTTAATCACAGGACAGCAGGGAATCCCTACATCTTCCCTTCTGGCACACACACTTCTTCCTTAAATTACCTGTGTGAAAACAACTCATTAACGCACACATAAGCAAAGTTTGCTTAGGCCAGAACTGATCAGGTGTTACCTGTTTTCCTTACATTGTTCTGGCTTTGGAAATCTCAAAGCCTGAGCTCCAGATCTCCTGGGACTCTGGAACACCTCTGCATGGAGGAACCCTTTGAATGTGCTCAGGATTTGAAGTTTGCTGGAGGAAAGTAGGGGAAAAGTCTCTATTTTAGCAGAGTAGGAGGTGTTGGTGTGACCGAAAGGTGAGATGTTTCTGAGAGCTCCCCTCGTGTGCTGCGCACCAAAAACTCAGTGAAATCCTTGCTGGAGTTAAAGCTCCTGATGAGAAGTGGCATCAAAGACTGATTAAGCAGAAAGGAGGAAGAGGTTTAAACTAAGAAGAATTATTTAGATTAGAGCAAGTCCTATAGCTGGATTAGGCTCGAGCTGAACAAACCTATTCAAGCAGCAAAATCCTTAAAGGAAAGATCTGCATAGGATAATCGAGTGTAAAAACCCAACACGCGCAGGCAAATTCCTAATAACTTCCCAGATTCAGTCAAGGGAATATTGGGATTACTTTAGTGTGTTGGCAGGAAAATAATCCCCAGGAGAATGGCAGAAAGGCTTTGAAGGTATCAGCCAAGCCTGGCTGAAGCCAGGCACTGGATCCATGTGCAGATAGATGGGGTAGATTTTATCTTTTCAGCACCAGCTTTGAGCAATGTCTGTCTGGGCTCTTCACTTTCTAACAGCCTTAATCGCTTCATGATGAACCGATGGCATTTCCACTTCCATATGCTTTTGATATTCCTTAATAAACTTAATTAGAAAGCAGCCATCCTACTGGAAAAATAACATTTCAGAGGGTTCCCCCTCCCTGGGTAGGAACAGGCCACGTTACATAACTGGATTTCTTTGCTGCTCCATATTATCGCAATTGGGTTAAATTCCACTATTCATTTTTACAATACATGGTAACACTAATAACTATAATCATTTCGGTAATAAAATACCTGTCTGCCTGAGCTTGCAGGTAATGCCTTGAAAGATAGTGGGTATTATTAAAAAAAGATGTTCTGAGTTTGTGCCTCTTCCCACCCAACTGACAAATTAAAGCCACGAGAATCCCGGCTGCAGGAGGAAAAGTATGGAAAAGCGAAGGGGTGAGATAAAACCTGCTTGGATAAACTCTTCCAGGGAGGAGCCGGCAGCTGGAGAACCTTCCCTGAGGTCACTCCAAACTGAAGGGACAAAGTGCTGGGGTGCACTTGTCTTTCCACTGGCCCCGTGTCCCCCTGTTCCCAGCTGCCCGGTACACACCCTTTCCAGACGGTTGGAGCAGGAAACAAAACCAGCTGTATTGGTTTGGGGGAGGATGAAAACAACTAATACACATTTCATCCTAATGTGAGGCACATTGCTGGTGTTAGGGGAGGACTTGCCTGCAGATAAATCTTGTCATCCAGCCGCGATGAGCCTGTGCCACGTGATGCACGGAAGCAGCATGGTTCACTCCTTCGGCATCCACGGGACGTGGTACAAGGCTGGAGCAACAACTGGAGCAATGGGATCTCTCCAGGCAAGCCCTCTCCAGGGCTTGCTGCTTCAACTGCTGAGGTATTCAGTTCCTTGGAATGGGCTCCCCAGGGAAATGGTGGAGTCACCATTCCTGGAAGTGGTCAAAAAATGAGTAGATGTGGCATTTGGTGACATGGTTTAATGGGCATGGTGGTATTTGGTTGAAAGTTGAACTTGATGATCTTGAATATCTTTTCCAGCCTTAATGATTCCGTGATTCCTGTGAGCTGCATTCCCACAGGGATCCACTTGGATGCCATAGCAGTATCCTTCACATTGTCACGTTCTGGTCCTTCCTCTTCTTCTTCTTCTCCACAACGGACTCAGAGGTTTCAATTTTTTGAACTTACAGGACATTATCCAATGGACTTTATTTATTTAGTCCCAACCAACCTCCTTGTGGTTTGCAAATTACACTCAATGTGAAAGAATCTGTTCAACCAGACATTAGGGGTTTGTCCTCTTGCAAATATTTGCTTCAACAGACAGAAAAACAAATCAGCTTTAGCAGCTCCCTCCTGGTTTGGAGGTATTTTGGAGCCAATGTAATTTTTAAGGCTCTTCTGCAATGTGTGAGGAGAGCACACAAGTCTATGAGATTTGAAACGAGTTTCTTACCTCAGCCAGGATCTTTCCACCTGTAGTGGGAAGGGAATGGATTAGTAGGAAAAGTTTCTGGGCTACAAATGGATGACAACCACAAGCAGAGCAGAGCAGAGATTGGTTTTCAACCCTCAACTAAAGATTTTCTTCTGCCTTTGCTTTCATATAACCAATTCCCAACCTTATCACAATCCTCCACGAAAAACAGGATTATCTCACAAGAAACATGATGACCTTGTGATGGTTTTGGGAGCCTACGCACTGCCTGTGAACTCTGGTCACTGAGGACATTTCATGCCTATGTTTTATGACTCAAAACTTCTAGAATGTGGAGCTTATCTGTTTTTCCCATTGCTGTTTTCCACCGATGAGCCCCGGGAAGCTCAGCAGCCAGAAACACATGGACCGTTTAGGCAAACCGTTTTTTAAGTCTGAATTCCAGCACTGAAATAACGGAGCAACAGAGCTGGTGAGATGCCTGGATTGCATGCTGGGGCTGAGCAAGAAGCATCTGGAAAAGGATGGGAAGATTATGAAAGAGAAGAGCTCTCAGTGGTTGTTTTTGGAAACCAGCTGCCAAAGCAAGGGCGGCTCTTGGAGGAGAGCTCAGGTGCATCAGAGCAGGAAGAGGGGGGGATATGGGATTATTTAAAGGGCTTGGACTTGTGTTCAAAGACCTTTCAAGATGCATTAAAGTAAAAGAAGCAGGAAAATACACTTGGACATTTATTATTTTGTCTAAATCTCTGTGGTTCTTGGGTTAGCTCAAATAAAATCCCGGGGTTTCTTTGAAATTGCTGGTCTCCTCCAAGGCAAAGCTGGCACTGGGACAATCCATGCACTGCACATCCTGGACAGACTCTGTGCTCACTGCAGAGCACCTGAGTGACCTCGTGTGAATCTTTTAATCCATTTCCACGCAGGGATGGGATGTTCATAACAAAGTTCTGTTCAACTTGGGCAACTCTTGGTCCAACTATAGCACTGCAACACCCAGCAGAGCTGAGAGGAGGAAGCGGGGGGGTTCAGGGGAAATGACTTTACACAGAATTTAGGGGTCATCATCATACCTGGCTGCAACATAAGCAAAGGAAACCTTTAACTCTGATTTTTTTCACAGTTGAGTAATAACTACAATACTGTTTTAATGTAACATGGAGTCTTTAACTGGAGATCATTGGCATGTTCCCACAAGGATGTGACTGGGAGACAGGATGCACAATATTTGCCAGTAAGACAGAACAGAAGACAAGAGATAAAGAACAGGATTACGCACAGCACTCTACATACTCACACAATAAAGAGCATTATTTCATTGCTCCTGGGACCGTCGTGCAAACTAATTAAAATGGTATTTCAGCATATTGAATTAATGACTCCACTGAGGGCAAGAAAGATCTTATCAACAGGAGGTTTGAAACCTCATTTGCTTTAAAAAATGTACCAGATTGGTAAGAATCTGGAGAGGGAAGTGGCAGAGTCAAGTAGAAGCACTATTTTTGTCGAGGTTTGTGTGGGGATGAACGATGATGCTTCCTAGTCCCTCAGATGCCATTGGGTGAGACTGAGGCACAGCAGGATCAGCACAGAGCATCACTCTGTGCATGGATATGGCTCTCTTTGTGGGAACTCCTACCTTCTCCTCAGCTTAAGGAAAGGATTTCCAGCTGGAGAGAAAGGCTGTGAGGTGCAGGGTGTTTTGCCCAATTCACCTCTCCTGAAAGAGATGCCATGTTGCCTCCTTGCAGCTCTGAGAAGTCACCCAACAATTCCTGGCTCCCATCTGGGACCCTGCTTTGGGACCTTTTTTACCCACTGCAGTTCTCAGTCTGGAGATGCTTCGTGTATGATTGACATCCCTGGAAACATTCTAAGTCAGACTGGACAGGGCTCTGAGCAACCTGATCCTATTTAAGATATCTCTGCTCACGGCAGGGGGTTTGGAATAGATGAGCTTTTAAGGTCCCTTCAAACCCAAGCTATTCTATGATTCCATGACAAGGGATTCACACGCGATCTGATAATGCCAAAAACTCTGTTAGATAATCCTCTGTTAGATAATCCTCTTCACAGACACAACCAATGCCCAGCCCAGAACCAGACAGTTTTGCTCCCATGAGAAGAACACAAGTGACTGTTGGCTGTGTACTATGCCAAAGGAGGCATTTGGTTGTCTGAAGAATAAAAAGGGAAATAAAATGCCTTTTGCTTCCCTCCACTCCTGTCAGACACTTGAGTGGTGCAGCCCACCACAGACAACATGAGCTGCACCTCCTATGTGGTCCTCACACAACCCGGGGTCTGCAGAGTAAGGGGTCTCTACTCAGACATATTCCTGCCCCATCACAGCCACAAAGCCTTTCCCATGGTCCTGGAGTCAAGTCTCAGGGTGAAAATCAGTGCAAAAACAACAAAGTCTTGGAGAGCATGGAAAGATGCCAAAAAGATAGATGGGAAAAACTAGCACTTCCAAGTGCCAGAGAAGACAATGAGACATAACAAAGCTCTTTGTTTGGGAGAGGGTTTTCTTTAGGGAAGAAGGGAGAAGGCTGGAGAGGGAGTGGGGGGAATAATAATCCATCCCACATCCAATCCAGCACTCATATAATTCTATAGAAGCCAATTTTTTTTCACATCCAACCATCACAATTTGGTGCAGAAAACTGCCTGTCTAGATAAAATCCTTGAGAAAGGACATGTCCCGGGTTGGTCTTGCCAGCTTTCCAAAATAAAACAAATATAACCCCCTCCCCCTTTGGATCAGCAGATGCAGAGCACAGCTGACAGCAGGGAAGGGCTGGGCTCATTTTATGCACACACAACCACCCAACGGGGCCTGGGACGGGTGCAGAGGATCAGGAACATGGGATGAGACACCATCTCATGTAACATCTGAGAAATGAGCTGAGCCATGGAGCTGCTGCACACAGATGTCACTGTGGGATGTCAGTGCAGTCAGTGCTGCCCAGGTACTTGCGGATCCTGCCCATCAACATTTCAGCAGCTGATTCGGAGAGACTGGGGCTTAACTGGGAGCCTGATGGTGTTGCAGCAGGGCTTCCATAGACCAGTGCGGGCATCTGGTTGTTTTAAAGCAGCTGTTGCACATCAAAAACACCTGTTACCACTTAGAACCATTCGGGTTATGCAAAGGTCTCTTTTTAAAAGGTTTTGGAGTGTACTCAAACCTTTGGCCTCCACTTCGAAAGGAGGTGAGACACCTTTAAAGGCAAACAAGTGAAAACTAGAGCCCACAGTACTCCAGTGAGGACCTTTCCAATCATAGAATCACAGACTGCTTTGGATTGGAAGGGACCTTAAAGCTCAACTCGTTCCACCCCCTGCCATGGGCAGGGACACCTTCCACTAGACCAGGTTGCTCCAAGCCTCATCCAACCTGGCCTTAAACACTTCCAGGGACAGGGCAGCCACAGCTGCTCTGGGCAACCTGTGCCAGGGCCTCCCCACCCTCACAGGGAAGGATTTGTAGTGGCTCTTTCCTCAGAGACATCAGTGGTAGATCAGAAAAGGGAGCCCAAATCATCACCTATGGTATCTTAAGTCCACAAAATATTCTGAGTGAGACAGGGAAGCTCAGGGGCAGAGAGGGCTGGACCTTCCTGCCTCATATAGAGGAATCTTCCTTAAGAATTTTAACTGAAGTGTCAGAAAATGCTGCATATCTGCATAAGCACCTACATTGAGCCCTCCCTGTCACACGCTGGGTGACCCAGAGGCTGCTTTAACACAGCCAGGAGAGTGTGAATTTTTCATCCTCTCATGCTCTATACCCTGGGGAGACCTGATGCTCATGCAGTTTTCTGTACAGAGCTGTGGATCCTATAGACACCTGTTTCAGGGCATTCCAGGTGCCTTTCCATGGCTATTACAGGGTGATTAGCACAGGCTTAGGCATCTGCTTTAGATGCCTAAGGTGAGGCAGGTGAATCCATCTGCCAAGCAGCTTCCATTGGGGAGCAAAGACCAGCTGAGCTATAGAACTCTCCACCGTGACATCAAAAAACAAAAAAGCCCCTGAGTGCATTGACCTTGCAGTGAACTGCACGGGGAGGAAAAACAACCCCTCAGCTGGGAGTAGCTGCTCCCTCAGCCGTCATCGGTGGAGCTGACAGGTCTCACCTGACGGCAGGTACAGGAGACCAAAGCACTCCCCTCTCCCCAGCCAGGCTGGGTTTGAAGGGAGCAGCTCCCAGCATCAACACTGGCTGTCACCAGGTCTGGGATGGGAGGATGGGAGCTCCCAGGTAGATGAGAGTTATGCCAGGGACCCCAGAAAGCAGCAGGGATTCTGCAAAGAACAGCCACAAATGGGATTTGAGGTGACTATAACAGCAGTTCATAAGCACCACTTTATCCAGCCAGCATGTGCCAACAGCCAAAGCAGTCTCCAACATAATCCTGCTGTCACTGTGCTGACTCTCAGAATTCATGGATAAGGCCATACGCAGGGATATCTTTCACTAGACCGGGTTGCTCCAAGCCCCATCCAACCTGGCCTTGAACACTTCCAAGGATGGGGCAGCCACAGCTTCTCTGGGTAACCTGTGCCAGGGCCTCACCACTCTCACAAGGGAGAATTTCTTCCCAATATCCAATCACCAGTGTGAAGCCATTCCCCCTTGTCCTGTCACTCCAGGTCCTTAAGTGAAAAGTTTAAAACAAATTACCTCAGCAGCAAAAGGCTTCCTTTCCCCAGAGCAAGATTTGAGCTGCTGGAAGAGCTGGGCACGGGCAAGGCAGTTCAAAACAACCCAGTCACCCCAGTCTGGTAATGCCACATCCACCCACCCTCTCTGCATCCCCCACTGCTATTCCAGGGCTGGTCTCCATCTGCCAAGGTTGCTACGAGAACAGGGATCTGTTTTCCACATGTCCCTGCTCGCACCTGATGCTGGAAGACTTTGACCTTTCCTTCCCTCCCCTCTGACAGCTCATTCCAGCCGGCAGGAGATGGCAGGGGGAATAAGGGAGCGCGCGCGCGCGCTCCAGCAGAAGGAACTGGAGCCCAGCTTTAAAACACAGCTAATAAACTCAGAAGTCAGAGCTTATCTGGAGCCAGTTCCTTGACTATCACGATAACTCAGAGTGTCGTTTGGGAAAAGCACAGCCAGAACCAGGGCTTGGACACAGGGATCTTACCCCGACAGCAGAAGTGCCATTGGCACCTCCAAACCCACCAGCTGGACCAGTTTGCCTCGAGCCATCAGATCTCTCTGCTCCATAACCATGCCCTTGTGATGATAAATAATCATCCAGAGGCTGCTGAATCCCATCAGGATCAAGTGCACTTTCCAAACATCTTTTATCCTCCCTGTTTGTCCCGTTGAACTTTGTGCTTCCCCCATAGCGGCAGGAATTTCCTGCTTCCTGAGGCAGCAGTAAATACTTAAATATCCTAAATGAGATGCTGTGATTTTACTTGTATTTTGGAGGACGTGTCCCTGGTTTCTCCAAGAGCTGCCCCTCCTGCCCTTCCTCCATCCTCTTTTTTAATTCAAGTCTTGGCAACAGGCTCCCAGCATTTTTCTGGTACCAGCAAATATCACAGTGTTGGAGAGAATTCCCAATTCAGCAGGATTTTGTGGAGCTCGAGAAAAAATTCACCTTTCTTTCTTTTTTTTTTTTATAAATAGAAATCTTTCTCCCTGTTGCTGCTCTACTTCTAATTCTTAATTGGATGAGGCAGGTTCTTTCCTATTTCCAATAGGGCTGTGCAAAATTATGAGATCCATTAGCTTTGCAAAGAAAAAAAAAAGCCGTAAAGCTTCTCAAACGATTCTCAAAGTCTCCCTTGGAACACATGTGCTCTGTGCAGAGTAATTTTGTTTAGGGTAATTCACTTGTGCTAATTTCCTGTAAGCCTTGCAAGATATATGACTCTATTTTTTGCTTATTTTCCACATATATTCAGCACTAATTTCCCTTGGAGCAATGGCCCTGCCCATGGCAGGGAGCTGGAAATAGATCATTTTTAATCCCCTTCCAACTCAAACCATTCCATGATTCTGTGAATAGTGGAGTTTTCTAGTGGATCTGATCAATGCAGCATTTTGGAGCAAGCAAGGAGCTGTTTTTCCAAAATACACAGATATTGCCTCAAACAACACCCCCAACCTCCCCCAAGGTCCTGAGCTCTTGGAATTGTAGTTCCAGATAATCTGGGTGACTTCATTTCAGTAAATTGCTCATAACTGAAAAATGCTGGTTCCGTAAACCACAACCAGGTTGAATGGTGAACATCAGGAATTTGGTGGGATATTTAAGATAGATGCTCAAAATGAATCAAATTTGATGAGGAAGATCTGCAGTGGCCAGGAAAGAAGCAGCTTGCCCAGAGATACAGAGCAGGAGCACAAAAACTTCACCCACCAAATTCAAATGAAATCTGTGCCCGAGGAGAAGAGATTCCTTAAATCAAATTCTTTGTACTGGCCCCAAAAAGCTCAGCAGTCTCCCCATGATAGAAACAGCAGGGATTGAGATGGATCATGAAGAGATGCAGTCTGGAGTAGGAGCATCCTCTCCCAGTAGGGCTAAGATACACTTTGGGTTTTTCTGGATCCGCTGCTGATGTACAGATCCCAGCTGGCCACATTATAATTGTCTTTCACCTCAAGGTGGAGTGTTTCAGTTGCTGTTGCAGGGCTGAGTCTCCCTCCCCATGGCCTCAACTGGACAGCACGCCAGAAAAAAAACACCCACAGATCCCAGATGTCACCACACACTTGGAGCCGTTGTTTGCTAGGACAGATGGATGGAGGCCAAGAGGACCTTTGCATCCCTGTATTGGTGCAACGAGACCCACCACCACCACCCCCCCTTGATCGTGGCAGCAAGGATGTTCTGTAAAGGACTGGATTTTGGGGATGTCCCAAGCAGGTGATGAAGGGATGTGGCTCTGCAGCATCTTTCCCACAGTAGAAGAAAGCTTTTTTGCCTTTACTGGAGAAAGTGTCTTGTTCCAGGGTGGATTTTCATGCTCTGAGAGGCGGAAATAGAAAGCCAGGAAGGAAAAATTGCAATACAGGAGCAGGGGGGAGGGGAGAGCTGGATCAAAACCCACCCTCCTCCTCACTTACAGGAAGGCAACTGGGAAAAATCATGGTGTGGAAATGAACTTCCCAAAATAAAGGGAACTTAATGCTAAGCAAAACACCCAGACGCAGACGAGCTTAATCACACTGAAGTGAGGGAAGGTCATTAAATAAACAGCACCAGCCAAAGTGCTGAGATTGGGGATATATTTAGCTATCGGCTCTTAGGGAGGGAAAATAAACACAGTAAAAAGTTATCTGAAGCACTGGGACAAAGAGAAAAACCAAATCCGAGCCTTTGCTGACACATAATGGCTCTTTCAGAAGGACGTAGGGGCTGGTTGGGAAGGGAATGTCCAACGGCCGGGGATTTCCAAGGTACTTTATGCATCTGCCTTCTCTGATTTCTCATTCCTCTGCATCGTAGTCCCAACACCATCATAAAAAACGTTGCTGTGGACTGTGGTTGGTATCACCATCACTGCTGGCTGACCCTCCCCCTTCACCTCCCACTACTGCAATTAGCTCCCCTAATTGCCGCTCCCGGCAGCTCCGGCGCGCGCGTCCTCGGCAACCCTTTGCAACTCCGCAGTGTAAAATGGGATATAAATTTTTATCCTACTCCTCCGGTTTTCCTTCCTATCAAGCTTGGCAAGAGCCTGCATTTCTGAAACAGATGATCCAGGGTTCAGTTCTCACTAATGAATTTCACGTTCGTTCTGCAGTTGCAAGAAAATCTGTGCAAAGATTACACACAACTGTTCAGCTTTTGCATAAATCCCGTGTCCTGGAAGCCTCCAATTTGCATGGAAGGATCCTCATGCTGGGCTTGGTGGGAGTTCTCTGCATGCAAAGGTGTCCCTGAAACCTGTGGGACTCATATTTACCAGTGAGTCATCTGGTGCTGTTGACCTTGAATCCTTCTTCAGTCTCCTGGATGGGGAGTTTCGCCGGCTTTAATAGGAATAAAGGTGGATAAAGCGCTTGAGCTGATCTTTTCTGTCACACCCGAATTTTCCAAAGTGAGTAAAAGCAGGAGAGTAATTTTCCTGACCTTTACACATCCAAACAGGACATTTAGGAGAGGGGTGGATGCAGAATTACTGTGGAATCTCTGTAAAGAGGATTTTCATGGAGCAATCACTTGGAAATGCAATTAAATCAGCCTCCTGGAATCATACATCTACCTACACCAAAGAGATACCTGGACTGGCAACACACCCCCTCAACAGAAGTAAATAAACAAAAATTAGAGCTAAAAATCGCAGGTGAAATCACCCTAAGAGTAAACGGGGATGTGTTTCTGCCTTCTGTAGCTGCTTTTAGAAGGATTAACCGGAGCTCTCAATGCCAGCAAAAGCTCTGCTGGGCCCTCTCGATTTTCCTGAGTCATCAGACGGTCAAGAAAACAGTGGGATGGCAGGAAACACTGGATGTCTGTCAAACTCTAGAGAGGAACTCGATAAAGCCATTTATTCTATACAGGAATCAAAACCAGTGCATACAAATTTCCGCTCCCAAAAACATTTCGATGATTAGCTTTGATTAATGGCGCTGCCAGAGGATCATTCATCACTATTAACTAACAACATCTTTTTCCACAGTATTTTCAACTCCCGAGAAGCTGGAAAATGAAATATTTCTTTTTTATGGCTTTTTTTCCTGTTCCCATACTCATACTGGTTTGGAGCTTTTTTAGGGTTGCCCACAAGACCTGCTCAGATCCGAGAGGGTTGGTGAAAACCTCTGTACAGCTCAGGCGGGTCCTGTTAACAGGCATCTCTTTCCATTTGTTATTAGAATCATGGAATTGTTTAAATTGGAAAAGTCCTTTAAGCTCATCAAGTCCAACCATCCCCCAGCACTGCCAAGGCCACCACTAAACCACGTCCCCCAGCACCACTTCCACATGGCTTTTAAATCCCTCCAGGGATGGGGACTCCACCACTGCCCTGGGCAGCCTGTGCCAGGGCTGGACAACCCTTTCCACAAAGGAATTTTCCCTAATATCCAACTTAAACCTCTCCTAGTGCAACTTGAGGCCATTGGAGGGCTACTGAGGAGCACCCTCTACTAAAAGGCTGCTCAGTGTTGTTGAGCTTCTAGAATGATTTCACCCTCCAGTATTTTTCTGCTGTAGGAGAGAACTGCCATAAAATCACAAATTTGGAAACCAGGCTATGGGAGCATGAGATGCTGGATTGGCAAAGATACAGCATAAATAAAAATTATGTTGGATTTTGGGCTGCAACAGCATCCTACCAACTACCAAAGACACACAGGGGACATTGAGCTTTCCTGGAGCATCCAGGAAAACATGGAAACACAATGCCACACATCCAACCTCAATGGCCAAGATCTCCATTCTGCCCGAGTTATTCCCTGCTTCCTAAATGTGGGATTCGAGTATTGGCTTTCACAGGCTGAACATTTGGGTTCCTACAGAGGAATTATTTCAGAAGGCATGATATTATTTGGGCTCACCCTGTAAGTAGCATGTCATAAGAACACACAACCCAACAATAAATTGGGAAAGGATGGCTCAGCCTTTCTGGATGCAGGCCATAAGTGTCCAGAGTGGCTGACAGCAAACAGAACCTCATAAAAGTCCACATACATGACCACAACATGTAAAATGTTCTCTACTGTGTTATCTGATTTGCCAATTCAGGAGAAATTAGGAAGCTGTTTCCTTACCGTCACTTGGTCAGGTCCACGTTCTAGCAGTGCTGTCTAGGATGGCCTTGGAGTTAAGCTGTGCTCCCACTCCAGTCCCAGTCCCTCATCTGGTGCTGGACACCTTTGGAATGAAGAAAAAAACCCCATTAAGACATTTTGGGAGCAAACAGAAAAGTTTGTGTTACTCCTCCTCCGTTTTCTCATCCAGGGATATTAGCAATGAAAACAGCAACTAGGGAAAGCACCGAAGAAATTTTAGGAGAAAAAGCTGCAAGGCAGAGCAAAAATCACTTGTGACAGTGGTGTTAACACCTGCCCTTCAGGCAGGGGGCTGAGAAGGGTTTTCCACCAAGTTACACATCTTCCTCCAGCTGGGGTGATGCTGTGGGTGCAGTTAGGGCCCCTTATAGCCCCCCAGGCTTCAGGTCTTTCCCAAAACATCTTCCAGTCTTTCTAGTTATCAGCCAGGCCCTTGGGAGAAGTGGTTTCTCCAGACTTGTGGAGATTAAGTGGTGGAGACCCAAACTGCTCCTGTTTAATGCCATCTCCCAGTGCCAAATTGGGGCATTTCCAGGAGATCAGAGAAGGCAACACTAAACCTCAGGGAAAGGCAGGGCTCTTCCCTGCTTCCTCCTCTTCCTCTGTTCCTCTCCAAACCCAAGTGGTGGAGCAACCAGAGGACAGTTTCATGCACCTTCCAGGTGTTCCCTGTTCCCAACCATCCCATGGCAGATCTGCCCATGAACAGGAGCAGAAGAGCCGAGCTGCCCTGGCTCCCAGTGCAGCTGGACATGGGTCAGCTTTCCATGAGCCATACAGAGCAACCATCATTCTTCTGACAGCTCAGGAGGCATTTCCAGACCCCTGGACTCACATTCTGTCACTGCAGATCGGAAAAAATCTCCAGTCATCCAAAAATGGATTCCAGCAGACCCTCCAGGTAATTCTTAAACCTTGAAACAGGCCTGGAGAGCGATCATTCCCTTCTTAATCCCCTAAAAACACCCATGGGAATGGCAAATTGGCTTCCCCCACATGTCTGCCCCTTGCCCCGGAGCCTCATTGCTCCCTGCTCAGAGTTGGACAGATAAAAGCTGTCTGGAATCTCAGCTTTCCCAAGAGTTTAGTTTCAGGTCAACGAGCCTATGAAGAATAATTGCACCAAGAGAATGGCACATGCCATCACCATGATGTGATGTGGCTAGAAGGGCTTTCCCCAGCTGATGCTGCCTCCTGGGCCATGTAATTCCTAAAAACACCTGGCTGCTGCCCCATCCTGGATATGCAGAACCCCATCCCAGCACTGGAAGGTCACAGAGATGTGCCCAACTAGTGACCTTTCACTCCTTTTTCCACCAACACACATTTATGTGTTAATAACAATAATTGTGCAACCTGGGCTAGTGGAAGGTGTCCCTTCCCATGGCAGGGGGTGGGATGAGGTGAGCTTTAAGGTCCCTCCCAGCCCGAACTATTCCGTGATTGTGTGATAATATATCGGTAATGTTTATAAACACACTCTATGGGTTTATATTTATGCTTTGTATTAAGCCAGTGTTAATGCAGGTGTCTCAAGTATGGAACAGTAAACAGAGACTGCAATGACAAGAAAAATAAAGCTAATTAACACACATCCCTGCTCCAGGCTCATTTATGCTTCAGGAGGAATTTTCAGCAAACATTCACCAGCCCTTCCCAAAAATAAGCTGCTGGACAAAATCATCTCCTGCTTTCCTTTTGGTCCCTGAGCGCTATTCCACAAACACATATCCCCTCCATCCCTTCCTGGCAAAAACAAGCGAAAAACCAACCAAAAAGAAGGCAGCACACATGAACCAGAGGCCTGTGACAGCTGGGAAAAACAAGAAACAACTCTTCAAAAATGTGCTTTTTTTTTTTTTTTTGGCTATGAAACACTAGAAAACGAGGCCTTTTGTATCCAAACAGCTTCAAGTGCTTCTAAAGCCTGTCCACAGTTGTGTTTATGGTGGTCTATAAATATTCCATTGAGCCTTTTCCTTCCAGTTCATCCTTCATTGCTCCATTTTTACTCTTCAGCGATGCTCAAGTAGGAGCTGCCCAGGGCTGACCCTGCACTCTCAGACCCCTGTGTAGCATCAACCAGGGAGGTAGAAGTGATGAAACCACCTTACAGGATCACCTAATTATAATTCCTAGAGTTGAGATCATCACAGTGGAGACTTTTTTTGCACAGAGAGGCTGGAAACCAAACTTTTTTTCTTCTTTTCTAATAATCAGTTCACTTAAATGATGGAAAGAGAGTACGATGTCCTGCCACCTCCCACCAAAAACAGATACAGCAGTGATTTTAGGGATTACTGTGTTGAAAACGAGGATCACAAGATAGAAGGAAAGAGAAACTGTGATCACTCCTCCTCAGAAAACTCCTTAACTCTGCAGATGGCTCACTGGAACAAGTGCAAGAGCCATTGGAAACATCCCTTTTCCCAGTGCATCCACTGATGTTCTCAGAGTAGGAGCAAAGGTTAAAGGATTAAGGTTTCTCCTCCCAAAGCCTCTTTGGTGACCACCACCCACTGGCACTGCTGGGGGTCCCCAACTTTGACCTGGGGGTTTCTGTGCAGGATATTTCTCCCCCTTTTCCTCCATCCCTTGAGGATTTTGCTCTTCATTCTCATTGATATCACAAGTGCTGCTTCCAGGACTGGATCCTCTAGGACTGGATCAGTCCTTTGGTAGGTCTAAGGCAGTGAAAAGGATCCTGCCCAGTTTGTTTGCACCCAATCTCAAGGAAAAAAAGTAGGTCCAACATGAACGAAGGAAAGGAGGAAAGCATGACTCCAGCAGTTTTCATGGAATTTTGCCAGGCTGGAAACACTGATGGCAATAATTGCCCATAGCCTCCCGAAAACTGCTTGTCACAGATTTTCCAGCTGCTGAAAAATACAGAAATACATATATTTGTAAGTAACCACCAGACTCCATCAGCTCCTCTTGACCAAATCCTCCACAATGACATTATTCCACAATGGCATAATCCTTAGAGAAAAACCACAGCATTCTTGGACCCCCAACAGAAACTCAACACACGTAATACCTAATACTAGAGTGTACTTTAGACCCTGGTTTCCTATGAGTCATTTTCCATCCCACTGTCTGTAGAAAAATGCTCTTTTTTTGTTTATTTATTAAAGATTCTCTCAATGGGTTTATTGATGATGGAATAAGGGAGAGAACCAGGCAGAGATTCAGTATCCCAGGGACCTGCCACTGAATCTGGCCTAACTAAACCCATCTGCTTGGGACAGGACCTGCTGCCAAAATCTGATTTTAAAGGAACAGTTTTAGAGAGGATGGGATCCAGACCAGGCTTTGTGTTTTAAAACAAAGTTGTGTTACAAATAATAATAAAAAAAGGGATGTTCTTTAATTTATTAACAGTGACATGGGATGGAAGGACGAAGTTTTTTTGTTGTGTTCCACTGTTAAAACTCAGTTTTCTTGGCACAAATGGAGATGCCCCCAGGCCTGTCTGGAAGACCCCACACTGGGCAGCTTTTCAGCCAGCGCAGGAAAACAGGCAAATGAAACCATGTACCAACCCAAAAAAGTGAAACTGCCTGGTCTAGATCCATGACCCAAAGAGAAGACTGGATCCAGGCCTTGCCTGTGCTAGAGTCTGTGCAGAGGGACTATTTAAATCCAGCAAGAGGCAGCTCAGCATCAGCCCCGTGGGTGCAAAGCAAAATAATTAAATAATAAATACATTTAATTGTGCTATTTGATCAATCTCCATCATCTCAACAACTCAAGCCTGAGCTGTGGGAGTTTATTTTCCAATTTAATCTTGGAAAGATCCGTTTAAACATTCTACAGTGAGTAGCAGGATCTTGTGGGGATGTTGTTGAGCTGAAGGCACTGGATGAGTTGGGGCTGCCAGGAGCTTGTCAAAACTGGGTGAACAAGGGGTGAGTACTCCGGCCCTGACAGCAACATTTCCCATCTTCAATAGAGGTTTAACCAATTAAACCGCTTCATTTTGAGTTAGGACACTCAAGTCTGCTGCCCCACCCTCTTTTGGTTGCAAGCTCCCAGGTCACCTGATAAATGGAAGGCTAATCTTTCCTTCCTCATCAAAAAACAGTTACAGGTCTCTGTTTACAGGTTATGCTGGGTTGGTGCTGCATGTCAGGGGCTTCTAAATGGAAAAAAGAAAGGCCTGCAGGCAGGAGGCTGAGCTGTGCTCCATTTTGCCAAATCCAGTGGCTATGGAGAGGGACTCATCCAAGCTTGCTCCGTCACGCTTGAGCTACACAAGACTGAGAGTCACCAGCTGAACAGCCAAAATATCCCCAGACAACACACCCTGCCTGTACTAATGACTGATGAAACGAGAAACAACGTGTTCATGGTCCACAGGAGCTCAGATTAACTGATGGTCGTGATCCATGCAATGGGTGCCATGAACCAAAGGACCCGCAGTAGGTCCCGATGACGATGGTGCCACCGCCATGAAGGAGCACATTGTCTTGGCCTGTGGTGGGACTCGTTGTTCACATCAACACCAGCAATCACAGATCTAAAGTGATAACATGGGGAACACCCCTGTTTCAAAGAGAGGCTCTGTCTTCCCGAGCTTCAGCCAAATGCAAAGAATAAACTCAAATAGATGCATTTATATCCATGTGTCATAAATCCACAACACGAGCACGACAGCCAAGGCAGCTCCCCGACCTCTGTGCGGCGCTGACAGAAGGTCCCTGGTGCAAATCTCACACGTTTGTCTTAGATTTGTTCTTAAACTAAACGAGCAAAGGTCAAAACTGAGTTCCCATAGGAGGGCACATTTGCTGTCCAGATGGTAAAAAACATGAAGGCCTTTTCTGTGAGCAGAATGGACAAACAGATGCTTTGCAGCCCTAACGTCATTCTGACATTCCCACTGTCGAGAATATGCCTTTTCCCTTGGGCTTATGCATTGGAGATGGAATTTGGACTAGGAAAGCAGAGTGCAGGGAGGTACCTTATTCATATGGTACCTGGTCTGTATGGAATCATAGAATCATAGACTGGTTTGGGTTGAAAGGGACCTTCAAGATCATCCAGTCCCACCCCTTGCCATGGGCAGAGACACCTTCCACTTGACCACATTCCTCCAAGCCCCATCCAACCTGGCCTTAGACACTTCCAGGGATGGGGCAGCCACAGCTTCTCTGGGCAACCTGTGCCAGGGCCTCATCACCCTCACAGGGAAGAATTTCTTCTGTACAGCTAATCTAGACCTACTTTCTTTCAGTTTTCAAGCCCAAGGAAGCTCATTCTAGAGCTTGAGCACCTCCATAAGTCCTGGTGCAAAGTTCAACCTTGGGATGAAGTCACTGAATGCAGCATATGGCGTTTCATTTCCAATCTTTGGCACAACCCTGAAGTGACTCAAGAGTAGTCTCCAAAATCAGAAGGTCTGCTGGGGGAAGAAGAGAAGACAGCCCTAAGGCTTGGAAAAGCCCTCCAAGACCACTGAGTCCAACCTGTGACCGATCCCCACATTGTCACCCAGCCCAGAGCACTGAGTGTCACATCCAGTTTTTACTTGGACACCTCCAGGGATGGAGACTCCATCACCTCCCTGGACAGCCCCTTCCAATGCCTGACCACCCTTTCTATGAAGAAATTCCTTCTGATTTCCAACCTGAACCTCCCCTGGCACAACTTGAATCTGTTTCCTCTCATACTGTCACTTGTTCCCTGGGAAAAGCAGCTGAACCTCACGTCCTGTGAAGACAAGGAGAGGAAGAATTCTTTGAGCCTCCACCCTGCCCTCAGCCAGTAGTTTGGTGACTGTTCTCCAGGTCCCACGATGGGGAAGACGCCCATGGAGCTCCATCCAGACCGCAGAGCAGAACTCCCCCACGCACAGCACTGTGCAAAATCTCACAGAGGGGGAAAAAAATCCAACAGGGCCATGGCCTGGAGTCAAAGAGTGTCCTGATCCGACAGTCCTGGAAGCAGCACTGCAGACTGAAAGCTGCAACGATTCCCAGTTGTTTCTGGTTTGTTTTCTTGGGCTAATTGCTTTCAGGCTGTCAATAGCTGCATGTCCTCCACAGAGCCAAGCATAAATCTGCTCAAATCTGACTTATCCCAGAGCAAAGAAATGTCCTGATTGTTATTCTAGCCAGGAATGAACACGTTTTTATTGGCCTGAGAAGTGCAGTCAAGCCCCTCAGAGCAAAAGTACTGCCCACCTGCCACCTCCTCTTTCTCTATCCCACAAAGAGATCAAGTTTCTTAAACCTGGTTTTTCTGAGGTTGAACTACCAGGTAAGAACAAAGGTCTCTGATGGCAGAAGAATCATTGCACTTCAGCTGGAACTTTTGTATCTCCCCCCAGTGCTGAAACTAATGCGATGTGAAAACTATTTCCCAACGCAGAGGAAAACTAATTCTCCAGGACTAGTCTGAAACATGCAAATATAACCATGATCTTTGCCATTTGCAACACAATGGAAAATTGCTAATAAAAGTTCCTATTGTGTCGGGGCTGTAATACCAACCCCATGGCATTTCTCTCTTTCCCTCCCTCCCATTTGCAGCCAGGCAGCTAAAAATGGCTTCAGACTTCCCCGCCCAAATGCTCCAGGTCAAACAGTGATGCTGAAGCATCACGATGAAAGGTCTGAAGGCTTAGACTGCACAGCCCATTGGGCCCTCCCAGGCTCAGGGGATGAAGTGCTCCCAGTCCATGCTGGAAGACAGATGGATGCTCCAAGCATCCAGAGATAATGTTCCAAGCCTGACTGACTCGAGGGTGGACCTCCCCAAAGTGTAGAAGGCTGTAGGACTCCCCTCTAGACCCCAGTTAATTCCACCCTAAGTTACGGCATAGGGGACATGAAGTCCAACTGGCCTCTTTCATCCCTGACGTCTCCAATCCAATGCCACTGCTCACATTGCCTCTGTCTCATGGAATGTGGTAAAAGACCTTTCTCCATCCTCATGGCTATGATGCACCTTTGTTTGGACACAGTTTCCCCTCCTCCTCCCTCTAAAAGGGAGATGTAACACACACATGTACAGCATCGATGTCTGCTGGTCCCAGCCCCAGGAAAGGGAGCCCAGACCCAAGAATTAAAAACTGGGCCAGTATTTCCAAGGCTGGATGCCCACAGTGGGACTCCTTGCTCCATCCTATGGTATGGAGACAGATGACCTGATTGCTTTACAACCTACCCAAGCTCCCAACAGCCTCCTCCTTAAACAGGATCACACTTACAGGGATGCCAAGGGAGGGACTGCAAACCCAGCTCAGAGCTCCCTGCTTTGAGGGCTGTGAGTTTTCCAGAGCATCTTTCCAACTCAATTCCATCTTCCCAAGGCTTTTGGGCTCAAGCAATGAAGTGGCAGCAGCAGGACAGGGGTCAAGTAGGTGAGAAGAGGCAAGTGCAGCTCACGCCTCTGCTCAGCCTCCTTGGATGGGCACTTGTCTCTCCCACCTCGTGTTTTCCCTTTCCTCCTGCCAACCCCTTGTGCCCCAGAGGATCAACATCCCTGTTTTGCACCAGCCTCTCCTCAGGAAGAAAGTGTAGGATGTGACACACAAGAGATGCAAATCCCAACACAGAACCTCAGAGCTTGACTGGATGCAGGAAAAACATCCATTATGGGGCAAATGGGGGCAATTAAGAGTTTTCATCTGACACCAGTGGCTTCAGTGTTTCACTGAGGCAGCCAAGTGGCTTTATTTCTGTCTATTTGTTAATAATCTCATTATTTACAGGACACATGTGCTCTCTATTACCTTTCATATTCCAATATCGACGGGACATCTGAGGCTGGTTAGTCTGTTTGTAACGGGTCCATCTTCAGCTTTTTGGTATTTCCTGGTTGGCACTCGACCAAATCAACACACTCCTCTTTCCACTTAAAAAGAAAAAAAGAGTCCCTGCAAGGAGCTGCACAAAGCAATTACCTCACTGAGCAATTCATAATGCACCAGCTTTAGGGAATTTATAGGTTTTAGGAAAAAAATCAACCTAAAACTGAAAAACAACAGCAAAATGTAAACCCTCTTTGATTCCTGCAGTTGTCAGCTGATGAGCGCAGGCAAGAAAAATAGTTTGGAAATTGGGAACATTTCCAGTGAGGAGGTATTTTGGGGTTTTACTTAGGGGTAATGGTGATTTTTAGGAGGATGGAGGAGTTAGCTGTGGAAGTCAGCTGCACATCTGCAAGCCGAGGACACACTGCCAGCACCTGAACCTCTTCCACTTGTACTTCCTCTTCCAATTGCAGCTGACAGAAGCCACGGAAGAAGCCACATGAGGCAGCAGCATCTTCCTGGATGCTGAAGACATCTGCTCCAGCTGATTTAAGAAGCAGCAGCCTGAAAACCTCTTATCACATTTGGAGTAGAAGGAATTGTAGGGACAATTCCCAGGCAGCTGTAATGGGCATCTGCAGAGATGCCAAGACAGATCATACCCTCACTCTGCCTCACCATGGCCTCCTGAAAGCAGCCAAAAGCCATGAAAAAAAAATCCCTTAAAAATCTGCCTCCACCCTTCCCAGAAAACACCTTCAACACCATGACCTTACACAAAGAGGTTCTGACTGCCAGCAAGGATCCCACAGAATGGGTTGGAAGGGACCACAGTGGGTCATCTGGTCCCACCTCTCTGCTCTAGTAGGGTCATCCTAGAGCACATCCAGGCAGTTCTGGGATATCTCCAGTGAGGGAGACTCCACAACATGCCCAACAGCTGGGAGTGGTGGGGATGGGGACCATCACAAGCTGCAGCTCCTGACTGCCTGAGTTGCTGCCAGATCCCCCCCAGCACAGAGAGGCAGTTTTCCTGGCATTTCCAACTTCTCCGAGGTTCAGGGATGGCCCAGAACATGACAAAACACGGAGTTGTTAGCAAAGCAGAGAGATTTGGGCTGGAGTTCCTGGGTAAAACTGCCAGATGTGTCACTTCTACTCAGAGCTGAACTGGCAGATTGGGACCGCTGGGGAAAAAGCTGGAGTGGAAGGAAAGGAAATCAAACCATGTCCCAGGTCACCTGTTTGCTTTGTGCCAGTGCTGCCACCTTCCTCCTGCAAAGCACAGCCTGAAGATTTAACTTGTGCTTAACAGGATTCCTCCTCCACTCCTCCATTCATTCCCCCACTCCCTCTGCATCCCTTGACCCATTCCTAGGCATTTCACACCTAATTATTTACTATTCCTAATGGATGCTCATCATGCATCCACTCCTGGTTTTAATCAGAAGCGTTGTGCAATCTCTGGGACACATCAACCACCAGCCCCGCTCCACCTCTGTTTATTTAATCCCAAACAATGAGTCTTAAGGACTTTCTCTGGTCTTGTTATACAGGCAGAAGTGTCAGTGCAGAGAGAGAGAGTGACCTCTCTCTCAGTTCCAGGGTGAGGTTTAATCAACGTGATGGCCTCGTTAACAGCTCATCCCAGATAACAATCCTCCAGCACTGGCATTCCTGAGGGCTGAGCAGGCACTTTAAAATCAAGGAAGGATTTGGTGGGAAAGAAAAGCCCAGCTCTGTTCCCATGTGCTCTGGTGGTACAGCTTTCCATGCCAAAAGTTCTGCTGGGATGGAGTAACCAAAGATAATCAACACCTCCTGCAAACACCCCCTTGATTCCCAAGGTCCCTCTTGGGACCCATTGGTGGAGGCAGCTGGAAATCTGTGGAAGCCACCTGCAGAGATGCTACAATCTGTTCACCCCAAGTAAAATCAGCACCTGAAATCCCCCCAAAATCTGTTGAGTGCTATGGAAAGCTGTGATCTGCTCTCCCTGTTCACTGCTTGGAGCTTCAAACCTGATATGGGGAACAAGGGAGATTCTGGCTCATTTTTTTTCCCTTGTAACCCTTTTTGCATGGCTGAGCTCCTGCCTGGCAGGAGGCAGACAAATAAACAGGGCTGCACCACTCCCAACCCAGCCTGGAATCACAGCATCCTCGTCCCAGAGAATTGCTCCTTGTGGAGGCACTCCTGGGAGTGAATCCATTCACTTAAATCCTAAATGAAAAGAAACCCTTTGAAAACTGTGGCAACAAAAAGGGCATAGAGCAGTCCTTGGTCCTGCAGAGTGGTGCTATGCCTGGCAGCCACCCATCCCACAGGGAAAAAACTTATTCCACAATGTTTGTTTATTTTCCATTCCTCCCTTCTAGGCAGCCTGTGCTGTGTGCTCGCCTTGTGGAGGAGCAAGAGGATGAATTCAGGCCCATTACGGACAATTTTCCTCATCCCGCAAATGCTCCCAGCCTCCTGCTGCTGTTGGCATCCTCCAAGGGCTGAGAGACGAAGAACTGACCCACAGCAGGGAATTGTCTTCTCCTCACAGCCCAGATCTCCTGGAAATATCCCAGGGAGGATTAGACCTTGTGAGCATCCCAGCAGAGCTTGCTGGAGAAGTTCAAGGGAGAGGGACGGAGGGAAAGATCAAGGGGAAATCCATCAGCACAGCAAGTTTTCATTAAGCCTGACTTCAGATTTGGCTTTCCAGCTCTTCCCAGAGCTAGTCTTACTCAAAAGATAGGACAGTTTTTACCCCGGTGAACATCATGGGTTAGATGTACATCAAGACTTTTGCTTTGAGGTTTTTTTGCCTGCTGTGGGAACTGACAGGGAACTCATTTTTCCTGGGGAGCTCCGGAATCGATGGAGCCCTTTTCCAAAAAAGCCTGACATGTACTTGTTGGGATCTCACCTTGCCCTTGGCAGCTGGAGGAATTTCAATGCATCTACCTTACAACAGGAAAAAATCCATGTGGTTTGGCCTCAGAGGAACAGCCAAGAATTCGGAAAGAGGAGGACACAAAGAGTCCCACAGACAAAAACCACTGACATCCAAACCACCTCGTGCTGGAGCCTCGGTGCTGCTCTCATGTTCCTCAGCACAAGGCTCTGTAGAGTCTCTTGATCCACTTATGGATTCTTGAGGTGTTTGAAATCTGTCCCAAATGCACTTCAGGGCTTGGACCCATATCTCAGTTCATTTTTCAGCTCCTTTTTTACTTGAGCAGCAGTTGTCTCCTTCTCAGCTTCAGTGTACTTACTTTTCCCTCTATCCCAGAATCACAGAATTCCTTCTCCAAGGGTTACCCTGCAGGGTGGAGAATATTTTGCATATTGAAATGAAAATCTTCACGGCAGCTCCATTCCAAATGCTACTTGTGGTTTGCAGCTCTGCCTGAAACAGGCACACAGTGACTTAGGCAGATCTTCTGCAAACCCAGGCCCTGACTCTCCGTGAGCTTCACCTCCATTTCCTCCGGGACTCCGGGACCTCTGTCATTCCAAAGCCCTTTTAAAATGTCATCACTTCAGGAGAAGCAAGTCGGTGCTTGAGCCAGGCCTGGCCTGCTGGGTGATGAGACTAAAGCTTTGAACTTTGAGCAGTCTGGAGAGCTGAGAGGAGCCAGAGCAGGAGCTGACATCACCCCAGCTCCCAGGCAAGCAGGCACGGATTCCCCCCGAGCCTGAGCCGTAGCCACTGTGGGATGGTGACGGGAAGCCGGGATGCTGCAGGGATGAGTCACTGGCTGGAGACTCTCCTGGGAGGAAGGAGCAAGAGTTCCTTTGCAAGAAGTAGCTTTTTTCCACTGTAAATCTTCTAAGCACAGTGATGAGTCTGAAAGGTCACTGGGGCTTGGCACTGGTTTGGCAACTGGGAGCCAAATGGCTTTGATGGGAAAGAGGAGAACACTGAGAGCCTCTCTGCTAACAGGCTTCACCTACAACATGTCTGGTTCACTATGGACCAGCTTTCCTCATCCCCTGGCTGCTCCAAGGTGGGCAGAGGTCAAACACAGGCTTTTGCAGGGCTGGGAATCCTGGTCCTACCGCAGGGAAGGGGAGTTTCGTCTTTCTTTGACTTCAACAAGGGAAGGATTTTCAACGAAGGTCCCAGTTTCTATTTTGAGAGGGGATGTCTAGGGAATAATAATCTAAAACTGCAGGTAGTCTCACGGTTCTAAGTGGACTCAGAGCTTTTAAATTTGCAGGAAAGGTCCTGAACCCAAATATCATCAGCACTTTGCCCCCATTCCGATCAATGACGTCCCCGATAGGAGTCAGTTCCTTCCACACATAATATTATTCACTGAAGTCCCTTTTCCGGGATTTTGGAGAGGAGCATCAACATTAAAGGGCACATAGATAGGGCACCTTCATCCAGAAATGTGGAAAAGATGATTTTCAGTGCTCCATGACGGAGCTGACACTGCTCTGGCAGCACCAGAAGTACCCAAGAGGAAAGAAATCAATCCCACACTGGAGGTCTGAGCATCCTCAGGAATGGAAGGTGGGAGATCAAACCCCACAAAAGCAGCCATGCAAAGCTTTAGCCCATCCAAGACTGACCTCTTCAGAATGTCTGGTGGTACCACAGTCGAAGGGAAAGCCAGTGAACGGAGAGGTTGTCAGAGGAAAGGTGAGTGGAAAAACATGGTGATGATGACAAAAAACCCTCTGTGCAACTGTCCCTCAGCACTTCCATAACACTAATTAAAGACAGAGGAACAGCTTGATGATGCCAAGTGTGATAATGACTTTCCAAGGTCCATCTTGCTCAGTATTTTGTCACTGGAAGTGGCCAAAAGCAGATGGATAGGGAAGGGTTTAAGAATACAATAAACATGTTGTGATTTTTTTCCCCCAAATATTCCCCCAGCCTAAAAAAATAAGCAGCTCGGGGATTTCCTGAGCTGAAGGAGGTGTTGTCTTTGCATTAAACAGGGCTTGGGGGATTTGCCTTCTACAAACCCCTCCATTGTCCCTCAGTTAATAATGAAAGAAGAGAAAGAAAACTGCAACCTATACTGATGATTAGGTGTCAGCCTAAAAGGCAGGGAAAGAAATTAAATTTATTCACCTGCCCCTAAAAGTCAGGTCAGAGAAAGCCCCAATTCTTCCTCTGACAACAAAGTCTTGGTTCATTAACAAAAGTTTTGCTGTAAAGTCTTTCCCCTGACTTAATGGGACGGCTCTAAAGTCCTTGGAAGGATTATTTCAACACTACAGGCTGAATCAGTTGGTTCATTAAGCAGCAAAGGTTGAGAAAATCCACCAGGGATTCCTTCATTCAACGTTGTTATTGCTTCTATTAAATGTCTCCCTTGATTTTTCAAGCAGCTGCCAGCGAGTTGTTGCTTTTAAAGCAAATGAACTGGGGACCCATCAGCACCCAAACACATCTGGGTGGAACTGTTAAGGGGCCTTTTGGGCTGGAAAATGGCATTTAAAGGCATTCACCACAGAGGGACATCAGGGGAGATACATCCCTCCTCATCACACATCTGGAAGGGGCTCCAGCTGCACCTTTTGCCCTGCCACAAACCCACTTTTCAAAGGAATTTTGCTCTGCGTTGTTCCCTGGACAAACACGGAGTAAAGGCCCTTCTGCACATCCCTCCCTGGATGGCATCCAAGGAATGCTGCTGAAGCTTTCTGCTCCGCTGGAGAAATGAGTGTATTCAGCAGGACAAGTCTGGGCAGAAGGCTTGGTCTAGAGGACCTGCCTCAGCCTAATTTCAGAATCAGGAATTTCTGCCTGGCTTGAGTAAAGTTAATTTTCTTTGCCATTCTTGGGATTCGTTATAGAAAATTCATCACTCTCAGATTCTTTTCCTTACTATGTCTCCTTTCCTTGTCTTAACACAGCAGGTGTCCCTGCCCATGACAAGGGGTGGAACAGAATGGGCTTTAAAGTCCCTTCCAACCCAAATTATTGCATGATTCTAATATGGAAAAGGGTAATTTGTCTGGGAGCTGTTTCCCAGTTTACTACTATGCAGATCTTCACTCATGAGAGACCTCCAGATACCATCATGACACCACCAAAAAACTTACTTTGCTGAAAACCAGCCAAGTGACTGGAGGAGGGTCTGACCTGAGGGTGGTTTCCACCCAGATCCTTTAAAACAACCCAAGGCTGCAGCACTGAGGCCTTTGAGGACAACACGGTGTATGTGGAAGGGAATGTATCTAAAGGGAGTGATGGGAAGAAGATTTTGGAAAAAGGAGGAGAGCAGCACTGAGTCAACACAGTGACAGGGCAGATAAAGAAGTGTGTGTGTGTGGGAAACAGCTTTTCATCACACAAAACTGCCAAATTCCTCACTTCCACGGCAAACACAAACACATCCCACTATCTCCACGCCTTGGCTTTGTGATCCACAAAGCCAGGCCTTGCATACAGCACTGGAGCAGCTAATTGCCATTTAAATCATTAGCAGGGCACCAAATTAGTGTCAGGGCTTCCTGCACCCTTGGGCTGCTGCCTTGTTTCTGCAGCACAATCCCAGAGAGGAAGCCCTGCTCTTTGTTAATGAGGCATTTCAGCACCTCCTCAGGATCCTTATTGGTCTCTAATGAGGGTGAGGGTGTTTGTGGTATTTGACCACTTGCCTAATTAGTTTACAGCACAAGTGCTCCCTGCTGAGCTGGAGGTTTATGAGCTGGAGCTTGTCCTGGACAGCAGTGCTAGGAAGGGAGCTGGTGGCTCCAAATCTGGTTTCTCCAAGCTCAGCTCCCACCTACCTCCTTATCCCACCAAAAACCAACCAGGGAGCACTCAGGGAGCAGCACCATCCCACAGGGCACAGTTCCTGCCCCCATAATTCATGCACATGGGTCTTGCTCCCCCCACAGATCCCTAGGACCAACTGTAGGGATGAAGGTTTGCTTTGCAGGTTTCAAAGTGTATTTTCCATAGAGTCACAGACTGATTTGGGTTGGAAGAGACCTTAAAGCTCATCATATTCCAGCCCCTGCCATGGGCAGGGACACCTTTCACTAGACCAGGTTGCTCCAAGCCCTGTTCAGCCTGGCCTTGGACACTTCCAGGGATGGGGCAGCCACAGCTCCTCTGGGTAACCTGTGCCAGGGCCTCACTACTGTCATATTTTTCCCTGAAGCAGCAAAACAGGGTCAACTGCTAAAGCTCTTCTGCCCCAGTCCATGGCTTGCAGATCCCTCAGTGGCTGCAGACCACCCTTCCAAGTGGCTACTCTGTGGGCAGGAATATCTGTCTATGACTGGGCACTCATTAGGTTGGATATCAGGAAAAGGTTCTTCCCCCAGAGAGTGGTGGGGCACTGAACAGACTCCCCAAGGCAGTGGTCACGGCCCCAAGGCTGACAGAGCTTAGCAAGCACTTGGATGATGCTCTCAGGCACATGGTGTGCCTCATGACTCCCTATGTCCCTGGCAATGCCAGGGGGTGTCACTTGAGGTGGGAACCAACTCAATTTGACCTGGGCTTGCACCCCTCCTCAACCAGCACCAGCCAACAGCCACCCCAGTTCCACAGCCCCAGTTTGCGTTGTTTCAGAGAAGGCATTGGGTTTCACTGCTAATGGGAGAACAATTGTGGTGGAACTTCAGAAATGTCTCATATTAACCAGAAAAAGCATTGGAAATTTTAGAGCTTTGACCGAATTGCGTCTCAAACCTTTGGGACTGGAAATCCCCAATGCGACAGCAGAACCAAGAGAAGAGCTACTATTTGTTGACAACCTCTTGAAATCATACTCTCAAAAATGTCCAGTGACTGGAAATCATTTCCCTCAAAATTTTCAGCTCGTTAAAAAATGTTATAAATGCATCTCGAATTCCTAAAAATGGCTTGCTTTGCTTTCAACCCTGAGATTCTCTCATATATATTTTTGAGTCTGATTTAGGAGGATTTCCAAGGAAGAAGCAGCTCCAACCACTGTAATAATTCCTCCCCAAAAACCTTAACATCGAAAAAATGTGATATAAATGAAAAAAAAAGAAACAAACCCAGCATGTACACGCAACCAACTGCATATAGATCCGTGTCCTCTGCATGGGATGAAAAGAACATCTAATGCAAACCATGTTGCAGCAGCTCAGCTTTGCCATGGTGACCCCAGGATGGACCCCATGAGCTGCTCCTGTGCCCAAAATTCCCCGAAATGTTGGGCTCCCTGAGGGCTCCGAGACAGAAACCCCCTTCCAACGACCTCTTTTCTGTTCCCCTCAGCAGGGAGAGTTGTTTGTTTGGTTTTATAAGTCGCAGCAAATGGTTTAATGCAAAGCAGGAGCAAAGAAACAGCGGGGCTTGCCAAATGCAGAGCATCCTTCCTGCCCTTTGCCTGTGGCTGAACTGCTTCCCTTTGGATTTTTTGTTCCTGCGAGTGTTTGGGTTGAGTTTTAAATCATCCCTGACAGGCCCAGTTGGTGACTGTGACACCAGCCCATGGAGGGAACTGCAGAAACTGGTAGCTTGACTGGGACAGCAGTTCCCCCCACCAAATACCCTCGTGCCTCCTCTGTCCCCAAAGGACAGACATTTGGAATTACAGGGGTACACGGTGTTGGCAACCTCCTAGTTCTCTTCCTGGTACAGAAATAATCATTACTAATCCTCCAGCCTCATTTTCCCATTTTTCCCAATTTCTCCTGTTTTTCCCCCATTTCCCCTGTTTTCCCCCCATTTCCTCTGCTTTTCTCCCATTTCTCCTGCATTTCCCTGTTCCCTAGTCCTCGGGAGGCACCGTGTGGGCTGTCCAAAGGCTGTCCAGGGCAGGAGTTCCCAGCACATCCCTCATTCCTGCCCCAGCACTGAGGCTCTGCCAGCAGTGGCTCAGGGGGGTTGTGCAACAGCTCAAGGACAACAAGTGGAAAAATCACACTTCCAAGTGGGAGGTAACAAGATGCAATTCTGCCTATGCAGGACAATAAATCACCTCTAAAGACTTTTCTAGCCTTGAAATATGTGGAGCAGAGGGCAAGGATGTAGCCAAGGAAGGAAGGACTGTGGTTGCTTTTGCCAGAAGGGAAAGATGAAAGCTGAAGAAATGCAACAGCAAGTTTTAGAGCAAAGGAATAAAATATGTTCCCCATCCCTGTGCATAAGACAAGACACGCTTGGAGATGTTCAGCACCGCAGCCTAAACCATGAATTAGGCTCTGCAGGCAAAGCCATGTTCCTGAAAAGTCTCAGTAAACACATGTTTGGGACAACAACAAAGTGAACCCAAGCAAAATGTGCTCGTTTCACCATCACCCAGATCCAGCACAGCTCCCCAAAGCTCCTCAGCGCCCTCAGGGGCTTTTCAGCTATAATTGTGTTCACAGAATCCCAGAATGGTTTGAGTTGGGAGGGACCATAAAGCTCATCAAGTTCCATCCCCTGCAATGGGCAGGGACACCTTCCACTAGCCCAGGTTGCTCCAAGCCCCATCCAACCTGACCTTGAACACTTCCAGGAATGGGGCAGCCACAGCTTCTCTGGGCAACCTGTGCCAGGGCCTCCCCATCCTCACAGGTAAGGATTTCTTCCTTTTTATCCATTAGCTGGAGGTCATTTGGTGTTTGTTAGTAGCCCAAGCAAGACAATTCAACAGCACAGTAGAGGAGAAAAAAGCAAAATATCATATTTGTCTGAAAAATTTGGGGGGTTGGCAAGGAGGGAGAACTGAGAGTCCAGTGCTGGTGACAGCAAGCTGCCACTTGACAGGGACTTTCAGCCATTGCCTCCACTGATGACCTGATGGGTGATGATCTTGGTCAAGCTTGTTCACCTCTCTCGGTGTTCACCGCTCACCTGTGCAGTGCCCAGGGCTGTGGGTGTTATTCACGGAGAAATATGGCATAAACCCCACGTGGTGTGACTCTGTTTTCACTTTAACCCCCAGGGGGGACATTCCCTTCCTTCCCATTCCCGATATATCACGGCCCAGGAGGAAGCTGAGTGCAGTCACTCACTGATGAGCTCAGCATCTCTCTCCTCCCAGGCTTTCAATTTAAAAAGCATTACAGGGATGTAATTGGATTCAATTGCTACTGCACATGGCATCATATTCCATATCACCAAGATTGTGTTTGGCAAAGCCCCTAATGAGGGCAGCTGCAGCCCAGCCCAGCCAAGAACCTGTCAGAAAATGACAATCCAAAATAATTCTGTAAAAAAAAAGAAAGTGTAATTGCCACAAAACCAAATGGGTGCTGCATTTACCTCCCCTGCCTACAGAGGACAAGCTGGATGGTGAATCTGGTCTGCTTTAAATCAGAAAGGCAGTAAGTGTTGGTGGGGGGAGAAGCTGCTGACAGACAGCCCCAAAGTTGCAAATTGGACACACGCTTTGTTTCCAGCACTGAACAGGCACCAGCCACCACCTCAGCCTCACCAACAGCCCCTGCACTTACAAAGGGGCATTTCTGCAGTGCTGTCACCCACCCTGAGGTGGGATTTCAGCAGCTTCCACTGCAGCTCCAGGAAATCTCAAAATGAGACCTGCCCCCTGTTTAACCACCACGGGGAAGCACCTCAAACAGGCAACTGCAGCCCTTGCTAAAGAGGAGGACTTTCCCCCCCAGAAAGGAGCACTTTCCCCAAAGGCGAATCCTAGAACCACAGGATCATTTAGGTTGGAAAAGACCGCCAAGATCATCGAGTCCAACCATCCCCCCTGCACTGCCAAGGCCACCACTAACCCATGTCCCCAAGTGCCACATCCATGTGGCTTTTAAATCCCTCCAGGGATAGAGGCTCCACCCCTGCCCTGGGTAGCCTGTGCTAGGGCTGGACAACCCTTTCCATGAAGAAATTTTCCCAAAACTCCAACTTAACCCCCCTATGGAACAACTTGAGGCCATTTCCTCATGTCCTATTGCTTGTTACTTGAGAGAAGAGACTGACCCCCAGCTTGCTAACAGAGCAACTTCCCCAGAAAAGCCTGGAGTTGCCTGAACAAAACACCTGCTATTAGCTCCTCTCCATTTCCAGCTGCTAAATAATTGCTCACATTTCTGCTGTGTTTACATCACACGTTCTCCACACGTTTTCTCTGGCCAGGTAAGACCTTGCTGCAGCTTCCCAAAGAAAATTGTCCAGGCCAACACATCCAGGAATGCCAGCCATGACCTCTTGTTGGAGCACATGTGTCTGGGGGAAGGCTGGGTGGAGATGGCAGCTCTCTTTTTAAAGTTTCAAAACACATCAAAAATTTAGCAGTGAAGTCATTTAACAACTGGGGCAAATCTGAGCTCAGCTCCAGATTCACACTGGCCATTCCATCCTTCCCCTCCAACCCTTTTTGTTGGAGAAACCCCTCCACAAACACGGGTTTGAGCCTTTCTGTTGAGGTTACTGGTTACCCCACTCACGACAGCAGGTTCTGCAGTGTGGGCATCTTTTCCACCATGACATCACCACCCCACTTTTCCATAAGTTCCCAAACCCTCATCAGCCATCAGGGCAGGCTGGCCATGCAAGACTCCACACAGCCCATTGCCAACCTCTTGAGCTCCTCCATTCTCCCTCAAACTGGGTATTAACTTCTCTCCTCTGTATCATTCTGTGGTTTGTGGTGCTCTTGGAGGAGCCCAGTTGAGCTGTAACAGCCCCATGAGTAACCAAACAAGGGAGGGTGGATAAAGCTGTGACTTCTTGGAGGCAGATGGACAGATGGAACCAGGAGACAGCATCTCCCTCCAAGCCCTGCCAGTTGCCTCTTCATCACCGCACCGTCGCTTCGTGTTGGAGGACGTTTCCATTGCACACTTTTGTACTTGTGCTCAGATAAATCACACACTGTGATTTTAATGCTCATAAATAAAAATGCAGAACAGACACAGTCCACATGTGTGTTCAGCCACGAGGACCTTCATTAAAGCCCTCCCCGGTGCTCTACAGCAGGAGCAAAGTGTACTCAGGGTAAGTCATGCGCCTTTTTGGACCAAAACCTTGGCTGTGTGTCCTCGTTATCAATTCAAAATGTGCAACCAAAGCATCCTGACATCCTGCTGGAGATGAATAATTTAGAGACAGGAGTCTCTGCTCTCATTGCCACAGACATAACTTGCACTGACCACAAGCAAAGCAGGAAAGAACAGAACTAGAAAATTAATTCGAGTTCTCCACTGCTTTGAAAGTCAAATGCTGGTTTTGTTTTCAGGGGCTCAGATGGTAAATATTCGAGATGAGCCCAAACCACAACATTCAGCTCCAAATCTGAATTTTCCCAGCATTCGGGGTACAAAGATTAAAGGGAGTGAAGTCTGGCCTTCAATTTTTTCTCACGTTCAGGGATTTCTGGATCAAAGTACAGGTTTTGGTCCATCTCTGGGCCACAATCAGTATCATACCTGCCTGGATCAAGCAGGGAACCTTGACCTTAATGAGAACCATACCAAAATCTTCATGGAGGAAAGAGCCATGAGACACACGGTGGGATCCCATAGCCAGGGAGGACCCCAAGAAGTTCACCAAGGGCTGGAGAGGTCCAGACAGGTAAGAATTGGGATTTGGAATCCCACCTCCCTTATCAACTTGCTAAGCAACAGATTATTTTTTTTTCTTTGGCACATCTCCACTCCTTGTCCTTTACATGGTAGCAACTCCCAGCTTGAGGAAGGCATCATGAAGGTAACAAATAAGTAAATAAATAAGAGACTGAAGTGCCTGGACACTTGTGTGCTGCAGCAGCCACAGCTCATCACATGGAAGGTTGAAGGGTTTAGAACAAGTAGCACTCGACAGACTTGATCTTTTTATCCCCTCTCATTTCCATTCCCTTATAATGGCTCTAAAGCAACTGGCCCATGATATTTCCCATACTTTGTCTAAACTCAGAGAGGAAAAAGCATAAACATTCCAGCCACAGCCACTGAGACATTTTACTAATTGGCAAATGAGGCAAAACCTTCTTCCCCACACTTTCCCCATATGTTCATGAGTACATTGAGTGTTTATGGTACCAACCACAACCCTGCATTAACTGTGCTCCTCATAACACAACTCTGTCCTTAGACAAAACAATGGCAATTTAAATAATAAAGAATTAATAACAATGTCTAGCACTAATGAGCCCTTCCATAACATCTCCCAAGTTTTATGCAAATTAATGATTCCCATAAGCAACACGAATGTCAGATGGTGCACAGCTCCAAAAGGATCAGCATAAGGAATAAGTTTGCAAAGCATTTGTCAGTCCAGTGTGTCCCCTTACCCTGGAGAATGTGGCAGCTCATCAGGGAGGAGGCTCCAAGCTCTGCATGTTCATGTACATCAAAGCAGGCAGGAGCAACACGAGAGAATCATCCATGGAGACAGACCAGTGCCAACCCTTCATGACAAAAGGGAGCTCTAATAACATCCAAAATAGGGGTTTTAGCAGCTAAAGCTGGATCCATAAATAATCCAAGATGAGGGTGATGGTCCCCATCACAGTGTGGATACAGTTGGTGCCTAAAACCAGCCCTAAACCAGCCAAAGGGGCAGCAAGGAACAGGAAAAGCACCTTGAACCACCTTTATGTGACCTCAGAGGTTGTAAAATAATGATTTGGAAAGGTTTCCAAGGAAAAACACATCCCCCAGTGTTTACGGGGAGATGGACATGCTGCCGGATCCAGTGGAAAGTGTCCCTGCTCATTCCATTGGGGTTGGACTAGATGGCCTTTGAAGGTCCCTTCCAACCCAAACCATTCTGTGGTTCCTGTCTGCTCAGAGAACTCTGGCTCATGCCAGGAGCACCCGTGCAAAGGGTTCATGCAATGCAAGGGTCTCTGTTATCTTCTCTGCAATAGTTTTTACAAGTAGTTCAGTCCACCTGGATCTTCTCACACGTTTTCCTGCTCTTTATTTTCAGAGCTGCTGGACGGCCAAGATCTTTAGTAAAGTCATTGCAGGTACTCACCACTTCAAAAAACCACTTTCCCATCCAGAAGCCCAGTTCAGCAAACCCATGACAAGCATTAAAGCCCTTGAGCAGATCCACTGAGGTGGCTCAGATTTGTACACTGTACTTCGAATCAGCCACTTGCAGGTAGCCCAGAGAAAACCCTCTTCTTCCCAGATACCCTCCACCAAGTCAGGCCTACATGGTCCAAAACACACTGTGAGCTGCTCTTTTCTACACTGAAACCTCATCCAAGAGGTTTGGCAAAAGCCAGGTCGATCCCTGCCTGTCTGTCTCCAAGCCAAGGATCACAAGGCTGATTATTTAATATTTATAGTATGTTGGTACCCAGAAGCTCCAGCATGGAGCAGAATTCCATCCCACTACACTCTGTGCAAACAAACCACTTGGAAGGCAGCGACTGCTCTGAGATGCCACAGGAGCTGCATCAGAGCCTTCCCAGCTCTGTAAACCCAGCTATAAAACCCCTGCTGCAGGGAAGAACTGGGACATGGAGAACGGGATAGAAAGAATCTCTCCATCTATAACCATCACAGCTCCATAGAGTTGTTTAAAATAGGGAATTGAGATTGTATTCTTTGTGGAAATCCTATGTTTATTATTAGTTATGCTTCTGAGCATAAATAAATACGTAATGGATTGCATGTTGGTTAATTCCCTTCATTGTGCACTTAATTGCTTCCTTGTTTGCATTCTACTTTCCACTCTGCTATATCCTCATATTTCAGCATAAATTCATCCCTTCCAAGCTTGTTTATGGTGTTTACATTTCCAGAAACTGAAAGGTCAAGAGAAAATACGATTTTTTTATGGAACTTCCTAATATCAACAGGGCTTTAATATACAGCACAGCTCCCCACCCACCCCTGGCACACAGAGCCCGGCTTTGCTGCTAAGCCCAGACTCCACCAGGCAAGTTCCAGCTTCTCTGAAACATCCTCCCATGTTTTCTTTCCCAGACAGGAGGCTTGTGTTGGAGCCCTCACCTCACATCCCTCAAGAGAACATTCTCCTCAGCCACAGGAGAGATGTTCCTTGGGCAGGGATGCTGCCAAAGCAGCCAGAGCTCTGCCAGCACCTCCTCATCCTGGTTTGTGGGGCCACTCTTGGCTGAAAAATGAGCTGTCAGCTCTTCTGCCACCATGTGAGGATGCTTTCCAGCAGGACTGGTGGATTTGGCTACGTGGATGTTCCCATGAGTGAGTGGGAGCAGAGGCTGCCATGTGCTCGGGAGCACAGCGAGAACCCCTGGGAGACCCTCAGGGCAGGACTGCTGGGCCAGGGACCTGGAGAAGGGATATATCCATGGGGTTTTGAACGGCAGAGGTGTCACAAAGCACTAAATCCGCTCCCCAACCTACAGCAGGACATAACCCACACCCTGGCATGACCTGCATCCCAGCTCCATCTCAACCCAGCATCCTCTGCATCCCTTCCTTGAACACACCATGATCTTTGCTCCCAAAATGAGTGAGATGAAGCTGAAATCCTTACTGCACCCCACACATATTTCAATGCTGGAGCCTCCACAGGCAGCTCTGGACAGATGGGAAGGGTTTCCATGTGCATTTGTTCCATGGGCAAAGCGTTGGGATTGCTCTGCACAGGGACATGGGTGGGAAATGTGTGCTGGGACGAGCATATTTCGAAGGTGAGTACATGAGGGAAGGAGCTCTGAGTTCATTATTGGAAGTGCAGAGAAACATATTTTTTCCAAACAAATATTAGATCAAGATGACGTTTGTGCACAGAGGATGAACCAGGTCTTCAGCCTGGAGAAGAGAAGGAGAAGAGAAGGCTCTGGGGAGACCTTAGAGAGCTGGAGAGGGACTGTGGGCAAGGGATGGAGTGACAGGACAAGAGGGAATGGTTCTAAGTTAAAAGAAGAGAGATTTGGGTTAGAAATTAGGAAGAAATTCTTCCCTGTGAGGGTGGGGAGGCCCTGGCACAGGTTGCCCAGAGAAGCTGTGGCTGCCCCATCCCTGGAAGTGTCCAAGGCCAGGCTGGATGGGGCTTGAGCAACCTGGTCTAGTGGAAGGTGTCTCTGCCCATGGCAGGGGGTGGGACAAGATGAGCTTTAAGGTCCCTTCCAAGCCAAACCATCCCATGTCTGGGTCTCAAGACCAGCAGTCAGTCCTGTTGCAGAGGTGAATCAGGCCATGTGCGATGCTTTCCAGCCCTGCCACCACTGCCAGCCCCCAACCAGCACCGGGCTTTACTTATTTTATTTTTGAAGCCTCTCCTCAGACTATAAAGCCGCCCAGAGTTTCCAATAAGCATCTGCCCGTTGGGACTCCCACCCTTAGTCTGGTTCCTCCTTGTGCTTCTCAAAAAAAGGGCTGATTTTTGGTAGGCAACCAGAGGCTTAAAATTCCTAACGCAACCTTAAGAGAGGTAAGGAGAAAAATATGCAGGGACGTGAAGCAAATTCCTGTCTAATTCCTCGGGAGACCCAATCAATGGAAGACTTCTCCTCTCTGTTTATTTTCTTCCCAGTAGAAATCCCAGTCTGTCCTCTTCCTCTTCCAAAAATCCAACAGTGCTCCACACCCAGGAGCTGTGACATCAGAGGATATTTTAGGAAGGCAAATTTGTCCCCAGCCCAGGTCTGGTCTCGTTCCCTTTCCCTCACACAACCCCAGCCCAACCCCAGAGTTCGCTGCAGAGGAAAGTCAAAGCTGGCTACTGGATGCCAAACCTGGAGGTAAAATGGGAATTTAAAAAAGAAGGAATTGTCTTTTCCAGTAATTTCCCTCCGAAGAAATAATATGCTTGGCTTGTCTTTGTGTTGATACAAGGGTGACTCATTAAGCCAACAATGCGAGACTGTTTTAAGGTTAATGGCAGGCATCTAGAACTGGCACTGTGTCAGTTGGCAGCTCCTGAGCTCAGCTCAAAAATGCACTTTTATCGCTGTAATGTATCCGGAATGCAGCCATACCTAAGGAGTTCATTCTCAGACTCGGTTTAAAGGCTGTTTCAGAGTTCATTTGCTCCTGGCTCCAAGCTTTGCTGGAAAACTACCCTTGCAAATCCCACTTGTGCCCACCCTTCGTGTCTTCGTGGTGTGTAGAACCCAGTTGTGTCTTTGCATATTCTCATTTAACCCAGGTCTGGTCTAACTCAAAATTCTGTGGATGACTATGGACTCAGTCTCCTCACTGCAAGAGCTTTATAACCCTCTCAACACGCCTTTGACACCATCCTTTAAAACATATCTGGGACCCCACTCCAAAATACTTTCTGACCTCCACCTGAGAGCTGAAAAAAGCTGCTCTCCCTACATTTTCCAAGGAGACCTCCAACCAAACCAACCACCAATAGTGGTATTTCTGCTATGAAAAAAGGGAGAAAAAAAGAGCTAAAATAGCTACTTCCACCCTTCCTACATCATAAAATGAAGAGGTGGAAAAAAAAGGCAAAAAAAGAATATTCTCCACTTGCACGTCACCTCTGAATTTTCCTTTAACTTTTAAAAGATGTTTGGTTGGTTGGTTACAGCCATCCTGTGGACAAATGCCTACATCCTTACTCACAAACTGCTCAGGCAGAATTCCCAGGGAAAACAGTGGGCCAAGTCTTCAACTGCTTCATCCCAATCCTACCAAAGCAGGGCTCTATTAGCCAGGGACATGCAGAGAGCTGGAAACTCGGCCTGCTCAGAGCTGCCTTAAACAGGAGAGGAGAATGGGAAAAATCTCTTTCTCAGCATCAAAAGCCTCTCCTCCCTCCTGAGAGGGACACAGGGGACTCTGAAACGCTCTCCCACATCAAGAAGGGTGATGCAAGGCCGATGGACCGAGCACCAGAGTGGCCATACCAGGACCCAAGGCCCATCCAAGGCAGGATTTGTTTCCAGCAGTGGCTCAGAGCCATGGGAAGAGTATAAAAACCAGAAGCATCAAGTGTTACTCCCCCATGATCCTCTGTGAGCCTCCAGCTTTTTTGCATCACCAGGATGCACCGTGCCAGGTGCTTTGTCTTTGTAGCTATTAGTCCTTGGCAGCTGCTTCTGCCAAGGTCCCCATGGGGCAAGTTCTCTGCTGGGCTTCCAAAATCCTGTAACCACGCAGAGCTTCGAGGCACAGCACAACCCCTCTTGCAAAAGTGGCCTGATGAGTTGAGTATTAGTCAGGTTAGGCCTCATTAAACATCTGCTCAGCGTTTGTAGGACCATGCCTTAATGCTTAGGGTTGTTTTTTTCCAGAGATAATGATCCTTTTTCTGTCAGATTCCCAGTGACAGAGCAATACATCATTCTAACCATGGGCAAAGCTCTCAAAATGCAAACCTGCTGCTGCAGCTCCCTCAGAAATGGGAATAATCAGCCCTAGAATCCCAAATTTACACACCTATAAGCAGAACAGACACATCCCAGAGATCCAGGACTAGGAAACACACCTGCTGTCAGGCTTTGGAAAAACTGGCCCCCATTTATTTGGGATGGGGATGTTACAAATGTAAATAACTCCAATAAGTTATCTCTGTTTTCCATCTTAGAGGATCTTCCCGCTTTGTTTGTCTTGAGGAGCCCATCATATTCCTACACACATCCCCCTGAGACATTGGTTCACGTGCCATAAACCTTTATCTTCTTTTCCTGCACTGGCACAGGTTGCCCAGGGAAGCTGTGGCTGCCCCATCCCTGGAAGTGTCCAAGGCCAGGTTGAATGGGGCTTGGAGCAAACTGGGATAGTGGAAGGTGTCCCTGCCCATGGCAGAGGGTGGAACTGGATGAACCACCTCTCTCTGCCATCATTTAGCTGCATCCAAAGGCACTTCAGATTTGTTGTATCCTGAAATTAGGAAGCAATCCTGTTCTGCTCCAGAGGCCCTTTCCTCTGGAGCAGGGGAGCAGAGCTGGCTGACGGCAGCAGAGGGCAGTGGTTGATTCCCACTGGCCAATTTGTCACACTGTCACAATGGAAACAGAGACACGTGTTCCTAATAATTCTCCCCATAAACTACACACACGGACAAGTCTGAGCTGAAAGGTTAAGTCTGGGAAATCAAAGACAGCAGGTGAAACTAAAGGAGAGCACAGACACCCACCTCGATTCAGCGCCCACCATGGTGATGATGCAAAAGCAAGTGAGCAGCAGTGATTACCCACCACTCCTGCAGAGACAGAGGTGGGTTTTTTTCTCTTTTTCTTTAGATTTTTCCCTTTTTCTTAAGCTGCCTACACAGAGGACAGTGCCTCAGTTTAGGCAAACCCCAGAATTTTCAAAAAACCCCCCACTCAGCTCCAGTAACAGGAATTTTTTCCATGCTCCAAAAGTTGTTTTTTAAAACCAGAAACAATTCTCAAGTAAAACAACCATTTTCTGTTTTATTCAAACACCCTGCCAGTGCCAGCCCTAATCTCCTTCGCAATTGCTCTTAATTAAGGCAGGAGATTGAGAAGCTTCAAACCCAGCTGAGCATCCCTCATTCCAAGGGAAGGAATCCAAAAAGCCTCCTCAGCATTCATTGTGCTCCTCCTAAGCACCCCCACATGTCCCCCAGTCATCCTCCTCCTCCTGCACATCCAAGGCTGAGATTGTCCAGCCACTTTCCTCTCATTTTATGAATCACTTTTATTTTTTAATGCAATTTCTCCCCAGGCCAGAGAGTCCTGAGAGGAACAGAAGTAGAAAAGGGACAATTAAAAGCTTTTTAAAGAGGCTGCCAACCATGCTAATGGTGAACAGCTTTCCTTACTTCACTGCACGTGAAGTTGGTGTTCCCAAAGCCAAGGGGAGAGGGAGGATGAGGAGGAGCAGCTGCTCTGCTGGGTGTCCCAACGTGCTCCAGGCCCCTCATCCTCCTGCCCCTCCAGCCCAGCCTCACATCCACGCTGCCCAACTCTTGGCAAAGCCCAGACCTCCCACATCTAGCCCCATGTGGCTCCCTCCAGCCCTCCTGGTCCTGGCCCAGCCCCATGTGTCCCATCCCAGCTGTCCTCCAGCCCGAGCTGTGCTCTCTGTGTGTCACCCTGACATTGGAAGCCTCAGCTCCTAAATGGAGATCTCTTGGCTCATGGCACCCCACGGACAGGGAACAGCTGGGAAATGCTTCAGCCCAGACAAGGAGCCTTTTTCTAGCATTTAAAAGGTCAGGAACCAAATCCATCTTGTTGCACAGCACGTGGAATTTCAGTGGGCTGCAAGGCCAGGCCTTCCCAGTGCCGGCGTTACAGGAATGTTTCGGAGCAGGACGCCACTCCTGAAGGATGCTCCAGACCTTTTGGAGGGTGTTAACCCAAGGATCACACCCCCCCACACTCTCCCAGCTCAGTTCAGAAGGCTTTCCCTTTCACAATTTGGCCCCTTTCCCTGCTGGCTCTGTGCCTGTAGCTGGCAGTTCAAGTATCCCAGCAGATCCATAAATAATTCAACAGCTTGCTAAAAAAAGGGATCAATCATGTTTATGGTTCGGAAACATGCACAAAACTGAGGCAGAGACCCCGAGTACCAGGAATAAGTCAGGAGAAGTCAGGGAGGACATTGCAAGGGAAAGCACTGGAGAAGGCAGCTCCAACAGGACTGAAGGAGGGGGGAAAACCCTCTGACTTTTAATTAAATCTTCAACAAAAGAAAAAACCACAACTTTTCTACTTCCAGACAAGGATATTTCAGGGCCCTAAGCAGCCATGTGAGAAGTTCCAGCTAGAGTAAAAGCCTTTTTACACATCTTCCAGTAGCATATGCTTTAAAAATCACACGAGAGAGGAGCACGCACTTCCTTGGCTTTCCATGCCTATTTATTTCCCAGCTCCAGGAGCAAAGTATGCCACAGAGACAGATTTCATCCCTCCTTACAGCTACTGCTGCTCTGCTGATATGCAAATACCAGCACTCACTCAGGCTCTTTGGGAAGTTTATTAGCCCTCTTTCCACATAGCTGTTATTTTAGTAACACCATCCGAGGCAGAAATGGCAATTCCATGTCCTGTGCTCTGCAGATATTGATGTAAAATTAAAAGACTATTTTCTTGTACAGAGATCTCCAAATGTTTCTGGCAGGGGGAATGTCTGACAACTGACTGGGCTCCAGCCCGCGCTGATGAGTGCTGTTTTCTCTGCAGTTTTCCTTTTTTTTGGCTGTTGGGCTAAATGGAGTGAAAAGAGACCTTTTTTTTTTTATGTACTATCACAGAAATGTGTCTAAAATCAGAGTCTTACTTCAGCAGGAGGAGCCTGCCAGTATTTCAGACCCCCTGGTCATGCAGACTGGAAAGGTCCTCCCTGAGCATCGATAGTAGAAGGACACACCACCCATATTTTCTGTTAGAGGACCCCACCAAAATCTTGGGGTAGAGTCAAATCCTCATTTTCCTCCTTATTCAGCAAGAAACACGGGATGTAGAGATGAACTTGGAGCTGGATCAGGCTGAACTCAGCTGCCCATCCACCCACAGCTGGGTGGATTCAGCTGCACATCCATCTCCCAGCTGGGTTTGGACCAGGATCATGGGGTCAGGTTTAGGTACCACATCCACCTACTTCCAGCTTCCTGCAGTCTCCCATCACTGGATGAAATTACATTAAAGAAGAGGATAAAGGCAACAAAGGGCTTTAGGATAAAAACTGCTGCCTTGTTTTTAATTGTAAGTGCATTTAATTGATGTAAGTGTTCACAGGGAGGGATCAAACAGTTTTCAATGGTTGGAGCAGGAGAATTCCTGCTGCTTTGCTGGGGAGGTGATGTTAGAACTTAATAAAATCTCCTTGTAGCCCCAAACCTACCAAAAGAGCTTTGGAATGCTGAAATACCTAATACAACCCCACTGCTCCCCTACACAAATCAGACTTGGTCCTCAGTCCTTTCCTGTTCTGTCCTGAAGGTCCTGCTCTCCTCTTACTCCACAGCCACAAGAAGAGCTCTAAAGCAAAAGGACTGGGAACATCCCAAGTTTCTTTCTTCCCTCTGAAGTAAACAACCCTAATCCAAAGTAAAAATAGCACACAGAGTAAAAATTGCTCCCAAATGCCAGGATTTCTTTCTTTTCCTGGAAGCAGGCAGAGAGCCGAGAGGAGCAGGACCAGCGCTGTGGACAACTTGGATTACTGGCCCAAGGAGAGAGATCCTGGATTTCCTAAACATTGCAAAACACTGAGTTGCCCTGTTGACACCACATGTCATTTGTCTCTCAGTGCTGCACTCAAATCCAGCTTTTTCCAAAGGCACGTGCGTGTGTCCAAAAGCTTTGCAAATGCAGGGACACTTCCAGCAGAGCAGCTGGAGGGAGGGGATACCCTTCCCATCCTCTGCCCTGGTGTGCTCCCCATGGAGCAGGATGGTGCCTTTGCAGGCCCAGCACTGCCCCCAGGACCTGCTCCTGCCTTTCCTTCCTTCTCCATCCTTCCCACAGAGATATAAGTCTTGAGAGGAGCCTTTCAAAGCATAAATTCTTTTAGCCTGGCTGAACACCAGCAGAAATGATCCCTTAAAAACCTTCCTATTTTTTTCCACTCCTTGTTTCACCTTTGTCACTTGATGCCAGGACCAAGCCTTTCTGGTTCAGCCCCACCGTGCCCCACTGATGCTTGCAGGGGTATAATAAAGAAATAATAGAGACATATCCTGGTTTAGTCACAGATTTGATAAATGGCACAGCAAGACTCCACATAGAGCCATCACCTGCCCAAAATTCATGGCTTTAACAAGGACCTGGAGTCACAGGATGAGAGGGAATGGCTTCAAGGTGACAGAGGGCAGGGTTAGATGGGATATTGGGAAGAAATTCTTGGCTGTGAGAGTGGTGAGGCCCTGGCACAGCTTGAGAGAAGAGAGGAGAGGAGAGAAGACAAAAGAGAGAAGAGATGGGGGAGAGGTGAGAGGGGAGGGTGAGGAGGGAAGGGGACAAAGAGAGAAAAGTAGAAAAGTATCCAGGTAACTTTTCCTTTGTGAAGAGACTCCTCCAAAATGTAGGTGGTAGGACAAATCTGTTTCTGGAGAAGCTATATGGAGAACTTGGCCATGGTGAGCTTCCATCCAAAACATGCCTTATTGCTGTTGGGCTGGGAGGCTGATTGCAAGTCCAAAGAAAAGAAAAGAAATAATAATAATAATAAAAAAATCAATGGAACTGAGCTTTAAAGCCAGCGACTTCCAAATGCTGTTTGGACACTGGCAAGCACATGCTCCATTTCAAACTCAGGAGAAGGGAAAACAAACATGCCACTACTGGGAACACACTGGAGGTCTTTAGCTGGGGATGTGGAGAGGAAGCTCCCTCGCCAGCCCACACAAACACTCACAGCTCAGGCTCTTGGATCCCTCGCTCAGAACAGAAGGAAATGTGAGGCATTTTTGGAGATGGACATTCAGCTTGTTCTGCAGTGACCTGCCCTGGCACAGACCCCACAATATTCCAGGGCACAGGAATTGCCAGGGAGGAGCTGCAGCAGCTCTGTGACCTGATCATTATCGTCACCATCATCATCACAGGATAAGGCATTTGCATCATACTTTGTGCATCTGCTCCGAGGTGGTGGCAAGCATCCAAGGAACATCACATTCCAGGTGCTGCTGAGGAAGCTGCACTTCACCTTCCCACAGCACAAACAAGGATCAGGGATATTTAATATGTTTTACAAACCCACCAAGTGCTCAGCAAACCCCTCCACAACCTGAGATCAGCAGAGTGATCAGTGCTTTCTTGTAGCTTGGTTTGGGAAAACAAAAAGAGAGGAGAACTGACAGCAAGCCTGGAATTCTGTGAGGATGTAAGTGATCAGAATTGCCACTCATTCCACCTCAGGCAACATCCAATATGTCTCCTGCTCTGTCCTAACCATCAGCCAGAGGCTGAGCTTCACAGAAAACCTCTTCCATCCTCGCTGCCCCCCACTCTGTCCCTCCCTGCACAGGAACCCCCTGAGAGCAGCACTCTCTTGAGTGGGTCTCTCTTGAGGGTGGGTTTGGGTGAAGAATGGTGGGTTAATGGGGGAACAGCTCCCCCAAAGGGTTTGCACACCCTGAAGCCATAAGCAGGATTTTGGGGGCTGACAGCCTGCATGTGATCAGAGCCGAGTGCACCCCTGGCAGGTCATCCCACTTCCCTCCTCCTCCTCATCTGGTTTTTATAGCCCCCCTGGCAGAACATTTGACAGCTTCACAACCTTGAGTGCACTCAGCTGTGGGAGGGAGGGTAGAGCTGGCGGCTCCATCCCACACTCAGGGCAGGAAAAGGAGGAAAGTTGCTGAGGAAGCACGGGCCAAAACACCAAATGGACTTGGATCCTCATAAATCTAAAAAGCCACTTTGCTAAAACAAGGGATAATCTCCCTTCTCAAGTCCAGCTACCATGACCAGCAATTAAACATCTCCAGTTTGCTGTTTGCAAGGCTCTGGCACAGAGGAAGCCATGGAAAATCCCTGTAGCCCATGGAATGTGAGCTGGGATGTGGCTCTCAACACACACACACCAGTGTCACCAGTGCTGGACCCTGCTGGCTCTCGTTCCTCCCAAGCCCCATCTTATCTGTGGCTCTTCTCAGGGGGGTTGGGTTTCTTTTCCACAACCATTCCACCACAACTTATGGCATCTTTGCAGGGCACCCAACGTGGTAAATTGGCCCCCATGAACACACACAGGGATACCAAAGGATAGCAACAGAGAAAAGGGAGAAATACAATTTATGGGGCTTTACTCCTACAGCCCATAAGAAAGATGGAGAGAACCTATTTATAAGAGCATGGAGTGACAGGGAAAGCATGGAATGGCTTCAAACTGGAAGAGAGTAGGTTTAGAAGAGGATATTAAAAAAAAATTCTTCCGTGGGAGGGTGGGGAGGCCCTGGCACAAGTTCCCAGAGAAGCTGGAAGGGTTGGACGGAGCTTGGAGCAACCTGGTCTAGTGGAAGGTGTCCCTGCCCATGGACATGATGAGCCCTTGCTATTCAGTCAAATTTGGTCACCTGGAGGTGACACTGAAAGGTGATATTCCAAATAAAACCTCAGAGCACTTCCAAGGACCTGCCATGCTTACAGGGAGATGGAAAGGCAGGGTTTACAGGTTGGGAGGGCAGGATAAATTAAGAAAGAGTAATTAAGTGTCGACACACATCACACGCATAACTTGAGACATGAGGGAGAGCAGCAATTTCCTGCTTGCCCACCACATCTCAGCATCCAGGTCCAGATCCCGTGTCAGGACACTCTTCCCCCTCTCCTGCCAAGCAGAAAACAGATCTGAGGCTGCTCTACTAAACCAAAATAAAACGGGAGATGACTGACTGATCCTGCCTATAATACAAATGACTTGCTAGAGACCAGCAAGAGATTTTTATTTCCTAAAAACATTCACAGCCATCCCAGGAAGGGTAATTCCCATTTGTCAACTTGAGTTTTTCCTGGCAATACCTTCTAATCTCTTGGCACTGCTTTGCAAGTTAAAGCAAACAGATGTGTTTGCAGCTCTGCCTCCTGCACGCACGTCAGGTGTGAGAGCTGATCAAAAGCCCCTCAACAAATGTCAGAGCTGCATTTTGATAACAAATCAGGATTTGATTAATTCTTTTAAAGTGATCCCTTTCCCCAGAAGATATCAACTATTCATCAGAAATTTGGGAACAAATTTCTCTAGGCTTTGCTCTGCCGTATTTTGTTCTCTCTCCTGAAGAAGAGCCAAGTTTTCCCTTGAGGAAAACCCTTTTTTCTTTTAGCTCCAGCCATCTCCATATGCCATCACCAAACTGTGCCTGATGAAGTTACAGGGATCAGAACAAATCTAACAGAAGCAGCAGCATAGAGCTGATTCTTTTTTAAATGCCCTCTTTTCCCTGAGCACTCTCTCAAATGTTTCCTATTAACCTCATGACAACTTATTACCTCAAGAACAAAGCTTGCGTGCAGTAATGGGTTGTCTCAGCCACTGCCAGGTTCCCTGGGAGAAATTCCCACCTCCTCCTGCGGCAACCACCCCACTAAACCCACTCAGAGCTTGATGATGGGGTGAGGAGGACAGGTCTGGATTGGCCATCCAGGTGTATGTCCAGCCATGGCAGAGCCCAGCACCAGCTGATGGGACCCATGGGAATGTCCTGAAGTTGTGTCAGGGGAGGTTTAGGTTGGATATCAGGAAAAGGTTCTTCCCCCAGGGAGTGGTTGGGCACTGAACAGGCTCCCCAGGGCAGTGGTCACAGCACCAAGGCTGACAGAGCTCAAGGATCTGAACAACACTCTCAGGGACAGGGTGTGACTCTTGGGGATGGTCCTGTGCACGGTTAAGAGCTGGACTCTGTGATCCCTAGTGGGTCCCTTCCAGCTCAGACATATTCTGTGATTTACAGGAACAGTGACCTGGACCTCCCTGTGATGCTCCACTTCCTCCACTCTGCCCTGGTGTGCTCCTGCATCCATGAGGATTCCAAGCTCTGAGTTTCCCTCCCAGTAGCACCTCAGGTGCAAGCAACAGGATTCGTATCAAGTGTGGATCATAAATAATTTGGGTTGGAAGGGACTTCTGAAGGCCACCTAATCCAATCCCCTGCTATAAGCAGGGACATCTTCAACTAAATCAGCCTGCTCAGAGCCTCATCCAACCTGGCCTAGAGTGTTTCCAGGGATGAGGCATTCCAGGGATGTTTGGAGGTGCTACGTGTCCTGGATGGGATGCAGTGCTCCGTTACATCCTGCCCCCTAACACCACCCAGGATTAGGGACACACCACAGGGTGTGCACAAAACCCTCCTCCCTCCAGCCCAGCCAAGCTCAGCTCCCCCGCCGGGAGAGGAGGGGGCTGTGTAAATCCCGCGGCCCCAGGGAAGCCTTTGAATTCCCTCCCAGCAGCCAAGTCCTCTGGACGAGCTTCTCCGCACGCAAAGCTGCTGGGACAGCGAGGGCGTCTGTCGGCAGGATTTCCCGCCTCATAATTTAAGTGCACAGAGAGGCTGCATCCCATTCCTACCGCACAAATCCCGGCAGAACTCGGACAGCTGGCCAACTTAACACCCAGGTACTGAGGGGCTCTGCAAGCACTCACAGACTCAGGGACTAAAAACCAGTTGTTGAATCATGGAGAAAAAAACCCAGAGTTTTTTGTCCCAAACCAGGGAGTTTGGGACAGCAGGGAATGTGTCTGTGCTTTCCCATCTCCCGGGTCACTCCTCCCAAGGGGCAAAGATAGAAGCCAGATTCCATGTCTGAAAGGAGGATCCTCTCATCCTCCTGCTCCAAGGAGTAAGTGGTGCTTTGGAATGAGAGCCAAGGAGCCCTTGGGCAGAGCTGTCACTGCCAGCTCTGGTCCCAAACCAGTGACACAGTCCCAGGTTGGTGTCACAGACTCATCTGTTCAGTGGCAACTCTGGCAGGAGGTGCCTTGAATTGCCCACAAGTTTTTTTTTTACAGGGGGCACTGTGTTTGGATCTGTGCCATGAAAATGTTGTCCTATTGTAAAAACAAGCTCAAAAATGTAACCCTGCAGCCAGGGCTGGGGTCCTCAGCACAAGAAAGGTATGGCCCTGTTGGAGCAGGTCCAGAGGAGATCACAAAGATGCTCAGCCTGGAGAAGAGAAGGCTCCAAGAAGACCTTAGAACCCCTTCCAGTGCCTAAAAGGGACTTATAAAATAGAGAGTGACTTTATACACAGGCAGGTAATGACAGGACAAGTGGGAATGGCTTCAGACTGACAAAGAGCAGGATCAGATTGGATATTAGGATTGGATACTTATAACCATGTAATCACATAGACCTTCAATGAGGGCAGGGCAGGGCAGAGGGCCACAAGGCATTTTTCCAAGTGGTTATGCTGTTGGGATGGGAAGCAATCAGAAATCCCCTCAAGATCTGCAAGAATGCTCATAGTGCTCCTAAGATTTATCTCACACACGCAACGCAACTGAGATGCTTCAAAGGAAACATTTGCTGTGGGATTGACCCCAAGAAGGTAGGAGGGAGAGTATTAATTACAGGGAGAGGTTTTTATTCTGGTAAAAGTGAAATCTAGGCAATTGATTTACTTTGTTTTTCCTTTATTCTTTGGAGGCACAAATAACACACTTTGGGAAGTGCAGGTCCTGGTGTTCCCACTTTGATGAGGGCCAGAAGCACCTAAGTTTTGGGATCTGCTGAGGTGATCTGCACATGGGTTCCTAGTGCAGTCTGGCGAATCTGCACTCCCCATGGTCCTCCAGCACATCCTTGCTGCTGCTGACTGTGGCTATACAGCCAGCACCTGCCTCTCCCAGACCTTATTGCCTCATCCCACGTATTTCAAATTCCTTTAAAAGTCTTTACTACTGAGCCAGTTTTCCAAGATGCTGGGAATCTCCATCACCACCAAGTCAGAAAGAACCGCAAACACATTAGGCCTTAAGAACACAAACAAGACTCACTCCCAAAGCATTCCTGCAGCATGAGCATGGATTATGCTCAGACAGAATCAATGGGACAGAGAGGTGGGGAGAAACACAGGGCACAGGCAACAAGGAATAGGACTTGTAGTAATCAGGGTCACACCACAGAGTCAGGAGCAGACTCAGGAATTACATTCCTGCACCCCTTTGCCGCGTGACTCCTTGTGCTCTTCCCCAGTGAACAAGATGTGCTGCTAAGGAAGGAGACCTGAAGCTGCAGCAATGGTTTGTGTTCCTGTTCAGCTGCAGCTGGATGTTGCTCTGAGGCAAAGCTGATGGGACTTGATTTATTTATTGGATGATGGACATGATTCAAAAACACGGCACTGAACCCCCAGCTCTGCAGGGTCTGTTTAAAATCAAAAGCCCCAAGATGTTCTTTCTGTTCCTGCATGTCACCTCCACCTGTCACCTCTTCCTTTGTCCCGAACACAACAAGAGCTGTAGTTGTCTCAGTTTGTAACCTGCTCCTGCCTGGAGCTGCTGCTGGGGCTCATGGACATGGAAATGTCTATTCCCATGTGCTGGTGGACTCCATGTCCTGCAACACTGGGACAACCCCATGTTTGCACAACATTATGTAGGAAATTCAGTCTGACTCGTCCCTGAAAACAACCACAAACATCAAGGAAAAGAGTCACTGATACACTTGGTCATTATTTTTTCCCCTAAGGATAAAGGTGGTGAGGCCCTGGCACAGGCTGCCCAGAGAAGCTGTGGCTGCCCCATCCTGGAAGTGTCCAAGGCCAGGTTGGATGGGGCTTGGAGGAACCTGGTCTAGTGGAAGGTGCCTTAGACCAGGGGAAGTAAAAGCCTTCAGAGGCTTTACTGCTGATGCCTGTTTATACTTTACATAAACAAATGTCTTAATTTTTAATAACATTGTCATCTCACCTATGTAAAATATGTATTAAAATTAAACCCCATAAAGTTTGGCTCTGGTGCTGTAGGTTAAACAAACATCCCTTCAATTTGCCAGGAGTCCTATAGCAAATGCTCAAATTGTTCACATTATTCAGCCAACCCATTTTTTATTAAAAAAAGAGAGAACCTACAGAATACTCCAATTCATGCTCAGAATCTGCAACTATGCCATGAGCTTTCCTCACTCCCAAGGGATGACATAGAAAATTCCATGCCTCTCCCAACAAATCCATGCTGCAGAATTGGAAGCAACTTGAACACAGGATCTAAGGTGCTGCTGCAGTTTTTTCACCTGGAGAGGGGTGTCACAATTCTGGATATCTGTTGGTTTGTTCCCAAGAAATATAAGAAACCCAGAGCCCCAGAATAAGCATTCCAAAGATACAGTCCTACAAAACAATCAAAGAACTGGACTGGGGGCTGGAGCAGGTAAAGGTTTGTTACAACAAAGGTGGTAAAACACTGGCATAGGTTGCCCAGAGGCTGTGGCTGTGGCTGCCCCATCCCTGGAAGTGTCCAGGGCCAGGCTGGACGGGGCTTGGAGCAACCTGGTCTAAGAGAAGGGGTCCCTGCCCATGGCAGCGGAGAAAGCAAGATGAGCTTTGTGGTCCTTTCCCGTCCAAATCATTCCAGGATTCCATGATTCTAAGGATGTGCTCGAAGATCCAGCTCACCCTGCCCCCTCAGCTGTGCAATCCGATCATCCCTGATGTTTTTCTTGGCTGCACAAGGTTATTAAGAACAGGCACCTGAGAGCACCTCATCACACCCCACAGGCACTCACCTGTATGATTTAGGCTCAGCTGCCTCTCCATTCCAAAACAACTATCACAACACTGATGAAGATCCAGGGGCAGAATTGTGGCAGCATTACATAAGGGCAGTAGGACGTTTATAAGATTGAAGACCTTTTAAGTGCAACACTCAGAAGAGCCTTTCCAAGGGAAAACACATCCTCCAACTCCCTACCTACAACAGAAGGGAGAGCCCCTCTCCTCCCACTAAGGCTGAAATTTAAGACTAATCATGGATTAAGATATAGAAGGAAATTCTTTATCCCTGCAGCATTTAAATCTGTGTGAACCTATGGTGGTTCCATGACAGCATGAAAACAAGCCCTGTCCATCATTTTCTTCCAGAGACAGCCCAAAGCAGCAAGTCAAGTCTTGTTTCCCATAAACATGCTGGAAGCACAATAAATATTATTGAATTCTATTAAACACTACAAACTTTCAAGCCTTGTCTGGGGGAGGGGGGGTTTCTGACAAACGGATGATTTATTTCCAGGAGAGTTAGGAATGTGATGTTCACTAAATAGAAATAAAATACGTATATTTTAGTCCTCCTACTCCCCAGGAAATCAAAGTGCACGTGCTTCTGTCTCAGCGCAATAATGATGGTGACAATGAGTTACTGAAGGGCTACTCAGTGGCAAGGTAACAGTAAGTTCTGACCTGCACTGCTCCCAGCTAAATGCACATCACCCAATGGGACAGATGAGCTGTGGCAATTGTACCTCTCCAAAAAGTGGAGGAGGAAAAATCCCCACAAAAATACCCCATGTCCAAGGATAATGTTCCACAGGACCTCACTTTGTGTTTGTGCTGAAAACCAGCTGTGTGTGAATGCACAGAGCCAGGCTTTAATACCTGCTTGGATATCCTTCAGTGCTTTCACATGATTATCTGGATCCTTGGGCAGAGATCACTGGAAAAGCTCCATGGACAGCAGAGATAACATCAGGAGGGGGGTGCCAAGCCATGCCCAAGATGTGGAGGTTGGGGGTTGACCCTGGTGTTGCCTGTGCCACGACACAGCTCACTCTGCATTCTTGGCTGTGTATTGTTCTTATCTCACTCCTTGGCCAGTTCTCCACGACAGCATTGCTAAAAGCACGAATCCCTCCCCGAGGATGGAGCTGGTGAGGTTCCATAACTGAACACGACACCAGGACTCCCACGCGCTCCCCGAGGGCCGGTCCAGCCCAGCCCTTCCAGCCCCACCACTTCCATGTGCCGCTTCCACGAGTCTAAGGTTTCTAAGAACTGGTCCCAGATGCTTGGAAGCTCAGGATGCAGCTAAAACAGCTCGTGTGGCCTTTAGCCTGGAAGGGCTGAGGAGGACAGGAGAAACCAAGCTGGGGTCATTTAACAGTAAGCCCACGAACTTCCCACTTTAGCCGAGCTTCGGGAATGCAGCTGTGGGGAAGGAACACCGGGGTTAACGCCCCTTCCCTGCTCTGCAGTGAAGCAGAGGGGTGTCATGGATCTGGATAGTGGCCAGTGTATTCTCAAGAAATATGAGGAACCCAGAGTCCGAAAATAAGTTTGGCCCAGCTGGTCTGAAGATACAGTCCTACAAAAATAACCACATGACTGGACTGGGGGCTGAAGCAGGAGAAGGTTTGTTACAACAAGGGTGGTAAAACACTGGCACAGGTTGCCTAGAGAAGCTGTGGCTGCCCCATCCCTGGAAGTGTTCAAGGCCAGGTTGGATGGGGCTTGGAGCAACCTGGGATAGTGGAAGGTGTCCCTGCCCATGGCAGGGGCGGAACGAGATGAGCTTTAAGGTCCTTTCCAAGACAAACCATTCCAGGATTCTGTGATTCTTCTGGGAACAAGACTACATACACACATAGACTTTTTTCCCCCAAATTAATATCTCTGGATTTACTTAAACTAATCCCAGAGAAACATAGCATTTCAGCAGCCATCTCTCTCAGAAGGGACAGCAACCTTCTGAGCTTTCTCCACTGGCCCAGCAGCAGGTTGTTGTTAACTTGTCCTGGGCTACATCAGCAGGGACTAAAAATAGTTATCCTTAAAGGAAATCCAAACACTACAATCTCCTCTTTCACTCACTACCTAATTAATCGTTTCCAGGTCACCCCGGCGTTCTGAGAACATCTGTTCGTTTTCACTGCGCTCAGGGGAAGTCAAAGCTGGCCTGAAAGGGGAATATGAAAGAGGGTTTAATGTCTGCAGAGTCTCCCTGCCACAGACAGATCCGGATGTTGGGGCCTTGATGTGAAAAAAAAGTGCATCCACAAAGGCAGATTCATGACTGTGAGTCTGCAGCACGTGCGTCTGGAATTCCGAGATGGCTCTGGACCTCCCGAGGAACAGGGAGATCACCCACAGGTGCTTTTAGGAGTATTTTTGCAAAATATAGAAATAAATGCAATAATGTCAAAAGACACCCAGGTTCACAGAATTATAGACTATCTGGAGTTGGATCCACACAGATCTTCAGTCCAAATCCTGGCCCTGCACAGGACACCCCAACACTCTCACCCTGTCCCTCAGAGTGTTGTCCAAACACTCCTTAAGCTCTGTCAGTCTTGCGACCATGACCACTGCCCTGGGGAGCCTGTTTGGTGCCCAACCACCCTCTGAGGGAAGAAGCTTTTGCTGATATCCAACCTAAACCTCCCCTGATGCAGCTTCATGCCATTAAAGTTACCTAAAAAGCTTTAGTGGTATCGTCATATGAGGAAGTTGCAACTCAGGAATAATTTTAGCATTTGATTGCTACACGTGGGTGAGATTTGAGCCAACACATAAGCACACAGGAATGGTCTTGTCTTTTTGTTAAAGTGAGGTTTGCATGCTTCCAGTCCTCCCATTTATGGTAGGACAGGGCACATGGATTTGACAAGAGGTAGGATACCAAGTGGCTCCAAGTTTGCCACATGGTCCAGTGGCATCACTCCTATCCAGAAACAGCACTGTGACACAGCCCCCCAGCTTCTCTCTGCTCCCCAGCTGCATAAGACAACAGGCAAAGCTGGGAGATGCAACTGCAGCAAGAGTTTTAGAGATACACAGCAAGAAACCGCCACCAGAACAATGGATGTATCATTAATAAAGATAGAAAATCATGCTGCTCCAGACAGCAAAGGCTGGAGAAGCAAGGAGGAGCATGAGGATGAGCAGAAGAAAGCACAGGGAGATAAATCCTCCCAAACAGAGTTTCTAAATGAAGAGCAATGGGTAATAAAATGAAAAATGGCAGGCGAAGAGCTGGAAGATGGAGGAGATACAAGTGTTCTGGTTTCCCAAACATCCAGGGACAGAACCTGGCACCAGGAGCTCCCCCAGAATCTGTCAGCACCTTCAACCCAGTCATCACTTTGCAGCACAGCCCTGACACAACTCCAGGCTGTAACAGAACCGACACGGCTCCGCGGCTCCGATTTCAGCTCATCCTGTAGCCAAGGATGCGCATTCCAAGAGGCAGCACAGGAGGTGCTGACAGAAATTAAGCAATCATTCATTACTCTTCCTTGTCAGAACACTGATCCACCCAGGAACATCAAGTCCTGGGGTGACAGGCACTGGAGGGACCTTTGGGAGCTTCTCAAATGACATCAGCCATGTGATTGCTCCCAGACACACAGCAGTGACAGAGCTTTGTGTGTTCCACCATGTCCGCACAATGCAGGGACAGGTTTGTCCTGTTCCCTCTGTGTTGGGGTAAAGCCAGCTGTATTCCAATCCATTACATCCATAAAGCACTGTATTCCAATCCATTACAGACCAAATCCCTCTGTTGTTTGTTATCTTGGAACAACCTGGTCTAGTGGAAGGTGTCCTTGCCCACGGCAGGGAGGTGGAACGAGATGAGCTTTGAGGTCACTTCCAACCCAAACCATCCTGTGATTGTGTTCCATAACTCTTATGTTTTCCATTCCAGACCAGCACACACAGTTAGGATCAGTGTCATGGAGTAAGAACATCCCAACCCCACTGCCTAAACCACAGCAGGGATCCTCTTCAACCAGAAGAAACATGATGTTGGAAAACAAATAGATCTTGTGGACCCATTCAGACAGCTCAAACTGCTCCTGAAGTGCAATGAGTTGGATGGTTCACAAAAGCACATCCTGCCCATAACACACTCATTACTAATTTAATGAGTGTGTTAATTATACAGTTAATTGAGATCTGAATCTGCCCTTCTTGCACTTCATGAGCATCTAACCTGTGTGCATTCAAGCCAAGAATAAAGTGACCATGGACCAAGGATGGGGACTTATCTGGAGGCAACTGCTCCTGAGAGGGAATGAGCATGCAGGAAGTTCCACTTCCCATGATCAAAGCCCTAATTAAATACTAATTCATCTTCATGATGAGAAACTATGGCTGAGAAAGCAGCTGGGATGTGGGATTGGCTCTGCAGCTCAGTCAGGCAAATCTGACAATGAGATTCCCTGGATCATTCCAGGGGTGAAAGAAGGTTATATTTTCACTAGAAGTGAAAAGCTTTTGATTTATTTTCCCCCTCAGAAAAAAAAACCAAACAAAAATAATCCTTTAAGTTCAGGTCAACCAAAATGCATGACCAATCCCTTCGTTTTGGTTTGATAGTCCAGATAATTTTTCCCTTTTGCAAAAAAGGTTTGCAAGCTATGAAACAAAACATTACTCCAAAATGGAAGAACAGGAATATTTAGTTCTGAAAATGTTGAAAGAAAACAAGTTGCCCTTTACAGAAAGATTAGCTACTGGTGCCAGTTCAGTAAATAGTTTCAGTCAACCCCAAAATTGCATTTCTCGGCAAATAAACTACTTATCCCGAAAAAGGTTGCCCAGATCTTTGCAGAATCCAAAAACAAAGTGCTTCACTATTTGAGCTCAGATCAAATGTCCATCACCACAACCAGGGTAATGACTTGGATCCTCTCCAAATGTTCCCAGGCCATTACATGGGAACATTTTAAGATGAACTTGTATCAAAGTGATTTAATGGTGTTTAGCTTTGTTCTTGAGAGGAAAATAAGAGAAATAATGGTATTTTGCTCCTTTATTCAGGAAAAAAAAAAAAAAGGTGTGCACATGGGAATTTTATCAGGCACTTAAACTGGATAAATGATCCACAGAAGCAGAGATAGTGATTCTGAAAACATGACCCCATTACCTGGCTGTTAATGTTTCTGTATTGTCCTCAGTTTGCCCATTTTGTGGCCTTTTTTAGTGGAAAGAATTGAGGGATTTTTATAGAAGTGGCTTCACGGGAAAAGAAGCCCCAGTAGATGCCAATGGCAGAACCGTGGTCCCACTTGGGTTTTAGTTTGTTATGGGTTTTTTAACAGTGCTGACAGCAAAATCCTTTCATCTTCTGGGAAAACCGCAAATGGTCTCTACTAAAAGAACAAACCCATGACCCTGGAAATTAAAGTCCTCCAAACCAGGCATCTCTCCTCTGACACTTCCTTGGTTCCCAGCACTGCTTCTGCTCTGGCAGATTTCAAGGAGAGAGGAACCAGCCCCCAAAATTCACTTACTAAACAGCAAAATCACACATCCATACCTAGCAAAGACCTGCTTCTATGGGAAGGCAGATCTCAAGAGATGGCACGTTTGACATCAGCAGTAACAAGAGCTTGCCTTAGCCCTTCAGGAGGAATAACAACCCAAAATCAAAGCCAGCAGAAGAAGCACAACTCTAAGTTCATGTCACTCAAAAATGGACTTGACCTGCACAGTCAACTGCAGCAAGGGTTTTTTTTATGCAAATATAGCCCAGAAGAAACACAAAAAACAAAATACCCCCAAACTCTAAGGTTTAAAAAACTAATGATTAAACAGGAGCTGAAAAAGTTTATACCTGAGTCTTAGATCTGCTGTCTGTCAGGGAAATTAAATATTGCTGTTCCAAGTGGGAAAACCTGCAGAGGGGAACTTAAACTACATACAAAGCCAGCAAGAACCACTCTCAATCTGAGCCACCAGAAAAATATTCTGTTTAACCTGGTTCAGTCACCTGAGCTCAATCACTTTGCACATCTCTGCAACCAGAGGACTGAGAGATGGCGGAAAACATGATTTCCACTTCACCAATGCCCAAACCCTCCAGGGAAAAGTTTTCTCAGGAGTTTTATGCTGTTTGCTTTACAAAATACACCTTGTCCCTAACTTATCCCCCCACGCTGCCCAAGCTGTTCAGACCTCTCTGTCCTTCTTCTCCCTCTTTTCCCTCTCCATCCTTAGCATCAGCTTTCCCAACAAACAAAGAGGGATGAGGTTGGAACAAAACCAGCCATCCTTTAACATCACATTCCCCACCAATGTGCTTTGGTAAGCAGGACTAATCCAGTCTCAGCTCCTGGCAAAGCTCCGCCTGGAAGACGATGACCTCTCGAACCCATGAGATGGGAGTTCACTTGCTCCTCAAAACAGAAATGCAAAAAAAAAAAAGAAAAAAACTATGTAAGAGTTTTTTATCCTGTTCACACTTACAACTGACTCCAGGCTGGGGAAATCCAGCTGATTTCTTTGGAGCTGCTCTGTTTCCATCCCCGTGAGCAGGGCAGAGCTGGGCCGGTTGCTGTGCGTGTTCCACAGCGCTGGCCCCAGGCCACGGTGATCTGATCTCAATCTACATTTTCATGAAGCTTGTGGGTGGTTCAGAGAGAGGGTTTTATTGGGCTCAGGGACAATAAGGTGCAGCTGGGAAGTTTGCATCCGGATCTGAACTTGCAAAGAGTTCAAATCCAGGGGTTTGGGCCAGATCCATCTTGAGCATTAGTTTTCTAGATATCAAAATATCACCCTTGGGACCTGCAAAAGCAAGGCCAGCTCTGGCGTGCAGAGGTGTAACAGCATTGCCCTACATGGAGTCTGTCCTGATTTACACTAGAGAGAGATCAAAATTCTTGCCAGGGCAGCAGGAAAGTTGTGCTTTATGTTCATTGCCACGATTCCAGTGGACACAATAACAGCTGCTTGCTCCAAAGCAGGCAGATATCCTAATGTGCTTCCCATCCATGGGTTAGCGGTGCCAGAACTCCTCTAAGTGCATTTTGAGCTACTATTTTTGTTTTGGGGAAGATATGCACAACTCCTCTGCTTTCACATCCAAATGGTCTTTTTCATCCTCCTCCTCCCCTCCTCCCTGGCAGCTGCTCCTGCTGCATCTGTGCCGGGGTGTTTTCAGAGCTGGGAACTGGCAGTTGGTGTCCTGGTACCTGCTGAGCTCTGGCTGCTGCTCCAGCCAGGTTTAACCAAAGCGTCTCAGGACTTGCAGCATTTCACACTCCACGGAGGTTTGTGCTTTTGGGAGGGTGTTACAAAAGCTTCAGAGTCAGGGATTGAAAGTAAGGAAGCAAATGCAACCTCAGGCTTACAAAGAAATTAGTCTGGCCTAAACTAAAGGGTAGATGAGCTGGGGGCAGCTTTCCAGAAGGCCACAGTGGTAATCAAAGCTGAGGAAAGGGCTTTGTAAGGGGCACAGGAGCTTTGACCCAACTCCCAAAGTGATCAAGATTCACTGTGTAATGAGGAGAAGAAGATACTGCAACAACCACCTGTGCTCATACCAAAAGGCAGGTAAATGGAACGAGCATTGAGAGTCATGAAGATGCTCCAAGGGCTGGAGCTGGAGACAGGCTGGGAGAGGGACTTTGAAAGAGCATGGAGTGACAGAATGAGGGGGAATGGTTTTAAACTAACAGAGGGTAGATTTAGATGGGATATTGGGAAGGAATTCTTCCCTGTGAGGGTGGGGAGGCCCTGGCACAGGTTGCCCAGAGAAGTTGTGGCTGCCCCATCCCTGGAAGTGTCCAAGGCCAGGTTGGACAGGGCTTTGAGTGTCAGCTCTCCCTGCACGCCAGCAGTGCTCTCTGGCTCAGTGACACCCTCAGGTGCTGGTAGGGAGCTCCAGCCCATGTCTGAGAGGAGGATTTGGCCCAGTCTGCACATTCAGCTGAAAAGGTCAGGTTGGGAGCTGCTCACATGCTCTTTACGCCTGGCAAGGGGAGGTAAGTGCAGCCTTTAGCAGGGCTAAAACTCAGCTTAGTAAGAGATTCCTGGAAAGTTTCACTGCCTCAAGGGTCTTCACCTCTGGCCAAGAGCAAAGGAAGATTTGCTCCCACTTTGTCCATCTCCATCATAAGCAGGGGGCCTTCTACAGCTGCATAGAACTGATGCTGGTGGGAATTCACACACGCACAAATTCCTATGGAAAGCCAGTCCATCCCTTCTTTACTGGTGGGAAAACAGTGAATTTTTTATTAATTTTTTAAAACTCTTTTTTTTAACTGCCAGATACAGGCTCAGGAGCTGGGGAAGCAGAAGCATGGCTGCCCCCTCCAGCAGGTGACCAGAGAAAAATCCCTGAGGAACGTCAGCAATTGGAACTGGCTCTCCCTCCCTAGGCATGATGCCAAGGACAGGGGCACACCATTTTTTCTCCTGCCCAGTTCCCACTGCTTAATAAGGTATCAGAAAATTATGAGAATACCCCAGATGAGGTTGTGCACCTTGTCTATGCCACAAAAGACCCCTGTGATTTCTAATCAAATTACTTGGGTATAACAGACAGTGATATACAGAAAATTTCTGTTAATCCATTATCCTGACAATTTAAAGACAGAAAAATGTACGTTCACCAAATAGATTCCACTTGGTATGACATTTCTATTAAAGTCAGATTTGTTTTAGATGACACTGATAGCAAAGATAGCAAGGGGACACTTAATCATAGAATGGTTGGGTTGGAAGAGACCTTAAAGCTCTGGTTCCAACTCCCTGCCATGGGCAGGGACACCTTCCACTAGACCAGGTTGCTCCAAGCCCCTTCCAACCTGGCCTTGGACACTTCCAGGGATAAAGAAACCTCCACAGATCCCAAGAACAGGAGAATTCAAAGTGGTTTTCCTCTCATCCAAACAAAAACCAAGCGAACAACAATCTACAAACCTCACTGTCACAGGATCTCAGAGGCCAATCTCAGTGGGATTCTAAAGGATTGCATATAAATATATAAAGCACAAATACTGGGGGTTCTTACATGAAATATTGAGGAAAAATCCTGGAGTTTGGAAGAGCTGTACAGCCCCTCTTCTTGCAGAGCTTTTGGTAAAATTAAAGTACCACGAACCAAGCCCAAATCCCTCCCTCAACAGATGACCCCCCTCTCCCTGCCATTGGGAGCAGGGGTCCCAGACATAGCCCTGATCAGGTGGGTTGATGGCCAACAGCAGGATCAGGGCTCTGATCAGGTTCTTACAGCCCACTGGTCCTGGAGGAGAAATAAATGACAAAAACAAAGAGAAAAGTGCTGCCCAGGTGGGAAGAGCAGAACCAAACTGGGCAGGAATTCCTTTCTCTCATTCCTCTTTAAGAAATGAATGAGCCTGGCTGCCCACTTAGACCCTAATCATCCTGCAAATCTCCCTCTCTTGCCACAACCTTCACATCCCATGACCGTGATGCCCCTCCAGCTCTAACCCAGCAGCTGCCCCAGCACAGTCCAGGTAGGTAGAGCTGAGAACACACATCTGGAGCTGAGCCAGCCCAGCCCACATCTGGCTTTACTTTATCCTTTCTATTAAAGCACGAGGCTACAGAGCACCCACATCTCCCCCTGCAATTATCTCCTCTCAGGATCCTCAGTGCAGCCCCTTGCTTTGAGCTGCTGTGTTTTATTTGGGTTGCACTAAAGTGTTCTTTAATTAAACAGACGGTTTTCTGAGTATGTCTCTGATTGTATCACATTTAAACCAGAGCCCCGAGTCCAGATCTACATTTCTGACACAAACCAGAGAGCCCTCCATAGAACAGCTCCCCAAACCTTCATTACTTTTATGTTATTGCTTTTCTGCTTTAGAGGCCAATACAGGGGCCTGGGGCAGAGAGATGAAAGTTTTGAAACTGTCCACAAAGTGAAGACAACAGTTCCTGCCCCAGGAAGGTTTGGGCAGGTGCTTTAAGAAACCGTTGGTATCTCATACCGAGCTCACTCCTGACTCCTGAGCAAGGTCAATGAACGGGGCTGCTCAAATCCTTTCACAATCTAAAGAAACACTCAGATCCCAGGCAATAACTGCACACAAACCCTTTGTCCTTTCTCCCACCACTTGTGTTTTTGCTGCTCGGTTACCACCTCCCCTTGAATAGTCCAGCTGATCCAGAGCTTTTCCAGAATGGACAGCAGGTGCAGAGTTATGGGATTTCGCAGTCTGGGGCTTTGGAAATCTTGGCTGTAAAATACATCAGGCTGGAGCGTGGCCTCAAGGTGTTTCCAGGAGGAACAGCCAAGGAAAACGTGAGGAGGCAGCACAGCTCCTTAGGGCAGCCGAGCAGCGGAAGCCGCCCTGTGCTGCAATTAAACACACGGCCTTCCAAAGGCTCCTTAATTGTCTGCAGGCAAAGGGAAGAGAAGGAAGTTGGAAGGCTCGGGAAAAGCTCGGCGAGTTCAGCAGGCTGCCGATGAGAGGATTATGTTACTGTTAGTGCTTAGACTTCCTTCCACAGGGACACTTACACATATTGGAGCCTGCACGGAGGAGCCACGCGCTCCTCGGGCTGGCCAGCACTGAAACCACGGATCTGAAACTGTGGATAACGCACAGAAAGGCAGATGCAATGTCCCATTCAGCATCACTGAACAAATGAAACCTAATAAATCCTCCTCAGAGTTTCCAGGAACCAGCACATCTCCCCTTATACTGGGGTTTTTCTTTCCAATACATATTGTCAACACAATGACATCAGCAAGCGCGTCTGTCCCAGTACGTGCACCTCTTGTCCAGCTCGTCCTTTCACTTGACTCACCATAAACACGCTACTCCCACTCCTTTTGACTTCCACTGTCATTAATCTTTCTCCCTGGGACAGTTTCAGCCATCAGTTAGTCTAAACCTACAGCGATGAAGTCATGCTCGCAGGGAACTGACTCAGAGGGGCAGTGACTCACCCGCCCGACACAAGCTTGAGGAGCACCATACGCTTGTTCCTGGATTGACCAGAGGGTTGTTTTAAGACATTGGCCACTGAAATGTTTCAGAGTTTAGCACAGATGGATAGGGAATGCTTGAAAATCAAGCAGTGTTGTTAGACCATGAATGTGGTGCACGTCAAGCTGAGTGAACACATTGGTGACCCCACTCCCACAACTCTGCCAACCTTCCTTGAGATGAGAGGTGAAAATGGGTTGTCTCTGCAGCAATTTGGGAAGACTTAGCCTTTGCTCCTATTCCCATTCTTCTGTCACAGACTGAGCCTAAAGTTAGAGAAAACCTAGACCGGAGAGGAACTTCCAGAACCCCTCCTTGGCAGAGCCACCTGGGAGCAGACACACAGTAAGGACAGTTTGGTTTGGCAACTTACTTGTAGGAATATATATATAGATACATACATTTTAATACCTTTGGCAAATAAAGGATCATAAAAAGAAAAGTTGGTTGGCCTTCCTGGCTGGGCAAAGAATGTACTTTAGGTGAAAAAACAGACTCTGAAAAGGATGAAGCAAGAAAAAAAAATTAAAACATTTTATCTGCCTCTGATCCTTCCTTTTGCCACAGATGTGTCCAGTGTCAGGGTGAGAGCACTTTACTCACGGTTCATCACCACAACAGTTGTGCCACACCTTTAGGGAGACACATTAGGGACAAATCTCTTTTCAGTCAAGTCCAGAAAACTGTATTTATTAATCTGCTCATGCTCTGGAATGAATTTCCCCCTGTGTAAATCACTGGGCTGACAATGCAAAACAAGGCCAAAGAGCAACCACGTTTCACTGCGGAGTCGTTCTCTTTCCCCCTCTCCTCTTCCCCTTTAATTGCCTGATGCTAATCCTGAAACCTGCAGACTTTCTCTTGCCCCCCAGCTCCTCACTAACCTCAGGATCATATCAGCGCCTCGACAATTAATGTGAATGTCTTTCAGATGGAGAAGGAAACTGCTCAATGTGGGTCATCTCTGAAGCATGGAGACAACCCTTAAACGTTGCCATAAAATGTACATATTTTATGTGAATGCCTAAAAAGCCTGTTCAGCATGAAAGATGCATAAAATAAGTTACAGACTGTTAAAATGGTGTCACTCCTGTGTAAAATGTCCATAAAGGTAATTGGCCTGTCCCTCACATCACGTAAATTGCTCTGAGAGTGCTCCAGGAGGCCAATTCTTGGCCAACACAAAGCAAGCCAAGAAGGAAAAGCAACTTTCATGTGTAAAGGACGTTTATGGATCAGATCCTAGTGGAAAAAGTCTCCAAGCACGTGGCTGTCCAGGGGAACTTGGTTAAGGTCGGTTCCACACCAAGCCAACCTGCACATTGGGGATGTGACACTTGGACATGACACTGCAAGTGGTGAAAGACCATTAAATTTCTGTGAGAATGGGGCTGGTCCAAAGCCCGCTGAGTTACTGGGAATGCATCCACTGATGACACTGGGCTTTGCACCAGACACCCTGGAGGATCTGGAAAGATACTCAGGAAATCCATGAGTACTGGTTGGGAGAGCTGAGGGTGTTCAGCCTGGAGAAGGCTCCAGGGAGACCTGAGAGTCCCTTCCAGTGCCTAAAGGGGCTCCAAGAGAGCTGGAGGACTTGACAAAGGCACAGAGTGGACATTGGTATCTCAGAGGGCACAGGACCTCTGCCAGCCACCCAGCTGAGTCTTATTTATTTGCCAGTTGTCAAATCCACGCAGTCAGAAAATAATGATGGTTTGGCATTTTGAGCTACATTTGTCATGAAATCCCAGAGGAAGATTAAGTTATGTTATCAGAAGTTCATCACCTTTTTAAAAAATTCCTCAAATAGAAGCCACATTAAAATTATAAATATACAGAGCATTTCAGAGTTTTCCCATCCTAACTACCAACAACACCACCAAAAAATAATAGTAATAAAAAATAATCACAAAACAACAGAACTGTTTCCAGTGAAATATAAATAATTTACCAATTACTTCCCTAATCTTTTTCCTAAGGCTGGGAACCTATTTGATGAAAGGCCTGGCCTTCCTCAGCTGTGGTGAAGTACCTACAAACCTTATAAACCTGACCTTCAGGTCATAGGTGGGAGAGCTCTGTATGGGCTCCACTCAGCCTTCCCCTGCTCCATCATCCATCTTTGCCAGACACTGCCAAGAAAAGATCTAAGATGCTTCCAGTCGATGAGGAAATGTCAAATGCTCACAGCACCATCCCTGGAGTCTCAAATATCCTGGCGTGGGAGGTCCAGCATGTGCTAAAAAGACTTCCCAAGCCACTTGCAGTGCTTTCATGCTTTAATGAAAAGCCTCAAAACCACTACAAAAATGAGAAACAATGTCAAAATCAGGAGAAATAAGGCAGGAATGGCAGCTGACATCCCTTCCTGGTGGCTCACCCATCTGGGCATACACACAAATGGCCAATGTGGAGAACAACGTTTGCTCTCCATAACTGACCCAGGAGTTGGAAATCAAGACAACACAAGAGCCTGGGTGTGTTTGTTGAGCTGAGGGACAGAGTGTTATATTGTGAGAAACTCAAGGAGCTTCTGAAGTTTGCTTGAAAACAAATGCTTTCTGCCTGGGTGGGAAAGAAGTGCCTGGTCTTCCTTCCTTAGGGAACAGCCCTGCCATGCTCCCAAGCTCTCCAGGTTTGTTGGTGACTCTTGCTTTCAGCACATTGCAAAGACAGGTAGGGAATGTTCATGCTCTGGTGGGAACAGAGAGATGAGCTACCTCTGAACCAGGCTTTTAACACCCAGCCCAGCATCTCTGTGTACTGCAAAACATCCATGATGCCACAAAATCCTGTTCCAAGTGCCTCAGGAAGTTCAGCTTGATGCCCAAGCGAGGCAGGTGTTCCCCATGATCCCTTCCAGCTACATCCCTTAACCCTATTGACAATTTTTGGTGTTAAATAACATGGTACAAAACCCAGGTGAAAAGTTAAAGTCAGAAGAAAATCCACTATCCAAATAGGTGCATTGGGCCAAAGGAACCTGAGGAGAGGAAACTCAAGCAGCATCGAAGGTGAATGGCATCTCCAGTGAGCCTGGAGGTGCAGAAAGGGTCAGAGACCACATGGAAACTCGTGGTGGGGGGGCATGGGGGGCAAACAAAGCATTTCCAGTGAAATGGAATAATGTGTCTTCTGGGGAGAGAGCTGGGCAGAGCCAGGACACGATGGGAACAGGGAAGAAAGAGGTTGCGTTTTATGAGTTTTCCCTTGGAAAAAGCTTGCGCAGAAAAGGCTGGAGAGGGGCAGAGAGAGGAGCCAGAGCAGCTCATCTGAGCAGGGGGTCAGACCCCTGCCAGCAGCAGCACAGGGGCCACACTCAAAGGCCCCCACAGACAATGTGTGAAACACCCCAAGGTCACCTTTGCTGGGAGGGAAACCAAGACCCTTCACATTCCAGCCCCGAAACATTGAGATGCATGTTAAACAATGGATTTTCCTTCCTGCCATGTGGAGCCAACATGGAAAGGCAGGTGGAAAGTGGTTTATGATTGCAAGGCAGGAGGCTTCTCCTCATGCCAGCTCTACAAATGACATCATTCCACAACAAATTGGCTGGAATTTAGCACAGAAATGCCCCGTTCAGTCATTAGAACGTTTTGGAACGTGTTCTCATCTCATTTAGATGGATGTGATGCCTCCAGAAGCAGACACCACCCCACCTCCACAAGTCACAGCAGGATCCCTTCATAAAATAAATTCTATTAATGCAACAAATCTATGGTTTGGGAGGGAACTCCACAAAGTTCAAAAGTACAGCTTCAGAGAGAACTGACACGCAATCCCCTCTTCAACATTAAATTTTTCCTATAAATCTGCAAGAATCACATTCACAATTCCAGTGTTCCTGTTCTCCCTCCCTGCCGAGATGGCTGACTCCCCCTAAGGGATGAGCATCTTGAACAGGACAACAACTTCCTCAAGGTCCCCAAAAGTGAGTCACAAAGCTCCCCCTAATTTAATAAACACTTCCAGGGATGGTGACTCCATCTCCCTGTAATTTCCAAAACCCCACAAATTTCTCACTAATGTCCAGTGGTTTTCCCTCTTTTCCCTCCCTGGAAAAGCCCACCAAGAAGAGCTGGTTCATTCTGGGTTTTCTGCTCCAGATCCAGCCCATATCTAAGTGTTGTCCACCCAAAATCTCCCCCCATTCCCACATTTCTCACTGTTCTTCTCCTTTCCTAGAGAACAAATCCATGTCCCACCAGGAAAGCTGTGAGCAGCCCTGGCTGGCGTCATGCTGGCACATAATAAACACCCCCTGCTCCAGGGTATTTATAAATAAAAAATAAAATGAAATAAAAACCAACACCCCTCCACTTTCAAGTCCAAGAAACTCCAATAACTGCTGATAAATAATCCTGTTTTTATTACAAAGAAAAACATTTTTAAACTTAGAGAGCCCTTCATTTATGTCTGTACAGCAGAGATCAAATTTATGTTCCTCTTGCAACTATTAATACAAAGCATTAAACCAAGAGAGGCATTCAAGATCCTCAGAGCACTTTAGAAACCCAGAAATATTTATGATCAGGCGTTGGGCCTCCTTATATCTGAAAGGGGTGTTGGAAGGAATGACTGGAGAAGGCACTTGAAGAGATTTACTTCCCTCCCACTGGGAATTCAGTGTCTGAACCAGAAACAAATTCTGCCATGACATAATATTCCATAAAAGAAAAATATGGCCCAAGTATTTTATTTGTACATAAAAATCATCTTTTTAATTAAAAGGAAAAACATATAGAGGGGCTTATCAGGGTTTTTGGCAAGAAATAAGTGATGCGTTCAGTGTTATACAACCAAAAACTACTGGATTTTTATTTTTAAACTTCATTTTTATCTACCCTGTGACACATTTCACAAGCAGAGTTATTGGAAGGGTTTTATTCTGGTCTTGCTCAAAAGAATAAAGGGGATAATTGTATTTGCTAAGTACATTTTAATTGTGTCACCCCAGATCAGGCCCCTCAAGGACACTATCCCGAGTCCCTTTGGGAGAGGAGTTACCTCACAAAAGAAATCCAGCCCAACCCCTCCATAGCTTGGCTCCTTCTCCCATTTTTGGCGCCTGTCCCTTCATCCAATTTTGGTTTGCATCGATCGTGATTCCAACTAATTTCTCTTGGAACCAAACTCAATGACTCAAACCTGACACGGTCCAAGAGATCAATTTTTGCCTGGGTTTTGGTGGAAATCACCTGACATTTTCCCTTCCCAGGCCTCTGGCACAGTTCTCACCCACAAGTGTGAAATGACCTGAGCCCTTCAAAGCTCAGGTGTCACGCTCCAGTTAGTGCCAGATTTGCTCTGTTTGGGTGAAATCCTTCCTCAAGTTAAAAGCAGGACACGGTCTGGGCACCTCTGAAACATGAGCAAAGGTCCTGGAGGTGCCTCTGTGTCTCACATCACGCACGTGCTTCCCATCACTTAACATTCCAATTATTGCTTGGAATTCAAGCCTCACTGGCCAACTGCACAATTCCCTGCAAACCCATTCCACCTCTGTTATCCCAGTTCACTTTGGCTATTCCAGTGGCCACCATAGAATGGTTTGGGTTGGAAGGGACCTTGAAGCTCATCTCCTGGCACAGGTAGACACACCTTTCAGTAGACCAGGTTGCTCTGAGCCCCCCTCCCCCAGCATCTCCTGAAAAGGTGGGAGGCCACACGTGTTGCCTCTGGCTGTGCAGGGCAGCAACCCCAGTGCAAAACCCAACCCTTGGAATCACAAAGGGGCTGACCAGTCCTCTGCACTCTGTGCCAAGATCTTGATAACACCCCTCAATACTCCAACCACTGAGTCCAAGAAGATCCAAGCACAGCTGAGTCACCTCAGAGCTATTTTGCAGCAGGACTTTCCAGGCCCTTCCATGCCCCTCGCAGCAGAGCTCAGCAGGATCTGTTGTCTGATCCCACAGAGTGGGACACAGAGCTTCAGAAGCCTGAGGATGACTCATGTCACACACACTAGTCTGGGCTTCTGGGTTTTATTTTTACTTCAGCAAAGTATTCAGCTTGCCCTGGAGCAAACTTATTAGTCACACTCGCTTCTGGGAACGGTCAGAGCCCAAAAGGGATCAAGAGTTATATGTGGTTTCCTTCTTTTTGATTTGATTGTTATTCATCAGGAGCGAAATTCCTTCCTTGGCACAAGCTCTATCTATCATGCATCCCTCAGATAGAATATGGGTCACCTAATTTCACCCCTGAAGAAACAAATATTTCCTGAGAAAAATCCCTTTCAGATTTCCTGAGAAACTTTTCAGAACACTTTCTCCACAGTCTCAAAGCCTGACTCTGCCTCATTTTAAATCAGAAGTTCTTGAGTTAAAGCACAAGGTCTCCATCCTTTCAGAGGAGATGTATCCAGGGAAAACAGAAACCATCTAAACCAGCAAGTTGTATTAGAACAGAGGTAGAATAAGACCCAGACAATGATTAAGGGCTTTAGTAGGACTCTTAGGACTTTCCACATGCAGGAATTATTTGTTGTGTTTATTGCAATAGTGCTCTGTGATTCAACCAAGATGAAACCATCTGCTGTAATTTAGGGCTATAACTTAGAGCTATAACTCAGATATAAGATGAATTTCCAACCAAACACATGCAGTCCCTGGGATGCTCCATGGTATGAGGTGACTCAGTGCTCCAGGAGAGGACAGTGCAGCCCAGTACCTCCCCAGGCAAAGGGTCTCCAAATTCCCTTCCAAACAGAAAAAACCTGCCCCTCCACACACAGAACAGGCATTTAAGCACCAAATGCAGCATAATGCAGATGCTTTTCTCATCCTTTCAGAGAACAACATGTCCCAGGAGACAGGGGTGGGGTGTTCTGATTAATAAGAGAAGTTAAAAGATAAATTCAACTCCAACCCACTTCCAGCCATGGGTGCTTGGAGGGATCCTCCCTCAAAACTGCTCATCCCACACACTGATAATTTCTAAAGCCCCTTCCATTTCCTCTCCATCCAGGAGGGCAATAAATCACTGGTCATCAGAAGGTCACCAGCTCTACTTCACCCTTTCCCAGCAGAGTCTGGAACTACGAGCAGGACAGGCCACTTCGTGCCAACACCAAGAGCTTTCTGTGGTATTTTATGGTGGAAGAATTGCCCTTTAAGAAAAACATCATTAAAAGCAGCATTTTGTACAAATTACTTTCACTGGGATGTAAAGAATGTGAGAAGTTTTCACAGTTTTAGTTGGACCGCAAGTACCTTTGCATTAGAAATATAAATAGCAGCTTAATCTGAGCCAGACCTTTTCCCAAAGAGAGCGAATCCCTCAGACTTATTCCAGCCCATCCAGATTTTATCTGACTTGCTGTTAATCCAGCAAACAACTTCTGAGCTACCAGCAACAGCGAGACTAAAATAAAAATCATCGTGGGAAAACAACAACTTGTTTTCAAACCTCTTTGCTCAGAGTCACTGTGTTCAGACACAACATCCCTTCACAAGATTTATGGATTTTATCACTTCCAGTGGCCCTTCTTGCCAGGGCAGGAGGAAAATGGGGCTTGTGGAATGGGGAAAATGGGAATGTGTCTCTAAGGGACTGAGCAGAGTCACATCTTTGCTGCATCTGCTCCTTAGCATCCCACAGTCCCGCTCAGAGCAGGACGCACTGAGCATTCCATCATTCTCACCACATGAGTCCATTCCCTACCAGTTCACTTTGGTTTTTAATCCTGAAACTGCCCATTTCAAGTTCCAACCAGTACCTCTAAGTACAAACCACAGTTGTCTCCAGTTCAGAGGCTGTGTTAGAGCACGAGGAGGCCAAGTGACACACACGGGAATCATGGGATGGTTTGGGTTGGAAGGGACCTTAAAGATCATCTTGTCCCACTTCCACTATACCAGGTTGCTCCAAGCCCTGTCCAACCTGGCCTTGAACACTTCCAGGGACGGGGCAGCAACAGCTTCTCTGGGCAACCTGTGCCAGGGCCTCACTTGGGCTAAACAACACACTAGACTAAAATATTTCACCAGATTTACAGGTTTTATTAAGTTTTCCCTACTAATATGTTTTACAGCCAAGATAGGCACAATAATGTATCCAAGGACAAATTCCAGCTCCTTTTCCCTAAGCCATAACGAACCTTAAAGCTCATTTCAGCAATACTGATATTGCATGTGAGTTTACCTTGATGGACACCTTTGAAGGATGTAAAACCAGACAACACAGTGGTTGTGAAAAATGCAAAATTAGTAAAAGGAGAAAGAAAACCCCAAATAATTAAGGGTTTTGAGTAGATTCATTTAGTGCAGAAAACCTTATTAACAAAGTAAACACTCTGGAGTGAAACACATGCAGAATCCCATGGATTTTGTCTCCAAAGACTCAAAGATCCAACCCAGGGCAGGATCCTTTGGTTACAGTGTGGGACACAGGAAGAAACTAAGAAAGAAAATGTTGTAATGAATTCTGAGAGGAAAGACTCACGTAATTCACCATCTTGATGTGTTTTAAAGCACTTCCAGAAGTCTGCCCTTTTTTCATATTGCATAATAACTGCATATCTAATCAGAGCATACTTTGTTAGAGCAGCAGAGATACATATTTCTGAAGAAATAAAGGGGCTTTTATATATATAAATATATATATATAAAGGCTTCAGCCTCCCTTGCAAAGCACACACACGTTTGCATTTCACAGCAAGGGCCAGGAGCATAAAGGTCCTTTGATTCCCCAACTTCCCCAAGACACAAACACCCCCCTGGCCCTATGGGCAAAGCTCCAGCTGGACACAGAGGAAAACCATTAAGACCAAACAAACAAACAAAACCCCAAAATGAAAAAATAAAAAAACCCACGCAACGAACCAACCAACCAAGCCAGAAAACTGCCAAAACCATCCCAACTCCCCCTCACTGCTGTTCCCTTCAGGAACAGGCTCAGAGATCCTGCCGGCTGATAGGAGGATAGTCAAGCCCTGTGAACAATCCCTCCCCTCCATTTGGGAGGAATAGGTGGGATGAGGGGAGCACAGGACACAGCCCAGGTCACACCAGGGTGAACCATCTCCAAAGCCCAGGGTTCACTCTGACCTTCCTCCTCAGGGTTCCAGCTGCCACATGGGTGGACAGGCTTGGTGTTCTGCAGCAAACAGGGGGAAGACCCTCACCTTGAAGGTCAGTGCCTCCACGTTCCCTTGCATTTACCTCAGGGTGTTGGGATCCCACGGGATTCTCCTGGTTTTCTTTCCCAGATTCCTCTCCAGGAGCACAAAGAGTTCCTGGATAAAAGGTCCACAGAAAGCTTTGCTCTCAGCTAGAGATCCCACGGCAGTGTCTGGGCTACACTCACTCTTTATTCCAGCATCCCTGCTCCTGGTTCCCACTTACCCACCAGACAACAGCTACGCAGCCGGTTGACGCAAGCAGTGGGTGATCCAGAATCCAGCTTCAGCCCTTGGGATCACTCCATCCGGAAGGCAGCCCCAGCCCCTGGGATCACTCCCTCCTGCCCACTCATCCTTGCTGCAGAGCAGTGGCCGTGGCCACTGGCAGGAGCAGGAGCTCCAGCAGATGGATCATCCCTGGGTGGTCCTGCTGACAACATCTCCACTCCCCCACTTCCCACCCCAGCCAATGAACAGCAGGGACTATCCTGAACTTCAGCATCTATAAAATTTGTAGGATGGTCATTAACTGTGTCATCCTACAAACACTCTCTGGTAAGAGCTTCCCTGTTAATGACACTCCCAAAGTCCCCAAGGGAAAACGGCAGCATGGAGAGATGAGTCCATGTCCCCTTCCACTGCTGGACGGTGGTGCCAGGGGACACAAGAAGTAGGAAAGACAAGGCCAACACAGTTTGCTGCTCCCCCTTCCCATATTTTCTAGCGCTGGATGCTCAATGCTGTTCATACAGCAATATCAAGTGCTACAATCCCTTAATTCCAAATTAAAACATGGATCAACCCAATAATGAGCTTTGATGCTTTAAACCCCTCATTTGTCATGAAACAGATACTCTAGCCATAGTTTGGAAGCCTACACATGACAAACCTGGTTATCCTGCCCTTTTCCAACCTAAAAATCCTCATCAAATCCATTATCCTTGAAGGCAGCAGGCACGGGGCCACCAGGAGAAAAAGGGATATTGCCAGCCCTATGGAGCTGCACAGGGAGGGTCATGGAGAGCAATTCCTCCCTGCTGAGGAAGATGAGGAGGTGAGACTCAGTCTCCCTTTGAGATCAGCCACAAGCTAATATCCACAACTTGGCATTATATCCAAATCCCTCTCTGTATGCCCAGATTCCTTCCCCACTCCTGGATGCTCAGAGGTGTGAATCCCTGGAATTGTTCAAGGGACTTGGAGCAACCTGGTCGAGTGTGAAGTGTCCCTGTCCATGACAGGGGGTTGGATTTGTGTGAGCTTTAAGGTCCTTCCCAACCCAAACCAGGCTGTGATTCCATGATGGGAGCTCACATCCCATCCCATCCCTGCCCGGGCTGTGACACCTTTGGTGAACACCCAAGATGAACAGACACAGTGATTACACCCACTACACCTAAAAAAGGAAAGGTTGGTCATCTTTTTCCCCTCCCTTTCTAAATTGCTCCACAGCTCAGTAACCACAAAGCAAACAATTGCCATCTGCAAAGCCAGTGTTCCCCTTGCAGGAAGGAGAGGGGGTGTGGGAGAGCTCTCAGGAGAGGGCTCAGCTGCTGAGCAGGATGTTCTGATGAAAGACAATTAAATCAGGGCTGCCTAGAAGAAGACAGGTGGGTTTTTTCTCTGTCTTTTCTTATTATTTTTCTTGCACACACCAGTATTTATTACAGGGGACAGTCCCTGCTTGCCTGCACAACCCCCCCTTAGACTCTCCATCTCCTCTGGGTATTTTTGGGGCTGCACCCTGCACCCAAAACAAGAGTTATCACTTCATTTTAGGGAAAGCAGCACAGGAATTGTGAACAACATGCTCAGGACTGAAAAGAGAGTTTGTAGGTCCAGATTCCACCTTCTGGCTGCAATCAGAAGATGATTGTTTTTTTTCCTCCTGATGCAATTTCCCCTTCCGCTCCTCCCTGTGTGAAGGTGAGGAGAGCCCGTAGAGCAAAAAAGGAGGGATCTCAAGATTTATCCCGACTCATCCCTGTGTTGCTCAGCTGTTCAAGCCTGATGACAGCCCAGGAGACAACAGGAAATGCCTCATTTCCACAAGTGTGCAGAAAACTCACAGAGAAGCTGCAATCTCAGCTCCATCATCATCATCATCTTAACTCTCCCTTTTCCCCTACCAATCCAAATCAGGCTTAATGTTCCCCGCGCAATAAAGAGCAGGAAATTGGAAGTTTTGGTAGGATTTTCAGACACACCGAATCCCCAGGTCAAAAACTTACTTGTCCCTCGTGCGAGGGAAAGTTTGAGAGTTAGACTGAAGGGATTTTTCCTTTTCCCCTTTAACAGAGCAAGCTGAAATCCTGCAAAATTTCATTTCATTTAATGTGCCTCCACCACGGCACAAATGCATTAATGACATTCACATTACAATGAGTTGCATCCAAATCTATACTCTAAGAGGTCCAGATGTTTGCCTGGACAATGAGCTCAGAGGAACTTATATGTTCATTTGCACCAGCTGGAAATTTGGCAGAACACGGGGGGAACATCTGAGTTTGCAGAGCCCTGTAAGGACGTGCTGAAATTGTGCAGTAGGTGTTAGAGGAGGGCTCTGCTTCAGACATCACCTCAAATCCACACTGAGGGAATAATTTATACAAGCACTGCTGTCACACAGTGATGGTGATCAAAAGATCCTTTGCCACAATATTTAAGGAGGGAGTGAGAGCCCAGTCCTGGCAGGTTCATCTCCTTATTCTCTCCCAACAGCAGCGCATTACTATGGAAAAGTTTAACCTACACATTACTTTGAGTTTCAAGCAAAGACAAATATAAAGAGATGAAAGTCTAGGCACTTTTTATTACCTCACCTATACAGAATCATGGAATGGTTTGGGTTGGAAAGGACCTTAAAGCTCATCTCGTTCCAGCCTCCTGCCATGGGCAGGGACACCTTCCACTAGACACTATTAAATTCTTCACTCAAAGTACTACAACATATATTAAAAATACTGAATTATCCTCAACAAAGACACTTGTGCACAAAGGAGATGTCTGGCACCTGTGAAAATGTATTTTCCAGCTAATTCCAGTGAAAAACCCTAATTCAAAGCCAATCTGAAAGTATCCCTAGAAGTGACACATGATCTATGATACACATTGATTTGTTACACAGTGATTGATAACAGCACCTCCTATTATGTGGTACCCAGAGTATTCTCATTATCCAGGATTTCTAATAATCCTTACACTGCTGAGTCCAGAAATCGTATTTTGCTGCAAAGGTTCACTACAGATATAAAAAGATACATTTTTTGGAGCAGGCTTCATTTAAAGGATGATTAAACCAAACCTGAGTACAAAGCACACATGAATTTTTCTCCCCAGTCCTTCCTGTTCCATGCTGAACAACCTCCCCTAAAAATGCATATGTGCAGGGAGTCTGTCCATAACAGGAGGAAGCAGAAATTTTGACCTATATTTAGGCAGAGTTTTGGTCTTTTTGGGACACTTTGGGTATCACCAACATGAGGGCAACAAGGCCAGCACAGATTTCAAAATTGGGCTTGCACACCTTGAAACTGCCCTGCCAACACATCTGCCCAGACGTGCTTCCTCTCTGCTTCATCTCAGGCACAGATACAAGTTTGCATCGGATTCAGATTGATATTGTGGCAAAAAGTGCTAAAAACTCAGCATGACCAACTGGTGCCAATCCCACCACGCCCAGTCCTGCAGCCACAGCTTTTCTCCACGTTATTTCTGTCTGGGATTTTGGATGACTTGGAAAAATCACATTTCTGTGCCCAGGAATGATTTTATCAAAAATACATAGATCAGAGATTCCTTTGTTGACATGCTGAGCTCTTCTCATCGTCTGCTGGGTCGTTATCCTTTAGAAATACTTGGGAACTCGGCATAAACTTCTGGAAGAGAGTAGCAACTCATCTCCCTGCTTGGTTCTTTGCAAAATACTTTTGTTTTCATGCTCAAAGCTACACATTTTTATTTGGACTCAGCTTGTTGGGATGAGCAGAGAGTTCAGTAAAAGACCCACGCCCTGAAAAATCTTTAATCGCCAGCATTTCAACTCCAGGCATTTTTCTGAGGTTAGAAAACCCATTTTAACTTTGGAGCTTGTCAACTTCTCCCCCTCTCTAGGAATCCAGAAAATGAGAAAATACTCTGAGAGAGAGGTTTCCTGGGGAGCATTATCCAGGCTGGAAATACAGAGGCTCCCAGGACTGCACAGGTTTGGGATGGGGGAATTCCCTGGGCTCAGGGCTTTCAGAACGTGGACAATGATCCAGCCCGTGTCATCCCCGGGCTGGTGGGAGCAAAGCCAAGGCCTGGGGGTCTGCACTGAGATCTGATGGGTATCCAAGAGCTTTGTGTTTCCTGGAGGGCTGGTCCAGCTCCCTTTGAATCCTTAGTTCTCACACACATGGTCACAACCACAGAAGGTTGAGCAGCACAAAGCTTTACAAGAAGCCTTGAGAAAAGACAGAGCTCTGTCTGTGCAAAGGTTTTAGCAAAAGCAGAGCAAAGCACAGCACAAGTTACCAGTCCCCCTTCAAATAACACTTCATGTGTCCTATGGGCAAAAACCACCATGACCACAAGCCGTCTAAATTTGAGTTATTGTATGAAAAGGTCCTGTTACAAGCCATGGAGGTCTGTCAGGGGGTTATAGCAGCAGACATTTTATAGCTTTCCTGTTGGTCAGGCTGCAGAGCAGAAAGAGATCTCAGGAAAGTCTGCAAGACAAAGATATCCTGCTGTAGCCCATAAATACCCCTGACCCAAACTGAGGTGCTTTCGCTGGCACAGGTTCAGGACACTCCGGAAAGAAACCAGATCCCTCCATCCAGGATCCAATCCCCTCCTGGTGTGGAACTCGCTCCATAAGACAAAACGTGAGCCTGTTTCTAAATTTAGGCAGGTCAGCTGAAAACTGGAATTATTAATTCGTTGGAGATGGGAAGAAAAATTATTAAAAGAACCCCAAACCCAACAGTTTCCAGGTCACAGACCAGGGGAAGGAAAGACTGAAAAACTGAAGGATCAGTAACAGGAAGAAGTCTTCCTAAATCATGTATCAAACTTGATAATATTTTCATAGAAAGGTTTATGGACACCCTTAGTAGAAGCAAAACAGAGTTTTTAAACAAAGAATGTTACCATTGAAAAACAGGTTTGTTGTGAAAACACATCAGTATTAATTAAAAGTTCATGGGAGAAATTTCACAGAACCTTTTCTTTGCATAATTATTCATCACTTATAGAGTCAAAATGTAATAATTTATATTTCTGACATAAACATTTAAAAAAGCCCTTTTTCCAGTAATATTTTTGATAGAAACCACATCCATCTGCTCAAGCAGACTGTTATTGCCCCCAGATAGAATCGTGGAATGGTTTGAGTTGGAAGGGACCTTCAAGACTGTCCAGTTCCACCCCCTGCCATGGGCAGGGACACCTTCCACTACACTAGGTTGCTCCAAACCCCATCCAACCTGGCCTTGAACTCTTCCAGGGATGGGGCAGCCACAGCTTCTCTGGGCTACCTGTGCCAGGGCCTCACCACCCTCACAGGCAACATTTATTTTTTCTAACATCTAATCTAACCCTGCCCTCTGTCAGTTTGAAGCCTTTCCACCTTTTTCATAAGATACAGAAACTTTCCAAGGAGAATTTTATTTTTCATCTATTTACACCCATCATCTAATTACAAGCCAACATCTCAGAATATCTGGCTCCCAAGAGCCAAGGATTCACCTGGGATCTTCTTGACAAGGATTTTTTTTTATGCTCAGAGGATGCATTCAGAGTTATTAAAAACACTAAATATGATTTGGAAAAGGTCCTGTTTCTAATCAAAGATAGAGAGTGGAGAGAATACAGCTGAACCCAGAGGAAAAGAAAAGCTGAAGAAGTGACAGTGAGCTGCTTTTATGACTTTCCAATCTGTTTTTATACTTTGCCCATTCTGAAAAATGACAAGGATTCTGTATGAATAGAAAGAGAATTAAAAAAAAAAAAAAAAAAAAAGGAAGGGAAAGGTTTCCTTCTGTCAAGTGGGATTAAATTTCTGCAGGATGGGATGATGTCATTCCACCCCCTGCTTTCCATCAGTTGGACACACTGAGTGTGTGTCACTAATTACAGGGGAAAACCCAGAGCAGCCACGTATCAAAGATGGGTTAAAGAACAGAAATCAGCCAATTTCCTGTTCCAACCCAAAGCTTTACTGTGATCTGTACTCACAGGGTGGTGAGGCCCTGGCACAGGTTGCCCAGAGAAGCTGTGGCTGCCCCATCCCTGGAAGTGTCAAGGCCAGGTTGGACGGGGCTTGGAGTAACCTGGGATAGTGGAAGGTGTCCCTGCCCATGGCTGGGGGTGGAATGAGATGAGATTTAAGGTTCCTTCCAACCCAAACCATTCCATGACCTTTGTGCTTTCAGGTACCATTCTGCTCATCCTCCCAACCCTTGTGAAGTGTGATGAATCATCAGATCAACATTGCACTGCTTAAACAAAGCCAAAAAGAGCTCTATTCCAAAGCCAAAATCTAAACTAATCCTCAAGGCTTCCGAATGGCTCCTCCCACAGAATTAATTCCTCTAGAGCTGGATCCATGCTCCAATATCCCCTGGATCTGACAGTTCACTTCCTTAAGGAAACCCATTTCTTCTTCCCCTCCCTGATTACAGCTGATCTGGATGGTCTGAGAGGCTGCTTTGAGGTGCTGAATCTTTGAAGAAATCCACCATGTGGCATTTGGTGGGACTGTTAAATTCCTTGGAGCCTGTGCTGTGCCTCCATCAGGAGCATCCTCCAATTAATTTGAGGAAACAAGGACTGGAATAATAAAATTATCTGTCCTGAGGCACAAATCAATGTAGGGCAAGCCTTGGGTCTGAGTTAGGACCCCTGTGCAAGGTGACTCACCAGAGAAGGAATCTGGTGTTTTTCCAGGCTCTGGGAGCTGGGAATGGCATATGGAGCTAATGGGCTGTTCAACCCCAACCCACATCAATAGAGCCCAGAGAGGTTACAGGAAACGAGCTGAAGAGGCTCCAGGCTGGAAGTTTGGCAGGTCCCCATCCCAGGGAAGGGCCACCAACACTGGCATCCCTGAACAACCATTTTTGGCTGCCATGACGAGGGATCTCAGTATCCAAGACCACCCGAGAGAATGGGAGGTGTTTCAGCAACCAGAGTAATTTTTGGGGACACCTGCACTGCAAAAGACCACTCGAGCATTTGCCACCACCTCTCCCTGCCATGCTCCAAACAAGCACCACAGAACTACAAGAGTGGTTCTGGACCCATCTGCTCTCACATCTGGGAGCCCAACCACCAGGAAAATAACTGAAACCAGCTGGATCAGGGAATTAAGGAGAAGGTGAGGATCAAAATGCCACACCGGAGCGCTCCATGGGTTTGAAGAATGCAAAAAACAAAACAAAACCAAACCACCCTGAAATCCTTTTGTTTACAAAACACAGGTAACCTGATCCCAAAGGATCGTGACAAACCCAAAGCAGAGGCTGTTCCTTCCTAAGCAAACACGGAGCAGACCAAGAAAACAGAACCAGAGACAGTTCATCCCCGTGTGAGCTCTTCCCAATTAAATCCTCGTGTGTGTTTGCACACAGGAGCTCACTGAAATTCAAGCAAATAGCAGCAAACCTCAAAGAACAGGAGAAATCTCACTGCATCCCCAAAATATGCAGCAGTGGAGATGTTGCAAAGATGCCAACTGGCAGAAAATGAGGAGGGAACACAGTACTCCTTAGAAAACTCCTCATTTTCCCCATTGATGAACCAAGCCAATCCAAAGGAGTGAGGAGAAGGAGGAGGGAGCTCAAACCTTTCCCCTAAATCAGGAGAAGAGGGAAAGAAAACACTGTAATTTCAGAACGAGCCGACCACACAGGAAAAGAAAAATAAAAATAGTAACAGAGAAAGCAAACTTATTTTCCCTTATTAACTCTTTGTTCAGGACTAACCAGACAAGATGTACCAAATCTGAAGCTCATATCAATTCTCTGCCCACGGCCCATCCCTGAAGGCTGTGGTCCTCAGTGTATGCTTCCCATGGGAAGCCTTCAGGGGCAGTTTGGGGACCTCACAGCTGCCAATGCCAAAAACAAGGAAGAGAAAGAGAGGATGAAATGTGTAGGAATAGCAGGAACAGCCAATGAAACCTCACTTTTCAAGAAAACCCTTGAGGAGAAAATCAAAATTCCACTAGGGCTGTCTGCTGCTCATCACACAAAGGAGAGAGTCACCACTAAGGTGTAGCAGAAGTCCATAAAACTTCAAGAAAACCAAATATTTTGTCCTCCACAGAAAGAAAAAGCTGTCCTGAGCCCCATAGTGCTTTAAGGTAAGTCATGGTCCTGCAGGGACAGAGCCCAGGCTGTCCTCAACTCTTCTGCCCTTTCAGGACTGAGTGGAAAACTCATTTATCTAAGCCATTGTTTGCGTGGCTGAGGAGGAATTAGCTGAAGTTGCAGTTCCAGGGAGAATGGAACTCCCAGTAGAGATCAGAGTCTCCCAGAAGATCCTAGAGAAGGGAACAAGGAAGAAGCACCACATCTCCACCTGAAATCTTTGAGAGGACTCACCGGAAGGACATACCGGGGTGGGGGGTCACCAGAGAGAAGGGACAGGCAGATTTATTCCAAACCCACCAAAAATCAGTCACCCCAGCAAACCAGCAGCTCTTTGGGACAGGCTCCCTGGGCACAATAGGTGGAGACAGCTAAAGCCAAAAACCAAGGCTGTCCCTCAGCAGCCCAAGGGCTGGTTTGGATCACAAACAGCCACGAGGTTTGGTGCTTTTGTCAGCATTCCCCAGCACCCTCTGGAGGGGCCCCACGCCTTTGGTGGCATCTGACACTGGAGAAGACCATCACTCCAGCACAGCAGCACTGGTGGAGGTCAGAGACACACTGGAAAGCATCATCCTTCCCCCAGGGCATTATGGAGAGCTGAATGCAAGGAATGACTCCTACAAAACCCATTTCACAAATGGATGTTGCTCAAAACCCACAGCACAGCCAAGCAGCTCCAAACAGCTCACGCTGGGGCAGCAGCTGCTCTGTGCCTCCTGCTCTGGGAATTAGCTGGAAAATAGCCTCAGGTCCAGGGAAAATAGCTTCACTAAAGCAAGACAGCTCCAATAGCCTTCCCAGGGGAGCCTGGTCCTCACCTCCACATTCAGTCTTGCACGCCAGGTCAGTTTAGCTCAGGAAGTTGCCCTGGAAGGTGGTGGTTTCACCTCCAGCCGTTCCCTGAGTGCCCTCAGCAGCCCCACAAACACGGCTCCCCAGGGGCAGTGCTGACTCAGCACAGTGGCTGCATCCTCAGCAGAGGTGCTCAGAACCAATCTGCACCCCCAGCTCAGCTCAGGGAACAGGAACCTGCCCCCATCCAGTTGGGAACATTGGGATACCAAATGCCCACTGTTCCTGCAGCAAACACCCCTCTGTGCCCTGGGGTAGCCAAACAGATTTTCATGGATAGATTACCCTTCGCTTCTTAGCCACGATCACACTTCCCCCTGATTTGAACATTCCCCCACATCATTTATTTACACCTGTAAACCACTGCTTCCCATATCACTCCAAACACCAGAGCATTGCCAGCAATGTTTCATTTTGATATTCCCCAAGACTGAAATAACTGAGATTGGAATCTAGAGACACCACACAGGACTAAGTCGAGCCTCACCATACAGATGTGTCCTTCCTGCAGTTGTGGGATATCATAACTGTAAGAAAAGCCTTGGAAAAACGTGGTGTTGGATGCCCTGAGCCATGCAGTGCTTTTTCCTGGGATTTTACCTCTCCTCCTCCTCACACCATGGCTCCCCTTCACCTCATTTGCACTTTGCTTTCCCTCTGGTTCTTGTTCTGCCTGGGCACCACACTCGGGATGACAGATCCCAGCCATGGCCTCCAGGCACTTCCTGATAGCAATAAATAATCCTTTTAATAACACAGGAATCATCCAAAGAGAAGGATGATCACGGGAAGCTTTAGCCCTCCATCATCTCTCATGTACAGCACTGGAGTTCCCTGAAAGCATCTCACCAAGATTCAGAGCTGAAGATGAAAGACAGTTCCTTCTTAAGCTTCTAATGTTCACACAAAAACCTCTTTTTGGCTAAAAAACCTTTGAGCTTATTCTTAGCTCATAAGGGATTCAGATATGTGGAAAGTCTGGAGAAAGTTAGACCAGGCTGCACCAGCAGCAGATGAAAACCAGAACCAGCTCCCCAGACCCCCTGCCCAGCCCCACTCCCAAAAACTCAGGAAATTAAATGGACTTTCTAATCCCCCCTGCATGACACATTTGCATCTTGTTTTGCTCCTCTCTGTGACTTCATGGGCTCCGTTTGGCTGTGGTTTAACTCCTTTTGGACAAAATGAGGTACAATATAAGTTCTAGTCTCACTTTTTTAAAGTTTCTCCTGCCAGATTCAGACAGTTCTTGTGGTAGTTCTGACCATGGCTGTATTCTGACTTCTGCACCCACCTGCAGAGATGAGTGTGGGCAAACACACCAGGATTAAATCACCCTGTGACTGTGGTCCTCCCCTCCATCCTGCACCTGCCACAGCCCTGGGCCACCAGTCCATGGATTATCCAAGGAGCTCAATTCCTTGGTATTACAGCAGGCACACCCATGTTTACATCCACACACGTGTTCTGCACTGCACAGATCTAATACGTGTCACCTCCAGAGCTGTCACACAGGGCACATGCATAGCCCTGGTGTCATTGAATAACCACGTGGATTTCACAGGGAAAAATTAGCCCTTGGGAATTCCTCCCTGCAGGAAATTCAGCTGGACACAGAGATTCTACTCTGACACAGAATCCCAGAATATTCTGAGTTGGAAGGGACCCACAAGCATCTTCAAGTCCAGCTTTTCAGTGAACAGCCGATCCAGGAGTTGAACCCACAATCTTGGCATTATCAGCACTGGGCTCTCCCAATGCTTGGTGTTCCATGGAGAGGACACAGTAAGTCCCTCTTCCCCCTCTCCTCCTCCTCTGAGTTTCTGGCTGCCTGTTCTGGCTCTCACTGCACCACCTTTACTACCCCAAGTCCCTTCCCAGCCAGCAGCTCTTCCTCATGCCGTGGCTCCCACCACAGGACACCGACACCATGGAACAGCTTGCAAAGGTCAACGTGATAGTTTGATGGTCTCCAAATGGCTGGATTCCTTCAGGATTTCCCTGGAATGAAGGAAGGGGGCAGGCAGCCACAACTCCAGGTGCAACCCACCCCAAACCCTTCCCAGCCAGCTGAGCTCCCCTCTGGGCATCTGCTAAAACCCCCAATATGCACAGGAGCTATCAGGTGGTCATGAGACATGGAGCTGCTGTCAGGAAATTTCTCCACCGTGGTTTGAGGTTGTGTCTTTCAGTATTATTTCCCTCAATCTCCCTTTTCTTTTCTTGAAAATAATCAGCTCACTCAGATTCTTGTGGTGAAAAGCTTCCAGTAAGTTCCAGCCTGGAATCCAGGCAGAGCAACAGATTATCTGCTTGCAGTAGGACACCTCACTTAGAGCAGCCTAATAACATAAAAATGATATATTTTAAGTCCTGCTCCCTCAATAATACCTTTTAACGTACTCAACTTATTTGAACATTATAAATAAAAGTGCTGGCACACACTGAGGTTTCTTTTGGAAGGGGGAGCAACAAGCTCTCCAGCTCCTTCGCCTCGCCGAGCTCCAGTTGCCAACCTCAGGGCTGGAACTCCAAGTAACTCTAATAAGCAAAATATTCCATTTTCCATGTATTGTTGCTCTTCAGAATGGATCCAGTTCTTGGAGTGACAATGAAAAGCTGCAGATTTCTGCAGAGCAAAAGGCAAAACTCATCAAAACCACATTAGAGCCCACTATGATGGGGCTGTGACCGTCACCTTGACACTTGGCTTCATCCTCTTCCAGGAGAAGAGGACCAGCTCCAACTTGCCATGCTCATCTCCATCAGCTTCCAGGTCCCTCCTGCTGCTGGAGGTTTGGTCACTCTTACCATGTTACACTCTGTGTAATGGAAGCCAAAAGATTCTTTCAAGCTCCAAGTCCCCAAAGTGTGGAAAACTGCAAACCCAGCCCTAAAACTTGGTACTTTGAGCTCATCTTTTCATGTGGGAGGTTGGAAATAGCCCTGAAAAGATATCATCAGTGGCCTTTTCCATAGTTCCACGAACAAAACTTTCTCTGCCTTTTGTTTTCAATAACTCCAGTGTAAATTGGAAGCTCTGGGGGATTTTTCCACATGTATTAACACATTGCCTCCATCCCCTTGGATTCAGGTCTGTTGCTGCAGGGATGGCTCATGTGTTGCTGACAGTTCTAAGCACCTCATTCTCCAGGAAAGAAGAGCTAAAAGCCTTTTCCCGGAAAAAAAAGAAAGGAAACTTGACAAGTTTGAGCTGAGTGGAGCAGGGATGAGGCACTACTACCAGCATCCATGTTCACAGATGGTTGAGAACACAAATACCTGCTCATAACGCAGCCCAGAAACTCTTTAGGAGTTCTGGAGGCAGGTTGGCTCCCCGGATAAATGGTTTTGCTGCTTCCAATGACTTCATCCCAAAAAAGGGTGGCCACTGGGCTTGGGGGGATTGCTGGCAGCAACACAGAGATGCTCTCCAATATTCCCTGGCTCAATCCCCTCCCCGAGCACCATTATCTCCAGTCGCGCACGGAGCTCATCCCGCCGCTCCAGAGATTCCCCAGGCACCGCCTTCCATCCGATGGGCTTTTCCTTTGCCAGAAAAACACTGAACAACATTGACCTCCACGTTCTGGCATCGCCGCTTCCCATGGAACGCGTGGCTGCTTTCACATCCAACTGGGATAACTGAGGTTGTTTGTGTTGTAACCCCGATCCAGCTGCATGACTGAGGAGTCAGGGATGGAGCATTATGGACATAATTGACCTGCTCCGCTGCTCCTGGGCCGAGGATCGAGGCAGAGCAGCTGAAGGGTGGGTGTGGAACTGGCGCAGCTCAACCCAGGGGTCCCCACCCCATCAACTGCTCCTTCCCCCGAGGGTCCCAGTTATTAACAAAGGGTGTGTCAACATTACGGAACCAGAGCGGGATTTCAGCTGCGTAAAGCGGGAGAGCCGCGCTCGGGGCTGATCCCAGTGAGGAGATGCCCTGGGATGGAGCTCTTCCAACATCTGCCCAGCAACATCAATTCAAACACACCTATACTCACACCAGACCTTGCAATGCTCGTGCCTTTGCCTTCTCCAACTAGGCTGGGCACCCAAAGGGTCCTACAGCAGCTGGACCCCAAGGCCCTGGATAGTGGGACATACAGCTGAAGGAATCATGGAATGGTTTGGGTTGGAAGGGACCTTAAAGCTCATTTCATCCATCCCCCTGCTATGGGTTGGAAGGGACCTTAAAGCTCATTTCATCCATCCTTCCACTAGGATCAGGTTGCTCCAACATGGCCTGGAACACCTCCAGGGATGGGGAGCCACAGCTTCTCTGGGCAACCTGTGCCAGGGCCTCACCACCCTCACAGGAAGAATTGCTTCCCGTTATCCCATCCAACACTGAAAATCTGGAGCTTTCTACAAACAAGTCTAGAGGGGAACGACAAAATTAAGTAAGTAAATCTTCATTTCAGGTCAACTGAAATGTTCCATTTCACTTTATACCCCAAGTATGTGCTTGGACACAGTAAGAGTTGGGTACATTCTTTTAATTAAGACTGAACTCAACACAGCACAGCAGTAGAACATCCCAAATCCCTTCCGTGACACGTAAAACTTTATCCTGAAAATACATCTCAACCCTCTCCTCGGTTTTAGGCCCTCCTTCCCTCAGAGCACACGGAAAACAGCCGATTCCACTTCACACTGAGGGCGAGTTACAACTGCTCTATCTCAGCCAGCCCTCCCTGCTAACAAATACATCCTGATCCTATCAATCCTTGCAAAACTTCTGGAATGCCTTTGTTTAGAAAGGCAAGACCTACAGCAGGACACTCAAAATATTTCATTTTATGCTACGCTACAGTGCCTGCCTGAGTGGCATGTTCAAAAAACACTTGGAATAGATGAGCGGGATCAGAGCTTCCAAGCTGTTGATGGGAATTCACAAGCAAAGCCAGTAGTGATAAGAAAAGGAAGCCAGGATGGTGAAAAGATGATATTCACATGAAAGCTGTTGGCATTGTCCAGATACAAGAAAATCTCCCTGTGGGAACCATGTCGTGTTTCATATACAGCTGGATTTAACACTTCCCCGAAATCTCCTTGCAGAAGCTCTGAGCTCTCCAGCAGAATAACCATTAACATCAAAGATTAACCCCAAGTGGCCTGGAAAAAACCCAAACATCACCAAATTCTGCTCTTCATTATCCCTCGAGGGGAAAAAACTGGATATATTTTAATTGAACAAGTGTCTTCCTGGACAAAAATGTGAGGAGAATGCATTTCATCAACAGTAGTTTTATAATTGGTTTTGCAATATTTCCTGCTCTAGGCCCTCTCTTATGTTTGTGCTTCTCTTATCAGCCAAGAATGTCCCACATCAACTCACCAGCAAGAAATTGTGTGTTTTCTCCCTCTGCCCAAGAAATTACTGTCCTGTGAAAGCTGTTCACAGTACTTAGAGCATCTCCATGTCTCAAAAATAAAGACAATAGTGCCCGAAATCACTGAGCAGATATGGCAGGGGACTGGCTGATACCCTGGAGTTACCCATACCACAGGCACATTGCACTGCACGTGCTAAGAAATGACTGTGATTCCCCTTCACGTCACCACAAGCTCCTCGTCTTGACAGGAATTCGGAGTAATTTTAAGAGTGAAACTTGTGTCACACCATTGAAAAGAAAGTGCCAAAGCCACAGAGCAAAACCCAGATATAGGTTCAATTCCGAGTTTTGCAGTAGATTTTCCCACTGTTCCAGTATCCCACCTGATGAGAAGAAAGGAAGAAATCTCCTTCCCTGAGTATGTAGGAACAGAGCCCTTGCCTTAGCCCACTGCTGCTCCTGTAATTCAAACAGTTACTAAAGTCTTCCCTCCAACAACCTTCCTTGTAGGGCCCTTCCAACTCAAAATATTCAGTGACTGAAGACATTTTGTGATTGAACTTCCCTAAGAATTTCGATTCCGGATCAGGCTCAGAGCACAAAACCTTGCTCAACTTCATAAAGCACAACTTAAATCCTGACTCAGATACTGAGTCTTAGTGTAACTCAGCTTTGCATAAAATAAAATTTCAGAGGAAAAATCCTCAAGTATTAAATTAACAGAGGTATGGGACAAACTTCCATATATTCAAATTTTTTTTTTACTGTGAATCTTGGGCGCTGTGAAAGGCTCAAAGTTGCAGGTGAGACACAAACTAGAGGGAGCAATGTACATTCATTCAGCAAATCTCCTTTGAAATGGGACCAGTGAATGTCACTAACTGGCCATAGCAGTGAGCAAAAAGGTTTGCAGGAGATTTCTCCCTTCCTCTTTAGGGCAGGAAATTGCCCGAGATCAGGGTTGGATGATTCCTGGTGGTGGCCCTGGCTCTGAATCAAGGCCCTTCAAGGCTGAATCAAGGAACTTCCAGGCTGACAGGAAGAGGACATGAACAAACTGGGCTAAACTTGATAACAAAAGTGAGGAAAAAAAGTATATAAACAACTGAAGAACCATAATTTCACAGTGATGTTACAAGGCAAACAAAAAAATCATCAGTAGTGATCTCTGAGCCTCAAATTCAATGAATTTACAGACCATCAGCAGCACAACAGGTTGGAAGCTCTAACTCCACAAAGGACCAGCACCAGACTTTCAGGGGAGATTAAACCCTGGCTTGAAGCTCAGCATCACCAGGGACCTTGGCCTTGGCTCGGCACAACAGGACGATAAGGAAAGATTTGCTCACGTGCAGATTTTTGAGCGATCTCAGTGCGCTCAAACTTGGCTAAACCTCGGCACTTAAACACACTCCAGACCTGGATGGCTCAAAGGGACACAGCGTTGTTTGAAAGCTCCAGACCTCCAGGAAATCCATGGAACATTTTATAGCTCACATGCAAGCGGGGTCAGGGGCTGAGTGTGTGCACAGTGCGTGAGTGTCGAGATGTACATTCAGGAGAACAAATGTGTGCATTAAGTTGGAAGGGTCACGGCCTGGTTATTCACTGGGGGATCATCTCCATCTCCTCCAACCCCAGCCCACAGCAGGGAGGGAAACGGGGGGACTGTTATCAGCCACGTGTGGGCCAGGAAAACCCAAGTCATACATTTGCCCTTTCCAGTACCTTTCCATCCCAAGATCTTGGATGCGAAGTGATGCGTGAAGCCAGCCCAGGATCCTTCCCTCCTTGCAGGGAAGGGGGAAGGGAGAAGTTGACTGAGTCAGAAATGTGCAGCCTGCCCTGCCATCTGCTCCTGGAACAGCACCACTGTATCCTGGCCATCACACAGTCTGTGGAAAAGTCACAATCTGGTGCCAATCCTCACTGGTTGGAGTTTCTCAGACTATATTTAGTATTTTTGGGAAGGAAAGGGGTGTTATTGGTTGTTATTAGGACAAAAACATGTGATTCAATCGGCAACAGCTTGATTCCACCGGACCACGGGATCATGTGAGCCCCAGTAACAGCCCTGGTTTCTAAGAACCATTTTGGAGCATTGTTTTTATTTATCATGCACTACACATCACGTTGAACGAAGAGAGAGATTCACTCCACACTGAAATTTGGACCCACTGTGTCCCATCCATATCAGAGCAAAACAGCTTGGGATTGGGAAATCCAATCTGCTCCACAACGTGATTTAACCCATAAATCTATGATTTCATTGGCACAGCTGCTCTTTTGTAACATCAGACTAGACATCAATAAGGAACGAGTTTGCTGGCGCTGCGAAAGCCCATCATGTGGCTCAGCTAATTAAAAGCTGACCTCGTCCATGATCATTAAATGTTGTAATCACATGCCTGCAAATGATTAGAAGGAAAAACAGACACCCCCCTCCTCGTTCCCATAGATCAGCAGCTGAGTAAGCCCAATGCAAGGCCCTTATGCTCAATCCTTTTTATAAACAGCAGAGCTCAGCTTTTAGAGATGAGGATCCAGGAATTTTGACCATTCAATGTTTCCTCTTGCTCCACAACCATATTTTTGCCAGACGTGGAGTCAGCATCAACTCCAACCCCTCTGCTTCCCTGTTCCACCAGAAGCTTTGTGCTTGAACTGGATTTCAGCCATGGTGCTCAGGCTGATCTATCTCAAGCATTGTTAGAAGGGTGATTTAGGTGGGGATGATACCATCAGCCATCGGAGGACAAATTCCAGCCCCGGCACTCAATCCTTGACAGGCATGTGAAGACAGAGAAATTGATTTTCAATTCTCTTTGAAACTTTGCCCTCCCTCATAGGTTCATCTCAGGAGTAGGTACACTCAGCATAGGGGAAGTTAATTAAGGGCAGATGAAAGATGATGGAAGTAGAGGAATGGATAAGAGGGGACAGATAAGAGGCAGCACGTGGAGGATGGAGAGAGGAGGTTGCATGGAGAGCCCACAGCATATGGGATTCTTCACCCTCAAGTTTGCCCTGTGCTCAAACCCCTGGTTCACAGAAGAAATTACAAAGATAACAAGGTATTTTCCTGAAACTGGATGTACTTGAGAGTTACCATTCTTGTACTGGCTTCACCTCTGCACCATGAGCACCTCTGTCACCGTGAGGGGAGGAAGAAACTCCTCCAAATTATGACAGTAAACAAAAAACCCAGACTATGTCTGCTCCATTATAAATCCCTTTGTTCATCTTGATTCATTAGAATCAGAATCACTAAGGCTGGAAAAGACCTGTAAGAACATCAAGCCCAACCCTTAACCCAGCAACACCATGTTCACCACTAACACATATTCCCATTCCAATTACCTTGGTATTTCTACTCCAGCATATTTGGGTATTTGTTCAGTTGGGATTATTTTTTTCTTTTGGCAGGGGTGGTGGTTTGGAGTTTGATTTTTTTGAGGGTTTTTTTGAATATTGGGTTTTTTTCAGTGGAAACCTGTGGAGCTCATGATCCCAGCCTGAATCCACGATGGACACAACATCTGACAATCCAGGTTCATGATTTTCTGGTTTAACTGAGCACCTCTTTTGTTGTGTATTCTCAGAAAGATCATTCAAGTCAAGACATTTCCTTACTTTATACTCCTTCCAATCACTTTTAAAATTCACTATGTGGTAAACACCTCCAAAATACTAAAACTCTCACCCTTCTCATTCCTCCTGCCTCTGAATTCCTTATTTTGCCGCCTCCTTTGTGAGATGAATTTACTAGAATGAGACAACATTTCAGGCACAGGCACTCAGCCCATTTATATAATGGCAAGATATTTTCCATGTGTTTTGTAGGCCTCTTAACACTTCTGTTTGCTTTTTTTTGACCACTGTTGTGTGTGGTGCCAAAGGCTACATTGAGCAACCACTGAGAAGTTTAAGTACTTCTTCTCCACTAATATATTAAACTTAGACCAGAAAAACTGGAGAAGCAGCTCCAATTATTTCTTCTACTGTGGATTACTTGGCATTTATCAACAAAGAATTCAGTTCTCACTAACTTCTTTCAGCTTCTCCCAAGCTGTACTCACTGCCAGTGCCACGAAGTTGACAATAAGCCAACAGCAAAACAAGGTGGCCAAAGGGCATCTTCCAGCCCTGCTGCTCCATGGATGGAGGCAGGACCAAAAAGAAATGAATGGCCCAGTAAGAAGTATCATAAAATAGCACACAGTGCATTTATCCAGGATTTTTCTGGGTGTAGGAAGGGATTAACCACCATGGGAGGGGACTGTGCATGCACTGAGGACTCTTTCATTTGATGATGGAAAAGTCTTCAAGAAGTGAAGTCCCACTTCATTGCACAGGTCAGTGCCCCACAGACTGAGCATTAACAGAGACCCAAGTAGCGTCACATGCAACACTGAAAATGTTGCATTAAATGAGATTCAGTCCATCAAAAGAGACTCAGAGTCAAGAAGAAAGATTTACTCATCCCTTTCATACTCACTCAGCCTCCAACACCAGCAAATATGCCAAGTCAACAACATTTCATAAGGCTTTTCACTCCAAAGCCAGACTTATCACATATCCCAGTGTCATAACCTAATCCATGCCTCACATGCAGAAGATCATGGAATGGCTTAGGCTGGAAGGGATCTTAAAGCTCATCACGTTCCAACCTCTGCTGTAGGCAGGGACACCTTTCACTAAATATCATTTGGAGCTGCTGAGCTACAAAATAATTACACATTTTGAGAAAAACAACCAAACAAATGTCCAGCCTTTCAGTACCCCCAATAAGCAGATTTTGAATAGGGTTTTCTAAGTTAGAGTTTGTACAAATTTGGGCCCTGGGGGCTCCTCCTAATCAGCACGAGAACCTCTCCCTTGTGAAGGGGAAAATCCCCCATTCCAGGTTCCTTCCATTGGTTCCTGGCACAACAGTTCTTATTTTTAAGAACCCAACCCTTGTTTGTGATGTTTGTCTGAATGAATTACATACCTACAAGAGCCTGATGGAAACACACTCAGAATCCAAACGGCTTCTGGGACCAAAAGGGAGAGAAGAGGCATCCAGTGATCCTGGCATTTTCCCTGCCTAAGTTGTTCTAATGTTCTTCTAACTCTGCAAATAGCAATGCTGCTGCACAACACACAAAATAAGTGTGAGGAGAGGCTTTTATCTTGGAAAAAAAAAAATAAGTGCTTTGCTTTCTGATAACATCAAAAAGCCCTACAGAATAGGAAAACTCTAGGAAAAAAACTAAATACTATAAAATTCTGGAAAATAATTAATAGATTTTTCTGTGCTTTCATAACATTCACTCGGGTAACCATAAAAAGCGATTATTATGGTAATAAAAAGGATGAATAATTTATTATGAATCCCAGACAAACTGTTCCCTTCCAGAATTCTAAGATGACTCCATGCATACGAAAATCAGCCCTTAAATCTCTGTGCTTGCTGTAGCCACAGGGTCAGAAAGGTCTTCCATTGTTTTATTGGATTGATTTTCTTTTCCCAAGTTAAAATGGATCATGAACCTGATCATATTGGCACCTCACTGTATTTGTAGGGTTGTAACCTATATATTCCCATTTATTTAGCACAGGGATCAGTTTTATTGTCTGCTGCATCTCAAAACATACAGAACAATTTGGGGAGGGCGTCCTTGTGCAATTCTCTCAAACTGGAATCTTCTCAACAGAAAAAGTGATATCCAGAATACACTTGCTTATAAATTTTATCTGCAGCAGCAGCATCCAGAATTTCCAACTTCTTTTTGTTGTATGGACTGACCATGTCAGTGCCTGTAAACTGTTGGAATCGGGGACTAAATCCAAGGAAGTCCAAATAATAAATCTGAAATCCAAGAGGGGAACTTTTCATCACGGAGAGATGAACACGCTATTAAAAACCTTTTACAAACCTCAGTGTTATGAAAAAGAAAAACAAAAACCAAACAAAACACAATAACACAAAGTCCTGTAGCAGCTTCGCATTAAGGGGCTGCTCTGGGCCAGTTCTCAGCTCTGCCATGGCCTGGATTGATCCTCCTGGATCAGTAGCAAGTCAAGATCCAACTGTGGCCAACTCCAGTCCCAACGTCACCAACACATCGGCATTTACTCCAAATGGGTTTGCTAAACAGAGACCCTGAAATTTTCAGGAGTTTTCTTCTAATTCAGGCACTACAGAGTCATACTCAGCACATTTATTTATTAAAAAAATAATACTAAGTTCCCTAAGTCTACTCAAATACTTTTGATATATTTGTTTATGCAAATACAACCTCTGAGCATCTCCTTAAACCCATGTCCCACACTTGGTTCTGTCCCCCTTTTCTTCAAGAGTTGTTCTTCCAAGACATGGGGTTTTTAGGCCATGCCAAGGTCCCATGAGAGGTCTATGGAAGAATTTGTCATCTCAGGTTGCCTCCAGAGCAGATGAGTCCTCTCTAACTTCTCAGCTACACAACACTGCCACAGCTCAGCCCATTCACCCCAGTGCAAAGCGTCTTTCATGTTGAGAAAGAGAGACCTTGGAAGTTCTTCAGAGGCTTCCACGTAAAAAATATTAGAAGGGGGGGAAATTATGAACTTGAAAATCGGCTTTTCACAGGTCACTCAGTGGCCCCATGGTCTCCATGGCAAAGGATAAAGCAGAAGAGAGAAGGGGGAAGAGACCAGAGTTGCTGCTCATCAGGAGAATGTGAAAGGAGCAGCAAAAAGCCAAGCCCTAAATGGGAATGGCTTCCCACTGCCAGAGGGCAGGGTTAGATGGGATATTAGGAAGAAATCATTCCCTGTGAGGGTGGTGAGGCCCTGGCACAGGTTGCTCAGAGAAGCTGTGGCTGCCCCATCCCTGGAAGAGTTCAAGGCCAGGTTGGATGGGGTTTGGAGCAACTTGGGATAGTGAAAGGTGACCCTGCCCATGGCAGGGGGTGGAACTGGATGGGCTCTAAGGTCCCTTCCAACCCAACCCAGTCTGGGATTCTATGAATAATCCAGTTTAGGGTGTGTGCTCCTCATTTCCAAATCCATCCTTTCTCCACACCTGCAGGGCAGGAGGCTCCACAGAAGCCCTGAGTTATCATAAGACCAGGATTACCAGTGAGTACAGACCAGAGAAGAATAACTGAAGCACCTTCCAAAACAAACAGCCATAATTCAGTATTTGAGATACTTTACAAATTACCTATTGAAAATAGGAGAAGCTAATTCTTAATAAAGCATAACTGCCTGGCTTGGATTTCACAGATGTTTGAAGTGTTCACAATCTGGAATTAAACCAGGCTAATCTAAACCATAAATAGGAACCATCATTTGGATTATATCTGCAACCCTCTGGTTCAATTCACAGATCATTATTCCGGAGTTCAACAAGCGACAAATAAACCTTAGAGAAAGCAAAAGAATTTTGTTACAGTCTAGTGTAATCTACTATTAAGTAAGTCCTCACACAAACCATAATAAAATTCAATTTATTGTACTTTGTAAAATGTGATTCCCCACCTTGATAATTAAAAAGATATTGTAATAAAAGTCTTTAGTCCTCATGTGCTCACATTTGTTACGATCTGATTTTATCCGAGCGGGAGGATTATAAGAACATGGAATTGCTGTTATACCCTCTGTGTGCAAACACAATGTTAGGGGAGATAATTCTGGTGTTACATCCATAATGGGCAAGAAATTTAGAGCTCTGAGCCCTCAGCAGCTGCTGTGCCAGTCCAGCCCACCATGGACCACAACAGACCACCGTGGACAGTCCTGCACCCACTGGCACGAGCTTGGCTTCCCAGAAAGGAAGTTTCTGAAATCTTGCCACCAACTAACACAATGGACTGACCAGTGAGATTAGTGCTGCCTTTCCACTTTGGATTTAAAGCCAGGCTCAGAGGAAAGACTCTGGTAGTCAACTAACAGGCAGAAGAACCAGAGGTGCAGTATCAGCCCTTGCAACCTGTGTGTTCAGTCAGTGCCCAGGATCTTACTGCCTGGCTTCCAAGAGAAAGAGTCAAGTAGCTTCCCATTTAACTGAAAAATGTGCACACAAAGCCATTTTTCCCTAAGTAGAACAGAAGGAAAACTCCCTCACAGACATTTCCAAGTCTCAATTCAGAGCCAACGCTCTGCCTGAGAAACCTCTAGTTCTCTTGGAATCATCCTGGGGCACAGCACCATCCCTCTGGGGCTTTTCCTGGCCTGTTTGCCACCCCTGACACAGATTCACACCCCTCATGAGCCAGCTGGGGTTCCATCCCTGTGCTCACAGCCACGCCCTGGGAAAAACCTTCAGACAATTCTGAGCTAGTTCAGCTTCAGCTCTTCTGCAAGGCTGGTGCTTTCACAGGATGGGTTGGAAGGGACCCAACTCTTTGAGTGGTGATTTCTATTGTTCCAGTTATCTTGGCCAAAAAAATAAGGTTTAATTGTTTCTCTCACCAAGCTGGTGCTGTGAGCAGAGCAGAGGAGTCTCCAACCACTGAACGTGAGACCCATTCTGGAGTCTCCACACTAATAAGCAGTGACTGATGCTGGAAGCAAAAATCGGACCAAGTGTGGGGAAATGCCATCAATTGCAACTCAAATCTCATGGAATCACAGAATACTTTGGGTTGGAAGGGACCTTTAAAGGTCATCTAGTCCAACCCTCGACAGTGAGATCCTAAAGAGCAGATGCTGTACCTCACACAGCCCTGCTGAACAGGACCCAGCACCTCAGGCTCTCCCACATGGACAATGTCTCTGGCTTATGCAATTCCACAGCCCTCATGACTCCCCTTGGCTGATGCAACCTCCTGGATCTGAACATCAAATCCCAGCCATTGGAGCGAGTGCAAAGGGAACCTGACAGCAAAATAGAAATCTTTCATCCAAACACATCACCCTTCCTAAAAATCAAGCAAATACACCCAGTTCCAGCAAGAGCCCAAACTTGATGTTTATTTAACAAGAATTCCTCTACCTCATGAGAGATTAAATCCATCAAGCTGGACAAACACTCCCATAACACAGGAAGAAAAGACAGACTCTACTCTCCTACAGTAACAGTTTGGAGCACCAGCAAAACAGGGTTATAAACCTCATAAAAGGTTTAATTCTTACAAGAGAAATTATTTTTAAATATGTTCACAAAACAAGCACTCCCCCCAACAAAGTTGATTCCCAGCACAGGTTCTCCTACAATGCCCACAGAGTAACCAAAGTACCTGTCACACTTTGTCATCACCAATTCATGGTGTCCAAATGGGGTTCATTTGTAGGTGCCTGTATTATTGGCCTGGTCTAAAAGCATCACAGCATTTCTAATCCACATACTGGCCTGGAATTGACTTGATTTGTTCACATCTAACCATATATAAAATAACATCTGCCTATAAAGGGAGGTAAGGGCTTTAGGCTGGGTCACTTCAGTCAGGTAAGTCCCTGTACAAAGAGAACCAAACTTAGATAACTGAAAGAATAGCCAAGAGTAAAACATGGTAATACACGGAGAGAGAACAACACAAGGACCATCCCTACCACAGGCTGGACTTGATGATCTTGAAGTCATTTCCAGCCTTAATGATCCTAAGATATGAAGAATGCAATTCATTATATCTCACCAGTAAAATGATCATGGTTTTGCATTCATTTACATATTTTGAAAGCAGCACAGAAAAGCCTCTCCAGCCATCACACCACAGACAACACCAGGAGGAAAAACCAAACCTGACAGGTCGGTCTTAATTTTGTCCTGACACTCCAAAAACCGGGTCTAGTCTGGGAAAGGCTTTCTCCTCCCAGCTCCCTGTCAGCACACAAGAGGGCACTGTTCTGTAGGCTCAGGGGAGAGAGAGCAGCACAAATCTATCATGTGCTGTACATGCAAATCCTTGTGCTCATGCCAAGCAATTAGAGCTCCTCTGGAGAATTCAGTGCATAGCAAGAACCAAACCTGCCAATTAACTCAGCATCCTCAACACCTCAGGTGATCCTTCATTGTAGTATCCTTTTTTTTTTTTCAGAAATGCAGATAATCAAGCTATTTATGTTCCCCCAATTATGAGTGTTGTAATTCATTAGCACTACAAGACTGGAGCTGACTCTACACGGGACAGTTTCTTGCTGTATTGCATAAACCAGGTGTGATGGAGACAACACACAGCTCAAAGACCTTCAGAAGGCTCCCAGGTCCAGCCCAGGTAGGATAACCACTCAAATTTAATATTTCAGGTTTAAAGAAATGGATCTAAGAACTCTGATTAAATCCAATGGTGAAATAACTGTTTAGAAATTGAAGTGACACTGAAGTGCCTCTGACTTGTGATTCCAACAGATGCCAACCCTTCAGGTATCTTGTTCTACTACAAAGTGTTTCATAAGAAGCAGAAAGGACAGGAGCAGGGTTTTAGCCAAAAAAGCAAACCATCTAGCAGGTGTAAGAGCTTACAAGGCACTCAGAGCTGCATTTGCTCCAGACTAAACACTGCTACAGTTTTCCCATTTTAGCAAAACCATTCCAGCTTCACCTTGCCATGAACCACATGGGCTGCGGTTTGTTTTCATCCCCAAACACTCTTGTTACCTGCATTTCTAACACCATCTCTGCCCTCTGAGCATAAAAACAGTGTTCATTACAGCCTCCCTCTCCTCCTCCTGCAACTAAATTAATAGGAAAGGGTATTTTATTATTTAAAACCCAGTCAGTCACCTGCTGTCAAGTCCCAATTTTAGGCTTCTGTGTTTCTCCTGCAGCATGTGCTGACAGATGCCACATTCTGGGGGAAACATACAGGTCTTGAAACATAAGCAAGGCAGGAAATTGCTATCTGTGGGTATCAACAGCAACAAAAAAATCATCTATGCATGGCTCCTCCAAGGACAACAATGTTCCCACTGAGGAACTGGGACCAGCACCTCCAGATCAGATTACCTGCATCCCAGAGCAGTTGATTTCCCTCCTGTTCACATTATAGCTCTCAAATCTTCGAGCTAAGTGGCCAAAAAAACATATCAGTCTAGTCATCATGTCTGCTTTTTGTGTGCCTTTCCTGTGCTGGATGAGGGAGCACCACATCACACCAACAGCACCTGGGAATCCCAAAACCGTACATTGTGGCAGGGGTACAGCCTGCCACTGCCATCCTGGTGGCCACTGCTCTGACATCTCAGTGGCCACCACTCCCTGCCATCCCTGTGGCCACAGCCAGCTCGGAACATCCCCCAGGAACCACTTGGCACCAAAGGGGCTTTGCAGTAGAATAAATGTTGTGTAAAACCTCTGGATTAAAGCCATCCTGCAAGTGCCAAGTTGATTGTCAAGTGGAGGCTTCCCTTAACTTAAATAACCTGGAGATGTTGTCAGCCCAGCAGGGCTGTGTTACCAAGGACAGAGCGCGCTCCTGGAACACAAATCTCTTGTCCTTAGGTAGCCTGTGAACTTCCTGAACTCATCCTGTGAATCAGGAGTTCATCTCCACATGCCACACTGAGGGATATTCATGTCTCCCCTGCCAATGTATTACTATGGAGTCATTATATCATCATCTGCACTTCACAGAGATGTTTCAAACATCTGGTTGGCTTTAAATGCTCAAAACCACATGCACGCACCACTCACTCTTCACGGTGAGCTGCTCCTCCCGTGGCTACGAGAGGCCAGAGCATGTGAACCTCAATGACTCCTCATCCATGATGGACATTCCGTTTACATTTCAGCTGACAACACCAAGGGGTTTCCTTTCCAGCTGCAAACAACAACAAAAGAGGAGAGAGAACACCAGCAAAACCCTCATCACGAGTCAGGGACTCGGTGCCTGCTGTCTCCGGGCCACATGAGCTCCAGAGGTAACAACGTCACAGCATCCTTCAGTCAGATTCCAAAGGGATGCAAATGGAGAACATTATTTTACCTATTGCTTAGAGACACTTAACCACCAATCTGGAAACTATTTAACACAATAGAGATAATTAAATTTGCTCACTCCGTTTTGTGGTGATAGAAGCAAAATGGAATTGGACTGAAAGGCAAGATGGGCATGTTACAGCCTGCAGGAAAAAATGGGAATCACTGGGATCAACCCCCCAGTGTCATCACAATATAGCAGAGCACTGGATTAGAATGGGAAATCATCACAAGTCACATATCTGACCTGAAAAAAGTTTTCTCCTGGTTTTGCTACACAAGTCTGGAATACTTGCTTTCTCAAAAATTTTGATAAGTGAATATATGGGGTTGGTGGGTGGGGGATTTATCACCACCCCCACCTCAGAAATGTCTCTTCTGATGGAGCACTCAAATCATGACAAACAGAATGGTACCTACAGACATGTCTTAAGATAAATCAGACAGACAGGAATGGAAGGAAAGACAAACACTGGGTTTCCTTTGCCTTAACAAAACCAGTTTGCCCAGTTGAAAGCTTCTGGAGCAGGGCACCAAACTGCCCTCAACTCTCAAAATCCATTCTGTAAAGACACCTAAAGACAATTCAATAACAAACTGTTTTCCTTGCCCATTCTTTCATCTAAACATTATGTGATGTCTAATGAGAGAAAACTCATTAGAGTAATGAGAGAAAACTTATTAGAGTAATGAGCAGCAGCTGCAAGTGCTTCAGCTCCCTTGATGAACATACCAAGGAGAGAGAGGGGCCAGGGTGGGCTGAGCCAGCACTGCCTGTTGGGACACTCCATCCAACAAGGACATTATTGTGGCTGCAAGCCTCAATCTCTCCTTTAAATCTCCAGGAATAACAGTCCTTTCCAGTAGAATAGAAGAGGATTTTCAACTGCATTTATTCAGAAAGCTGTGAGTCCTGAAGAGACCATGATTTCATCTGTTCTGACCTCCTGCATCACCCCAAGCACTACATCTCACCCACTCACCTGGCTCTACAAAGCCCAAGAACTACATAAAGCCCTAAAATTAAAGCTCCACTGGGGTCCTGGCTAAGCCCCCTCCCATGCAGGCTGGCCTGGTTTGCTGAGCACCAGGAGACAGTGAATTCTCTGTGGCATTCCCACCTGGAAACACGTGGTCTGTGTCTAAGATAGAATGTGTTAGGGTTTAGCTTCCAGCCTGGATTCCATCTTTTCCTTTTGTTTCCAAAGTTTCCTCTCACAAAACTATCCCAGTGCACAAATACCAAGTCACTTCATTCATTATTTTTTTCAGAAATGCAGTAGATTAAGAGTTTTTCAATATTGTTCTTCCCCCAGCTCTCAAATAAATTATTTTAGCCCTTTTCCACACTGCATTCTATTTTGTGATATCTTTTTGAAAAGAAATAAAAGAGTCAAACCCACAGGGGTTGGTTGGGGAGCACAGAGCTCCCCTACACACCCATCCCAGCATCACAGTGACCTTCCTGTGCCAGCCTGGATCATTGGGAATGGCAGGATGAGCTCCCAAAGGCATTTATTTCTGTGGCAGTGCCATCAGAACCTCTTGCCTGCCTTGTTCCCAGATGGAGAGCTCCATCTGCACCAAAGCCTTTTTGATTTGCATGGGCTGAGCTTCCCAAGCCTTCCAGACCACACGGCTTCTTGACTCCCCACTGCCCTTCCCAGCCAAGGCGTGAGCTGGACAAAAGCTTCACCAGCAGGAATGTTATCAGGACTTTAGGTCACTGATGAGAGGATGGAACAAGAGCAGGCCAAGATCCAAGGAGCCCAACAACCAGCCTCTGATTTCATGAGGGCTCCCCGGTGATGACTTTTTTTTTTTAGATGTATCAGCCAATTTTTAATCCCTTTGCTGTGTGTTTTAGCCCATGAAACACTAACTGCTTTCCTCAGATACACATCCAGCACTTCAGAAAGACATCCAACTTTATTTCAGCTACCTTTGTCAACAGAATCCTTAAAGAATGAGGTAACTTTTGTTTGACAGTTGAACTCCATTTCAAAGTGTCCACCAAAAAACCACATTTGTCTACAGAACTGCAACGGTTTATTAGTGCTTTTTCCTCCACTACAAGAAAATGGAGCAATCAAGTGACAGTTTATTCAGTTGGGAGGCTCAATCTGATCATTGAAGGCAACAGCTGCTTTTCCCAGTACCTTGTAAGGAGAGAAGCAGAAAACCAGATAAAAGTATCCATCAGTGCAGGGCACTTGGGAGTCCCAAATTTCTGCTCCATCATTCAGTAACAGCTCTCCAGGAGCACAGGCATTAACTGGTAATTGCTTCAAGAACCTTCCAAACTGAAAGGTAAACAGAGTCCTCACATTTCCCTAACATTGCTCAAATAACCCTCCGCTCATTTATCCGGCAAACCCAGCTCTTAGGATAAGTCATAACAATCCATAAACTCACTCTGAGCCTTCCAACTACTCCTCCAGCTCTGATGAACAGCCTGAACAGACAAACCCGAGTCACCACAGACAGGAATGAGTTGCTCCGAGTCGGGGCTACCAGTGCCACCCCATTAGTCAACTCAGGCCCGATGATTTCATCCCTATCCCAGCCTCAACCATCAAAGGCTTAGACAAATTACGAGTCTTCCCAACTTTCTAGCCAGTTGCCCACCAAACAGCTATAAACATGCAGCAAGTCTCTTTGGTGAGTAATGGGAACAGAATTTGCTCGGCGGCCGCGCTCCGCTCCCGGCGCGGATCCTCTGGTGGATATTTATCCGCACAAATATGCAACGTGGTGCTGCTTTCCCACAAATGTTCCTGCCAGCGCGATTTCTTTGCTCATCCAAAGTGGTTGGGGAATAAACAGCAAAGCAGATCAGCAAATTCAAGATGGAAAAATATCCATCTTGGGAGGATCATCCTGACCACGTGAGGAGGAGCGGCTCGGTGCCGATGCGCTGGATCAATTACCCGTGTTGGGCAAGAGAGTGAGTTGGACTCACCCCCTTCTCCTCCCCTCTGTACTTTTGCAGCCTCATTTATAAGCGGAAATAGAGGTAACAAAGTAGTAAATACCAAAAAAAACCCATCTGAAAACGATCACATAAATTGGTCAAGCCCTTCCCAGTCGGATCGCGGAGCCAGAGCTCGGTGTTGCCTCGGGCTCTGCGGTCATCGGCTCATGCCATAACTCCAACATGATGAAAAGGGACAGAGGATCATCTTGACAAAAGTATTAAAGTATTTCAGACACTTTAGACATGCAGGATGTCTCAGGTCACACATGGGGATTTTCCTCCTGACATGTTACATCTGGGATAAGAAACAGCTGGGAAGGCGATTGTGTTACACGTGCACAGTGCTCGCCATTGTGAGCACAACCAGAGACACCCAGGCCCTCCTTCCAGCCCTCAGCACGTGCTCCCAGAGCAACTGGACATACAGACCCCGGGTGCTGCAAGGCCTCCAAGCACCACTTGATTCACTCTAAACGACAACATCCAGTCCCTTTTGCCAAGGCCCCCATCACCCCCCCCGTCTCAATCCTCTTGCAGTTAAAATTTGCCCCCCTCCCCGCCGGCATCCCAAAATATGGAGCCCAGACCTCTGAAAGTCAAACTAAAATCCAATCACAGTAATTATTGCAGCATTAAAACCCCTGTGAAATGGCATTAAATGGGAAGATAACACAAACATGCAATGAAAGAAATGAAGTACCTGGTGCAGGTGTTCTGGAGATGAATTCACACAGGACAGAGTCAGTGGGTTCAATCGATAATCCTGCCTGCAAAAAGAGAAGAAAAATTAAGATTTTTTTCAGAATTTAAAGATCTTCTATAATTGATTAAAATGAAGATAGTTAAGTCATTAAAACTGCCAACACTTAAGCACACTTAGTAATCAAGAAAGACTTTGTGTTTTTTTCTTTACACCATGAACTTCTTTCTGCCCAATAAAAGAATAGTTACTAAGGTTTATAAGAAAAATTATTCTGTCTTCTTTCCTCCAAAACTATTTTGTTCTAACAAACAAGGGGCCTGGAAGAAAAATCTGAAATACTCTTTAAAAAACCCTATAGTGTGAAAGTTTCATGAACAGGCTTCTTCAGCAGCTTGGTCTTTCAGGTACTGAACTCTACCAGGGAATTTCTTGTAGTACAAACATTAACAATGGCCACACACCCCATTTATTCCACAGAATACTACAAAAACCTTAATGAAAGACCATTTCTTATTATTTTAATCAACATTTTAAAAAAATTAAACAAAACATTTAAACACTTAAAATTTCAGAACATAGTTGGTCTCAATGATCTTAAATGTCTTTTCCAACCTAAATGATTCTGTGATCCTTTGATTGCCATTTCCAGCATTACCCATAAGCATTAATTGGCTTAATAACCAAATATTTTCATTATAGCAGCAAGAACAAGGTCCAGAATCCAAAAGCCAACTAAGATCCTTATCCATTTGAGCCAACACTGTCTTTTCTTGCCTCTAAAGTGAGGGGACAAAAGAGAGTCTTCCCTGGGAAGCCTCCAGGACCCGGGGAAGAGTTAAGTCACCACCAGGACAAGGCCTGCTGACCCCACCCTCCTCCCTGAACTCCCTGGGCCACTTTGTGTTGTTTTATCTAGAAAAGTCTCCAAACATTTGATGCATCTTTTAGAAGTCTCAACACCCAAAGGCTCCTGTGTCAGTGACTATTTCAGTTATTGCATTACAATCAAAGATCAAAGCCCAAATCGCTGGAATTGCAGAGAAATCAGGAACCCAAGTACTGATTTCAGCCTGGAAAAGGCTCCAGAGAGACCTTAGAGATCTTTCCAGTGCCTAAAGGGGCTCCAGGAGAGCTGGAAAGGGACTTTGGATAAGGGCCTGGAGGGACAGGACAAGGGGGAATGGCTTCCCACTGCCAGGGCAGGGTTAGGTGGGATACTGGGAAGGAATCCTTCCCTCTGAGGGTGGGGAGGCCCTGGCACAGGTTGCCCAAAGAAGCCGTGGCTGCCCCATCCCTGGAAGCGTCCAAGGCCAGGTTGGATGGGGCTTGGAGCAGTTTGGGAGAGTGGAAGGTCTGTCTCCCCATCCACATGGAATGAGATGAGCTTTAAAGCCCTTTCCAATGATTCAATGATTTTACCCAGAACCACGACTATTAGGAAGGAAGCCAAAATCCCCCTACGTTTATTAATTTATTATAAATTCATGATTTTTAGCAACCAACTCACGATTTCTAAGTGTGCAGGGCTGGCAGAGCTGCAAATCCTTTTGACTCATAACATTCATGGGGGAAACCTCAACTGGCCTTCACTCCCCACCCACTCTCAGTGCTGATGCAAAGGTAGCTCCTACCAGGTCCATAAATATGACTGGAAGACAAGATCCCCCCCATTCCTGATGGCCACCAGAGAGTTCTCTGTCAGAGTATCTATGGCAAAGCTATTGCACAATGAACAACATAAAGTATCCCATTAAATTACAGTCAGTGTTTTGAAATCAGACAAAGAATGCTCCAGATATAAATATTTATGGGGGCTGATGAACCACTAATGAAATCAAGACTCGAATGTGCTTGGACTGTCCTTCACCCAAAATGAGTAAGACTTGAGTGTAAATATTGCTGTTCAGTGACACAGTTTGTGCACTGGCTCCATGGCAGGGAGAGCACACATGGGAGATCAAAGGCACAGAGTGGAATCTTGATTGAGCTGCAGCAAAATATTCAACCAACCATGCCAACCACGTTCTCCTGAACAGCCCTTGGCCAGCAGTGACTGGTGTGCTGATGTCACTGGTACAGGTCAACACCTGAACTGGTGCTAATCCAAGTAAGTGTAGCATTGGTTTTGGCTCCATTTCCCTTGGTTTGGATGCTGGCCAAGATGCAGATGTGGAGAAGAGCCCTTCTGGGAAGGGGAGATGATAATCACAGGGATTACAGGAGTCAAGCAAAGGAAATCCTCCTGCATTGTGGTCAAAGGCTGAAGGTGCTGATTCGTCCCCTCTGTTCTGATGAGATTCCACTAGGACAATGCAACCAGCTAACATAAGGATGTGGAGCTGCTGGACAAAGTCCAGAGGAGGCCATGGAGATGCTCTGAGGGCCGGAGCCCCTCTGCTCTGGAGCCAGGCTGGGAGAGCTGGGGGTGTTCACCTGGAGAAGAAAAGGCTCCAGGGAGACCCAAGAGCCTCTTCCAGTGCCTAAAGAGGCTCCAAGAGAACTGGAGAGGGACTTTGGACAAGGAGGAATGGCTTCCCAGTGCCAGAGGGCAGGGTTAGGTGGGATATTGGGAAGGAATTCTTCCCTGTGAGGGTGGGGAGGCCCTGGCACAGGTTGCCCAGAGAAGCTGTGGCTGCCCCATCCCTGGAAGTGTCCAAGGCCAGGTTGGACAGGGCTTGGAGTAACCTGGGATAGTGGAAGGTGTCCCTGCCCATGGCAGGGGGGTGGACTAGATGACCTTCAAAGGTCCCTTCCAACCAAACCATTCCATGATTCAGCAGTCAGGGATCCCCCTGTTCAAATCCACAAGATCTCAATAATTCCCATGCCTGATTTTCCATCTCAGTTGCAGGTCAGGGAGACCAGGAGCAGCAGGAAGCCAAACTCTCCAATGCTCTGAAAGCTCTTTGAGACTCTGCAGCTCAAGAGTTACAACTGTGGAGCAGCACCAAGACTGAGCTCCTTCCCAGAAAGCCCTCACTGCAAACTCCCAGGGCAGACTCTTTTGCAGACATCCTGCTTTTCCCACCCTGTAAAATGTTATTCCAGAAATTCCATATAAACGCCTTTCACATCACATTACATTCCCCCAGCAGAAATAAGCCAGATAAGGAATGTCTGCCCACGAGTGTTGTGATCAGGCTTTCAACACATCTGAACTTCAAAGGGGCCAAAGAGGAAAATCTGCTCATCCCAGCAAACATTTGCTACAGCTCCCACCTCCAGTGTCTTTCAGGTGTCTGATCATCAAATTAATGGATTTCCCCAACCCTTCTTAGGTGGCTGAGGAGCTTCTCCTAAACTCCTCCGAAATGATCAGTGAGGGAAATTAGGAAAAAACCCCAAGCATATGGTTTGAACACAATGGTTTTCAAAGGAAATAACAGCTCTCTGTAGACTCCACATCCTCTAAATCCACTGTGAGAACAGATAAAAGCCACATTGTAGTCGAGTCTCCACCTAAACAACTCAAGCAGAATCTAGGTCAGTGTTCCCTCCTGGGAAATGACGGATTAATCAGTGGTGCTTCCGAAGGGATTTTTGACTAATGCAGTGTTTTTATATAGGAACTGGCAGCCACCACCTCCTGCAACTCAATATTCTCTCAAAGCTTCCAAGAGCCAAAAGTTACACTTGAAAAGTGCTTTTAAGCCCGCTGGAAAAAACTGTGCCCTTATTCCAAGCAGAAACAGAAAGAGGAGATTATTCTTGGTAACAGCACTTCCTACCCAGCACTTCCAACACCAGAGGTGTCTTCTCCTCCCAGGTGGTGACAGTCCATCCACTCAGGGTTCCAGAGCTGCAGATCCAGGAGCCACCAGCCACAGCTCCTGAGGTCCCATCTCCACCTTCAGATCCTGTTTGCACCATCACTGTTCAAAATGGGAACCAGCCACAGGAAGTTTTCTGTGGCACTGGATTTAAGCAGGACCATCTTTGCTGGCTGGAAGAGAAGTTTCTCATCCCAGTTTTTTGGGATATGGTTCCTCTTGGCTGCACTGAAGGAACTTGATGTTTTCTGCCCAACCAGTCCACAGGGACATGTATTAAATCTGACAATATTTGGTGGAAAAGAATCTGAGGTCCAGCGTGAACGTTTTGCTGCCTCCAGAGAGATGAAGGGAGGCAAAGTGGTGGGAGGGGGAGCTTTTCCTATCCAAAAACTAATGTTTTGACTCCATTCCATTCAGAAGAGGAAAAAAAAAAACCAATACCAAAGAACAAACCCTCCTACTAAAAAGTCTTGTTTTCATTCCTTTGTGGAAATCAACCACAGTTTAAACTTCTATTTTTGTACAAAGCAGATTTTCGTTTTCTGGTCATTTATAACTTGCCCTCCACAATCATCTCCCACCTCCAAAGTGCAGGTGACACCAAGGGGAGTCCCCAGCACAAGGGATTCCAGAGCCAGGAAGGGTTTTATTTTCCACCTGTCCCTCCAGCCCAAGGCATGAGTTAATTCCAAAAGGACATGAAAAGCTCTGACTATGAAGACAACTCACAAATATTTTTAGCCTCTATAAAGACAAAAAAATTGAAGGATAACCTGTCCTCTCTCACTGCAGCTTCATCTTACAAATCTGGGATCCAGTTCCATCCCATCTGAGCTTCCCACTCTCCTCCCTCTCCCAGGGCCACAAGTTTTCAGAGCTGGATTTGGGGAAGATGCAGGTTTTGACCCTGGGGAGCTCCTGCATGAGCCACAGCACAGCAGCTGCAAGACCTGGGTCAAAGAAAGGCAAGAAAATGGGCACGAGGGCAGAAGAAATGACATTATTCCTCAATTTTAGCAATTTTACAGCAGCTGGGTATGCACATCTGGGTGTCAATTCTGCCACAGCCACGTGGCTTTTAAATCCCTCTAGGGATGGAGGATCCACCACTGCCCTGGGCAGCCTGTACCAGGGCTGGATAACCCTTCTGGAAAACAATTTATCCCAACATCCAACCTAAACCTCCCCTGGCACAGCTTGAGGCCATTCCCTCTTATCCTATCTCTTTTATTTGGGAGAAGACACCAATTTACGATCTACATTATAAATGAACAAGAACACAAGCCCTGAAGGGGTAACACCCCCCTCCAGCTGCTCTCTGCCCCCCAAAAGCAATGAAGTGGTCACACCCACACTCCCATCCTGTGCTTAGCAAATGTTTCCCATTTGCATCAATTTTATATCCATTTTGCTGGTTTTATTACCCATATCTCTGACCCATTATCTTCTCCAGAGCCTGCAGTCTCTCCCTGGACGAGCCATTTATCTCCAAACCCAAATAAAGAACATTTTTAGGCTGTGCCATTGCATGGGAAAGATGCACTTTAAGTTAACAGCTTGAATTAACAAGGCAGTAAAACTTAAAATGACCTTCTTTGTAGTTCTTGGCATGAGAGGAAGCATCAAGTCCTCCTTTTTTTTGTTAGAATGGCAGAAGATGGTGAATAGAGCACTGCTTATGGTATCAAGTGATCCATTTCAGTTTTACTCTTTAACAAATAGAAGACAAAACCCCTCCTTTTCTTTCCTAAAAGGGTTCCTCTCAGAGAGGCTTTTACTGACTGATAAACAGGGTAATTATATTTTGGCCAGGCTGCCCACAAAGAATCAGTATTCAAACCAACCCCTGTATCCTTCTCAGCTCAAAAGGCTTTGCAGGGACAATCAGGGAAAACGGAGAAACTATTAAAATCACATTTCAACAGGATCATAGTGTTTCTCAGGGCAGGTCCATTAAAGAGATGGACTGATACCTCCATGTCCTGTCAGGATTGGGTTCCTCTACTCAGAGGAAATGGCATGTTCATTTTCCAGGACTGTGCTGCAACCTGACTCTGAATAAACTTCGTATTTCCTCCACCTGGGAGCTCAAACCAAGTCCCCACCTGAGCCAGCAGATGCGCCCCTACATCCCTGTGGAGCAAAGCCTGGCAGCGCCCACTCACCCACTGCCCCAGAGCATCACTCTGGGCCTTTTGGTCACTGCTTCTACACATCCCAAGGGCAGTTTGAGCTCAGCATGGGGAAATGGAGCCCAGCATCCCTCTGGAGGGGCTGCCAGGACTTTGCACCACACAGGAGCAGCCCCTGCTCCAGCCTGGTCCTCTGATCCAGCCCATCTTTCCAGCTATTGATGCTGCCCTTTATTTATCACCCAGTGATCTCCAAGCACATCAAGTATTAATACATTCAGTTTTCAGGTCCCAGTGCAGGACATATCCCCCATCACACCCATCTCACAGACAAGGAGAACATTAAATCCTGGGCTACAGCCACATTTCACTCCATGACACAAGTGAGGACATCAGCCCCAGCGACATCACTGAGTCCAATCACCCCCTCAGAGACAGGATTGGCACCAGGACATTTTTGCCTCCAGCCAAGCCCACACACTCTCCAATATCAGCATGTCCTTGACCAAAGGCAGGATTTGGATTTTTCCCCCTAAGGATTGTTTTACTTCCAGTTGTGAAGGAAGCACATGCCTTGGAGACAGAGCAGCACAGGCTCAGCACTGTTTCCCAGTTAGAAAACCAAACCAATCATTCCCATCTTCAAAAAGCACTTTCAGGTGACAATCAGCACAGAGTTTGATGCACCCCTGGGCTGCAGAGTTCCTGCTTCCCCTTTCCATGGTTCCCACAAAAACAGCAGCTCCCCATTCCAGTTCTCTGCAGTTCCAGTGCTGTCCCACTGTTTCCCTCCTCCTCTCAGCAGCAGCCCCTGAAGGAACAGGAAACTTCTACAGGAGCTTAATGGAAAGTAGCTCCTGAGAAAACAGCTTTTTTCCTAGGAAAACATATCCAAGCACAGATATAAGCACTTGCTGCAGAGGTTCAAGAGTGCAGCCAAAAATGCCAGGAACCCTAAATCATGCTTTTAAAACTCTTCAAATACCTGACAGGTGAAGGCAAGTCTAAACTGAATCAACGCAGAGGCTCTCAAAAAAATAAAATAATTAAAGAAATAAATAAATCACAGCTCAGCTGTTGTTTAATCCTACAAACATTTAGGCCCTCCGGACACCTAAAGCAACTCTAAAGATCTCCAGGTACACAATATTCCACTTCCAGGCAGGTAGGATGAATTTTATTTAGGAGAACTGTGCAACTCAACTCCTATTTCCAGACTTAATCAAGTCATAATGATGGAGGAGACACGCAGGGAATAAGGATTTCCCACATCCCTGTGCCCTCCTGTCAAGGATAAAATACAGACACACACAAACTGAGAGACAAGCATGGATTTGGTATTTCATACCCTCCTTTTTCTCTTCTATTTATGAAAATCCCCTTTGAAACAGGAAGTCAAGATTCAGGACATCCTGAGAAGGATCCCAAAAAGGCATGTGGCAGTTTTTTCTTTAATTAGACCCAAAAGTGAAGGCACCTGTTTAGCCCAAGGGGCTTCGTTACTTAATTGTCTGGGAGGAGTTGGGTGGTGATGCTCCCAAGTGATTCCAGCTGGGAGGAGAAGACTCAGCTGGGTAGGGAAGGCAAAAGAAACTTTTAAACAAAAGCGAGGAAAACAACACAGCTTCTACTCCAAAGCCCATTAAATCCACGAGAATCTTTCAGGCAGCTTCCAAAGATTTTGGATCAGTCCCAGAAGCTGCTTCTCATCCACAACTCACAATGACTTTACTAGAGAGAGAACAAAAGGCCTTTTTGTTCACATTTTCCAGATGTGGAAACTGAGGAACATGGAAAGCTGGTGCAGAGCAGGTCAGGGTGACAGAGCCTGGGACAGGATCACTCCTGCTCACCACAAAACACAAGAGTGGGGGGGGAGACATCCAACCAAACCCATCCCTATCCCAGGGAGCAGGAAGGGTTTGAACTTGTTTTCTCATTACAACACAAAAAAGACAATTTTTAGTGGCAGAAAGTTGTCTCTCTCCAAGGGAGAGCAGAGAAGCAGAGGGTGACATGGTGGATATCAGAGACATCACAGAATTAAGATTCCAGGGGGCACTGCCCTCAGCCAAGTTTATGGATCACAAGGAGAGGAAAACAGCAACATCCACTACAATAAAAGCAAACCATTTGATACATCCACCTGGCAGCACTTAAAAATGACAAAAAGGAGGTTATAAGAAATAAAAGACATACCTTTTGCTGACACTGAAGAGCACAGGACCAAGAGGGAAGAGGTTTGGGCAGAAATGGAAAGGAAAAGCAAGAGCTGTTTTGCTCCAAGGGAACACACCTCTGAACTAGGGATGGTTTCTACATTCTGAGGCTTCACAGCCCCAGGGCTGAGACACTGGCACCAAACACTGCTCAGAATAAGAGGGGGAAGGAGCAGGATGAGCTTTGCATCCGAGACAGCTCTAATCTTCCCTAACTCAGAGCAGCAGCACAGTAGCACAACTGAACCAAGAGGGAGCGAAACCAAACCACAGCTCAGCCTCCCACCCACACACACACCAGGAAATCACAACCCATTAGACTCAAATCAAGGCAATTTGGGGACACAGAGGAGAGAAACACCTCACTAACCTGCTCAGGAAGGAAAGGATGACACTGGAAGATGCCCAGGGCTCCAGCCAGGTCCCAGGAGAGGTGACAAAATTTCAAAGCATAGCACATTGAAGCCCAAAATCCAGGGGTTCAGGAAGACCTGTGCAGACTCCCAGGAAGCAGAGAACTATCCTCCAACTCCCTTGCTGCCCTTAGCAAGTTATTAAATTAAAAATAAACCCTTAGCTCCAGGCAGCACCTCCACCAGAAACCCACTCCAGGGAGGGGAACCAGCACTTATGGGTAATTTTAAACCCACTGCCAGGTGGGGAAAATGAACTGGGCTGGGCTCTCCCATTCCATTAATCTCCTCCAGCTGCCCAGAGATGCTGATGGTCCCACCTGGGCAGCTCTGAGCTCTCAGAGGGGAGTCAGACAAGGGCAGCACCCAGGAAAGGGCTGGTGCCTCCTGCATCGCTTATCCCTATGGACTCCTCTCCTGGGAATCATTTCAGGACTTGTCCTTCAGTGCTCCCTGGTTGTTCTTCACATGGATGATTCCCTCCCTCATCATTCCCCTGGGAGCCTGAGCACATCAGAGCAGCTCCCACAGCCGCACATCAGAGCAGCTCCCACAGCCCCTCGCCCACCAGGCAAACCAGGAGTGAGGGGCTTGACAAACAGTTCTGGTTCAGAGGGGTAAAAGGTCCATCTGTCCTTCCAGAGTGACCCCAACAACAGTCCAGGATGCAAGAGGGACAGAGCTACACTTGGCTTTTCAGTCATGAACTAAAGGAAAGGGAGACAAGTCAAAGGGAGGTTGGACAGGGCTTGGAACCACCTGGGATAGTGGAAGATGTGCCTGCCCATGGCAGGGGGTGGGACTGGGTGGGCTTTAAGGTCCCTTCTAACCCCAACCATTCTGTGATTCCATGATCTCTGACTCCAGACACAGTTACAACAGGTATCAGTGCCTTGGGACTGATAGGAATTCCCAAAATCCAACCCTACCCCCACCTTCCCCAAGTTACACTGCCATCACTCCTGATTTGGGGTGGAGGAGGGAAGTTGAGCACCGACTTGTGAATGTGGCAGTGTTTCAACAACACAAAAGCTGCAGAGTTGAGAAACTGAGGGTTAATTTTCTACTGGAAAAGGGAGAGGAGAGCTCAGCCATGAGAATGTACAGAAAGGCAGCCCTGGCAGCTCTGGCTGTGTTGTTCCCCATCCCAAGCTTCTCTCCAAGTCCAAGTGCTTTGAAGCACAGGAATACACACTTATTAACTTGTAGTAATTACTGCTTAAACTCCAGGACTCAATGTATAGGGTTGCAGAGAGAACTTCAAAATGACAGCAAAGTGCTGCTTAAACTAAAACCCAAAACAAACCAGGGGGAGGGAGAGTGAAAAAAGGGAAAGAACCCCACATTTATTAGACATATGAGCCCTCATAATTCTGAACCAGCCTTGGGAGGTTGGAAGCCTGGTCCCAATTTATTAAAAGCAAGGGCCAGCAGTGCTGAGAGTGAGCTAAAAACATGCAGAACAGAAGATGAAACACACTGAGCTACTGGATGCGGTAGTAAATCCTTCACTTTGTTAATTAATTAGTTTTCATGCTAAAGGTGAGGTCAGATGTACACAGAGCCCATGGAGTGAGTCTAAATGATTTTTGTGATCAAAAGCTCCATCTTTTAGGCTTGCAGCCTAAATAAGCCAATTTTTCTCTTTTTTTAACCAACCAGTGATCTGGTTAAAGCTTTGCTCAAGGGACACACTGGTCCTGCCTTGTACTAAGCCCAGCCTGTGCAGGTCAGCTTTGCAAACAGCATCTCCCACAGAGCCAGGCTGCACTCAGAAATTATCCTATTTTCTGGAGAGTTTCTGGGGTTTTTTTCTCAAAAAGAAGGAAAAATGGAGACTGATGAATGTGGTTGTGTCTCAAGCATTTCCTACCAGCACTGGGTTGGTGCTGGAGGAGCTCTGCCACCACTTCTCCCCCGTGCAAAGTCAAAAACCATTCCCCACCTCCCAGACTGGTGGCATTGCTTGGATTCACCCTGCTGATGGAGCACAGTCCCACCTTATAAAGCTCCTTCTCTGCAGGGCCCTGTCTTTGCCACAAATCCTGTCCTTTCCTGCCAAACCCCTGCACAGGGAACAGGAATGTTCCTCCTTTATCTTCTTCCACCTGCACTTCTTCTTCTCCCGGGATAAGTGGGAAAGCAGCAGCCTGTGTTCTGTGAGAGGTGAGAATGGTGTGGGTTGGGAGGGACCTTAAAGCTCATCTCATTCCACCCCCTGCCATGGGCAGGGTCACCTTCCACTAGACCAGGTTGCTCCAAGCCCCGTCCAACCTGGCCTTGAACACTTCCAGGGATGAGGCAGCCACAGCTTCTCTGGGAATTCCATTCCAGCCCCTCACCGAGAGGAATTTCTTCCAAATATCCCACCCAAATCTCCCCATTTCCAGTGGGAAACCATTCCCTGTGTCCTGTTGCTCCAGGACAACAGCTTTTCTCCAGCCTTGCCTTTGCAGACCAACAGCAGAGCTCCTCTGGAGAAACCTCCCACCACCCAGCAACGGTGTTGGCTCTGCTTTTGGAAGAGCAATGAAACTCAGAATTGCCAAGATTCCAAGTTTTCCAGCAAAATATGGCCAAGACAAAGCCAGCTATGACACCCCTAAAATATGCTGTCTATGGATGCTGGAGGGCTCCATGGAAACTGCAGAACACACCTCTGGTATGTGCAGTCTGTGCAATTTTTTCCAAGATCGGAGCCCATTTTCATGGGATTATAAATCAGCTCTAATAAACTTAATTCTCAGCACAAAAAACTCCCTAATAATAAATTTTAAAACATATTTTAAAAAAAAAATATATATATTCTTGGGGTCATATTCCACAGGTTCTGCTCATGAAATGTTGTCCCACAGTTCTCTGGCCAGGCAGGGCAGGACAATACTGGGAATTCCAAATGAAATCTTGCAGAAAATGGGCTCAGATTCAATAGTCTGGACTCAACATATAGGAAAATAGGAAAGGGAATGACTGCCCTTGGCAGGTCAGCTTTGATCCTGCTGCTGAACCCTGCAGAGTGTTCACACACCACTGAGATGGGTGTGCTGAGTAAACACTGAGGAGCAAATCTGTGCAAGGATTAATGGAATTTCCCAACATTTTCAGGCTCAGGCACTGGATTTTCAACCTCCCTCAGGAAGTCTGGGAGCACAAATTCCTGCAGGGTGGTAGAATCCTCGTTCTTTATCCTTTAGACACTTTAAATAACAGTTTGGGAATCAGCATGGAATTTTGTCTTTTTTTTTTTTTTCACTCAGAAAATGAGGTCCCCAGAATTTTTCTTGTGAAAAGATTATGGTTTTGCATTATCATAGAATCCTGAAACGGTTTGGGTTGGAAGGGACTTTAAAGCTCATCCAGTTCCACCCCCTGCCATGGGCAGGGACACCTTCCAGTAGACCAGGTTGGTCCAAGCCCTGTCCAACCTGGCCTTGGACACATCCAGGGATGGGCAACTTTCAGCCAGAGACCCTGGGAATTTGCAAAATTACCTACTCCAAATGTAGGCAACTGCAAATTCCCGCTTCCAGCTGTCAACTCCCCCTTTTTTTTCATACCCCAGACCTGCAAAGCACCTTGCTTTGCTTTGCTGGCAGACAATGACTTTGCCCTTGGCTTTGTTGTGCCCTTCCCAACTCTCCAAAAATAGCCTTATTTTTTCCACTTGGAATTTATTTTTAGCCATTACATTCCTTTCATCAAAGCAGGCAGCAAACATATTTAAAGATATTTATCTTCCTTTAGTGGTCTGACTCTGACCTTACACAGAATCCCAGACTGGTTTGGGTTGGAAGGGACCTTAAAGCTCATCTTGTTCCACCCCCTGCCATGGGCAGGGACACCTTCCACTGGACCAAGTTGCTCAGAGCTTCATCCAACCTGGCCTTGAAATAAATTGGGAATAAACTCCCTGAAATCCACGTATTGAATGGGGGTAAAAGTAGCACCACCCTCTCCAGCAGGAAATGCTGCCACAAATTGTCCCAGTTTAACTTCATAGAGAAGAACTTTAACTCATCATTTCTGTGCTTGGAGGCTGATTTGACTCTGTAAAATCTGCCAAAACTGGGGGAAATGGCATTTTCAGTCATGCACAGGTCTGATTTTCTGTTGGGAATGTTGGTAGCTGCAGTTAAAAAGTACAACTTGCTCTACACCAGTAAGTTTGGAGAAAATGCTTCAAACACAGGAAACACAACATTTTTGTCTGAATGATGAACAGGTTCATCTCAGAGGGAGAGTGCCATAGTTTGTGCTGATTGCATGACAAGAATTCCATGTGAATTCCATGTAAAAAGGCAAATATCAGGGAGGTTTTCAGCATCCAAACCTCCTCCAAAACCCTCTGCAAAACTCTCAGGAACAGATGTGAACCAAAGGTAGCAGCAGCACCTGAGCTGGGTGGGTTTCCACATGCAGCAAATATCAGAGTTTGCAGAGAAAAGAGCCAAGAAACAGCAGGGAAAGGTTGAAATTCAAATAAAACTCAATACCCAGAAGCTGGGGAATGTCAAATAGTGCCACTGCAGCACCATATTTTCTTTCATTTTGGACACAGTGTGAGCCAGACTTTACAGGAGGAACAGAACTCTGGTGTCATCAGAGTTTTCTGACACCACAGCTCAGGAAATCAGGTCAGTCCAAGCCTCTGCACAGTCAGGCTTCCCAGGTAGGACCAGCATAACCCAAATTCCTAAATAAACACAACCCTCTGTGCATTAAAAGATGGGAAAGTGTCTCCCAGAAAGCTTCACCTGCCACGCGGCCACTGGAGGTGGGAATGCTGTTGGAATGCCAGGAGATGTTGCTGCCCACCCACTATCCCACACCTCTGTCCTGCCTGTCCTCATCACCACGTGCCCTCTGGGACCCCCCAGCAAAGCCCAGGCAGTTCTCAGCTCCCACTCTGGGGCTCTCCTAACTTTTAAGCCATTCCTTCAGCCTCACAGCCCGGTACCTGTTGCTCCCCGGGGATTTTTCGACCCAGAGGGAGCAATCCCAGGTTGGCCTGATGTTCCTGCATACTCAAAAGGGTTTCACTTGGATGAGCTGGTAAAATTGAAAGGAAAGAACAAGAAGAGAAAGTTGAGTTGGAGGAGGAGGAGGAGGAGAAAAACCTTTTTCCATCACCAGCCCATGGGGGGTTCCCAAGGTCCCCTCTGTGCCAGCACCAAAGCCCTGCCCAGCTACAGCCCCGCATCTCCTCCCAGTCCATCCCAGTTTAACACCCTGGGAAGTGCCCCGAGTGCTCTGCCTCATTCCCTTTCTCTTCCCAGCTGGAACTCCCTTTGTGGCACTACAAAGCTCTGGCACAGGTCCCCCTCTCCCTACCAATGGAGCCTCGGGAATACTCCCTGGATCCCTCAGCGGCAGCCAGGAGATAAGATGCATTCCTAGAGATTTAGGGACTTGGAGAAGGGGGAGGTCAGCAATTGATGTGGATTTCTTCCAACTCTGGAATCTTGCAAAGGTGAGAAAACAGAACAAACAGAAGAGAAAGGATCTCTGTGATCTCAGAACAAAACAAAGCTGGGGATGATTTCAAATTTCAGTGTTTGCATCATCCCTTTCTCATCTGCCCTTGAGCAAAGACAGATAGTGAAATACCTCTGAAATAAGAAAAAATATTTAACATTTCAAATGCTGGGCAGTAGCACCAGGTATTTTATCTCAGCAGGACAAAAGGTCCATTAATCATGTGGCACTATTTTATGCACCATCTCTTATCTCCCCATTGCTCCCTGAGCTCCCTTTTACAGGACATCTGTGACAGCAGTAAAATATTGATTCATATTATTATATACCAATGGTCTTCACTGAAATTGCTGTATTATTTAGAAAAATTGGAACACAGGCATGTGTTTGCCCCAGAATGCAGCCAATTCCAGGGTGGGATCTGCCCAGCAGCAGAGCATTTAGGATAAGAAATGGAAAATCCTCTAACAATGAGGAAAACTCACAGAATCACAGAATGGTTTGGGTGGGAAAGACCTTAAAACTCATCTCCTTCCACTGGACCAGGTTGCTCCAAGCCCCATCCAACCTTGGACACTTCCAGGGATGGGGAATCCACAGCTCCTCTGGGCATCTTCTTAAAATATAAGGCCTGAAGGAAGGTGGGATTTAAGGACAGAAGTAGGAGTTAAGACAGAATTACCCAAAATCCCTTCTTGCTTGGGAAAGTCCTGCCAGACCTTTGGAGAACACAGCTGAGCAAGACCCTGACTCCTCATTAGCTACAGGAAAAGATGAATGTTCATTTGCATATTTTAGAGCTCAGCAGACAAGATCCCCCAGTCATCAGTTTTTTCAGTGCTTTTATTATAGTTGTTGCTGAATCTCTTGGCAAGAAAGTCCATTCTCTGACATGTTAAATAGGGGGTGTGGTTATGCCTGGATTGGGAACAAGCAGATAAAGCTGATTTTTAGGAATCTCAGCAGGGGAAACCCCAAATTCCTACTTCCCATCAAACAGCCACCAGCAGGGCTCGATCCAGCTGCAGAATCCCAGCTCACACCACAAAGGAGATGCTGAGCTCTGGGCTCAGCTTAACCTCTGCAACACCACCCCACTAAAAATGTTTCAAACAGCTTCCCACTGGAAAGGTGACCTTACAACATGTGGGAATTGGTGTTTATGGAGGGGTTTAACTGTATCCTCCAGCTAAGAGCAGCATCCCTGTGGCCATCCCTGGGGAAGCAGCTCCCAGGCTGTGGGGTCACCTCATGGTAAAGCCACATGGAGGATCGCATCCCACCAGGACCCCACCCAGGGGATGGAGATCGAGGGTTGGGATGGGCAACTGCTGCAAGGAAACACTGGAAAACAGCTTCAAGGTTATTAATAATGAATAAATAATAAATAATAATGAATTCAGTTAATTAAATAAAACTTAAATTAGTTATCCATTTTAATAATAATGGAATTAATTAATTAAAATTACACAATGATAAATTAATAATAATTAACCAGCCTTTGCAGTGCTGAGGCTGCAGACTCCTGAATTATTCCAGGTGCTGACACATGGACACAGCAAAGGGGTGTTGGAGCAAACATGGCCATGGTGGCAGGGGTGGGAGGTGCCACCAGACCCTCTGAGTCTCCACACATGATCTCAGGAAGTTTGAAGCTATTTTTTGGAGCACTGGGGAGATCCAAGAGAGATTCAGGGCACCGCTCCCATGAGAGGGCACTGGCTCCACACATACCCTCTGCTGGGAACACACAGAGCTGTCCATGGATAACATGGACCATTTGAATAGTGCAAAGTAGGGGCTTGCTGGAAGGAGAAACAGAGTGTTCATGAAGTAATGACCTTCCAAGAGATGGAGACTGATGAGTTCTGGAGCCATGGCTGTGCCGTCCCCCCCCCTTGTGTCTAAACTTATGCAATGATTTATTTGCATCCTGCACGAAAACAAATGGATGTTTTACATATTTATATCATAAGATAAAGTGATATTTAAGCCCATCAAAGCCACGGCAGATCTGGAGGCGATTACAGCAAGTGTTTGCTTAGCTGAGGTCACGGCGCACTCGGTGCGGGTGAGGCTCCGGGTCTGCTCCGCACATGGGAGTGTGTGAGGAAGGTCAGCACAGGCAGGCACAGGCTCCAAATCCTGGCTTTCCAAGAGTGTGGACAGCTCAACCAAAACTGAACCTGGCTCCTTGCATCGGGCCTTGGGACAAAATGTTGGTCAAGGGGATAAATGTTGTGCCGTTTGCAGAATCAGAAGTTGAGTTTGTGGAGTTTAAAGCTTTTTGTCTCTGATGGAAAGGCATTTTGTGTCTGATCTGTAAGTCCTGAGAGGAGCAGCTGGGGGAGCTGGGGGGGCTCAGCCTGGAGAAAAGGAGGCTCAGGGGGGACCTTCTTGCTCTCTCTAACTGCCTGACAGGAGAGAGGAGCCAAGTGGGGGTCAGGTTCTGCTCCCAGGGAACAAGGGACAGGGCAAAGGGAAACGGCCTCAAGCTGTGCCAGGGGAGGTTCAGGCTGGACATCAGGAGGAATTTCTTCATGGAAAGGGTGGTCAGGCATTGGAAGGGGCTGCCCAGGGAGGTGGTGGAGTCCTCATCCCTGGAGGGGATCCATCCATGGAACAACTGGCTGTGGCACTCAGTGCTCTGGGCTGGGTGACAAGGTGGGGGGATCAGTCACACGTTGAACTCGATGATCCTGGAGGGATTTTCCAACCTCAGTGATTCTGTGATTCCACGAAACAGGGGGCAATTCTGTCCAGCAGTTTCTGAAATCTGCCTCAGGACCTGCACAGATTCCATTGTCCTGGGACTATGATTCCCTCAGTTCTCATCCCTCAGCTGAGCTCTGGTGACAGGCTGGACAACTCCTCCTGAGCCACTGGAAGTGGAAAGAAGCCCATTCCAGAGCACCCAAGTGATCCATACTCCAATGGACAGGCAGGCGTTAGTCTGGATCACCTGGACTGCTCACAATCACATCAGAGATTGGAAGGGTGGAAAAAGTAACTGCCAGATTCAGAGAGACACGACGACTTCTGGTTTGGGATAATGCTCCAGCAGTTTTTCCAGGTGCAGGTTCAAAGTCCTGGAAGCCAGGGCTCTGATTTGAGAAGCTGAGAGCTGTCTGCAGCACAGGACACAGATCCTTCACTCTGCAGACCTGGCATGCCCAGGGCTGGCCTTAGAGAGATTTTCCTCTTTGGCACCTGAGGTTACACACTAAACCACATGGTTGGTCAGGTGCCCCTGTGGAAATGGGCACAGGATAAAGGGGATGTAACACTTCCCCCTGGAAAGCCTTGCAGTGCTGGTGGCTGGGCAGAGGCTACAAAAGCCAGGCATGACCAGGGATGATCCAGCCCAACAGTGTACTGGGATAGACTGGAAATACTGATTCCCTGCCTCCCCGGCTGTGTCAAGGACACTTTCCCAACATCCACCCCATGGGAAACCCAGAGCAATGCTGATGCAGAGGGATGTCCCTGGTGCATTCCTTGCCACTTAACTAAATGTCATCCCACTTTTATTTCTGTCTGCTCCCACTGAAACAGCAAATTCCTGCTCTTATACCAGAGCCCAGCAAAGCCCAACACTGAAAAAGCCAAACTCTCCCTTAAACAGAGTCAGGGACTTGCCTGATTTTCCAGCCTTGCAAAGACATGTCGTGAGCTTCCACCCTTTCCACTCAGCATAACTGACTGTGCAAAGCCAGCTGGGATTTGCAATCCCTGAGAGAGGCAGAGCTGCTCTGGGATCTCATTCCCAGACACATCTGGGGCCCTGACAGCACCGGCACAATGCAGAACTGCAAACAAGCTGCCAGGCCGGGAACATTCCTCCTTCTGTTTAATGGGATGTTGAAATGAAAACCATATCCTTATCTTCCACCTCTCCTGTCATCCCATCTCCCTGCAACTCATTCCCTTTGCCCAAGCTCCTTCTGGCACCCGGGGCGTGCAGGAAGGGCAGCGCTTGTGGTGTGTCTGCACGGGGCACGTCACGTTCTCCAGCTGCAGCAGCCCAGCGAGCACATCCCTAATGAATCCCGTGTGTGCCATGGAGAAGACAAGAGGCTCCCTCTCCCTCAGCAGCCTGAGCCTTCATCACCGTGGCTCCAATGTCAGCACGATGAAAACACCCTCACCGAGCTCGTTATCAGCCTGTCTGGGGTGGGATCGGAGCAGCCACAGCTGCTGCTCCAAAGAGGGGATTAACCACTGCTGATAGGAGGTCTCCTTTCAAACAGACTCACTGCAGGTGGAAAACCTCCCGACAGCCCAAGAGTTCACAAACCACAGGAATTTTTGGCAAGTCTTTTCCTTAAGTGCCAGCCAAGGTGACTACAGGGCCGCTGGCTCAACGCTCCGAACACCTCAGTGATGCTCTGGGATGGACAAGGCCAGGGCACAAAAGCTCTGCTCAGAGCTGCCTCTTCTCCTCTCCTCTGAAAAATGTACTCGAAAACAGGAAAAGCCTGAAAATTTAACAGAAAAGCTGCAGACTTGTCTTTTTGGTCTGTCTCAGCAGCACGAACAGGTTGGAGCAATCTGTCTGGGTCACAGTCTCTCTACCACGGAAAAGTCATTATTTGGTCTATAAAGGGATTTTGATACCAAATACGTGAAAGCACTAAGACTTCCTGTAGCCAAACTCCTGCATAAAACAGAAAAAAGGCAGGGACTTCAAACAGCATCTTTTAAAAACTTTCCAGCAGATAAATTAAGAGCTGTGTTTTTAAAGAAGCCAAGGGAACCGGGGCTGCCCCACAGTGTTTTGCTGATTTTATTTGGGAAATGTCATGTTTCACACCACCTACACTCACTAAGAAGGGCTCACCAAGAGCTTTAAGCAAATTTATTTGCTTAAATGGCAGAAAGGGTGAATCCAGACTGGATGCAGCCAGGATTGGGGTGCAGATTCTCCACCCCACTTAACACTGAGCTCTGTTGTCCTACCTCCCAACAGCTCAGCAGACCGAAGATGCATGTCTTTGGGTAAGACACGGCACTGGTGAAAGTAAGACATGTTTCCCCACTCACAGCAAAACCCCAGTGCTGACTCTGCAAATGTCCCTCTGTCCATCTCTACCCTAAACCCTGTTTTGGGGGAAAAACCTTCTCATGGCAGGTGCTCTGGTCAAACTCCATCACTTGGACATACCTTGACCTCTCTGCGAGGCTTTGGGCAAGGCTGTGTGTGGGCACTGAGGGTTTGATGGGGTTTCCTGAGGTGGACACGAGCTGTGTGGGAAGAGGATGGAGACTAGCACGCTTGGCTTCCCAATATCCAGGGAAAAGACAGACCTTTCAGGATCTGCCCTTGTGTTTCCAAGACTTGTTTCACCAGACTGTACCAGCACAGCCTGTGTTTAACTGATCACACAGAAACACCGCTCAACCACAATCCATTTGGGACATAAATGGGCAAATGACCTCAAATAAAGGCTTCACAGTCATTTCCCCCAACCAGTCCAACCCCTTTAATATGTTCTTGCTCAGCCTCCGTGTTCTTGGCAAGTCTAGTCCCGACTTTCCAACTGCATCCCCCGAACCCTCTGCACAGCCCTCGGAAAAGGACAGATTTCATCATTCTTATCTGAGCTCTGTAGACAACATTTATCTTCCCTGACAGAAATCAGCTTGATTTCCGAACAAGAAGACAAATTAAAAGGCCACGAGGCCCAGGAGGGCCTGGACTGTTTGAGCTGGCGCAGTCAGGGGTGAAGTCCTGGAGCCCAGCATTTGTTTCCAGTTTGTCCCTTTGCACGTGGTGCACTGGGACTGTTCCAACACGTCGGTGCTGACGGGAGACGGAGCAGATCCAAGCCCTGTACACGGAGCACAGACCTGGGGGGCTGCAAATGTGAGGTCTGGGAGATGGGAACTCCAAGCCCACCCCATCCCAGCTCCCCCCACCCTCCCCACACCGCTGTGGCCATCCTGGAGCCACGTTTCTGTTGGCTCCTGTGCCGGCTGGGATGCAGGACAGGGATGAAATAATCTTTGGACATGCTGGACATGGACAGCAGGAGTTTGCTTGCAGTAGTGCTGCACCAGCAGGTCCCACAGGGCCTTAGGGAAGAGAAGAAAGACTATTTGCTCCCTTTCAAGGCTGGAGAAATGGCTCAGTCCATTCTGACCTGGCAAACCCCATTCTGGATTGCTTCCTCTGCTGTACCATCCTAAATGGTTTGAGTTGGAAGGGACTTTAAAGAACAACTTGTTCCACCCCCTGCCATGGGCAGGGACACCTTCCATTAGACCAGGTTGCTCCAAGCCCATCCAACCTGGCCTTGGACACTTCCAGGGATGGAGTTGGTGCCCTGCTCAACATGGGAATGATGGAGCATGTTCCTAAAGCCAGCACTGAAAGGGAAGAGGGGTTTGGGAAATAATCTTGTTTCCCACAGGTTTCTGGCTCCCAGAACCAGTCCCAAGCTGGTTTGCAGGGAGCAAACAAATCCCATGCTGGGCACCATATGGTCCAGATACATCTATCAGCTGGGACAATGCAATACAAGTCAGGATTCAGACAGAGCTGGAATATCCCCATTTGTGGGATAAGTGTGGCAGGGACAGCAAGAGAAACAAAGCAAATTCCCTGCCTGAGCTGGAGATCCTGGTTTTTCAGCCTAGATTCGTATTTTTTAGGGAACCATCTGGCCCTGCACAGCCAGATTCTAAGTAGGAGGGAGGAGAAGGATAAGAGGCACCTGATGCACTCTCTGAGCACTGTACCTTAGTTAACACCCCTTTCTGCATCAAATCCCTCGTTTGACCCAGTCTGAGCTGCTCCCTGCAGCACGAACAGCCTCAATACCCAGCTCAACATGAGTCCATCACACGCTCCGTGCCGTGCCAGAGATCTGCAGCCAGGCAGAGCAGCCCAAAAAACACAGTGTCCTGCCATGGAGAGGGTGTCTCCTCTGACCTTACTCTATCAAAGCTTCCAGGTTTTGTTTGCTTGAACTCTCAGTTTCTTCTTTATGGCTCCCTGGAGGTGACACACTCAGCACACACTCTGCTCCCATCGCTCCGAGATCAAACAGCCAGACAGGCTCTGCAGGGGCCAAGAGAGCCCTGCCAGCACCGTGCAAAACAGGTCCTGGTGAAAGCAATTCCCAAGGAAACAGCCCAGAAGGCTGCCCTGCTTTTAAAAAGCCCCTCGGGAGAAGTTTCCAAGCACATTCCTGCTGAGCAGAGTGGCCTGGGCTGGGTTTATCCCAACGGCAGGTGCAGCGCACAGATCACACTCCCCCAGCCAGATCCAGAGCCTGGAGAGGCACCTGGAAGTTTGGCACGTGGAGCCCCAGCACCACTGAAGTGTTTCTGCCTTTGGCTGAGCTCAGCCTCCAAATCCAGTCATCCATGGTGCCTTTCAGCCAGAGAGCTGCTCCTCTGCCTAACAGAGACCTTTTATTTCACTCTGCAATTAAATGAACATGTGCAGGACTGATCCAAGAGATCAGTTCACTCCAGGGGGTTTTTCTTTCCTTCAGGGTACACTGCCTGGTTTTCGGTTGGCACACACATTTTGCTCACACAACATTCGGCTGGTGGGTTTTGGCAGCAGTTTTCCAAAGATCTGGAAAGGAGCAGGCACCAAATGCTCATAAACTGTGCATGAACAACTCAAGCTCCATGGAAAATCCCAGCTGCTACTCCTCCCTGTTGTATCATGTGCTCTGAGCTCAAGTCAAGTAACAGCCCAAAGAGTCCAACCTTTGTAGAGAACTTCCAGCAATGGGTTCCTTCTCCACCATCCTTTGAAAACAACCATCACCAACCTTGAAGCCACAATAATAAAATTATCCATGAGTATCTTCTAGTGTAGGGGCAGCTGAAGTTCCAGCCTGAGGGATTGCCCTTGGAAACATTTCCAAATAGACAGCTCCAAGCAGTGGGAGTTCACCACACTGGCAGAGCCTGACTTAACTCCCCAAATTAGAAGCTGATTTTTTTTTTTTTTTTAAGGAAGTGACCTTAAATGACACGCTCAGTGCAACACATTAAATCCATCACAGTGCCAAGACTTGACTTCAGCTCTCCTGGTTTCTGTTCCCTGATCCCAGTCTTTTCCTCGCGTTTGGTCCCTTACACATCATTGTAACAAGAAGGTAAAGGCTCCACCACACCAACAAGCTCAACTCACTTGTGTTCAGTGCATTCCCTTCCTGCCTGCTCAGGAATCTCATCTTTCTCAGCAATGGGTCACATTCCAGCCCCCAACTCCATGAAAATTCCCTCAAGCCAGCCCAAGGTTTGGCTTCTGTAGAGGTTTCCATGGGCAGATGTGCAGAGGGGGAAGAAATGAGCTGCTGCCCTGACAGAAAAGCTGAACAAGGCAAGACAACCCTGTGCAGAGGTGGTAGGGCCATCCACTGCTGCAGAAGCCAAACTAAAAGGAGGAGCTGCCTCAGGCAGGAAATGACTGATGGACTCAACTACCCAGAGGATGGAGCTTGTGGCTTTAGGGATCCCCTGAAGGACAATTTGTCCCCTCTCCTGATCTTGATTAAAAAATTCCATGGGCAGGCATCAATATTTCCCATCAGAGAGAAAATGGAGGGATATTGGAGGTAATCCCTGATGCCAACCCCATCCCTGGCAGGATTTTGCCCAGAGTTTGGGGGGAAAGTCAAGGGAGGTTTGTCAGGACCCTCAGCGGTTCCCAGCAAGGAGCTGTGATCCTCACTGGCTGGCCCAGCAGGATGCAGGCCATGGATTTTTGGAATGCTCCTGGGAAGAGCAGCCCTGCTGTGCTTCAAGTGGAGCTGCCATCAATTTTAATGCTATTTTGCAAAAATTCCCACTGCTGATGGGAACAAAAGCCACATCCTGCCATGGCTCCAGTGGAGCAGCAGGAAGTGATGATGGACGTTCTGAAGGCACAGAGGCCCTTTACAGAAAGGGCCAGGGAAGAACAAAGAGAATAATCATCCCAGAAGGATGTGGGTCAGGAATATGACATTGCTCAGGAATGGCACAGACAAGAGGGATACAGCTTCTCTGCAGGTTGGGAACACACAGCACTTCCCACTCACTATTCTCCAGTATTTTTTCAGGTGTTGAGGTAAAAAAGCAATACTTTAGACCTTTCTCTATTTCTTACAAAGATTCCTGCAAATTAATGATGGTCAAAGCAAGCACAGTCCCAAGTCTGCCCTACCAAACTGAACCAAGGATCACTTGGCATAAAAACAACCCAAAAATCTGTATTTAAAAAAATTAACCCTTATTTAAAGTCCAATCACAACCCCCAATAGCATCATCAACAACTTCAGTCCATTTTCCAGGACACTCCTCATGTCTCCCCATTTCACTGGGACTTTCAGGGTTACCTCCACCCTGCCCAGTGCTCAGGGTTCACCAGACCATGGCAGCTCCAGTGTTGCTGGAGTGTCCAAATTTATGGAATACACATTTCCCCCTCCCTGCCCCAAGAACTTAATGCCTGGAGTAAAAGCAAAACCTCCTGAAAGGAGGTTGTAGTGAGACTGGGGTTGGTCTCTTCTCCCAGGGAACAAGTGACAGGACAAGAGGAAATGGCCTCAAGTTGTTACAGGGGAGGTTTAGGTTGGATACTGGGAAAATTTCTTCATGAAAAGGGGTATCCATTCCTGGCACAGCTGCCCAGGGCAGTGGTGGAATGCCCATCCCTAGAGGGATTTAAAAGTCATGTGGATGTTACCTGGGGACAGGGGTTAGTGGTGGCCTTGGCAGTGCTGGGGGATGGTTGGACTCAGAGCCTTTTCCAACCCAAATGACTCTGTGGTTCTACAGCAAAAGAATAAACCATGTCTTTGGGTCAGTGTGGTCACCACACCCCACAGCACTTGAAGTACCAGCTCAGCCCAAGCCTGATCCTGCAACAAACCATTCCCAGCCTCCTAGAAGGGTAGTCAGTCCTTCCCCAAAATTGACTGAGGTGTATCCACAAAACATTCCATCAGCTGAGCTCTGACCCAGGAATGCCAAGGCCGAGGAGCAGGGACTGCCTCATTTTGCTTTTTAAGGGCTTTTCTCCTGTTGTTGGACATGTTGCTTTGTTTATCCATCTGTTTGCAATTCTGGTGAGGTTTGGGAGTTTTATAGTTAATGAGGAATTGCTTGAAGCACCCCAAGCTATTATGAGTGGGAGAAGGGGTGGGGGTTCTTGGAAGCTGTTGCTGTGGAGAGCTGAGCACAGTATATTTCCTACAAGGCCCTTTAGGTTTGAGTCACAGCACTGGGGTCCTCCAGGGGATCTCACAGAAGTCTCTGCTCAGCACAGATGTCCCCATTTCCCTGCTTCTTTACTCAAAAGGCCTTCCAGCTGGATCCATCCCTCCTGGCCCAACTTATCCCAGTGCCACCTGGATGGGGATGGTTTCCCATCCTGCATCACCAGCCCCTCAAATGCCTTGGGTTTGTTATACACCCTGAAATCCGCTCACCACTTGTCCTGTGCTACTGTGAAAGGGAAGGATTCACTGAGTTTATTACAATATAAAAAGTAGAACTGTGATTCAAGATGAGGAATGGAAAGATCCTCAGCAACCCACGCACTAGTTTGGCTCCCATTGACTTCTCCATCTGGATCCCACCCAGCTGAAAAGCTGTCTGGTAGCTCCCAGAGCTCCCCAGGGAAGAGTGATCCTACTCAGGTCCTTATCCTGGGTGTAGGATCAGCACAGCCTGTCCTTTTCTGACCATTCTCTCCCTGTGGATCAACTCTTGATCCAAATCTCACCAGCCTGTGGTTTCCTCTGCTTCATGAGTTTGATACTGAACTAAAATATGTTGGTTCTATTTGTTGAAGGATTAATCCTCTCCCTGCCTGGCTCTGGGAACGCTCGTGCCCCTCGGTCATGGTTACACTGAGTCACTTCTTGGCCAGACACAAGCAAAACTCTGCTGAATGGACCAGCAAAGCCAAAGGCCCAGCTTGGGCCTTAATTTGATGACAAACAAATCATTCATCTGTTGTGACTGAAGTGTTCACAACAGAGGGAGAAGAAAAGGTCCAGGCTCTGTGCACAGCCTCTTCCCTTTGGAAACTGTCCTTCCCACCATGGAGAGCACTTGTGACTGTCACTCTGTGCTTTGCACAGCTGTGTAGGACAGCAATGACCTTGAGATGATTCATATGGCAGTAATATGGGAACTTGGGGTTGAATAACCTCAGATTTGGGGGGTCTGAGATTGAGCAACTCTGGGGTGTTTTATTGTTATAAAAATCAGGCAAAATGCTGCAATATCATCCATTGGGAGCAAATCCCTGAGAGGTATTCACTGCTGGAAAGGGATGGGAAGGATGCTGGTGGGTCTGAAACTCTCCTTTAGCATCTCCACAAGGGTAAAGGGGATGGAGGAGGTCACAGCTCTTAGTGCACAACCAACAAACCACCTGCACAACTCACTTCAACACATCCACGGCTTCTGGCAATGTGGGTGAAAGCACTGTAGCTCAAAATAACACACTAAAAATGCTAAAAGCACAGAAATGCCAGATCATGGAGTTGGAGGGATTCCATGAGGGAATATTAACCTGGCTTCATTTTAGCCACCAGAAACTGGGCATCTGGGTACACCAGAGCTGCTACAGGAACAGAGGTAAGTCATAAATAACAGGGCAGAAAGAAACAAGAGGGGCAAAGAACAGACACACTTTTGGCTGAGACCTGGAAGGAGGTGAAGGCAGACGCTGCTCCTGATGGCAGGAGCAGGAAAGAACAAACACTGGCAGAGCCAGGAGTTGGACTCGATGATCCTGACAGATCCCTCCCAACTCAGCATGTTCCATGATTCCGTGACATACTGTCACTTGCTCCCTGGCTCTGTCTGGAGTTGGTTGGGCTTTATTTTGCCAGGAATTAACAGGACAAAAGAAAAACTCACAGCAATACAGCAGCAAAGTGGAGCTTTCCCTATCAGTGGGAAGGAGACAAAGCCTCTCCCTGGAGCCCAAGGCAAACCCCAGGGCTGAAGGGCAGCCTGAGCCCCCTCTTGTTCCAGCCCCCTGTACTCAACACCACTGTCACGACACAGCCCATCTACCCCAGAGCAATTCCTGCTGGATGCTCTGTGTGGAGTGTTGAGGAATACCCAGGAGGGCAGGATATGGGCAGGTTTGGTGTGACTGGCAGCTGTCAGGGCTGCAGCCACACTCACCTCTGACCCAGCAGCCCCTGAAGGATCCAATGGGATCAACAATCCATCCATCCCAAGCTCCTGCAAAGCCTCCTCAGCAGCCCTGGGGTTTCTCTTCCAAGAGGTTCCTGGCAGCCTGTCACAAACATGTCGAGGCAGCACCAGTGGGTGGGAGCCAGGGTGGGCTCTACATGTTTTGGAGACTGTTTTTCATGGTTTTTCTGGGGTGTTGAAAGAAATCCTTTCTTTCTCCTGCCTCTGGGAGCTCATGGAGTACAACGGGGTGCTGCTGAAGCTCTGGAGCTGATTAAATCCAAGCTCAGCAGTTGGAGAAGGCTTGCTGAGCTTTATTGGTGATGTCAGCAGCACAGAGGTGTCAGCTCAGCAGCTTTCCCTGGCTCTCCATGGGCTGCAGAATTCCCAAAGGGTCCCTCTCTGGATATCTGGATGGTTTTTCCCAACCACCAATCCCTCAGTGTTGTGCCCAGGCTCCCTATGCTGTCCCTGTAAGTATGGGGTGGCACCAGGGCAACAGAGGCAGCACATCCCAGGAATGACCCCGCACTCGCAGCAGGAGCGGAACAGTTGCTGGGAGAGGTCAGCATGGGGGACTTGTAAAAAACTGGCCTCCATGACTCACCAAAACAAGGGTTACATCAGAGCCTGGATCCAACCCCTTGTCCCAAATCCCAGGCCTTTCCCAGGCAAGGTTCTGCCTGACACAGAGCAGGAGCATGTGGGAAACACAAGGCTGTTTCACAAACTGGATCCATCTGTCGGGTGTCCCAGTACACCCCAGTTTATCAAATAAATCCTCCCCACATTTCCCACTCCCACTGAGCAAGTGGTTTTCCAGATGGCACCAAAAAGAGAGAAGCAGACACCAGCTGGATGCAGTGATGGAGCTGCCCCTTCCCTTGCCTTGCTCGTGTCACCTCCTGGCCAGGCCTTTCCTACATGAACAGGGGCAATTCCAGAGAGACCTCCAAGCTGTGCAACCAACTGAAACAGGGAAACCCAAACTTAAGAACTCTTTTTTTTTTCCTGCTTGGATCCAGCAGAGGGAGGTTGATGTTAAAAGCACCAAGAACTCAAACAGAGGGAGAAGGTTCATTCCCTGCCAGTTGTGTTGTTCAAATCCAGCTCATCCTCAGTAGGAAAACAACACCCAAAGCCAAGACCATCCCCACATACACACATATCCCTATTTGCATTTTTCCAGGAGATCCCAAACTGTGCCCACACCCACCCATGGGAGTTACCCTCACTGCCCCAGCCATTGGGGACACCTCATGCCCACCCTGTGCTGTCACCACAAGGCAGGAGCTCATCAGAGGCCTCTGTGGCTCCTCCCTGATCGTGATTAATGTTATTAGAATTGTTATTAATGATTTTTAACCCACTGCTGAGGAGGTGAGGCCAGCAGGGCTGTGGGGAACAGCTGTCTCCCATTAAATCCCTATCGTGGAATCGTTTTCCTCTGGAAGGCCACAGCCAACTCTGAACTCCGTCTGGAAGCCCGCGGTGCCATTGTGCGAAAGGAAAGGGGGAGAAAACAAAAGGAATAAAGAGTTCAAAATCTCCAGAGGTGATTAATTTATCATCTGCTTCTTGCTAACGTGTGTCCATGGGATGAACCCGTCACAAGACAGGGGAAGAACCAGCCTTTGGAAAGCCAAGCTGGAGATCTCCCCAAATCCCCGAGGAAAACAACTATCTGCTAATCTCAGTCTCCAGGCCAGCGCTGAATATCCATTAGACTGGGGCAAAGCCAAACTCCAGCTCTAGGCCTCTGCTTTTCCTTTTTGGGATGGTTCCGTGCTGGTTTTTAGTGACTCTGCAGCACCAAACGTGTGTCTCACCCGCTCACACACATCCAAAGCCTGGGGCCACCATGACCTTGGAGGCACAGCTCAGATTTTCAAGGTCTCCACAGGACAGAAGCTGATTAACCCCTCCAACACATCTTCCTCAGCCCTCTAAGAGCTGTGGAGATCTTCCAAAGCAGGAATTCCCCAGTGGAACAGACCACACAGATGTAACCAGCTGGAAAAAAGGGCTTGAATTTTTTATATATATATATTTTTTTATGGTGTTGTTTTAACCTGCAGACAGTAACTCTAGGAGGTGCTGCTCATCTCCTTACGTTTCCTTCTGCCCAATCTTAAATGACATCCAGAAAACCCTCCCTGCTCCCTCTTGCCACCGACACAAACCACAAAACCCAAGGTGTGAAGCCCACAAAGGTATCAGCTCCAGCATCCCCCACAGCACAAGACCAGCCTCATCTCACCCACAGACTACAAGTATCCCAAAACTCTCCTTTCTGCATGAAATTTTAGCTCATTTTTAAGACAGCAGTTGCATAAGCACTTTTGCATGTGGTTACTTGTAAAACTTGGCCCAAGGTTCCCCTCAACATGGCTCAAGTGTTATTTTAGGGGGGAGGGAGGTTGTAGACACTGAAAAACCAGACCTATACAAGCTTCAAATAAGTCTTTTTTTGTCCTGCAGACTAAAATTACTGGAGTTTCAATCACTGCTATTTTATGGAATAGCACCTGGGAGAAGGTTTAACTCTCTGAACAAGCAATACCTTAAAAAAAAAAAAAGGAAGTTTATTAGTTCTATTCTTTAGAGGAATATAACTGGATTATTAACAGCATTGGGGATTATTAAAAACTGCTGAAAGCAAATTAAAAACTAATTCTGTTCTCACCATTTCCTGACTTCTTGTGCTTTTCACAACCTGGAGTGTGAGGTGCTGCAGAAGAGTGGATGGGGCATATTATGGAAAGGTGCTTCAAGTGTCTTCCCTGCCACTGACAACTCAAATTTTCCATTTCTGCTTAATTCCTTTTCTTGTCCACAAATTCTGGAGAGGGAAACAGCGGGAGCTCCCAGAGCCACAGGAAAAGGGGTTAGATTTCCCCCTCTCACCTCCTAATTTGCATGAAATACCCCTTTTTATGTATAAAATAGTTTTTATAAAATAGAAATGATGAGAAATCCAAGCTCTTGTGAGCAAGGAAAAGTGATCAGTAGGAAGAGACTCAGCAAATTAACTCCTTCTTGTTAGAGCAGAAACTTGTCATTAAACCTGGGATTAAACATCATTAAATACAAGAAGCTCAATACCAAACTTGAGCAGGAGAATACTTAACACCCAGCCCTGGTGTTGCTCTTCCCACCCTGTCCTTTATGGTGTTGTCAACTCACACAAATGACATCATTAGTAAAGCACTAATTACTTCTCTTGCAAGATGCAAACAAACCCAGGTTCCTCTTCCATCCAGGATGGTGGAGAGAGAGAGTAAACAATGGAGAAAAGATTCCTCTGCTCACCTTGCCTTTATGAAATCCCTCTGCACATCCCTGGAAACTCCCTTGCAGGGGATATGCATTCTCCAAAGGTAATTTCACGTTCTGTTGCAGTTCCAAGGTTTTTTTAAAGGATGTGACATAAAATCAACTAACCTTGAACCCCTGTAGGCTGAGAGCTCAGGTCACTCCACAGATCTCTCCCTCCTGAAGGAGTTTCCTGGAGGAAACCTTTTTTTCCCAGTGGAAGAACCAAACTGCCTGAGAAGGACCAGAACGGGTTTGGGTGTTAACACGGCTTTGCTGGGACAAAGCTCCAGCTCAAACATTAAAATAAAGAAAGGAGCTTTAGAAACAATTAGCATCAGGTGATTTCTATTAAATTCTACAGGATTTTTCCTGGGCTGTTGTTTTCAAGACGTGCAGGATCTCCTGAGCCCGGACACACAGGTGCCCCGAGTTTGGTGAGCACAGAAACCCCCTTAACAACCCACAGGTGCAAACACTCTGCCATCTCCACATGATTGCTTTTCACCTCTGCATTCACCAAAACAAGGTTTTGCAGCAAAGATGCCATTCCTTGTGGAAATGTCCCATTGTGGGATCTGGAGAGCAGGAGATGTTGCTTTTCCCCCGTGGCTTTCACAGTCCCTGTGATGGTAACACAAAAAGACACCACAGTCTGTACTGGCAGGTGGATCTGCAGCTCCATATGGAAAACTATGGGAGCATCAGGTGCTCCCAGGATATAGAATGTGAGAGGATGGAAAATTCACACTCTCCAATTATTTTCTTTATAAAATCCAAGTCACCCAGAGTTGAGTGAAAATGATCCCAGGCCCTTTGGTGCTGTCTGGAAGAGGATGCTGTGTGGTTTTCCTCTTCTTCTGTAGAGAATAAAGGGAAGGATTGGCTTTGTGTCCAGCCAAGTGTAAAGTCCCTGTGATGTCTGGAAATAAGGATTAACAGAATTCCCTAGGGAGGAAAAGATGAATTCCCCAAGCTCACCACTCCACTCTCCTCCTTGTGCTTTTCTCACTCACAAACCTTTCCAGGCAGGAGCTTGAGGGAGCAAATTTAGGGGGTCCTGAGCCAGAACTCAGTGAAAGCACAAAATGCTACACCAGAGCAACTCTCCCAGCCTTGTTTTCTGGCCTGAGGCCACTGAAGCAGCTGGAAGATGTTTATTTACCAGGATAATTATGAATTTAGCAAGGTAAAAGAGATGGCAAAGGCAGGAAGCCCCAGGCCAGCTCGGGGAGGGGGAGATGGGTCTTGGGGGGGACCCCCAGCAGGGGCAAAGCATTGAGAGCTTGGGGTCCCCCCTGGCATGGGGGACGATCTGCTGCCAAACTGCCTTCACAACAGAAGCCCTACAAACCAAAACATACAGTGCAATTAAGGTGCACTTTGGGAAAACAAAGCTCTGCTTGGGGGGCACTGGAAGATCAGCCAGGAAAAGCCAAGGCTGGAGCTGCAGGAGGCTGCCAGGACAAAAATGAGCATTATTTAGTAGCCAAAGAAGTCTTTTCCTTTCTTTTCTGTGCTTATAAAGATTACAAAGCTCAGTCTGCAGAATGCTTGGCGGATCAGAGTGTTAACCCAGGTTGCTTCTTGTTAATGGTTGGACTTTGTTAATGGTCTTGCAAATGTTAATTATTGGACTTGATGATCTTAGAGGTCTTTTCCACCCTAAATGACTCCATATTAACACACACACATACTATTTTTTGTATGAAGTATGTCCTGGTGAAAGCCCCTCCCATGACTTTGGGGGCAGATGAGCAGCAGTGTCACCACATCCAGGCCTGGAAGGAACAGCAAGGACAAGAACTGCCACTTCCAGAATCTCTTTAGTTCTAGAAATCAAGACATCCAAGGCTCAGTCTAAAGTGCACCAGTGCCAGCTAAAAGAGAACTGGTTTCCATCTTTCCGAGGGTCCCAAAAAGCTGGAGAAGTGGATAAAAGCCAGGAATGACTCCTCCATCCTGGAGTTACTCATTATAACTTCTGCTGAAAGAAGTGTAATATAGCCACTCATGTGGCTCCATCCAGGGACAAAGTGGGGGATAATCCAGCAGAACTGGGGTGGAGCCTTTATCTCCCTGCTCTCCCATCCATTCTCCTGTTCTTTCAGCACCCACATCCCTGTGTGGGATCTGCTTTGATCATTTAGTTTTTTACTGTGTAATCACCAATAACAATTTCTCCTCATGAAGACTATCAGGAATGTTTGCAAAGTGATTTCCCACCCCCGGGAGACCCTGCAACTGGATACCTCATGTGCTAACCCCCAGATTTTCTCCACTCCAGTATATCCAGGGGCCCAAGGCCTCAAGGAAATTAACAATCCAAACAAATTCTGCTGAGGTTTAAAAGATGAATTCTTTTAATAACACTGCACTTAGCTTGGATTCTGGGCTGGAGACAGCTCTCTGCAAAATCAGGCAAAACAGCCCAAAGAAAGAGGGGTTTGACCAAACTTCAGCTCAACTGTCACGTAGTTTTCTGCCCTCCTTCCCTTGCAGTGCTGATTAACCAGATTATTTATGTCCAAGCACAAGTTCAGTTGCTTTTCCTTCTCCAGAAGCTTGTTCTTTCCATGAGTTCCAGAGAAAAATGAAAGTGACGATTAAAAATAGAAGAAAAAAAATAAATAAATTTGCTATCTCCAATGGCTTTTGCTTCTGGCACTTTCAGAGCTGTTCCTTGTTTTGTTTGCTTGATTTCTTGCCTTTCTGTCTCCCTCTTCTCAAGAGTGAACTGCAAAGGTCAGACACTACCACGCTCTGAGTGTCTCCTGCAGCAAGAGCTGCTCTCAGATCTTGGCAGACACAGACACCAGACAGTTCCTTGAGCGAGGTCACAGTCCAGGCTCGGGAAGATCCTCCCGGAGCAGCACAGCAGGAGCAGCACGTGGGAGCCCTGAGTCACAGGCTGGGAGCTGCTCTGGCCCAGCTGGGTGTGAGATGCTGAGCTCCCAGGGAAGGGGCACATCCAGGGGTAAATAAATTTGCTAAGTGTTCGTGGTGGGAGAGGAAAACGAGCTCAGCTGCTCCACAGAGAGAGGGAACCGCATAAAACAGTTCATGGGCGAGGAAGAAGTTTCTGAACTGAGAATCCCAGAAGCAGTTGTTGTCCAAACGCTCCCTGACCTCAGTCACTGAACAGTTAAATTAAAACTTGTGACACAGACCACGATTCCACAGTGTCACATCCCCCTTTCCCAGCTGTGGAGGGTGAGAACTTGCTGGAGCAGCACAGGTTTGTCTCCAGTCAGCTAGAAGTGAAGCACAGCTCCAACCTGGTCCCAAACTGGAAGCAGATGGTTGCTCGGGGCTGCCAGCCCACCCTGCTTCTCTGCTGAAGGTCACTCCTACCCCAAAGCACTTCCCCCCTCTCCAGGGCTCCCAAAGTTCCAAAAGCTAAAAGAAACCAGTTACCCCTGCCCCGGGCTCTCTGCTTTGGTCTCAGCCTGGCACAGATCCTGGAGCAGCAGTTTGGGATCTTCTAGGAAAGGAAAATCTGTTGCTGTCAGACCCAGCTCCTTCCCTGCTCTCTGTGATGAAGTGACAGCTGCCTACACAGCCCAGGTTCTCATTGCTGTGGTTTATCCCCAAATTCCCACCTTGGTCCTTCAAGGTCTGTGAAGGAGAAAACCTTGGCACTGTCTCCGTTGGCTTTTCTGAATTTCAGTTTTTCTAGGTGAAAAAATATTTTAAAAACTTGTTTCAAAACCCCTGCACTGCAAAGGTCTCTCACTGCTGTGAGGGACCAGTGTGTCTCTGGGCTGCACAGGCCAGCAAAGGGGTCGACTCCAAAGTTCAGGATCTGCTCAGCAGCTCAGGATCAGCCAAGGTAAGAGTTGTCCCAGCGGCAGTAAAGAGCTCCCCAGTTTGGTTCCTCCATCACTGTCTATTTTGGGTGACAGCCAAGCCCCAAGTGGAACTGGTGGCAGAAGACTTACACCTGAAGATGCCAAAATTTTGTATTAGGAGGCTGAGGGGACCTTCTCACTCTCTACAACTCCCTGACAGGAGGGGGGAGCCAGGTGAGGGCTGGGTTCTGCTCCCAGGGAACAGGGACAGGACAAGAGGAAATGCCTCAAGCTGTGCCAGTGGAGATTCAGGTGGAGTATCAGGGAAAATTTCTTCATAGAAAGGGTGTAAAGCATTGGAACAGGCTGCCCAGGGCAGTGGTGGAGTCCCCATCCCTGGAAGTGTTCAAAAAACACGTGGATGTGGCCCTTGAGGACGTGGTTAGTGGTGACCATGGTGGTGGTGATGGATTGATGGTTGGACTTGATGATCTTAAAGGTCTTTTCCAACCATAATGATTCTTAAATTGTCTCTGTGTCACACCTTCCCATGGCCAAATGCCTCACTGGGAAGGAGGAAGACGGAGTTCCAGGAACCATGTGCAATGTGGAAGGGACAGTGGCTTTGGTGGCCCTTGCAGTGCCACAGAGAGGGGGGAATTCCATGCTCTGGGAAGGTGATGACCACATGTCAATGCTGGGAGCCCTGAGAAGGATGTGTCTCCACAGGACAGGACAGCTCTGTGTGTCTCATCTCCTGCCATGGCCCTTCCCATGGAGAAGGATCCTCAGCAGGAGCTGAAATCCAAACTGGTGTTGATGAATTACAAAACATAGGGAAACACTTCCCATGTTGTTAATAAGTAAAACAGGACCATGGAATGAAGATAAGGGGGAAATCAGCTGAATTCATTAGACTGCTAATTGAGTGGAAGGTTTCACAGCTTGAAGTGAAAAACTGGGAACACATGAAATCAAACCAAAACAAACCAAACTGGAAGTGGATTGCAGGAACCAGCTTTATCTTACTAAGAGAATGGACTAGACTAGACCTAGAAGGGCTTAGACGATCTGATAATGATGAGAAGAGACACAAATATCATGGAAACAGTGAATTTTGAGGCCTGTACTTCATCCCTTGCCCTGTTAAAGAGTGCACATGGTGAGCTACTGCTGCAAGTAGCTAAAACTAAGCTTAAAACACTGGGAGGAGTTGACTGAGTGTAGTTGGTCTTGGCTTCACTTCCCTGCCATAAAAACAAGTGAATTTAAAACACAGGATGAAAAGAGGGAGCAACAAGTGCAAAAGAAATAGCGATTTCTGTGCATTTGCTGTTTATAGCAGGGAATGAGTCAGTCTGTCCCAGCAGCTTCCAGGAGGACCCTGCTCAGGCCTCCAGCAAATCCCCACCTGGAAACTGGAAAAAGCCTCTGTACATTGGATATAAATAGACATTTTCCAGACATATGAGGACAAGAGCTCAGACTTGCTGGACAGACATTGCCCCACACTGCACAACTGCCACCAGGTTTTATCATCATTACTTAGAATCTGACCTTATTTATGGCAAATGTGAAGAACTCAAATCATGGAAGAAAGGGAAAAGATTGGAATGTTTATATACTACAGGGTTCTTTATTCCATGCACTTCCCTGGGTTGGTTACTTCAGTTGGTTACTGAAGGTTTCCCTGTTCCCCCTCCCAGGAATCACGGAGCTGGATAAAAGGATAATGTTCATCTGTCCCAGAGACCAACTCTGCCTGATGTGGAGCCCATCAGAATTAACATCCCAGAAAGGTTGAAGGCCGGGACAGGCTGACTTGGTGCCCAGTGATGATGATGATCACTCCAGTTGGCTTCTCCCATGGGAGTTTTCCTGGGCACTGCCATCTATTGTGATTTTTTATCCCAACACTTGTGCCTTCCACAATCAATACAAGGACAGTGCTACTTCCAGATTTCTCTAGTCCATGCAGGACCATGAACTGAGGAGGAGTCCATGACTGAGGAGGACTAATTCTTCCCTGGGTCCAAGAAAACATGGCTGATGGAATGAAAAGCCAGCTGCTATTGCACACCAAGAGTGAGCCAAGCATGGAGATCCTTGCTGAGCTCCCAAGGAAACCCCTCAGCTGCAGCCTCCTCACAAAGGGACTCGTTATCCATAACACTGAGCTTCCAAAAAGCAGCTAAAGGAGTTCTGGGCTTTCCCTAAAAAATACAAGGGATTCCTGGGGTGTCAGTGATCCTGCAGTGCCTGCAGCTGCTCCCCGGATAAGCCATGAGCTGGGAAGGTCACACATGGAATATTTGGAACAAGGTGCTGGGCTGGAGGAAGGCCGTGTGATGAACAATTCCAAAGGGTTGGGAGCACATTTGCAGGAGCACTGACCATGAGTGCTGCACATGCAAGATGGTGTCTCATGGCCTTGGTAGCTTTGATCCATCTTTGGTTCTGGGATTATTTATTTGGCTCTGTGAAACTACTTTACCAAAAGGCAATCCTGAGGGGATTACATTTTCCTGTGGGGAAAAGCCTTGGCAGAGCTGGAATCCACTAGAAGTGAATCAAATAGAAAGAGTCAGTCATGTGAGGAGCAGCTGAGGGAGCTGGGGGGGCTCAGCCTGGAGAAAAGGAGGCTCAGGGGGGACCTTCTCGCTCTCTGCAACTCCCTGACAGGAGGTTGAAGCCATATAACAAGGGACAGAACAAGAGGAAAGGGCCTCAAGCTGTGCCAGGGGAGGTTCAGGTTGGAAATCAGGAAGAATTTCTTCATGGAAAGGGTGGTCAAGCACTGGACAATTTTTTAAAGCATTATGGAGCCAGCAAGAGGAGCACAAAGCATAAAGAAATGAGGTAAAACTCAGGGTTTGGTGCAGAAAGCTCAGCCTGGCTGTTGGCACCAAGAGAGGCCATTTGTGAACCACAGAGCAAGCAAAAAGTCAACAGATCTGTTGTACTCACAGCTTACTACAAGAAAAAATTCAGTGTAGGCAAGAATATGTTCAAAAGAAACATTTTCCATTACCTACAGAGAAAGACATTTTTGGAGAGATGTCTCAGGCCAAATGTATTTCTGTGCTTGAGGCATCAGCTGCTCTGGCAGGTACCCTGAGAAAACAAAGTGCACTTGTGGGCATCCAACGCTGAGAGCCACTCTTCTCTGCCTGGCACTTGGGCTGAGTTCAGCCCCAGAGGTGTTTGACAGGAAAATACAACTCTTTTGGGTTGGTGTAGCCAGGAGGGTTCCAAAGTCTACAGAGCTAGTGCTTCCAGCTGGGGAAAATCTGCAGGAAAGCCATGACAGAGAGCTCCAAGTCTTTGGAAAGAGCTGGAGCTGCTCAGCTAAAGCTGAATTCCACAGAGTGGAAATAAAGGAAAGATATGAGGCAGAGAAAAGTTTGGCAAGTGTCCCCTGCTGCCAGGAAAGAAGAGGAAATTCAAGGATTTCCTGGAATGATGATGTGCAAGCAAAGCTGCCCAACTTCAGCTGCTCAAAGCAGCAACCTGAGGGTGCTACTGATCCAGGGAATAAGGAGGACCCATCCCTGGAAGGGTTCAAGGCCAGGCTGGACAGGGCTTGGAGCAAACTGGTCTAGTGGAAGGTGTCCCTGGATGGGGTGGAAGGAGATGAGCTTTAAGGTCCATTACAACACAAACCAGTCCCTCCTTGAGGAAAAGAGGGGTTATCTGTGACAATCTCACACCATGAACACGATATGGATGCATGAACACGATGTGGATCCTTGAACATGACCAGGGTATGTGAACACAACCATTGCTGCTGCCAAAAAGGTCCAACAAGGCCAAGTGCTGGGTCCTGCCCTTGGGTCACAACAACCCCCTGCAGTGCTCTAGGCTGGGGGAAGAGTGGCTGGAAAGCTGGAAAAAGCCTTGAGGGTGCTGGTGACAGCAGAAGGACATGAGCCCAGGTGTGCCCAGGCGGCTGATTTTTGCTCAGAATGGCACCTGAAACAGCCCTTGTTGAAGGACTCAGTCACCTGCAGCAAAAACAGGGTCTGGAGTTTCCTTTCTGACTTGCTCCTCTTTCACCACTGCAATGGGCTGGTATAAAATGCCAAAACAGAGAAGGACCTACTGAAAAACAGCCCCAGAGCCAGAACCTCCTTTAAATGTTTTTATTTTGTTACTACTGTTGTCGTGTTGGGCAAGTGAAGGAGACTGGGAGCAGGGACACCTTTGAGAGGCACCTTCCAGAAGCAGTTGGACATGGCTGTGGTGCTGCCCACATGCTCACATGTTCCTCAACCAGCATGAAGCCCTGAACACAACAGGGCTCTGCTAAAATCTGCTCCAAGTCCTCACTGACCAGCTCAGCTCCCAGTTCTGCTGGCGCTTCTTAAAGCCAGAGACTAGAAAACATCATTCCTGGGAACGACGTGGTAAGAAGAGAAATTTTAGAGGGCCTGTGTGGCCTCCAAGTATTTTGTTGATAAGGACTTGGCAGGTTGAAGTTGTAAGAAAGGTTTTATTTCAACAAATCAGTTGGTTTGATGTGCTCTGCAAGGCCCAGGAAAATTTTTAAAGCAGAGTAAAAACCAGAACAAGGTTTCTAATCTGTAACCCTGAGTCTTGGTTTTATTCATGTTGTCACTCCAAGCTAATTATGCTTAATCTTAGCCTAATTATAATGAAAATACAAACAACACTGTTTATGCATTAATGATCAAAGGCTCTGACCTGGGGACAAGTGAAACTCATGGATGAATTACTATTTGTATCCTACAGATAGTGGTAGGTGCTGAACAAGGAAGAAAGGATGGTCCAAGGCTCCAAGAGACAGAAGGACCACAAAGACATAAGGGTTGGAAGGGACTAAAGGGCAAGAAGTTTGCAGAGAAATTTTGTTCCTGCCAAGTGCAAGAAGGGGGAAGGAAAAGATCTTAAATGAGCAGCAGGATCTGGGATGAGGAAAGGCCAAGAAGGACAGTGAAAGCCCAGACAGGTTTTTGATGTGCTGGAGAAGCAAAAGACAGAGGAGAGGAAGTTTGTGAATGGATCTGATTTGGGCAAGAGGCAGCATTAACCAAGGCCAAGAGCAAAGGATGTTGTGTTAATGGGGCTGTGGTGAGATAACAACTTGGCCAAGAGCTGGGAGGAAGAAAAGGTTGGATCCTTACGGCTGCAAACACTCGGGGCAGGAATAGGAAAACAAGAAGATGTTCATTGGCCAGAAAGAGAAGGAAAATCTCTCCCCACCACCTGAACTGTATCAGCTGAGACAAGTCCCCTCAGGAGACTTGCCTTCCCCTCCCACACTGTGCAGCTTCCTCCTTTAACTCTGCTCCCTCCCCAGCTCTCTGTTATCATTTGGATTCTGTCTGTCCTTCTGCACAGGACCTGACTCAGGCAAACAGGGCTTGTCAACCCACCCGCCTCCACGGGGCTTTTGATGTCTGGAGCACAGACAGGCTGCTGAAATTTATGGTTTCCAAGGAAGACTGAGAGAGGGAGAAATTTATGTTAGGAAAATGTGACTGTCATCTTCGTTTATCTGCCGGGTTTGTAATGGAAAACAGGCATTTTACAAACACATCCACACAAAGCCCAGCGTGAGACGGTCTCTGAACTCCAACTTAACCAAGAACCAGCCCAGAAAGCCTGGTAATAATAATGGTAATAATGCAATAAATCACACCCCAGCTGCAACATCACATCCCCATCACCTGGCTAGGGAGAAAGCCCCCTGTAGAGAAGCAAGGCAGTAGCATTTCTTTCCTCTCCCATCCTTCATTCTGGATCAATCAGGAAGACTTTGGATCCTTCAGACTGACCACAAACACTCCCCAGTCTTTATATATCACACAGGCAGCAAATAAAGTGTAGAGTTACTTATATTTCCTAAAGATCCTTCAAAGTTCAAGAAAGCCCATCCTCAACACGTGGATTACCTGGAAACCTTCAGCTGCAGGAAGCAGATAAGGAGAACAGCTCAAGCTGGAAGCAGTTAAGCCATTCAAAGAGAAATGCTCAAATTTGTATATTAAACACAGACAAATCTGCATTCCCGCTAAATGTTTGTTTGCAGTCCTTGGCAACTCCTTTGGACTTTTGAATTTACAGCAGGAAACAACAGAGATTCTGCTTCAAACATCCCCATTCCTGGGGGCTGTTTGCAAGGGAACCTGCGACTTGCATTTAGGTAAAAGAGCATCTATTTGATCTGGCACCAAATAATCCCAATTCACCTCAATTTCTGCAGTTCACACCCAACCATTTCAAAGTATTTAAACCATTTGCAAGCATTTAGCCAGGAAGTTTTTCCATACTCACCCTGGAGGAAGTGGTGGCACTACTGATCTATGTCCTGCCCTACATTAACTGTGGCTGTGGAGTTATTTATGTGCTTTTCCTGACTTCCTCTGCCACAGGAGTTGGTTGCAGAGCTGCAGGATTACGTCTGCATCTCTGAATCCTCCTTTCTCAGCTGGAAAGTCTCAAGTTCCAAGCTGGGATTCCCTCTCCACCCCCTTCTCATGGACTTAACCCTCCTTCTGCTGGAAGTGTCTCGTCAACACCACCAAAACCTTGGGTACAAAAGGAAGTGGGAAGGCAGCGGTTTATGAGGAAATCTCCATATTTTCTTAGATGCTCCCTGCTTATTAACTCTGTGCTGTAAAAAAGCTCTTATTAATTATGATATTTTTAATTATGGACCCTCAAAAACCAGTCCCAAAGGATTAGGAATTTCAAGGCTTTTTTAAATTGTTTTTGCCTTGAATTCTTTTTCTTAGCATTTTGATCAGCCCGCTCCTCCTGCCTCGGTTCCCAGGTCACCCAGACATTTGCTGTCATCCACAAACAAGGTCTGTGCACAAGAATTCACCACTTCTCTGTTTCACTGGTCCCAAAAAAAGCACTTTTAGCCCAATTTAACACTCACACATTGAGAACTTCAGACAAGAACATCTGAGCAAGTGACAGACAACCCTTGACACCCTTCCTGTTGCACCACTCCTGATCCATATGGGCATCTGTTTTCAGCTCAACACCACGGAGCAGCCTTCTAGGAGAGGGTATTCCCAACATTTCCCTAATTTAGGAACAATTTCTTCACCAAAAGGGTTGTCCAGCCCTGGCACAGGTGCACAGGGCAGTGGTGGAGTCCCCATCCCTGGAGGGATTTAAAAGCCATGTGGATGTGGTCCTTGGGGACATGGGTTAGTGGTGGCCTTGGCAGTGCTGGGGGATGGTTGATCTCCATGGTCTTAGAGGTCTTTTCCAACCTAAATGATTCTATGAATTTAGGATATTTCATATATTATTGAGTTGTGCTTTTTGGCACAGAGGGAATGTTCCTGATAAATGGATCCAGTGACTGTGGACTGCGTGGATCCATCTCTGGGAGCCTGGTGAAGCTGCAGACTGTGGGAACCAGGGGCATCCCCTGGGATAACCCTTGCACACCTATCACAGTGTGCCAGGCTGCCACAGATCTCAGCACATTCCCATTCCTGTCCCAGGGCATGTGGGGCTGCATTTGGGGCCAGTCAGGAGCAGGAAGTACCTAAAGGTGAAGAATCCACCACTCAACGCTTGGCTTGGCCATCAATCCTCCTCCATACACTGTCAAACCCTCTGCCTCATTTTCCCACCTGGATTTACTGGCTTAACGTTCCTGCAATTCCCCCCTTGCCCAAACTGAAGCTCTTTCCCAGCCAGTGTTTTCTTCCCAAGAGTCCAATCCAGGGCTTTTAAACCTTGCCCTCCACTTACCCAAACCTGCACATTGATCAGAGATTTAGAGTCAAGAGCCTGAAGCAGCTCAAATCCAAGGACACGCTTCTTCCAGGCTCCTTTCTGTGCAGCACAGAGCTGGGATTCCCAGCTCCACACTGGGAATGACACAGGGAAAACTCAAAATAAAAGCAAAACCACACACAGAAAACCTGCCTCAAAATGTTCAGCCACTCAGTATCCATGAGGTTTTATCAGTGCCAAGTCAGCTGCATTTGCTCAAAGATTCAGCAGGAAAACTGTCACTCCATGCAAAGACATTCCAAGTTTTCTAAGGGAATATTCCTACAAAGTTGATTTTCTGGCAGAAAAATGAATGCCTTCCACCTTTTACGAAAAGGAAAACAAAAGGAAATTATTCTTTTCACTCATACCAAGGTGCACTCAGCCCTTTGCCACACAAGAAAATTCCCATGACAACGCAGGAAAATGTCAGAGGGGGAAAGTGTGGAGATGGACTATTTATTTTTCTAAAATTACTATTTATTTTTCTAAAATTCTGAGACAGAACCTGCCAGAGAAGCTCCTGCTTTCATTCTAATGGTCAATTTAACAAAACTCAGAGGAATTTCAGGCACAACCCAAACCAGATGTAAATCCCCCCAGACGTTTACAAACTATTTAAAAACACAGTAAGGGATAAACAAAATTTAAACTAAAAAAAGATGAAAACAACCCCAAATCTCCCCCTTGCCCCTGCCTACCTCCAGAACTGCTGTTCCTGGGATAAACTGGGATATTTTTGGCACTATTGTGTGAACTTCTCCCTGGGAACCACCATGTTTCACTGCAGAGAGGAGGGAAAGGCAACCTGAGCATGTGGAAAAGGAGGAATCAGACCAAAGCACCAAAATGCTCCTCTTTTTTTCCCTGGATTCCTCACTCCTCTTTTAGGAACATTTGGGGTTTTTTTAATTTCTTTTGCTGAGGAGGCAGGAGCCCATTAGAGCAGGGGGATTAGGAGAGTTGAAGGAGGATTGAGTAATAAAATTGCTGTTAAATAACAGGAATTATGCAAGGCACATGCGTCCAAGGAGAGCACGGCATTCCGGGATGGGACACGGAGCTGAGCCTCACAAATCCCACCAGTGGGGCTGATTAAAGCATTCCCAGTTGGGATGAGTGGAGAAGGGCCACCCCGAGAGGCCTGTGACAGGAATTTTAGGGAGAAATGGCATCAAATAATGAGTTTAGCCATGGTCAACCTAAACTGGGAGTCAGCAGAATTCCCAGGAGCAGCTGCTGGGATTCACCTGGCGCCGGCAAAAGGAGGTTTCATTTTGCTGCCACGAGGAAACAGTAGGGAAAAATCTGGTTATTCAGTGAAAATGTTATTAATTAACAGCAAACACTGACTTTCCAACTGGGACATTTTTGGTAACTAAACCCAGTAAAAGAGCATCTTCCTGTGCACAACGTTAAGGTCTAAAATGGCTTGATTTTTCCTGTTAAGTGCAACTTAGAATCCAGCAGACCAAGGGTTTTATATATATGTATATATATATATTTATGTATATATAAATAGATAACATTTCTTGTAAAAAAATATGTGATATATTTATTGTATATATTATATAACTATATATTTGTATTGATGTGATATACACTATAAATACTAAAGGTAGTATTTATAAATACTAAAGGTAGTATTTATAATATAGTACTTATAATGTATAATATATAAAACATAGTATATATAACATATATGGGATATATAGGATATATATAAATATGTATATAAACAATAATCATAGTATATATAAATTATATGTGTATATATCACATATAAAATATATTATATAATTAAGTATATAATTTTATATAATATATATAAAAATAAATAACTGACTGACTAACTAACTAACTAAATATATCAAGCAAGCTGAAATGCACCTTTCAGCTACTCAAATGGTGCTGGGTAGCTCCCAATTTTTTTCCTGCTTTTCCCAGAAAGCCAGTGGTAAATTGAACATTTAGTTCCTCATTTAAAATCCGAATTATTTGCAATATAAGTCCAGCAGATCTGTTTTCCCTGTGGGAATAATAAAAGAGTAAAGCCCCTTTATTTCAGTGTATTTGCTTCAGTTCTCAGATCCTGCTTGGCAAACAAAGCCCAGGGCATCTGGAAAATAGAAATCCCAAAGATTCCTTCAGAAAAGCAGGGAATCAGTGTGGAATACAGGGATGTTTATAATTTTCATTAATTTTTAAATACCATAAATACCCAGATCATGGAGCAGTGAGGGACAAAGAAAACCACGTCTGACTAAACTCAGTTTTCCATCCAGGTTTTTGTTGTTCTGTTTTATAGGAAAAACCTGGAATAAACTATTTAGTAAAATATTAAATAACATATAATCTCATAACCCAACATGATGGACAGAGATGAAACTGGACTGTTCAATTAAACATTCAAACCCACAGATCATTAACCTGAGGGACCAGAAGAAATATAGAACTTTTCCCAGCCTCCTGGTTAATTAAAAAATCCATACTGATGAATTAAACCCCTTTAAAAGAGATATAAGATATATTTTCTGCCCAAAATATAAAATTTTATTAAATATAATGAAAAGACTTTTTTTCCTTTGTGAAAAGGAAATTTAGAAAAATTGAAGAGGAAGAAAAGAGGAGAAAACTTTGTATTCACCCAAAAACAGGCAAAACAGTCGAACAGAGAGATTTGAATTAAAATTTGTATGAGAGGTTGTAAATGGGGAAAAATAGATTTTCATCCAGTTCCATCCAATTTAGCATGAGAAAGAAGAAGATTTGATTAAAAATCACCTTTAGAACGAGGAGTGTTGACCCTCTGCCTTGGCCAAAGTGCTTGTGGGCTCTGCACGGCTCCTCCTGCCTCCACTTGCTGCTGATATTCCTATTTTGGGGTATAAAACACCCTTTAAATGAGTCAAACCTTGTTCAGCAGCAACTCCAGGTCTGTGTGTTTGTAGCAGAACATTAAACAGCCACCTCAGTTTACCCAAATATAATTCCTGCTGAATGACTTCCTTATTCCCAGCTCCATCCCAGGAAATGAGCTTTGACTGCTGAGGGCTCATCTAAACCAGCAGAGCTTCCAGAAGTGCTTTGGGATCGCCGGGAATGAAAGGAACATTCTTACTCCTGATAATGGGAAACAGTTCTGGTTGAATTCTAGTCAGAATTTGCAGTGCCTGGATAATTAGGAATTCAGAAGGAATACTGATTGCTAACAGAAGTTTGTGTAGAGGGACATTATGGAGTGATTTGGGGGTGGGTTTTTTTAGGTATTGGTTTTCCCGCTGTATTTTCTAACATGCAACTCTACATCCATGGAAGTGGATAATAAAATCCAGGGCCACCAGAGAATATCCACACACCAGGATCTCCACGAGGGAGACAAGCATCAGAGCAACATTTTGGCCACGATTCTTTCCTTTACAGGCACACTGTCAATACTGAAATGCCTAAAAATGCAGCTAATGAGGACATTCCAGTTTATTTGGGTCACAGGAGGGTGATGGTTTTTATAGATTTGTTTTGCAAGACAAAATGCATAAAACTAACAAGGAATGAAAGCAAGAAAAAACCAGGAAAGAAATAACCCACTCCCTCACTTTTTTTAGACCAATTTCTGGCTGTACAATCCACCAAAATGTAATATTTTGATTAGTTTTAAATCAGGACTGTGGAATCCCTCAAGAATTCACCTTTTCAGGTGGAATCCAAGGACCAAGTAAAGTAACCAGAGGCTCTTCTCCCCCCAAGCCTGAACACAGAAATATTCTTGCACTCAACCAAATCAACCCCATGAAAACAAGATTCTGCAGGTCACAAGATGAATTAATATCAATTAAAAATAAAACATGCAGCCAATCCAAGTCTAACCTTACAAGAAATGTCTCCCTGAAAACTCCTGGTCATATGTTCTCAACCTCTCTTGGACAAAAGCAGCTCAAGGAGGAAAAGAACAGTTAAAAATGAGGACTTTGAAAGGTTTGCTGAGGGGAAAAGAACCTTATTAGTGACAAAGCAGAGGCTGTGAGTAACAGGAGACATAATGAGAGTGTAATTGTAGTTGACCCACTGAAAGTTGTCTTCAAGAACAGAACCACATCTGTGGTCAAACAACACCAACCTGCCAGAACTCAGAGCCAGGCAAACTCTCAGACCCTACCTTACAATATTTTTAGGATTTCTTAGTGTTCTGTGGAAATGTTTTTGTTACAAACTCTCTGTGGACATAACATCACCCTGCACAGAACCTCCCAGACCATTCACAACTATTTCCCAAAAAGGAATTCACTCCTGAATTACTCTTTTTGGGAACGACTTATTTGTAGGTGACACACCCTGTGATGCCCAGAAAACACATCAAACATTCTTGGAGACATTTCCTCCCTGGACAAGGACATAGAACCTACAGAAAGGGAAGAGGGACAGGGATTACCTGGAATTGGAATACCTGGCTCAGTGCTGAAGACTCTTTCCTTTGAAGTACAAACACAGCTCAGACTCCTGAAAACATGGACATAACATGGAGGAACATTCACATTTTGAGGACCTCAAAGTCTGGATGCAGTGAAGGATCTTACTAAGCTGCTCTCCTTACCTATTCCAATTGATTTGACACCCTCTGTTCCACACTGGAGCAGATTTCCTTCTGCTGGAATCTACATCAGCTACTTCACCACTTCATACACCTTTTGAGTCAGTTTTAGAAGAAAGTCGAGCCTGCAGCAGGTCTGGTGGCTAAAGGGAACCTCTCCTGAACTCAATCTCATGTCCTGAACTCAATCTGATCTCGTACCTGAGCTGAAAAATGCAAAGAAGAACAGAATTCTTAGTTGTACCATGAAACAGAGCAGAGCAGAGGGGGAGAATTCTCCTCCTCGACTTGACAGGACAAGGGGAATGGATTTAAAAGAAAATACGGATTTGAAAGAAAACAGGTTTAGACTGAATATTGGGAAGGAATTCTTCCCCTGTGAGGGTGGGGAGGCCCTGGTACAGGTTGTCCAGAGAAGCTGTGGCTGCCCCTGGATCCCTGGAAGTGTCCAAGGCCAGGCTGGATGGGGCTTGGAGCAACCTGGGATAGTGGAAGGTGTCCCTGCCCATGGAAGGGGGTGGAATGGGATGGTCCCTCCCAACCCAAACCATTCCAGGATTCTGTGTTTAACCAGCCACAGCAAAATGTACAGGCCTTGCTTATTTTTAGGCCTCTATTTGGATGCCAAGCTCGTCAAAGATCCCCCAGACTGAGAAACACTTTTATAAAAAGAAATTGAAGAGAAGCCAAATTCTTGGCCTGGTGCAAACCCTGTGTTCCATAAGCTGTGGTTCAGTTTGCATTGTGCTCCTGAGTCAAGAGACATCCTAAGGAGAGGGAAGAATTTATATAAAGCGTAACATTTCCCAGGGACAACATTTCCAAAAACTGGCTGTGCTTAACCCTTCCTTTCATAAGAAAAAAATAAAAATTCAAGTTATCCTGAATTCAACAACATGGAATTTGTGGCTATGCCTCACTCATTAATACATTAAATCCATTTTGAGCCATATATTGGCAATAATCATATAGAAATCAGCTGAAAATCAGATACAAAGAACACCTTCCCCAGTAAACTCTGTATTTTTCAAAAAAAATCATTAATCAGATTATAGGCAACAGGTTTCCTTCCTACTCAAGCTTAGCAAATAGGAAAATGGTGCTTTGTTGAAATCAATATCAAATTTCCCAGAAGTTTCAGAGGAGAGAGGGTTTCACCTTGCTCTGGATGGTGAACAACAAGATGGATTTCAGACTTTTGGATGGATGAATCCCAGACCGAGGCACTGCTGGACAAAGGAGGCAGGAGGAACTAAAAGGGAGAGAGCTCAGAAGAATTGTTCACATTTACCATAAATTTCATAAATTCATTGTATAAAATACGATTTGCAGACTTCAAAGCTTAACTATCCCATTTTTCTTGCACTGAAAATTTAGATAATAAAACTATCTGAGATTGAGACCTTCCAGCAGAGCTTGCAAGCGGCATCAACTCCTCCAGAACTCCACTCCTGCAGCCACCAAACCATCCTCATCCCAAGGCAGAGCAACTTAGAGCTGCACTATTCATAAATACACATTTATTTTCCATTAGAAATGCATAATTACAGCATTTAAAAGCCTTTTCCCCTAGAAAAGTAGTTAAGCAACAGTACAAACAAAATTGTTAGTCTTCTGCAAGTACAGTTTTCATTACACTGAACAGAAAACACCAGCAAAAGGCCAATACTTGCTGTCATGGGATTTTCCTCTTTTTAAATATTTTCCATTTTTTGTTATAAACACCATAGCAAATAAAAAAAAAGCTGTTTAAACAGTGAAAAATAGCTGAGCTCTGGAACTTTTCTATGTGGTAAAGCAAGTATTGCAAAGCAGCAATACACCTCCTAAAGTATCTGCAGACATTCAAAGGGCCTTTTTCACAGAAGAAATGGGTGAGCAGGAATTGAGTCTCACAGTTTGGATGCATTAAATCTCCTTCTGTCTTTCTGCAAGGGTTGGTTTTTTTCCTCTTGATTTTTTTCCTGAAGGTCAGGTCTTCACTGCTGTTGTGGTGCAGCTCCAGCTGAAGTAAAAGGGTGTGAATTATTCTGGGTGAGGACAACCAGGCCATGGCTGGAGATGTCTGAGGTGTGACCATTGGTTTAAGAGGTATTTTTGTCCTCTTGCACTTCATTTCTGCCTGTAGTTCACCAACAGCTCCCAATGTTCCTCAGTGCCCTCACTGAATTTGGATTGCTCCGTGTTCTATCTGCATTTCTGGCTGGATTGCTGATTGAAGGCTGTCAGTGCCCTGCAAAGGGAAACAGGACAGCAAGAAATCAATCTAAAAGTGCTTTTCATTGGTGTAACCAAGGGAATGTGAACTTGTTGTACTAATAGAAAGTTCTTGCATATGCCAGTGGAAAAATCCCAGTGCAAAATCCATATGGATGTTGGCTCTGTGACAGAGTGGGAATGGGAACACACTTACAAAGGCACCAAAAATAACATCAAGAGTCCTTCTGAAGACTAAATAGACCTTCAGGCTCTAAGGAGAAGGCTGAAATAATGCAATTATGATAAAGATCTACACAATCAGGAGTGGCACATAGGAAACAGTTATTTCTCCTCTCTTCCCCAAAAAGAACCAGCTCTAAATAAAGAAAATAAACCCTTTGTCTAGCACAACATGAAGCTGTGGAAGGGCTGGTCCCAGCTCAAGGTATGGAGAGACATTGGGGATATGGAGCTGGGCAGAACTGTGGATAAAAAGGCCACCAAGGGGATCATGGAAGAGCCAGGAGGGATTCTTGGAATGACAGAGCTGCTCAAGGTAAGGAGAGTAAAATTCTGTGATGGCCTTGTGCTTGGAATTTCTCAGTTGCTGCAGGATATGGTCTGAAAATGCTGATTTTACCCACTGCAGTCTGTGTTTATTTTGTGTAAAATGAGAATAAAGCTACAACAGTCAACTTTTCCTCCAATAAAATCCTTCCTGCAGGCCTGATTTTCCTCGCTTTCCAAGGAAGAACAGCTCTCGTGACAGAATTGAGAGTAAAGACAATTGATTTCAGCTTTCAAGGGAAGTCTCCTTAAAAATTAAATTCCTCCCAGTGGGCTGACAATGCTGGGGAAGGATAATCCCACCGCAAAATCCCTTTTAGCCAAGTTACTTGGAGTAAGGAAAAGGAGCTGCTGACACAAACTCCATCCTTGGAGCTGAAAGATAAACTTCAGAACAGCTGGACTGGCTTGGAGAAAGCCCCTCACACCCAGGAAACCTTCCCCTGACAGAGCCAGGATCACAAGCACTGATAAAACTCCAAGCAAAGGGCAAGGATTTAATGATATTTCTCTGGATTTTCCTGCCCCACATTCCAGAGATCTACTCTTGATGGATTTTCCCCCCATAAACACATCTAATATTTGCTTTATGTAACACCCTGGATACAGAATTACATCTCTGACAGTATTTCTGTTGTAAAATAGTCTGATTGGACGTCCTGCTTTTTGCCCTCAGCCTTGGATCTGCAGGATGATCCACATGGGTGGAAACTCCTGATTTCCCATCCTTCAGATTTTACTACACAGTCACAGCTTATTTATTCAAATAAAAATACCAGAGGCTCGAAATCATGAAGTGTTTCTCCTCGATTAAGATTTGTTTTCAAATTCTTTCTCTCCATCTCTGCCTTGTTGTCAGTAATTGCACGTGGCTACAAGACTTTTACCCTGTTCAACTTGGAAGGTAATTTGGTGTTTGCTTAAACTTAAATTGTTCGATAAATTTGTGCCAAAGTGGTGAATAAATCTATCAAATTGCTAAATTTGAGAGGACAAGCATGAGGAACACACCCAGAAAAGCTCCACAGAAGGTAAATTTGAGTATTTTCCAAGTCTGGAGTGAGGGCAGCAGCAGGAGAAACACCTCTCACTACCTGCTGCCTGTGTACTTCACTTATTTGGCTTCATGATCCTTGTGAGTCCTGATATTCCATGACTCCATGAATTATTAATTGCACAAGACCAGCAGTGACGGAGGATTCATAAAAAATAAGGCACAATCCCTGTAGCAATACTCTCAGTGTCCAGAGCAGTCTTACAAATGACTAAGAATAAAATCTTCAGAAGGCAAAAAAATTCCACAAGCACTTGGCATCCTCCAGAACAGAAGCCCAGGAAGTGGGATTTGCAAAACAACCCGTGACCATCTTCAGAAAAACTTCTTACAACTGTTCTAAGTCAATTTTCTTGCGTTGTCACCAAAGCTTCAAGTTGATGACAAGCTTTTTCTAGACTCAGCCACACAACTTCAAACTGATTTAAAAAGACAAAAATACCCGGTAATTCCTCCACCATAACTGAGGGGATCAAGTGTTCACTCACAGATGCTGTGGGAAATCCAGGCTGTTGATCAAAACAACTGGAAAACTGCTGTCAGGAAGGGTATAACATTTTTAAGTGAAACCTCAGTCTAAAATATCCTTTTTGGCTGCATTCAGGCACGTTTCTTGCCCTGTCCTTTGCAATGGCTTTTAGCCTTCAAGGGCACAGGAAAACAATGATGACCAAAATAACTGTTCTCTAGAGGCACTGAGAAGGAACACAGCAGAGGGAGTAGGAAAAGACCATTCATATCTTTAAAAAAATTATGTAAATGATATTTTTTTATGGCTTGGAGAAAGGATCATGAAGTCCTTGTTTGTGGGTAGATATAAAGGACGTGTGATGGATATTTCACTCGAGTTAAGCACATTCAGATGGTGAAAATAGAGACCTGGACATACCTGGTTGGTGGCAGAGTGGTCTGTCACTGGTGTGAGCTGCACATACTGGACCTGGATGTCACTTCCCTGGAGTGGGGATCCATCCACCCCCCCGGGCGCGGGCTCGGCCGACGCCACGGCGATGAGCTGAGCACCTTGCAGCACCTGTGGGGACAGCAGGGAGTCACAACTCGGAATTCCAGGGTGGGGCAGGCTGGAAGGGACCTCAGTGGGGCATCTCCTCAAACTGGGTCATCCCAGAGCCCCCGTGAGAGGCTGGGATGTTCCTGGTGAATGGCTCCAACAAGGGGCCATTTGCAAGAGCAGCAGGTCCAGACTCTTCCACCAGTGGACTGTGAATGACCCACATGTTCCATCAGTGTAAAACCTCCTCCCTGAACCTGAGCACATATTAACCCACTGGACTTCATGTTTTGGAGTCTTCCCCCACCCCAAGGGATCAAGACTTTGACCAACAGACACCAATATTGCAATAATCAGTCTCGTAGCTGGACCCCCCAGTGGTGACATCCTTCTACTCTTATCCTTCCTTTCTCTTCCTTTCTTTTCCTTATACATTTTCCTAAGTGTTATTTTTATGCCTATATTTCTACAGATAATAACCACACCAGCTACTTTTATATTGTTTTATTACTATAGATAATAATAACAACAAAAATGGCTCCACATATCTTTTCCAGTGCAACCAAATTGTTCTAAAGTACACCCTACGTATATACATAGATATATAGATATAGATATATATAAACCTCAGTCATTCAGTGTCTGTAACCTCCTGAACCAAACCAGATCCAACACCAAAGACTGTTAAAAAGAAACCCAAAACCACTTGTCCATCAGTACCAGTTGCTTTCAGCCACGTGGACATGGAACACGGGGATTCCCACATAAGGTGCTCAATCCACTTCGCCTTCTGGGATTCATAATTATGCTAATGATAATAACAAAGACTAATTGGGACAGACTGACAGGTCACATGAGAGTGACACTACCAGTAGTGCACAGGGATGTCACTGAGTAACATTTTACTGCTGCATAAACAGGCCCAAATCCAAGATACTCCTTCTCACAGCCAAAGGCATTCCAGTGTTGACCATTTATTAGAGCAATGTTTATATTTGTGTCATATATGAAGGTGTAGATTTAAGAATTACTAATTAATTCTAAGTTCCTACAGTTCCTAAGTTCCCAAAGGCTTCAAAACCAAAGGATAGTGGATCCATCTCAAAGTGCTTTTTAAAAACATGCTTTTTTTTAGATTAATTTTAATTTACTTCTTGACACACAGATCAGAATAAAATACCTGTATGTAAATAATGACAAGTCCCCACTGCCATTTTTGACATTCAGCTAGAATAGGCACATTAATTAATATTAATTTCATTTCTTTGTGCCATGAGGGATGTATTTTTAAACTACAGCATTTGACCCACAGCGAACAAAAGGAACCTTTCAAAGGAAGGCAGGAGAACAAAGAGCAAAAATAACATTCCTAACAAAGGTTTTGCTTCCCAAAGTCTGATTTCTCAGCTGATCTGAGGGTGGGTGGCCATGGAGGAGGGGGTGGACCACAATTTCTCTGGGGAGCGTGGGAGGCAAGAAGAGGCGACCCCAATAAATGACCTCAGGGGTGTGCTCAGGATTTTATGAGATCTTGGGTGTTCTGGGATACAGTTGGCATCAAACTGCAAAGGATGCTACACTTTGTTTTTACAGGAGTGAGCAAAATTCTCCCACCCTACGGTGTTAGTGTTGGAACTGAATGATCCAGGCTGTTGGGATCACATCACATCTCTATTCATTACCTGTAGGTCTTCAAAGGGTTTTTTTCTCATTTATTTCTGAATTATAAAGTTCACAATGACTGTGAGTGACTGAACAACCCCATTATCATGGAATCATGGAATGATTTGGGTTGGAAGGGACCTTAAAGCTCATCTCATTCCACCCCCTGCCATGGGCAGGGACACCTTCCACTAGACCAGGTTGTTTTAAGCTCCATCCCCCCGTTCTTGTCACATAGAAACTGTTTTACAACAACGAAGCCGAAAATTTCCAACAGAACCAAAAATTTCCAACAGCTTCCCTGTTTTATTGCACGTTCTCACCTGCCAGTGACCTTCCAGAGCACTTGGAAAAAAAACTCCCTTTCACAGCAGATTCAGGGGAAAAGGCTTCAAATAGAAACAGAGGAGGTTTAGATTGGATATTGGGAGGGAATTCCTCTCTGTGAGGGTGAGGAGGCCCTGGCACAGGTTGCCCAGAGAAGCTGTGGCTGCCCCATCCCTGGAAGTGTCCAAGGCCAGGCTGGATGGGGCTTGGAGCAACCTGGGATAGTGGAAGGTGTCTCTGCCCATGGGGCTGGAACTAAATGATCTTTGAAGGTTCTTCCAACCCAAACCATTCTGGAATTCTATGATTGTACCAACTGTGTCATCCCACTGACCTGAATCTCTGCCTTTCTCTTTGGGTTTTTTACCTCCTCTCTCTCCCTTTTTTTTCTCTTTATCACTCAAACTCTTGATGGTTTGGGACATGCAAATTATTGATCTCCCAAACTTCTGTTTTTCATCCCTTCTTCAGTGAGATGTTTGCCATACAAAACTTAATAAAATTAGTCTTAATAATGAAAACCAGCCACCTTCTCTGCCTCCTTTCTTTCCATGTCAAGCTCATTTTATCCCATAACTAATTGTTCCCATTCAACATTCAACTGCCAGGGCAGGAAATAGAATTTTCTTCAAAAGATTAAAATTTAATGCCTTCTTTCAGTTTCTTCCAAAATTATTCAAACAGTTTCCAAGCATGGTTCAACACATATCACACCCTCTGCTGATTTTACTTATCACTGACAATTATTCTTTTGGAAGTTCATAACTTAAGCCTTTAAATTCCAAACCCAGATGAATATTTCAGAATAGCTGGAAATTCTTTACCAAAAGCAGGCCCATTCCTCAGGCTGGTCTTTGCCAGATTGAACATTCTAAAAGACACTTCTGAACCTTTTAAAACACCTTCTTGCTACTGTTGTGAGCCCTTTTATTGATCTAGGCAAGCACAAATATTTGCTTACTCATAAAAGGCTCAAAACCAAGACACTCCGAGAATGTGGTGTCTTTTTTCCCATTTCTACTGCAGGAATGCAAAAAAATATGATTTTTTTTTTAAATAAAGAGAGGTTTTGAATTGCTGAGTGGTTGTTTATAGAAGGTTCACTAAAAATCCTGTGGCACTGATGGCAAAACACATTCAAACAGCAAACACAGCTCCTTGAAAAGATAAGCAGCTCTGCTGATAAACACCTTCCCTCCAAAAAGATAAGTCCCTCTACCTGATTCTTTCCAGTCTTAAAGTTTTCTTCACGAAGCCTTAAGACTAAAACCATCTTACTGCCAACAAAACATTTATTTAGTGGATTTACAGGCTCATGGATGAGTTTATCTGGGGCAATTAGACTCTGTCTTTAGGTCCAGAACTCAAAAACTGTTTAGTATCAAAAATTAGTAAGTTCTTTGAAAACATCAGAGGTTTAGATTAATCCAGGTCTCCAACAGCTTGGCATTCCCTAAGGAAGCTGGAGCAGGCAGTGCAGAGCCAAAAGAATGGAGCTGTATGAAAAAAAATCCAAGACTCAAGTCCAAAAGTTTAATTTTGTAGTTCTTAATTTCCCTTGATGAAGCAGAGCAAGACCCAACACAAGGAAATAAGTCCAGCGTGGAGGACACTTGCTTCACTCATCCATCCTCAAATAGTACAATATTACAATGTAAATTCAATATACAGTTTTGTGGTATAAGGGTTTGACAGCAGCTCTGGTAACATGAACTTTATTTAAAAACAGTACTTTATTTAATTAATGTTCTAATTAATTTCTCTTAAAATAAAAGTGTGTTGAATTAAGGTAACTGAAAACGAAATAAAAATTATCAACTGCTCTCAAAGCTGATATCACTGGGAATTTACTGATCTACATCCTAAAGCTTTACTTGGGGACCTTCCCTTATCCAACAAAAACTTGTACCTAAATTTGCAATTTATTCCTTACATGAAATGTGCCAATACCAAAATAAACTCAGCATAAATAAAAGCCCAACTCAGAGCAGTTCAGAGCGAGGGGAACTGTCCCTGCTGTGCATTTCGGAGCTGAACCGTGCAAAAAGTGCCCTTAAATCTGTCAAAACCTCATCAGGGAACCCCCTGCAGAGCCATAGAACTGGGAGCACCTCCTTGACATTCCCTAAATAACAGGCAGGAAAAGTGAAATGGATTTCAGCTCCACAGAGGGTGGAAAAATGAAACGGATCACTCCAGAGAGTGTTTTTATCAGGGGCAATATTTCCTTGTATAACAAGGAATAAACATCTCAGCTGCTTTGCTGTGGCCACAGCTCTGCTCAGCCCTGTCAGCTCCCAGATTCCCTTAATGTGCCTGGAGAAACACATGGACACAACCACAGCTACTGGGGTTTGAACTCTCAAACTGCAACTGCACCAAAATGTCCCTTTTTCTGCCTGCTGAGGTTGGGTGGAGAGAGATCAGTTATGGTAAAGTGTGGCTTGGTGGATTTAAACCATCTGCATCTTTATGGAATCATGGAATTATGGAATGGGTTGGGTTGGAAGGGACATCAAAGCTCAGAAAGTTCCACCCCCCCGACACCTTCCACCAGACCAGGTTTCTCCAAGTCAGGTGCAACCTGGCCTTGATGTCCTTTCACAACACCCACTTCCTTCCCAAGAGGTCCCTTTTGGTGATTCCAAAGGAAAACATGGCTGAGGGAGCACCAGGAATGAGTCTCTGCCTCTGGAGAGTGACTCTGGTCAGCAAAACTCCGATATTTCCCAGCACTGGGGTTTTATGGATTTGCAGCCATCAGGGAAATCCTGTAACAGACCCTGAGCAAAGAAAAATGAGGTGCTGAGTGAGGAACTGAGGGGAGATTTGAAAGGGAAAGTGTGGCAGAGGTTCCTGATCTTTATGAACATTCCCTGCACAAGGTTTTTTTTAAAAACAAACAAACAAAAAAACCCCAGAGAAAAACTCCAAAGAAACCAATCAGACAAAAAACCCACAATCAAACCAAAACAAAGAAAGAAAAACACAAATAAAATATTCTGGGGACTTTGAAAACTGTTCACATCTAATTTGGGAAATAAACTGCAAAACATAAGGTGCAGAAAAAGATCAAATTAATATAGATTATGTTATCTTGTATTAAAAAGCACCTGCTCTCACCATCACTGTCCCCCCTGAGCTTTTCCTAAACACAGCCCAGCTAAAAGAAGCCATTTTTTTCCACATACAGTATTTAAAAATACAGAATATTTTTATATTCATTATTTCTGTCCAGGTTAAATACAACCTGTGTAAAATTAAGTGAACACCAAGAGACAAAGGTGAAGCTATTAAAGGTATCTCAGACATTCACTGGGTCTACACCTCTTCGAGGGCAAGGTGAGGGTCCCTCAAGAGCCCACCAGCTCCTTGAGAAGTGGTTGGTGTTGAACATCATCAGGGTAATTTAAACTTTATCTGGGAATTTTTACAGGCTGAAAGGGATGCCAAGTTAATTAGTGAGAAATAAAAGTCCAAATCAAGCTTTGCATCATGTGATCTGAATACAAGGAGATACAGGAAATCCTGGGTGTAGGAAGCTCACATGGTCATCAGCAGCATTTGATTTTAACTCAATATCCCAGATGGACAGACAGGGATGTAAAGAAAAGTCATGGAAGGAAGAGGGATTGTCTCAAGATGCTTTGGGGTCACATCCCAAGGAAGCCAAGCAGGGCCCTTCCTTTGACTTCTAGTAGGGATGAGCTCAGGCCTTGAAAAAGGATGTAAAATACACCAAAACCAAACCCAGAGTTTCACTGAAAATCCACTTTAAACCAGCACATGTGCAAGACTTAATTATACTTAATTGGCAGTTTGAGAGCAGATGTAATTTCAGTAAAAGTGACTTGGTTATGTAAAGAGGAGTTACCTCATCTAAACTCACTGTATCAAATCCTGGGGGATGTTTGGAAGGAAGGAAATCTGGATCATCTGACTCAGCTTTTGTACCGAGATCCTCTCAGTGAAATGGAAACTCCTCAAACAGCTTTGGGGTTCACTGGCAGCTCTTCTCAGATGCTGAACTTCCCAAAAACAACCCCCAGTCTGATGTCAGTTGTTCCACAAAAGGTGATCTGATGTCCCTGCACCTGCCAGAGTTCCCTGAATTAGGAATTTGGGTATTTCATGCCCACCCTCCCTGGTTAATTAATCTCTTCTCTGGTGAACCCATGGATCATATCACATGAACTCCACACACATATGGCAATGGGACTGCCAGGTAGTCAATCCACCCAAAATTCTTCCATATATCCCCATAATCTTTTGGCAAGAAAGGAAAAAAAGAGTCAGAAATACATAACTAAGCATTTCTGCTCAGCCTTCTGTGTTCTGTTATAGCTTGTAAAAACTCTGGAGTTAATTCAATCTGAGAACAGTAAATATTATTCAAATCTCATGGAATCATGGAATCCCAGAGTGGTTTGGGTTGGAAGGGACCTTACAAACCACCCCCTGCCATGGGCAGGGACACCTTCCACTAGACCAGGTTGCTCCAAGCCCCATCCAACCTGGCCTTGGACACTTCCAGGGATGGGGCAGCCACAAATCTACATAATTCCAACATTTTGTGAAGAAACAGCTCAGTGTCATCAGCAAGTAGGGTAAAATCAAGGAACTAATTCCAACAGGAAGATTTTTCGGAGTGGGCAGTTCCATCTCCCCACGATAATCCACTCTTTGGAGTAGTACTTAAGAAGCTTTGGCTTCCATGTTTTTTTTCCAGCAGAATGTTATTTTTGGGTTTTATTCAATGCACAACTGAGTGCTGTTAAGAAATGGCTGGATAGTTCAGAGCAAAATACTCCAGTGTCAAAGAAATCTTCCTGAAGTGGAGCTGCCGAGTGCAAAAGCTGAAGGAAGGAGTGAAAGCCGAGTGACACAGACTCCTCCAAGTGACCAGCACGGCCAGAGGTCACCCCAGTGGATAAGGAACGTGACTCACACAGCATCTGGCTGTGGGAAATTTGCTGTTGTGACATAACCCAGCCAAGAGGGAGAGGATCCTTCCCTTCTGAAGGACTGTCTCCCTTTATATTTTGCTGTGGCAAATCCCTGCTACTTCAGTAAATGTAAACACGGCTTTAAATGTCACCCTGCTGGGCCCATCCTCCAGGCTCCAATTCCTAGTGGAATTAGTTATGCTCAAAACAAAAGGTCAGGAGAAATGCTGAAGGACTTTGAGCATTTACTATGAAATTCTGCTCAAGTCTTGAGGCAATTTCAGCAGAAGGAGCATCCAACCCTTTCATAAAAAACTTAAAGGAGGATTTGGACTCTTAGTGCTGATGAGAAGGTCCTTCCCTTCCAATGAGGCTGGTAGTAAATATGCCGCTTAAAAATAGGAAGAGCAGATCACTGAGGATCTCCCAGAATCACACACAGCTGTTCTTTTGCTTTCAAATGTCCAAACCAATTCCTCACTTTGCCCTCGGAACGGTGATTTCACTTTGATTCCAGAAAGAAAAGGCATTTAGGGGGAACTGCAAATGTTTACATCATAACTGGCAGGGATTTTTTTTTTAAGTTCTAGCAAAATAACATCTGAAAGTTTGACTCTTGTAGCCAGGGTAACAAAACACTGCTCCTACTGTACACGGCAGGATCCCATTAACTTGGAGAAATATGGATGGGGAAAAAAAGCACGAGCGACAACGGCTCGTCCACAGAGGGACAGAGAAGTTCTAGGATTGCAATGCTCAGGAAAAGTCCTAAGGAGAAACAAATTAATATTCTCCCTCCTCCACTTTAATTGTGGAATGATGTAACCAGCTCAAGTTCTATCCATCAGGATCAGAAGGACGTGATGGATTCAAAGGAAAAGCAGGAGGAGGATGGCAGGAACAACCCCAGCGAGCAGCCTGGACTATAAATCAGCAGCTGGAGAAAGTTCTAAGCCAGGACTTGTCAATTAAAGAGCACTTAAATGAGAAAACAGTGCTCTGGAGAATTACCTGAATTACATTAATAAGTTGCTTAGAGAAACTTGCACCAAAAAAAAACCACTGTGGATGTAATTCCTGAAAAAAACATCCCAGGGACAAGAAAACGTGGCAACTTGAACAAGTTAAAGAGCACATTTGAACCCTCAGGGTTTTTTCCCCCACCTAAGGGAAGACAGTCCCAGATTTCACAGAGAGGGAAGGCATCCAGAGCTTGGAACTGTCTGTTGCCTTTAATTTCCCTTTTCCCCCCAGTCCCATGGCAGGAATGACAGAGCTGGGAGACACCAGGACACGAGAAGTTCTCTTCATGTTCTAGTGGATATGTCCTTGTGTAAGGGGAACACGAATTCCAGAATTTTGACTAAAAATAAACATGAAATGGCTGGTTTTTAGAATGGAAAACATATGACAGAACACCTGGACTTCTCCAAATACTCCTACAAAAGGTTACAGGATATCGGTAGGAAAGGAATTAAAATACCCAACTATAGCTCTAATCTTGGCTTTTATCTCCTAGGAAAGTTCACGTAAAAAGAATCCAAAATAATAGAAGCTTTATCCACTTTATTTCAATTATTGGCACTGAAAAGGCAAGTGTTGCTGTGAACTGCTCCGTGGGCTCCAGTGAGGACCAAACCAAGAGCAGATGGGATGGATATTAAATGTTATAGATCATGTTCCACCTCAGCAAATCTTATGTTTGATGTCATTTTTTTTTTCAGAAAAAAGTTCCCAAAGAAAAGTAATTAGGAAAGATGATGGATTTCCTCCATGGAGGTGGATGTCCTTACAAATATGCACTGTCATTTTTAAAACTATCATCTTTTTGACAGATTTAATAACCTCAGACCACCACAAATCACCACCCCCTGACTTCCACCAAGGTTCACAGATAAGACATGAATTATATATATTTTCTCCACCTAAAGCCACATCATTCCAGGCACCAGAAGCTGCTCAGCACTGGAGCTCCACATGTGCTTCCCTTTAGCCCAGGCACTAAGTGGCCAAATGTTTCCAATCCCCTGGAGAAAGGCTTGGGAATTGGTGCCTCTTTCACAGCAGCCTTTGGGATGATGCAAACAGCCTTTCTCTAATTTCAAGTCATAAAATGAAAATGAATCCTACCAGAGTGTCACTTTGTTTGCCTAAGTTGTGTAGTTATGGAGCTGCACATGATACTTTCCCAATTTTCCAAATGAATTCCTGGTTACTGGATTAATTCCCTCCTTTATTTACTTTTCTCAAGTAGCCCAACATGTAAGAATTACACAAACCCTTAAAAAATGTGGGTTGCCAGCTACATTCCACGTTGAGAACGCAAATAAAATGATTTTTAAATAATGTTAAAATGATGGTGGTGATTTTTAAATAATTTTAAAGTGGTGATTTTTAAAATCCTTTTTTTTTTTTCTTTTTTTTTTGCTTCCACATACCAGCTCTGCACGGGAAAGCATTCCCAGAGAAACTACTATTTTAGCAGGTAACCAAAACTCTGCTGTTGGAAATGGGAAAAAGAGGAACAAGAAGGGATTTGTTTATCCCTTTCACTTCCTGCACTGCTTAGAAAACTGCATCGAGTCATTCTAACCCCATTAGGTAACACATCCACCCTGTTCTGCCATAAATCATTAAAATCTCTTTGCTTTGGGGATGGAAAACAATTGGCACAGTAGTTGAGTGCCTGTTCTCCCCTGGGGATTGAACTCCAACCATATGTGTGTTGTCAGGGCAGTTCTACCCTTCCAGAGCATCTCTCCAAGGTTCTGTGCCGTCACTTCTTTTCCCCATTCGTGTCCGGGGAAATCCACGGCTGTGGGATGGAATGAGAGGAACCAGCCCAGCAGTTCCAGCCCTAAATCCCAACTTTGCTGTAGAGCTCAAAGTTTCACCTATGTGGAGCTCCCAGACACCAACAGCCTGTGCTTGACCCTCCCTCTGACTCTCCCTAAATATATATTTTGCTACCAGCTGAGCCTCCGGGGCAGCCAAAGGTCTTTAACATCGATGCAAATGCAATCTGGAGAGGGAAATTAAGCTTTCCCATCAGCATTAGCATTTTTTAAGCTGCATTTTTGAACCCCTCTCAATTTTTTTCCCTGGAATATGGAGTGTGAATTCGAAGCAGACATCAAGGAGAGCCCGGGACCCAGAAGGATTGTTTTCTTAGAGTCCACATCTGCTTTTCCCCAACATGCTGCCAGTTCTGGAACTCCCTTTAATACCCAGCTGGGATAATGTAAAACTAGTCTATAACCTGAAATAAATGCTAGAAGCACATATTTGTGTTCAGCAATACTTGTACAAATTAAGCTCAACTTGACTAATGTTCTACCCACTGAAAAGTTTCTATCAATGAAGAGGAGGAGGGGGAAAATCCCACCCAAACCAGGCCCTGTGTGTGTGTGTGGCCACAGATTGGAAACCAGAACTAAAGCTCAGCAGAGCAGCAGAAAATCCTGCTTTTAGAAGGTTAAAATGATTTCTTTTTGCAATCAAACCCCGAGTTCTTCAAGCAAAGCCATTTAAAATGTGGTTTTCTCACAATGTCAGGAAGGAACTATCAGGTGGAAATCTTCTCCCTGACCAACTCCAAACTCTCCTCTTCCTAATCCCTGGGAAGTACAAATGTCTGGTAAGAAAATTGTGAATTAGGAGACTCCTCTGGAGTGTGCAGAGGAAACTGCTGAACAAAGAAAGAATAATTGTGTATAAAAGATGAATAATTGTACAGAAAACCATCATCTTTTGGCAGCTTTGATGAGCAAAACATAAATCAGAAGTGGGGCAGCAATAAAAGTGAGAACCTGATAATGTTATCCCAGAGGGAAGGAGCACAGGGAGGGTCCTTGACAGGGATTTCTGAGATGTTTAAAGAGGGGCAGTAAAAGTTATTCCTCCCTCAGCCCATTAAGGAATGAATTATTCTGCCTCAGATTCCCAGATTTTTATTCACACCATAATTCCACACCCTCAGCCTGAGCCTGACTCTCTGTCTGGCTGCTCAGAGAGAGGAATAAAGGCTTCGAATGGGTTCAGCATTTTAGGAAATAAAAAACCCCACATTTGGAGTTGATCAACTCTGGTCCTGACACAAATTATGGCACTTCCAGCCCTCACATGGTTTCAGACACTGCCTTGGGAGTGTAAAATGCCAAGACACAATTAATGTAAAGATTTCTTAGAGCATGTGCTCATAAAAAGCATTTTTTTCATGTCTAACACAGAACATGCTATTTTTTCCTCTTAGAAATTCAATTTATTAGACTCCAGAAAAAAACAGATTAATAAGACACACACCTGGATTGACCCTGAATCCCCAGATAATAAGGATATTCTGGAAATACTTATAATATTTAAAATATGTAAAATAGTATTTCTGGAAATATTTATAATTTCTGAACACCCCCGGCGTTCTTTGGAGCCTGTTCCTCTCCTGGTTCCGACACTGTCCTCTGGAACAACCCAGAGGAAAATCCAAATTATTTCACAACCCCCATTAAATCCAAATTTCACACTTTTTGATGCTTTCTAGGAGAGAAGGGGAATATGGAATTTAAGAAGGAGGTAATAAGTGGTATTTAAGCATTTGTAATATCAAGAAGATAAAAGCAAGGGAAAGAAAGAGGTAAAAGCCTACCCAAGGAGATTTACACCTTTATACCAAGGATTCCCTCTGACACTTTTATTTACCTACATATTGTTTTTTCCTGTGTATTTCAGGACATAATTCCTTTCATATTTTCACTTAGAAATTAGATCACACAAAGCACTGTACAGTAAATAAACCACTGGCAAAATTAGGAATGAAACAGCACTGGAAAAGATAAATTTAATTTTTTCCCCCCTTTTAACTGTAGTCAGATTAAAAAATCTTTGGGGATAAATAATAAACCCCTGCACATCCCAGAGAATGGTTGGTCAGTGTTATAAAAAGAACAATAATAGTTAATAATTTGAGTTTGAAGTTTAAATGATGGTAGACAGAATGGAGCAGGCAAACAGGGAGCAGGAAAACTTTTTTTAAAGGCTTGGGAGTCTCTGACTGTGAACAATTTAAAATTTAATTCAAAATGTAATTAAAAATTCAATTGGGAAAAATTTAAGATTTCATGGAAAGGAAAATTTCTGGCCATTTTTATACAGTAACATCCTGGATGTGACTGACTGGGGGTTAATTTAATTGAATACTCTCTGAGTGTCCCTAGAGATGGGAATGGGAGCTGAGGAAGACCATGGAATTCTGTCCTATCCTGTCCCACAGCTGGATGGGCAGATCATCCCTGAGTCCATCTCCCCACTCGTTTTAGAGGAGCAAAGCTCCCATTTTTATTTTCGGAGCTCAACAATCCCACATTTTCTTCCTCTGCACTGGTGGGAGCCGACCCGAACCCCCGGGAATTCAGCTGAGCTGTGTCACTTCTGAACAACCACATTCCCAACTTCCCCCTTCAAGTCGCATCTGATTTGTGGGTTTTCCCCCTGTTTCTCCCTTCAGGAATCCCTGAGTCTCCCAAGCAGCAGCAAAGCCCAGCATTGTCCTGGCTCCTGACCTGCTGGATCGAGGGGTTCACCCTGGGTTTGTCGGGAATGTTGGATTAACACCCCCCAAAATGTCAAGAGGCAACTCAAGGGAAAAAAATCAACTTTTTTGGGTGAGCTCAGCACTGCTGCCAATGGAAACCCCACAGTGTGAACCTCTGGCAACCTTTGGTATTTCTGCCCTCGGTACAAAACCTCACAGGGCTCATTCCTGCCCCTGGGAAAATGTGCTGCCATTTGGGACCCACGTTGTGGTGACATTTCCAGAGTCCCCCCAGGCCATTCCCAGCCCCGGGACAGCTCCATGGACAAAGAGCCCCTGTGAGAGCACAAAGCAGCTCCTACAGATCCATCAGGGCTTGAACCATTCCAGATCTCAGTCCCTAAAACAGCTGCTGCCATTCCTGAAGGGATTTCTAATGCCTTAGGGCACAGGAAAATGGTTACATTATATATATATGTCATTTAATAATAATAATAATTATTATTATTATTATTTTGTTATTATATATTATTATATTTAATATTATTATTATTTTGTTCTTATTTTCTATCTAGTTCTTATTTTCTACCTAGTCCTAATTATATATCTAGTTATTTTATATATATCATTATATATCTTCCATTTATATTATATAGTTATTGTTTTCTATCTAGTTATTATTATATATCTAGTTGTTATATATTATTGTTATTATATTATTATTCTTGTATAAAAATATAAATAGAATAATGAAAACATACATGTAAATTTTAAAGTAAAAATAAAATTAAAAATCAAATATGTAGGGCACAGGGGACAGGATTTATATCCAGTGGATGGGATTTATATCTTGATAAACAGCTGAGAAACGCAGACATTATGCTGCTGAAATATTAGTTTAGGACAATTCTGCAACATATAACTAGAATTAGTTTTTGGTGTAAAAAGAACTTAGAGAGGAAAATATCTGTATTGAGAAACAATTTGAAATAGTTAAAAATGCAAGAAATTTGCTTTAATTCTAAATGGAAGTTCCAAAGCACATCATGATAAACACCAAATTTCTATTCCTGCAGTTCAAACCCCTTGAGCAGCAGCCAGTTGTGCACTGAAAACAATGTTATCCTTCAAAAGCTTCCAATGGAATACTTTAGATATGCAGCTAAAATTCAAAATACACCAAATTTATCACGGAGGGGGAAAAGAAAAGGGGGGGAAAAGCAAACATGAGTTTTATTGTTTTTACTGCGGCTGCAAATTCGATTTCAGATTGAAAGGGAAGGACAAACAAAGTGGGTTTTATGTCTAAATATGGTTTTGATCCAAGGAAAATAAAGTCATAGACCTGACCTAAAAAAGGGTGAGGGACATTTCAGTCTGTGTGATGTTAAGGAGACAAATCATGGTAAATTATGTGGGAATAAAGAGCCTTTTCGGAGTGTTCAGTCCCAAAATTTCTCACACTTGTCCCATATTCCGAATATTTCTGGCCTCAGTCCTTCTCTGTGCAGATCCTGGACCCCCAGGAGAACCAGGCTGAGCAATGCCAGGCACCAGCTAAGCCGGGTTTAAAATTATGATTTAGGATGTTTAGAAAGGGAGGGTAATTTTGCTTTGAAATTTCATGAGATAAAATCCATCATAGATGTCAAAGGCAGAAACAAAAATGAATGATAAGCTGCTAATTTCCTGCAGATTTCCAAGTTTTTCCTCACTCAGTGGTAACAAAAGCTAAATTTCTTTACTAATTTATCGTGTGTGCTGGTCATTAAGGACTAACAGTGCTAAAAGTCAGATGAACGATTTTAGGGGGGGATTTTTCCTGACTTTGAAAGTTCTGTTTTCATATCCTTTGACAGCATTATTGTCTATTTTCATAAAAAGCCAAGAATTTTAAAGAGAGAATATTTACGGGGGTTATTTCACGTTTATATTGTTGTTTTTTGGCTCACGGGGCGGCACAAGGACCAAAGATTTCGTTGAAAAAGGATTTTGAAATCTCTGCCTAATGAGTGACTAATTGTGGACTAACTCCATGACTTCAGTCCCAGGAATTCCAGGTAAATAAGAACTGCCCAGATACAGAATGTTCCCAGCAAAGTGGCCAAGACCGGACACTTTTCCAGTGGAAACTGGCTCGGGATGAGCCGCGTGTTTTCGGAAACACGAGGCAGAGGAAGGACTTGGGGAAGGATTCCTATGGGACAGCCTGAGCTAAGGAACGTTCAAAGGTTAAGGAAGATTGATTTTATAATGAAACCACCTGCATTTTGTAATGTAAATTACATTGTAATTTAAAGAGATGCCTAAATGGGGGGGTTGGCTTTTATTCTCCAGAGTGGTCCCGTGGAATAAAGAATTTTGGAGGAAGCTGGGAAAGCAGCACAGTCAAAGTGACAAATGCAAAGCAAATAAAATAAGAGCTGAGGGGAAAAGCCTTGAGCAGAGATTCCTAAGGACAGACACTGAACCCCATTCCCAGAATTGTTTAAAAGTAAAAATGAAGAAAAAATAAGTCACTTTTAAAGGGAAAATCTTCAAAATTAAAATCATGTGCTAAACACTTGTTTTACATGACACCAGCAGTGACAGAAACAGGTTTTGCCACTATTTATCTTTACAATTGAAGTAAAATAATTCTTATTTCTTGAGCTTCACTGTTAAGAAGGAACCGGCTCCATTTCACCCAGACCCAGTGACCTGAGTTTGCTTAAACCAGGCACTCAAAGACCAGCTTGACACTGACTTTGGGGACCTGAAGCTTAAATTCCAGGTGGGTCCCCTGTCCTTATCCCTTAATTTGGTTGTATCTCACTAAATATTGCCAAGTGTTTTTACAGACTTCCGAATTTACTGCTCCGCGTTGGTTTATTGTGGTTGTAACCTTTTCATTTGCTTGTAAATCACTGATGTGAAGGCGAATAAAAAACAAAGATGAATATAAACCAAAGCTGTTGTGGATTTTTTTTAAATAAAACCATTTTGAAGTATTTATTTTAGCTGAAAACAAATGCCTTTGAGCTCCTTTCTTTCTCTGACTCGCAGCTGTCGGCAAGTGCTCAGGGAACAGAATATTCTGCTTTCTAACAAGAAACAAATCTTTCTAGTTCAGATTATTTAGATTAAAACCAAAACTCATTAAAAGACACCAACAGGTGACCCTGGGCCGTTCCTGCAAACATTTGGTTGACACTTCAGAAGGGCTGCCAAGAATCCATGAAACATTTCTAAAATCTTGGGACTTCACTTGAGCGCGAACAAGTTTTCCTCAGGGAGGCTCGAATTTGCTGCAGAGGCTTTAAGGAGTATCATCAAAAATCCATCAAAACCCAACACTGAAACCCCATAAATTAAAAGGGTACAACAGCATAAAAAGCAGATTATTTTGATGGGAAATCAAACACAAAAGTTGCAAAATGCGAAATTTTCCATCACAATAAATAAGTCGCTTCATTTTGTTAATTAAAGTTTTCCTGAAATTATTCCATTTGCAGCATAACAAAGGAAAATTATGTGAAATGTAACATGGAAATCAAATCAATCCCAAAGATTTTGGGGAAAAACTGTCACAAATACATCAAGTTCTGCTAAGAATCCCAAAGCATTTGAACAACTTGGAGAAAAGCTGCCCTGAAACCTGGAGCATGGGGCAAAGAGCTCCAAAAACACAAGGGAATGCAAATTCCAAAGGTTTTTACACAGCTGCCAGGTCAGGGCACTATGAACTTTCTATAATTTTCCTATAGTTTTTTTCCACTTTTTTTCCCCAAAATCTCTCTAAGAACAAACACAGGAAGGTTTATAAAGCATTTATTCCATGTGTTCTGCAGGATTATGCATAAAATCCCCTGTAAGAATAAAAGGGTTTTATCTTCTGCTTGATTTATTTTGGGGATATTTTCCTTTTTATAGAGGTAACTTGCAAGAATAGCAAATAAAAAGGCAACAATGCAGGGAGAGATGATGTTTTCGTGACAATAAATTCCCTCCTCTCCCCTTCCCGTGATTCTTCCAGCCTCGGGAGCACTGTTTAGATAGGAAAAATTAGGAACAAATGGTTCCATTTGCCACAGAGTGAAAATATTTCCAATATTCAGATTTTTCTATGGATAATGTGTCCATACATATTTCACTGGCTCGGACAATTAGGGCAAGTGGTTCAAGATGCTCCCAATTTCTCTTTTTAAAACAATAATAATAATAAATTTTTAAGTCCTGCTGTTGTCAGACTTTCACATTTTGCCAATTTGAACCATTTTCTCCCTCCTCCCAAAACCCAGAGGGAAATGCACACGTATTTCATTCCTGGGCTCTGACTCCTGAGTCCGAGAGACTGCGAAAGGAGTCAGGGAATATTTGGGAATGCTTGAAGTTTGGGCTGATAAGGCAGCGAGAACACAGCCAGGAGCTGGATGCAGGATTCTGTCAGCTCCAGAGAGAAAGAGAGGATGGTAACAGCTTTAAAGCCCACAGGAATAGGATTTATGTTGCTCCAAGAATGAAACACAACATAGGAATATGTTATAAACACATCCCTGAGCTCACATGGAATCACACTGAGGTTGGAAAAGCCTCCAAGACCATCGAGTCCAACCATCCCCCAGCACTGCCAAGACCACTAACCCATGTCCCCAAGTGCCCAAGTGTTAAATCCCTCCAGGGAGGGGGACTCCACCCCTGCCAGGGCTGGATGACCCTTTCAGTGAAGGAATATTCCCAATATCCAACCTAAACCTCCCCTGGCACAACTTGAGGCCATTTCCCCTTGTTCTGTCGCTTCTGCTTTGGGAAAAGAGCCTGACCCCCACCTGGCTCCACCCTCCTGTCAGGGAGTTGTTCAGGTCCCCCCTGATCCTCCTTTTGTCCAGGATGAGCCCCCCCCCCCCCCCCGCTCCCTCAGCCACTCCAGGTGCTCCAGCCCCTTCCCAGCTCCATTGCTCTTTGGATCACACAACAACCAACAACCAAACGTTGGATTCAATAACAACTCCTGATTCTACAAAGTAGAAAACACCACGAAACTAAAACAATCCCAGAATCATAAGATGGTTTAGGTTGGAAATGTCCCCCAAGATCACCAGTCCAACCATTCCCAGCACTGCCAAGTCCCCCACGGAACTGTGTCCCAGAGTGACGCGCCCACACAGCTCCGAAATACCTCCAATAATCAGAGTTCTGTAGCCGGAGCTGAAAACTTCAAGGTCTGATCCAGGTCCTGTCAAATCTATGGCAAAATTCCCAAGAGCTTGAAAGGGAACAGCACGAAACAAAAGCGGGGAGAGCACGAAAGACCGAGGGTCGCTCCGAAAAAACAACTCGGCTGAGAATATGAGTAACAGGCACATGAGATAAGTCAGGGAAACCCAAGATGCCCTTCCCAAAAGCTGGGGGAGCATGAGGGAACCTCTGGAATTAAGGTAAACACAGAAAGTTGTCTCCTGTCCAAGCCCTGAGCAGCTTTTTCTGCAAGTGTGTAACTATAGATTCTGGAATTCCTCGGCTCTGCCTCCCGATTCCCCGACTTCAAATAACATTATTAGGAAAGTACAGCCACAGAGGAGTTAAGATAAAATATATATACAAACACACACCACACAAAATCCTGGCTATTTCCTTTTCCAACTGCTGTGTGACACATTCTGAAAACAGTGAGTATATATTGAATATTTGGTTGATTCTATATTGACTAAGCAAAGAAAAAATCCTGTGGTGCTTCTGATCAGCTGGAAGTATCCAGCTCCAAAAAGCCTCTTCTTACCACACAGATTGTCCTGTCACACGGAAAAGTAAATATTTATAGCAGGACATAGGGAAAAAATACAATGGATATGCTAAACTCCACTAAATCCCTCAGACTCTCATTTATAATTCAAGTGACTTTCATTAAATTCAATCTAATTAGACTGGAAAGTGAATTAAGATACATGGATTAAATCTGCTCCAATTCTGTAAAATAGTGTCCACACAGGGGTTTATTATGGTTTAAAATAATCCACTGGATGTCGATCTTTGTTAATTTAGATAAGATTCTGGGAATATTCTTGTACAGAGCAGACCAAAAGAACACATTCTACGGGAAGAGTAAGTTTAGGAGAATTATCAAAGGTATTTTTGCACACAAATCTACAATTTTTGGATGATGGTTTTAAAACATAATATAAAAATTGATCTCTCCACAATTTTAATGCAGGTTGGTCACACAACCATCACCTCGAGTTTGGGACTCTTGGCAACATTTAATAAACATCCATCCAAGTGCTCTTCACCCAATCTCACATTTTCCCCATTATTGTTCACTCTTCCATGTCACCAAAGTCCCAAAATTCAAAAAATCATACAAGAAAAGCCCTTTTTTTGGGTAATAAATCTGCCCTTCTACAACATCATCTTAAAGGTTATTATAATCAATGTCCACCAGGAACATTTTTCTCTATAATTCAATTATATTTCCACTTTTATTAGGAGCTTTATTTACTGTACACAGCAGTGCCATGTCTGTTGGCTCCAATTTTCCACTTTGGCTCTGTCACTCTCTTAGATTTTTATGGAAAAGGACTCCCATTCCACCACCACCCTTTTGGAACCACATCATATGGGCTATTTTGGAGGCCAGCCAGTCCCAGCTCTAACTTTGTTAGTGCTGCATGTTCCCTCCATCCAAACAAATCTCTCTGGGTATTCCCCTCAAAATGGTCCTGGAATGTGGGAACTGACGCCAAAGACAAGTCCAGGTCTGGAGTGGGAACCGGCACCTTGTGCTTTATGAGGAATAGATTGAAAATGCCCCTGAGATCCCCAGGGACATCCTGATTTCCTCCTCCATCTCTCTCACACCTCCAACACGAGGTTCAATAAAGGAGAAGGGGATGTCCCAAGGCATTCTGGAAAAATTAATATTCAAATGATAACTTCAAGTCTTGATGTTACCCTTTAATAACCACAGAGTTTGGCCATGTTAGAAACCATAAATATAGAGCCCAGTGCTCTATAAATCATCATCAGCAGGAGAGCAAAATATACAGCAAGAAAATATTACCATAGATCACAGATCTACTATTTATTTACTCCCATCTAAAGCAAAATACAGCTTTCCAGGTGTTAAAAGCAGAGACAGCCAAAAGCACTTTACACCTCTGTGAGTGGAACTCATACATGTATTTTCAGTCGTATTTTCTACTTATCTCCTTTAAATCCCTTTTGAAAAGCAGCCAAAGCAAAATCTAAACCACCTCGAGAAGCCTCCTGGAGTGAGTTTCCATCACACACATCTCCACACTTTCAACAGCCTGAGAAATTACTGAAAATTTAATTAATAAAGGCATGAAATGTTTCAGGTTTCCTTTTCTCTGAGGACGCTGATGCCTGTCCCTGATGGAGAATTATTTTCAAGGAGACTCCCAAGCTCTGCTTTTGGTTTCAAACACTTGTAGCCAATGGCAGGAAGAAATAAGTCAGGGAAAAGTATCTTCTCAAGAGAAACTTCACTCAAATACTGGGCTTATGGTTTCAGAATGAAACGTTCTGGTTTCATTTCAATGCACTCTGACACAGAAACTGGAATAAAACCTGCTGTGACTTTAATTCATTAATCTATACAAATAAGCACCACTTAAAGTCACATGAGTAAAAAACCAGGAGAAAGTTATATATTGTTTATGGCTGTCTTAGGGATTTTCCTTGAATTTATGGAGAGATATGAACATAATTTTAAATTTTGCAGGATGATTTATTAATGAAAAAAATTCCCTGTCCAGAGCTCATAAAAAGGCAGGACAGACCAAGCCCAAAGCCCTCTCTGAGGGGGGATTTCTGTCCTGTTCTTGCTGTCTGGGGCCTCTTTGGGCCCCAGTTCACCTTTGCCAGACTCTCCATTGATGTAAAGTTGTTTTTTGAGGCTTTTTTAGGGTGTTTCTTGCGTCTAATAATCACCAAACCTGTTTTCTTGACTCAGTAGGGCTTGAATTTTATTTTTCACTAATTGTGGGAAGGATGGGCTTCCACAAGGGATCAATTCCCTGTGCTACCTTGGCTCTCTAAGATTCCTGGTTCTCTTTTAATATGCAAGACCAGAACATTTCTGCCTGGAAGAAACACTGTCAATACTAAAGAAATCACAAATTATCCTCTGGATCAGGTTTTTATTATTCTGTTTCTATGCAAACTATTCCTGATAGTCAAATATTCTCTAAGTTGTTACCCAAAATGCTTTCCCTATAGGATTTTTCCTGTTTTTTTTTTTTCCAATTTCATGTTTTTCAAAATTCAATAATTCATGTGTTATTTCAAAATAAAAAGTCAAACATTCCTATTTCTCCTCCTCTTTATTATCTGTGTTTCCAAAGAATTACTTCATGGAAAAGATGAAAGTTCTTCCAATTTTATTTTTTTTTTGTTAAACAAATTTTAAAGAACACAAGGTTAAAGTTGAAAGATGCCCCTGCTATTGTTGGCTGGGTGTTTGTGAGTTGTCTGAAAAAATATATATGGAGAAGTTTCACTGTAAAAATGACCTTTCCTTTGGATAACTTCAATAAGGATTTGCTTGGCAAGTGTTTTCAGAGGAAAAAAGCTTTACATATGTGATTTTTTTTCCATAAAAAGACACAAATGAAAAGAGAGAGAACAATATACAAGGAAAAAATACTCGATTTTGGGAACAGAAAATTTAAGAAATTTAAGAGAAATTTAAGTCCCTTTTTAGCAAGGATCTTCTTCAAAGTCTGAATCCAAGGACTTTAGTGACACTGGAGGAAATCCAAAGCTCATCTTTTCATTTCATGCCAAGTTTTGAACTGTCAGTTCAGTACAACAGGCACACAAAGCCAAAAAAATCAATCTTTAGCACCCAGCTACTGTTATTTTGCCCTTCGAAATCCAGCTGCAACCAAAGGATCTCAACCCCCCTCAGCCATTAGTTAATTAGGCCTTAAAATCTGGACATGAACCCCCGGCGTGTTTAGACCAGCCTGGATTGTGTTTCTGCAGCGATGGTCCAGGCAAACAGGGATTTAATTGGGAACTTCATCTGAGTTGGAAATGCGGGATTTTAAAGGGGGAGAGTCATGGGATGGGGCTTCAGGCAAAGGGAATTGATTCCCCAAACCCTTCCCTCTCATCAGAGCTCAAGCACAGCTTGAGGGGTTCAGCAAGCAGAGAAAAAGTGAAAATAGACCTGAAAGGATGGCTGGGGCAAAGGCTGCACTCATATATATATATATATATATAAAAATGTGTGGGTTTTAGCAGATTCATTATTTTGAACTAACAATGTAAGGTCTTTTGAAGGGTTTCAGTCCTAATTCTGTATCTACAAACCCTCCGGGTTCAGCTGTGGCTCCAGAAATTGAATTTTGCTTCAATTCTATGTTTTATATGAACTGGATTAGGCCAGTATCTATTTTTTTAATTCCTGCCTTAGTAAGTGTACAGGAATAATTACAGACACAAGCAGGACTTGGGTTTCCTTATGTTGAATTCTGTGTCTCTATACTTGGAATTCTGAGTTCGCAGCTCTGATCCTGCACATCATCTGCCTGTAATTCCACACATAACTTCACATACAGAATTAAAAATGTGTTGAGAACTTATTTCTATCTGCAGGGAGATAAAAGACACTTAGAAAAAAAATCCTCTGCCTCCAAAACCTCACAGCCAGTGCTACAAAAACCCAGCCCAGCCTAGAGCACGAGCATCCCCTGCATTAAAACAATGATTCCTTTGGCTTTTCTTGTGTGTATGAAGCTAGGGACTGAACTATTTAAGCAGATGGACCTAATTCCCCACAAGTGATTTAAGAAAATTAATTTCTCGGGGGTGTTTGGAATGATTCCCCACCACCACTAAAAACAAGAGAAATGCCAGAAATGTAGAATTTACACACAACTTATCAGGCTCAGACTGGATTTGTTTAACAACTTAAAGGGGGAAAACAGTACTTTTTTCAGCTGTATTGTATTTACTGGTGAAAAATAGAACATGGCAAAGTAGTTCACAATATTTTTACTCAAAATACACTGTCTACAGAATATTTTTCTTCTCAAATATATCTTAATAAGTACAAGTTGTGATGAGAATGTGAAAGACGTGAGAAAGGTCAAATCTTTAGTCAAAAACTCTGTATTAATTTCTGAACAGTAGGAGAAACACTTTGAGGTTTTTAGATTGTCAGGAATATTTTTAGCCTTAACCTTCAGAAAGGTGGGTGACAGTGCACTGAGAGATACTGAACCATTCTGACAAAGCAGAGCAGAACCTCCTGCATGAACCCAAACCAACAGAGCAACCCTTAAGAGCATCCCAGAAAATGCAGGTGAAATTCATCCCCAAGTTAATGCCACATGGATTTCTAAATTAACTCTGTAAAATAATGAAAAAGAAACCAAGCAGAGGTTTGAATGCCAAGCTAAACCGCTGGGAAAGGCACGGCAAAGAGGGAAATGCCATTTCGTACAATCGAATTTCGTGCTGTGCCTGTAAATATGTGTCCAATTTTAGCTTCTCAATGTGAGAAACCAACCCAAAGAATAGAAGAAAGTAGTAAAATATATGGGAGATCTAAAAGCTTTTTAGGAGGCTGGGGAGTTTAAAGATTCCCGAGACAAACAGGCGCGATGGGGCTGATTTGCCGCGCCGTGGTACTGAACGAAAACATCACATACTTCGCTTGGTTCAGCATCAGGAGAAGCTTTTCAGCTTTGCTTTTTGTGCAGCATTTTAAGTCTTTCCCAAATGCAAATGGACATTTACTGCAGCCCAGATGGTTTCTGTATCCCCAAAGAGCAATTCCAGATATCAAATATTAAGTTCCACGGCGCGATACGGACCCAACTGCGGCTCTGGAGCTCTTCAGTGTCCCACTACACTGACATAATCGTGAAGTCCCCTGGCTACAAAAAACACCTCCAAAACCACCTGAGCCACGTGGGCTGAGCTAAGGGAACAGAGGACATGAGGGGCAAAAAGTTGTTGGGAGAAAAAGCGGAATATCCTTTAAATGAAGCCATATTTGAAACGACTGGAAAAGGCTTCGACTGTTCAGCATTGCTGGTGCAAATTAAGACAAATTCCAAGTGGAATTGGAGCAGCAGGAAGATTGTTTTTTAAGGGAAAGATTTCAGCGTGGCATTGAAAGCCACATCTAAGCTCTGTATAAATAAATATGAAGTTATATTTGTATGTGACAAAACTCCTCCTGCTGACACCGCGGAGCCGCCTGTAACTACAGGGAGAAATGGCTGGGGACAGCTGAAGGGATTAATAACAATATTAGTTGCTCATTAATTAAAAAGCAAATTAATAAACAAAAAGAACCCCAAAATCATTCATTTTGGTCAATGCTGAGACTACTGAAAACTGTTTTTCACAGCCTGACAGATGAATTTACTGCGCCCGCAACAACAAACAGTTGGGAAAACTGAGATTAAAATACAATTATCAGATATTAGAAAATAAGCTCTTACCACTTTCATGCTCTTCACTATCTCAGGGTGGGATGCAGAAGCTAAACTAAGTGTAGGAAGAATTCCTCACTCTCAGATGGCTCATCCTTAACATTCCTCCTGAAATGTGAGCACCCTCAGCCCGGTACTTCACTATCTGCTGCTAAAATTTTTAGGATGTTCCTTCCAAATCCATATTTCTTCCTGCACTGCTGAGTAGAGTTAAACATTGTCAACTGAAACAAAACAGACCCAGCTGGAAATGCAGCTCCCAGAGAACTGAAGGCATTATAGACTCAAGTTTTTAGTGTGCAAAGTTCTTATTTATTGCATTAATAACTCTCCTTGCAAGGCAGGTAGAGGAGAAAATGTTATTTTCTAATCACTCTGTATCACAGAAAAATGTCATCATTAAGTTTAATAAAAATATCTCATTCCTCCTTCATATTATGAATTTTTACCCACATAATACTTTTTCAAAACCCCTTAACCCACATGTTCTACAAGTATCAACAGCAGATAAAATCACAAAGTTCAATCCATGAAAAAAAATATTTGCCTCTATCAGGAAAATCCACAGAAAATAATAAAAACCAACTTATTTTTAACACATCTGTTTGACATCAAGAAAAGAAAATTTCTATTTTCAAATCCTTCAGCCCAGAGATACCAGTAAAACCAGTGGTAGTAAATTAGAGAGGATTTTTATGCAAGTCCATGGATTTTATCAATACAGCAAAATCCCACCTCCACCCACATGAGGTTTCAACATTTTTATACAGGATATTAATAAATAAGAAAACGCTAACAGAAAGCATGTACTCAGTAGGGTATTTTTGCAATGTTTCTTTTCATCCATTAACTTCTGGCTCGTTTTTGGGATCATTCTTCAAAACAAAAAATGGAGTTATCAAAAATGGATGTTGTCCAGGGAATAAATTACTTAAGAGATCAGAAAACATTCGTTATTCTACCATTTCTTAACAACAAAAGAACATCCAACCTGCTCTCTGCTTTGGCAGGAATGTGTTAAAGCTTTGCAAAAACCAGCTTTAATAAAGGGATTGCCAAGTGCCCCTTTTCCCACTTAGGCTGTGGGATATTCTTTTCCCAAAATAATGGTTAGTTAACATGAATTGTTAGATTTTGGATTTAATTATGTACTAAATGCCAGTGGTGTCTTTTTCCAGGATAATTCTGGAACACAATTCCACTAAGGCTGCAGGATTTTCTTTGCCCAACACGATGGAAAGGCTGAGAGCTCTGATGGGCACCTCATCATCCCTCAAATCTCATGGGATCATGGAATGGTTTGGCTTGGAAGGGACTTTAAAGCCCATCTTGTTCCATCCAGGACACCTCCCACTAGACGAGGTTGCTCCAAGCCCCGTCAAACCTGGACTTGAACACTTCCAGGGATGGGGAATCCACAACTTCTCCGGGCAACATGTGTCAGGGCCTCCCCAGGCTCAGACTGTGCTCTCCCCAGGGCACAGACTCTGGAATATGGAACCAGAACTTATCTTCAATTAGCCTAATTATTGCCAGGTCAGTTCTTTCTCTGCAGTGCTGCCAACATTAGTGACAACTGGGCTTCAATTATTACAACTCAGAATAAATAATCAATTCTAGCTCTAATCACTGCAAACAGCCTCAGACGTGTGGAGCTGGGTGAGCTCCTCAGCTGCGCAGATGCTCTGAGCCGACAGAAAAGCTCATGATTAAGAGATGACTTTCTGCAGTCACCACCCAACATCACCATCCCATAACCAGCCTCCCCAGGTCGCCCAAAGGTCTTCAAGGTTGTGACCCACCACAGGGCAGGTCCAGGGCTGGACATCTCAGCCAGGAGGTTCCCAGGGCTTATTTTTGGCTGGAAAAGCCTCCGGATCGTCCGTGATGTGAGACCAGAGAACACACAAAGCCCAGTGTGCCAACTGACCCCACAGCAGCAGCCAAGCAGCTCCTCCTCACCCCCAGGGAACTGTCTGTGTAAAGAACACAAGCTTTCATGTCTTCACAAAGGGCCTGGCCACCACAAAATCATCTGCTCACTACCTAATTAATGCAATCAACTTGTCCAACAGAAGAGCTGCAAGGACTGAGTCCTTCAATTAAAGTCAAGAGGACAAATGAAAAGTGTGCTTGTTGCTTTTCCAGCACCAACAACCCCATTCTTCCCATAAATTACTGGCAAAAAATCCATAAATTATTCAATATATTAAGTCCAAATTTAAAAGGAAAACACTGAGAAGACACTTGTTGAAGCAAATTCTTTAGAATTATTTATGCTACAAATTTAAGCACAGAAGCCTTTCATAAAAAAACAATTTTTCTCGACGCCTTAAAATTATTTTTTCCTTTATCTTTTTTTTCCACCCTGATATTTTTCAGAAAACGTGGTGCACCTGGTATGCAACCAAAAGTGACTAATTGAGAGACAAGGGTAGGAGGATGAAGCTGGAATGTGTTTGGGTCACATGAACTCCTAACCCTGGGCTGGATGTCAGGTTTGCAGCCTTTGTTTGGTCTGTCTCACCGGATGCTTTCCTTGGCATCAGGACAGGTGAGGGTTTTTTAGTCTCTGCAAAACCCTGAGCAGGCAGTTTGATGTTAAAGAGAAGAGCCCTGACTGAAGCTTTGGCTGGGATATTAAATTCTAAATCATAAGAACCTCATAAAAGACGAAAATAGTCTTATAAATATTTATAATTTATTCTTATTACATTTTATTTGTTACTGAAGTCTGAACCATGGAAAATTACACCAAAGCCATGGAGCTTAGCAGGGATGTGAAAGGCCATTTTTAACAGATAAACAGAAAGGCTTCTAAATAAATCCTGTAAAGCTCCTAATCCAAGACAAACATGATGATTAGGATTGGAGGATGCTCCTGCAGAGTATTGTTGGGTACTTTAATTGTTTCATGGGGTAGAAATAAACCCCTCCTGACAGGACAGAGACCGCAGTTAAAAGCTGGAGAACATCTGGGGATTTTATACACCCTTAAAATGGCTTCTTGTGCAATGGCCACTAAAAAAGATTGGGAAACCAACTAATTTTCCGGTGAAAATAATTTGGGGATTCTCCTGCTGGAACTCCTGAGCTGTGCCATTGGTTTTCCCAGTGGCAGGAATGGGTTTTACAGGTCCAAGCTCAGACTACACCCTGGAGAAGGATGGGCTTTGCTGGGTCTCCTGCTCTGCTGGCAGCTCTAGTGAGAATTGGAAGTACATGGAATCATGGAATATCCTGAGCTGGAATGGATCATTGAGTCCAACTCCTGGCCCTGCACAGGACACCCCAAAATCCCACCCCGTGCCTGAGAGCATTGTCCAAACATGCCTTGAGCTCTGGTGCCATGACCACTGCCCTGGAGAGCCTGTTCAGTGCCCAGCCACCCTCTGGAGGAAGGACCTTTCCCTGATATCCAACCTAAACCTTCTCTGAAACAGGTTAAAACTGACAATCAAGAGGATGTTCCTTTCCAGTACTATCTATTAATTGCAATTAAACTAAATTTAAATACATGTCAAAAATTTATCTGCCACTTGGTCTTAAGTCTCACATGACAAATAAACATCCCTTACATTTACAGTGAAATTTGAATCATGGCCAAATGTCGCCCTCTGACACCTCCTTGCACCAGTAACTGTTTTAGGCTCTTCTTTTTGAACAAGTGACAGAAACTGGGATCATGATGTCGTGCACTGAAACACCCTTTGGATTTACTGTGAGGGTGGTGAGGCCCTGGCACAGGTTGCCCAGAGAAGCTGTAGCTGCCCCATCCCTGGAAGTGTCCAAGGCCAGGTTGGATGGGGCTTGGAGCAACCTGGTCTAGTGGAAGGTGTCTCTGCCCCTGGCAGGAAATGGGCTTTAAGGTCCCTTCATCCCAAACCATTCCATGACTCCATGATTTTAGTTAAAACAAGACTTCTGTTTGTTTATTCTCCTACCTGGAGTTCTTTGCCCATAGGGGCAACATCATCATCCAAAAAAGAAGTTGCATTTGAAGCTGTTGCAATGAAACACAACTGGCCACCAAATGAAACAAAAATGCAAAAATATGAAGGGAGAAAACAAGCTCAGACTTAGATTTATCCTCCTCCTTCTGTGTATTTAACCTACATTCTTCAGGCAGGAAGAGGCTGGATAACAAACTGATTGTCTTTTTGTGTGAATCACCTCCATTCTGGACTTTTTTTCTCTTAGCCTTCTCATAACCTTGCAATCCAATAATGATAAAATTCCAGAGATATTACAGAGATGAGCAGAGCATTTAATTGAAGTGTAGTGCTACAGATATGACATTTCGAATCAGGCCTGGACTTGGCTGCACAGATTCTCTAATACAATAAAAATAGCCTTTTCTTTCCCACATTTTACTATCTGTCTTTGTTTATTCAACCATTCAGCAAACCCAGCTGGATCACAGGCATTGTCATCAAAGAAACATTCTAGGTCAGCCAGAAGTGGATGCCAATTGTCTAAAAATAAATAGAGGCTTTGTCACTGGAGTATAATTTTAAGGCCCCTGTAATGAATAATGGAATCAAAAATCTTTCCAAACAAGTGGGATACACTGATTTCAAGCAGAAAGATTTCACAGTTGCTGTAAGCTCCAGATAACCTAATTTTTAGTTGATTTCAATAAAAATGATACACAGAGGAGCTTGTTAAAAGGTTTGGTGTTGTTTTAAATACTTAAAGAGCTGCAGAATACCCTGGAAGATGAGCCCAGCATTTACCTGTCACACAGACATGGAACTGAAATGCTGTGGGGAACCAATTTCCTACAGGTCACCAAGTGGCAGAACTGGGATCAGATTTCACACTTCCCAGCTCTTATCCCTGATATAATGCACAAATTATTTCCTCTAAGCTAAAAGAAGAGACAAGATAAGCCCACATGGCTTTATCAGCTCAGCCTAATTGCTAAAGATCTTAAAGGAGCTGAACAAGGAGCAGAGCACCTCCAGAAGTCCAAGATGTTGTAACAACCACAGCGTGGCCCTGGAAATATATTGATTTAAAGAAAACACTTAGCTAAATTCCTTCCCAAAAGTTTTTAAAAGCTACTTCCTCAATGGATAAATAGCAAGGTTTTCCAGCTGACATTAAGCCAAGGCTCATCAGCAAAGCCGGGATTTTGTCTCAAGTGCCTGAGGAGTAAAAGATCATGTGGAAACTCATTGTAAACCTGGAAATCAAAGGGAATTTTTGCTCCATTTTCTTTGGTCTTTGCTAAATACTATGTGGAATACTTTCCAATTTTTTCTACCCAGCTCGAGGTGCCCTAAAAACAGGGTGGTGAAGGGAAGATTGACACCCAAAAAGAAGTGGTATTGATATGAACAATCTCCTGAATATTTACTGTCAGTGTGTCGAAGCACCAAAGTTTGAAGCAGAATCACAGAATCCCTAAAGTTGGAAAGCACTTCCAAGATTGAGTCCAACCATCCCCAGCACTGCCACTAACCCATGTCCCCAGGTGCCACATCCACAAGGCTTTTAAATCCCTCCAGGGATGGGGACTCCACCACTGCCCTAGGCAGCTGTGCCAGTGCTTTACAACCCTTTCCACAAGGAAATTTTCCTTGGTATTTAATCTAAACCTCTCTTCCTCCTCTCATCCTGTCCAAAGAACCAGTCCTGTCCAAGTGCCAAGGAAGGCCAAAGATCAGGGTCACTTCCACTGAGTTAGAAATGTTATCATTTCAATTTTTTTAGAAAATACTGGGTTTGCCCCCAATTCCTTCAACTTGCTGGAATGAATCCCACCTGGCAAAATGAATTCAAAAATGAAGAACACCACGAGCATTTTTAAGATTAGAATTTCAGAATCCTTAAGCTACACTCAAGGTACCTCTTTGTTTTCTCCTGTCCCCTCACAAGGGAGGAGGAAGAGGGTGGGAACCTTCCATCTCCAGCTACCCCAGGAGGGCAGGACACTGCCAGAACAGGCTGCACATTGTAAGGGTTCGTGTTTTGTACATAAACTTTTGGAGCAACTCAGTTTTTACAACAATAAAATACTATGTATTAAGGAGCTTCGCAATGCAGGAACAGCCTCAGATTTTTTGTGAACACTTTTAGTTGCTCTACTCCCTCATACCATTAGTGAGGGGACTTTTCATACAGTTCCACTTCACACTGGCAACAAAGGAGCTGAAAAGTAGCAATTTTGGCTTCCTGTCCAACACTCAATGGATTATATGGCATTAAGGAATGGCCTCCATCCCCAAGAACCATAAATTCAAGTCCTAAAACAACAAAGTCTGTCAATATTTCTTTTACAAATCAGTCACTGCATTGATCTTCATTGAATTCGTCGTGTTTTTTGCTTGTTCAGTATTTTGAAATCAGGACAAAAGGTCCAAAGAATGACACAGTAACTGAGTAAGATTCAAGGGAATATAATCCACTGCTTTATGTAAAACCAGGGAATTACTGAACTCACTGCTGGCCTTCTGGCATTGCCTCTGTGAGATATAAACCCCCTTACGCTTTTAGCTTCTGATGTTGCCGTAAAATATTTTAGAAATTATCTTATATCTCTTCAGAAGGAAATCCAATCCTCCATAAGCTGCAGAAATTGTTTAAAATCTAAAGTAAACCATCCCAGACACAAATAATTTTCTTTTCTAATTGGCTGGAACTTCACTGCTCCTTAAAACAACCCCTCCAGTGCTCTAATTCCACAAGTGTTACAACTCAAAAGTTTCTAATGTTTCTCAAAGTGCTCATGATAAAAATAGTCTGGAAAAAAAACCCCAACCTTTCAACGAGTTAAAAAAAAAGGAAGAAAAGGTTTAGCACGTTTTTCTCATCAGGTTGGACCGGAGTTTTCTATTAAAGTTATTCCAAGAGAGAAATGATTCACACTCTCCAAGCTGAAATGCTGAGAAATTTGTGGTATCTTCCATCCTCACCCTGCCCACTCCGATGAGCCTGGAGCAATGGGAATTGGAAGCCACAGGATTGACAGGAACGTGGAGCCAATGCTTCCCAGCCTCCCTAGGAGAACATGTCGGATCCTTGTGACCACAAACTCGCCTTTGTTTACTCTGTTGTGAAATACTTCATATTCTGATCAGTGCTGGGGCTGGAAGAGGCCTAATGAATAAAATGTGCTCCAGAGATAATCCACAGGCTGCCGTGAAGGCAATTCCCTGTAAACATTGATATACAAACCCTGCCCTGAAGATCCAGGAGATAAAGGCTGGCCCAAGTTCCTCGGAGAACAACTTCACAGTGTTAATTGACACAAAACAAGGGAAAACATTTATCAACACCTTTACCTCTTCTGAAGGAAGAAATGAAAGTGCAAGGACTCAATAAACATCATTTTCTCCTCCTGAGGAGACACAGGCAGGCAGCACTCAAAAAGGTGACAAGGTAACACAGGTTGTTCTGCACAGCTGGAAGACTTTACTCCTCCTAAATTAATGGACAATCTGGCCCCGTGGGGTGGTTTTGTGCTCCCCCAGTGCTGACACACTCGCTGGAGCAAAGCTTTGCTGGGCTTTCCTTCCCCACTGGCTCCATGCAGGCACAAAGACTTTCACACCACCTTGCCCAGGTTCCAGCTGCTCCAAGGCCTTGACATCACATCCCCCTTCCAAGTGAGAACTTAGAAACACATTAAAAAGATTTCAAGCCCAACATTAACATCACGTGAAATATTTCCAGTCAAACCTGTGCTTGTTGTTATTTATATCCCAGTCAGGAAAACGCTCGGTGCCACTGCTGGAACCTTCTGGGCTCCCTGGTGCTGCTGAGCTACTGGGGGTTCTCACTGCCTTGGAATTCATCACCTCATCCTACACCCCAGCCTGTTTGAAATGATTTCTGGCAAAATCACCTTCTTTCCTCCTGGAATTCATGCTTTTATCTCCCACTACTGTATATTGTACCTTGCTGGGCTGCCTCTCACACACAACCAAGGGACAAGTCCATGAGACAACCCTGCTCCTTGTAATCCTTTCCTATTGCAGCCCCACATGGTGCCTTTTCCATAAGATAAAACCAGAACCACCATCAGTATGTTGGTCTCTTCAGATCTTTGAGTCCATGCCTGTCAGACACCACTTCCTATGCCACAGAGACATCCTTGTTTTCACTCTTCCCTTGGACAAAACTGCTATTCTGCAATTTTACAGTACCCAGGACAAGGGTTTGCAAGGGTCTGAGGCTACTGGAAAATTCTGGATTACAAAAGATTTAACAATCTCAGTGTGTCTTTTCAAACACTTGTTCTAAACAATACACCTAAAATTTCTGACACGGGCATGGAGTGATAGAACAAGGGGGAATGGCTTGCTACTGCCAGAGGGCAGTTAGGTGGGATATTGGAAAGGAGTTTTTCCCTGTGAGGGTGGGGAGGCCCTGACACAGGTTGCCCAGAGAAGCTGTGGCTGCCCCATCCCTGGAAGTGTTCCAGGCCACGCTGGATGGGGCTTGGAGCAACCTGGTCTAGTGGAAGGTGTCCCTGCCCATGGCAGGGAGTGGACAAGATGATCTGTAAATTCCCTTCCAACCTAAACCATTCCATGAAAACTCTAGTTTTCTACCTCAAATAAAATCTCCTTGAGCCATTACCAGGCCTACTGAACTCACTGGAGATCAGCTGCCTCCTGCTGTAATAGTTTGGAGTATTTTCTGTATGATCCCAAGCTCTGTGGTAGCTCTGGCAGCTCCAGCCACGCTGGGTCTGGATCTGGCCAGGCTTTGCTTGTGTGTAGTTGGTTTTGATCAGGTTGACATGTACTAAATTTAACTCTGGTCTTTGTTCCACTGTGCTTTTGGCAAAAACTCGAGAAACAACGTCTGCAAACACAAAATGTCTCTCAGTTGTGTGTTCCACTGGCTGATCATATATCTGCAGTCAAAACACAACCCTTCTCCTCTGGTGGGACATCACCCATTTGCTCTATTTGGCAATACCAGCACGGCCGAGGCTCAGCTGGACTCTCCCAAGGGATCATGGAAACCTTTCTCACAGCTGCATCAGAGCCAAACCTGCTCCTCCTCCTTTTCCCTGGACTGGTGCATAATTATTTTATAACAATCTCACATCCCAGTCCCTGAGCTCTGGCTCCTGATTACACACAGGAAAAACGTAAAAAGTCAGGAAGTTGAAGCCACTCCTGTCCTGTCACAGTCCTTGGGGCTCCTGTGTTTGATTCTTTGGGGTTTGGGGGGTGCAGGGTGCAGAATTTTTGATTTATAATTATTCCACAAGTTATCTTTATCCATCAGCATTCTTTGGCTGCTGATTCAGACAGTTCCTCACTTAGGAATCTCTTCTGCATCTCTCCCTAGTGTGTCTAGGACAGCACAGGAGTCATAGCTACACCTTCAGTGTGACCTTTTTGCACACTCCATGTTGAGCTTCTCCACATGGGTTACAAACCTATTGCATGGATTTGATGCTCTACATGGAGAGAGCATTTCTTTCTTGTCTCTTTTTTTAAACTTTAAACTCAGCCCCAAGACCTCTTTGGAATGACATGGAAGAGCAGTGCTCCTTCCTTCCTCGCTCTTCCCTCTGCCCCAGGCTCACTCATCTCCAGGCATCATCTTTCCTTCTGCTTCCAGATCTCCCCAGTGCACAAACTGATCCACAACCTTGGCTTTAAACCCCACACCAGCTCCTGCCTTCTCCATGGGGCCCTTCCCAGTGCACCACAACTCCAGAATGTTATTTCTTGCCGTTCCTCCCAGCTGAGAACACATCCAAATATAGTGACAGAGCTGCTGAGGCTCAAAAGAGATTTTTCTAGCACAGAATACAGACAACAAACATGCATCCAGTCAATAAATCCTTCTGGCAGGGAAAACTGTCCCCCTGGGCTGTCCCTTGGCCATCACTGCTCTGTGTGAGCAAAACCAGGCTGTAACACTCAACAGAGCGTCTCTGGGGTTCAACTGAACTCAAATGATAATCTGAAAAAACTGTCTCTTTTAAAGAGATTAAAACACAAATGAAAATATAATTATGCTTTTTAGGGGCTATTGTTGTGACCCTCCTGTCCTGGGGAGGAGGCGGAGCTGCTGGATTCACCAAAATGAAATATTTAACAAATGGGTTTCTGCTCCACTCCAGCTCTCTGAGCCACGTGGTTTGTGGCTCCAGGTCTCTTCTCCTGTGGTATAATTTTCCTTATGCCCAGCAGCCTTCCAGTGCCTAAAAGGGCTCCAAGAGAGCTGGAAAGGGGCTTTGGACAAGGTCATGAAGGGACAGGAAGGGGGAATGGCTTCCCACTGCCAGAGGGCAGGGTTAGATGGGATATTGGGAAGGAACTGTTCCCTGTGAGGGAGGTGAGGCCCTGGCACAGGTTGCCCAGAGAAGCTGTGGCTGCCCCAGCCCTGGAATTGTCCAAGGCCAAGTTGGACAGGGCTTAGAGCAACCTGGTCTAGAGGAAGATGTTGGGGTTGGAACTGTATGAGTTTTAAGGTCCATCCCAACCCAAACCATTCCATGATTCCATGATTTCGTGCCCACAGCAGCAGAGCTGCAGTTGCAGCTTTTACCCCGAACCAAGAGCCTTATTTTGCTGGACAAATTGCTCCTGCTTTGAACAACATTTTGCTTCTGAGGCTCCTCCATCTGATCATTATCACAGTTTGATCTCTTATCATAGAGACAATAAAAAATCCTTTATAATGGAAAAAAGTGGTTCTTGAAGCTTTGATCAGTCACCGGGTTTTCTATGATTTCACCCACTTTTAGCGTCTTTTGTCTTAAAAGCTAAAACTGCATCTTTTCCCTGTATTTCAAATCCAACTGGAATGCAGCTCTGCTCCCATTCCTTTGATCCAATTTCCCACTTACCTTTGTCTTTTAGAGTTAAAAGAAAATGAAGTATCTCAAGTGTGTCCAAAGCAGCTATTCCTGCCCGGCCCTATTCCTTTGTGTTGGGCTCAGTCCATTTTTGTTTAAACTTCCCTGTCCACCTCAGAGATTACATCCAATGCATGTTTTACATCCTCTGCTCTCCCACTGAGGATATTTTCTGTTTTCCTTTCATGCCTTGTACCACATGGAATTCAGCCATCGCAGCAGAGTCTTGAAAAATCCCATGTGCACATTTGTGCTGCTTCTTTTAAAAATTCTGTTTCCTGCTCCAAGTTGGCTTTACAAAAAAACCAACATAACCTTCGCTATGTGTATTTTGTCTCAAAAATTCAGCTTTTAAGCTGAATTATTGCACCTTGCTGGTGAGGGGCACAATTCAGATTTTTCCTGAAATAAGGTTTTGGGAGCTCTCATGTTGCTACCAAGTGAAGCTGTGGAGGATGGATTGATTATATAACAGGACAGGATTGATTTATAATAAAAATATGATATTGAAGTGGTCTCAAACAGCTCAGTTGAAACACCACTAACATGAGAATATCAAACCACCACAAGGAAAATGAGAAGGAAAAATCCCAGTGGTACCTTTGTATTTTCTAATCTTGATTACCACTCACTCCAACACTGATTTTTACATGAAGTCATAACTTGAGATCACATTTATGGTGTTGTGCCAGACCCTTTGTCCTTCAGCTGCTCTGGGATAAAAGGTTTTACCTGGAATCCCCACAGGATCGAGTTGCCCAAATCCCTCTGAATTTGAGAAAGGCTTTGAGGTCTTTGAAAACCATTCCCCAAAAGTGGCACCAGTGTATTTCAGAGGCATTAACACAGTTTATCCATGAAGTCTGAGCTAAAAGCACGATCCAGGGGAAATGTGAGGCCAGGCAGGAGCCTTTGATGGGGTATGAGAACACAGACCAGGGAAACCAAAGCACAGCCAAAATATAAAGATTTTTAAGGAGTCAAACTTTTCCTGGAGCAACCCAAGAAAAAAGATGCCAAAGACTCTCCTGAGGGAAGAACAAGCCCCTGATTAAATGTATGGATGACTACTGTAAATAAAATGTAGGAGAGAAAGTCTAGTTTTTGGCCTAAAAAGAGCAGCTCAGAAATGCATCGAAGGACAAAACCCAAAGTTTTATTTAAGCAGAATCTCCAGACAGTTCTATATAATCCTGAGAACAGAAGACTCATTTTTGACCTGGTTTTCCACAGGTAAAACAACCCCAGCATGAAAATAATTCTACAACAACTTTAATGTTTCCAGCTCACACCGAATGAAATATTGGAGTCTCAGAAAGTCTGTGCAAAAACTGAGCCTGGGTTCTGTCAAGCCCAAAAAACTCTGTGAACTCTCCAAAACAAAGGCTCCTGCTACCTGTCAGCACTGATCCCAAAGCACAGAAAGAAGGCCTGGGCTTCTTGTGATCCAAACTCCTCTAAAAGAGGCATCTGGGGCCTCCATTTCAGTGAGTTCCCTCTTCAACTCTTACATAATTCTTGAGGCATCAGACCTTAAAAGACATGTTATAACTCTTCCATGATTTAAAACAGAGATTTGATGTGAAATGTTGCCTTGTGTCCGTCAATTTTTAGGAGGGTGAAGGAAATAATTAACACTGAAAAGTCTCAGCAATGAAGAGAAGGGCAAACAACAGGAACAAAACCATCTGTGCTGCAAACTTCTACATGAGGACAAATTTCTTTTGGGATTCAGATACCAAAATTCTCTTCTAGCCACATATATATATACAAAAAAAATATATATGAAATATAAATATATGTTATATATTTATCATTTTAGAGGTGTATATATATAAATATATATATTTAAGTGTTACATATTTCCTCTGTATTTTCTAATGGAGGAAGCCCAATTTTCTTTGAGAGCTGGTTTGAACCACGATGTAGGTGAAGATTTAACTGCATAGGAAGCACAGTCCATGTGTTTCCAAAATATCCCAGCCAGGATCATCTCCCTTGCCTTGGGATGCTCCAGAATCCCACCCTGTGTTAACCTCCAGCCCTTGTTTTATAAGGAAATTGTAAAACTTTGCTCACTGAAACAAAATACTTCCTTCACAATCTTTCTGAGAAAACCCAGAGCTCCCAAATACTCCTTGGAATTGTTCTTTTCATTCCTTGCAATACTGATTGGAAAAAAATAATGGGAAGTGTTCCTTCCAAGCTTTCCCTTCTCATCTTATCTATGGACTGACATCTTTGCACTGTCCAGAATTGCAGAGATGAAGGAAAAAGTTGAATTTTAAAGCAATTTTCTCTCAGAATAGATCTAAAAATGCCACATGTGAGCCCACCTGCACCCCACCTACTCTTAATTCCATGGGAATAAGGAGCACGTATGTCAGGAAAATTGAACACAGATAACTTTTTGCCTGTCCTGGATCATTCCTTCCAGTGGGATGTTCTGGACAGATAATGTCAGATCCACCATAAAAATTAATGGACCATAAAACCAAACACATCAGTCTCCCAGGCAGCTGCTCCCTCAGTATGTGCAAGTTTATTCTCTTTTAAAAGATGATTCTAAAGCAGATTGGATTTAATTTTAAATTATTTTTTAACACTGAAAATTATAGTTTCTTAATAATAATGTCTAAATTTTATTTAATTACTTAATTAAAACTTGATTTAAATGTAAATAAATTTAATTTTTAAGAAATAAATTTTAAATCTGTGTTGAAAGCAACTCAAGGGTTTTTATTTCATTCACTTTGCACCAATTTTTGCTTTAATAATAATAATTACAGGCCAAAGGCAAACAGATGGCAAAGCAAGTTACCATTTTAATAGAATGTTTTACTTGAAACGGAAAACAATTCTCAACAAATTCAACATTTGGAATTAATCTGGGATTTGTAGGAATTCAGAAAAAATCCACAAGAAATGTCAGTTCTTGTACTGACATCAAGGTCTGGCTTAATAAAACTCAACCCAATTAAGTGCAATGGCTCAGGAATGTGACTTTTAAGTCCTTTTGCTTGATCATTAATGTTTGGAAATGCTTGGAATAAGGGCTGCTGGATGCCCCTGTGCCAGAGCAGGATGGGAGCTGGGGAAAACCAACTTGTCATTTGTGTTTTGCCAGTCTAAGCAAAACAAATTTAAAGAAATACTATTAATTTCTAGGGAATAATTTAAATTTCTTTATGAATTATAGCTCCCTTTCTTACAATTATGCACAATCCACATTTTAAAGGATTTGAGTTTTTCCTTACAGGGAATTCTAAAGAGAAAACAATACATATTTTTCCGGAAATGTCAATTATTTAAGGAACAAAACAATGAGGAAGGTCAAAATCTCCCTCAGTCCATGTCGCCAAAGTCTGGGAAGCTGGATTCCACTGTTACAATTTTACAATTTATATCGATTTTAGACATGAGGCTGAAAGGAAAAGCTTTTCTACTTGATATTTCAGGTAGGGAAAAGATAAATTAAAAATAAATACTTATGAAAAAATCTGGCTTAGTCTGATGTGACAGAACAGGAAAAAAGATTAAAACTCTGTTAAAAACAGGGAATGTTGGTGCTTCACTGTGGAAAACTCTGGCTTTGTAAGGATGTCATTCCTTATTCAATAACCAAGTCAGTGTTGGTTTACTGTCATCAGTGAGACAAATTTCTGCTTTTTTAAAGATTAGGGACAGATTTTTGAAGAAATCGAGTTTGACGCAATCTCCAAATCTATTCCAGTGTCTTCCCATAACAATGACCAAGACATTATTCAATGCATGGAAAACTGAAGCACCTGTGGATCTTCAACAAAATAATCCAGGAAGGCCCAGATATTGCTAAGCCAAGACCTGAACTTCAAAGCAAGACATCTAAATTCAAGTTTTCCAAAGGAAATGTCTAATGAAGACATTTGCAACTGATTTACCTAGAAAATATTCTTGTATAATGATATTTTCCAAAAGAACATAAGAAAGTGACTCCTGAACAGTTTTAGCTGCTCATTTGTAGGTCAATCATCCAGGGTCCTGGATTTCCAGCATTCAGAATTCTGGATTTCCTCAGCTGCTACTTCTCTACTCCAGATAAAGTACATGGAGCCAAATGAAAATGATTTTAATTTGGAAAATCTCCACAGAAGATGAAAAGCCCCCACGTTTCTAAACTGACAGAAATGGCCCTGCAATACAATCATGGAGCTCCTGAGTGATTTTTGGTCCGTCTTAAAGTCCAGTGTTGGACTAAATGGCCTCCAAATCCTGACAAATCTCTTCACATCACTTGGAAAAGAATGTGGCCAATGACAAATGTTTCTGACAGCTCCATTCCCATTACAGAAGTCCAAGTCATATTTGGTTTAATTCAGAACAGATGATCTACTGATCACTCCTTTCTTCAGCTTTCAGACAGTGCCTCTGACACATCACCACCGACCAGGAAAACACACACCAGAGTCCAACCATGTGGTGTTTGCCCACGTGGCTTTGGAGATCACATCCTGTTCTCTGGGAGAGCACACAGAGGCAGAACTGTCCTTCCTTTGGGTGACTTCACACGGAAGGGACCCCCTCAGACATTCACAGAATGGTTATCACAGCAAAAATTTATCCTCACTGTTCTGGCACAGCTCTGATGTAACATCTAGACTTGTTCTCCTCTCTCTGCCCTTACAACCCATTTCTGCTGTCTGACATCCTTTTTATGGATTGACCTACTATGAACAAACCTCGCAGGAAAACATGATCCCATCAAAGTTACCCCCAACAGTCCCTGTGCCATTGTTGAAACACTGTCATTCACTTCTCAGAGCAAGGTCTCTGGGTCAGCCCAACTTTTTCCTCTCTACCCAGACAACTCCTTTGTTCGCACTTCCCAGATGTCCTGGCCTTGAACTGAACTCTGTTGAAGAAAAACACAAAGATCAAAAATCTCCCAGCACAGTTCCAGAACTGAGAAGTCCTGAGCAGTGTTTTTTCTTTGTTTGCTGTTCCATCTCCTGGCACCACCAACATTGGCCTCCAACTGAATTCCATCCATCACAAACCACACACAAACTGAATGCAAGATGGGAGGGATTTGAGTCATGGAATGGTTTGAGTTGGAAGGGATCTTCAAGCTCATCTTGTTCCACCCCCTGCCATGGGCAGGGACACCTTCCACTATCCCAGGTTGCTCCAAGCCCCGTCCAACCTGGCCTTGGACACTTCCAGGGATGGGGCAGCCACAGCTTCTCTGGGCAACCTGTGCCAGGGCCTCACCACCCTCACAGGGAAGGATTCCTTCCTAATATCCCATCTAACCCTGCCCTCCGGCAGCGGGAATCATTCCCCCTTGTCCTGTCAGTCTAGGCCCTTGTCCAAAGTCCCTCTCCAGCCTTTTTGAGGATGGTACCTCTCCTGCGTGATTCCTGTGGGATGAGATCCCTCATGGCCAGTGTCACCCCAACCCATAACAAACAGTTAACTAGAAACCCCACTAACATGATAAGTAACACCATTCCAATACTTCCTCCTGGTGAACTCCGTGACACTTCTGCTGCTCAACGCAAATATTTAGCAACATTCCAGCAGAATGGAATGACATATTTTAGGAGTAAAAATAGTTGTAAAAAAAAAAAAAAATTAAGCAATTTATAAACCAGATTCATTCATAATCAACCCTGGTTGGAGCCCAGAGTTTGTATCAAAGGAAAAGACTATCTCTGTGTGAAGGAGTTTTGCTTCCAGCCCAGGCAGGAACTGATAGATCCAACTGGATAATTGATGGAGTCAGGATACAACAACTAATCCCAGCAGACTGGATCAAATCAAGTGAAGCAAGTTTATCATTTCAAATACTTACTCCACAAAGAATTATGTTGTTCACAGAGCACTAAAGAAACGGCCACGGCCGATGGTTTTCCGAACAGACTTTCCAAGTGTTACTCAGAGTAATACACTGATGTGCTCTGAATAAAGGAAATCTACCTCAGCTAATTAAAATAGAGCAGAAATTAAAACTGTGCTGTTGATGTGGAATTTTAATGTCTAAATTAAGCAACAAGGTGGTCACCTTGTAGTGGTTTTTTTTAATATGGTGTGTTCCAACCAGCACAGGAATCTCAAATTTAGGATCTCTGATCATTGTTATTCAATTTATTAGAATTTATTAGATTAAATTTTTTTATTCCCTCAGCAAGTTTGAAATATTTTAAGGATTCTGGAAAATTGGCCTGAAAATAAAGCTGAACTACGGAAAGGATTAAATATATGAACAACAGACAAAAGTCAACCAGTTGGTCAAATCACACTTTGTTTAACATTAACTTGTTAAAACCCTGAAAACTCTCTCTAAATCACACAGGTTTTCTTCTACAAATATAAACTTATTCTTAAGCTGAGCCACTGTGGTTGAAATTTTAAAAGGAGTGGGTTTGGTGCCCCAAACTTGGTCAGAAGCAACTGTTTTAACAGAGGGGAGACAAAAAAGAGGAGCCATTTCCCAATTTCATATACTTCAACTGGTCTCAAAAGGTTTCCAAAAGCCTTGACCACCATTTGGGAACTACTCCAAAATTCCATTTATCATTTAACCCAGACAAGTAATCTGGAAACAGGTTTAAGTCATCAAGATTTACTATCCAGCTTAACAGAGAGGGAAGATTCATTAAGTTAATGGCCTAAATTATGCACCTGCCATTAAGTGACCTGATCTCACCTACATGTCATTTGGGTTTTCCTGGGGATGAAGGGAGATCTCTCCACAATGAACAGCTCAGGCTCTGCCAGGAGCAAGTGGTTGGTCCCAGCCATGGATTTCAGGATTTCAGTGAACCCAGTGTCAACCCATCCTGGGCACTGACAGCCCAACAGTACCAATCACTGAGGTTGGAAAAGACCTCCAGGATCGAGTCCAACCTGTGACCAATCCCCACCTTGTCACCCAGCCCAGAGCACTGAGTGCTACATCCAGTGCCCACCTCCCTGGGCAGCCCCTTCCAGGGCCTGACAGCTCTTTCCAGGAAGAAATTCCTCCTCATGTCCAACCTGAACCTCCCCTGGCACAGCTGGAGGCCGTTTCCTCTGGTCCTGTCCCTTGTTCCCCAGGAGCAGAGCCGGACCCCCCTGGCTCCATCCTCCCACCAGGGAGTTGCAGAGAGAGAGAAGGTCCCCCCTGAGCCTCCTTTTCTCCAGGTTAAACATTTCCCAGATCCTTCCTGGGCTGGAATGTGTAACATGGAGCAGTGATTCCTGAGCATATGATGAAACCTCCCTAATATCTGAAATAACCAAGGTGGCACTGCTGGAGCCCAGGCAGAGAACAGGGATGGGCTGAGGGCAAACCTGCAGCACAAACAGGGCTCACATCACATGATGAGAAAAATCATAAATGAAGAGTACTAAAAAGAATAAACAAAACAAAAAAGAAATGATTTCTCTAGATTAGCCCAGCAAGATAGCTTTGTGATCACTGCTATTCTACAAGCTGAGATTTTATTACCAAAATCTCTAATAAGAGGCAGCTTAGACCTCTGCCTTCTATCAAGGTGGAGAAAATTATTTTTCCTTATATTTAAAAGATTATCATTTCGTATCTCATCTCTTCTTATTAAGTTTACAGCAATATTAAAACAAGATTTGGGTGAATAAAGAACATAATATACTCCAAAATAGAGCACATATTCTTTGGAGCATTATAAATGCTCCTGTCTGCTTGAATGGAATTTTAATGGAACAACCCACCTTCTTAGGAGAAAAATAAAAAAAAAAAAGATGACAGAAAATATTATCCTTTTCCAAAACCTTAATTAAACAATCTTGCTTTACAACTACCACAGATCACTCGAAGAACTGAGGGACTGTATCAAAGAAATAACTGCAAGAGATTAACAAATCACCTCTATTAATTCTTTCCACCAGTCAGAAGGTTTTTACAAATGGAAAGAAGTAATTTAAGGGGTGGAAAAAAAATCCTAATTCATATCAGTATTAAAATAAAGGCTGATTTTACTGTCTCTCTGGACATTTTGCTACTTTTGATCAGCAAGGCAAAGAAAAACAAGTCTGTGGTGTGAGAAAGGTATCAGTGAAAGGCTCCATCATCCAGAGACCCATTGAACTGGGAATGGGGAATTCTGAGCAGGAGACAGAAATAGTTGCCTGACATAATGTCTAAATCTCGAGGAGCACTAGGAAAAAGCCTCTGCTGCAAACACAGCCATATATTCTGTGCTCACAGCCAAGGAGCTGCTGGAATTCACTGTTTGCTCCCAAAGCAAATCTTCACCCGCGTCACTGCAGGGCTGAAAGGGGCACATTTGATCCTGTTATTATTGGGAAGCTGTTCCTTTATTGTCACACTTTGCCAAAAGCAGAAGTGACAAAAAAAAATACCATAAATATGAGATTTTGCTGCTGGAGACTTTGCTTACCTTTGCCTTCAGCAGAGATTGCTTTTTTCAGCATATAAAGACAAAAAAACCCCAAACCACTGTGTTGATGGATGAGAGTTAATAATAATTAGTAGATAAGGAAAAATTTCTTAAACAAGTTGAACTGAAAGGCACCTGCAAACTTTCTCACATGTCACCTCTTAGGTGCTACACTGAGATCTTGGATAGGACAAAGCATTATCATAATAAAATTAAAGGCATCAAAATTACAGCTGCTCTAAGACAAGATCAAGGACTTCACATAAAAGCAGAGCAAACTCCAGCAAGTAACAATCACATAGTGACAGGTGGGGAATTCAATATAAAACTGAGCATTTTCCAAGGAGATCTTTGTTCTTTTACTGAATAGTAAACCAAAAATGGCTTTATAAACCTCAGACCCAAAAAGCCTCAGTGAACTTTAGTGGACACAGAACAAGGGCAGCCTTGCCCATAATTTCCTATATTCACATTTTAAACTGCAGATTAACAACAATTAATGACCTTTGATGACTAAAACATATAAATATCTCCACAGCAAACCCTAAGTACACTAAACCAACTTCATATCTGCTTTATCACCAGAGTAGCAACTCCTTTCTTCTGCTCCTGATAATCCTGTTCCCTTCTTCCCTGTTTCCTTCCTTTCCCACAAACCCATCTAAATTCTGCCCTTAATCTACATATCAAACACACATATATACACATTTATATACATATAAACTAAACATTTTATTACATCTTTTTAGTTAGCAAAAGTTATCACAAATTTTCCTTATAATACTAATATTAATTTTTTCAGAGATATTTTATATTTTACTGATCATCAAGTAGCAGGTTTTTCCCTTAAGCTTTTTTTAACCCATACATATCTGTAAGTTTTAGGGCACTTCACCGCTTTAAAATGAAATTTCTCCATTTTCTTTTGCTAAAATACCACCTTCTTTAGCAAACTAAGTTTTCAGACTAAGAGTGTTGTGGTTTCGACGAACTACTTTGAGGAAGGAAGTGGAGACACCTCTTGTATGAAACACCAAATTAAAGAGGATGTGCACAAAAATCTTGTCATTAAAATGCTTCTACTTAAATATAATTAAGTATTTAACCACTCTTACTTTATCATAAATAGTGTTGCCATAAAAACTCTGTGTTTCCACAAAGACACCGTGATTTTACCTGAAATTTCCACAAAACAAATGTTGTTTCCAAACAATTCTTTCAATTTTTGCTCCTAAAAACAGGCTCAGACCTCCAAGACTTCAGTAGAATTTAGTACAATTATTGAGGAAGTCTCAGTCAGAACTAATCATTTATTTTTTTCCAAACCCAATCAAGGAGCTTTTAGGTTCCAGCTGAATGATATTGTAGTTTTAATTTGATTATTGTTCTTCTGACAGTCATTTTTCTGTTTATGTTATTCCGATAATAAAAAAAATATTGGAATTAATAGAACTCAAAGCCTTTCCAATCCTTCCTCTCTCTCCCAGCTCCACAAGCACAAAGACTCTCACTCAGACGTTCTCTGTCCCTGCAAAAAATACTTTCCAGGGGTGACTTCGGAGCAGTTCCTTTCTCCCACTTCGATTTCCTCCTCATTCCTTCCAGCTTCAGCAAATAGCTCAGAATCATCTTAATTCTACTGCCCTCTACTGCTGATAAATCAGGGATAGGGAAAAAACTTCCTACATTGTGTTAATTATTGCCTGAGCAACTTGAATAAAGAATTTTAGCATATTTAAATCTAGAACTTTTTAATTAAATGCATGATATGAAAATTACAAATTGCAGAAGATGATTCTTTTCTCTGTCTTGGATAATATATTATAATTGAAGTGGTTAATATTGATAGAAACTACAAGATCTATTCCAAAGGCAATTAAAAAGCATACTCAGAAAATATATGTTTCTTTCCCAAAAAAATGACATCTGGAAAATGCACAAACAAAACAGAGCAGCAGCCAAGTTATTATGGAAATGTCAACAACATTTTTGTTTGTATAAGTGAAAATTATAACTGAGTTATGGATTCAATTTGACCTTAAAAAACGTGGTGCCCTCACCACAAAATTGTGAATGTCTCAATAATGATCAGGGACGTAAACAGAGAGACAAAAGCCAGATGTCAGTGTTGGTTTTGACTGTCCCACAGGTTTGTGGAGAATTTGCAAGGGGCTGCCAAGGCAGGTTTGGAATCACCATCCCTGGAGGTGTCCAAGGAAGGCCTGGATGTGGCACTCGGTGCTCTGGGCTGGGTGACAAGGTGAGGATCGGTCACAGGTTGGACTTGATGGTCTTCGAGCTCTTTTCCACCCTCAGTGATTCCAGGATCTGTGATTTCCTCAACAAACCAACCTGTTTTCATTTCAATTTGATCCAGTCACAAATAAGATTCACTGGATTTTACGTGGGATTACCAGGATAGGGTTTTTTTCCCTCTGAACATTTGGAACCATTTCTTCCCCTTCTCCAGCCCTGCCAGATTTCTTGCCCTTCCCAAGACTCTAGTAGAGCCCAGGTCCAGGACAGATGTTTCAGACAGAGATGATGAGGTTGTTTCTCCTCCTGAGCTCCACCACAGGCTCTGTGGGGGTTAACCCAGACCTGCCCCAGACCCAGCTCCAACTCCTCCCAGGGCAGCACAGACAAACCCTGGTTGATCCATCCATCTCTCTATCCCAGCCTTCCAGGCCCAACCTCCCACCCTCAACTCTGCTCTATTTTCTCCATCACAAGCAGCTTTCCGAGGATATCTTTCCCAGTCATGGATCTGCTCTCCTACAATCGTTCCACACATGAGGATGCTTTCCCTCCTCCACAGTCTGAACCCTCCCAGCCCTTGGAGCTGCTGTAAAGCTCAGAGCATCAAGCTCAGAGGAGAAGGTCAGGAGAAGATAAAACAATCCCTGCTCCATTCAAATTCCTCAGTAAACAGCAGGAAAACCCGTAGGAACCAGATCCCCTCCCTCTCTCTGTACCTATAACTCAGCAGTTACTCAGGGATCTCACTGCACTTCTTTGACCACAAACTTCCCTGGGACAGACTTTTGTCTACAATTATATAAAATGCCAATTCTGCACATTTATTTCCTATACACATAGATTCCACAAAAGCAGTTTACACTGATTGTTTTTTTCCTACATGCTCCTTTCTCCTGAGTTCTCCCGCTTTTTCTACCTTACCTACAGATCCTGCTCCAAGTGAACTAAATGCTGCAATTCCTGTTAATTTTTCAGTTACTCAGCAGGACAAATTGTCAGCTCCCCGGAATACGAACAATCCTATTTGAGATTTTAAAGTACATTAACTTTTCAATTTAAGAACTAAGGCTATTAGTTGAAGACCATTTCCCTGGTGTCATTTTAATTAATGCCTAAATTGGAGAAACACTGGTCGGGAGACGAACAAAATGTCTGAAATGCAGGATCAAGGAATGGCCTTGGAATTGTCCTGTTCTACCTCTTTATATCCCTAACTTTGAACACTGTGGCAACACCTCACCTTGCGCAGGACACACACCGAACATCTCCTGGGATGTTCCAAGGAAGAAAAGGATGGAGTTAGGAAGAAAGGAAGGCAGGTAATCAGAGTAGACAAATTAGAAAACTTCTGGTAATTCATAAGGATCAAATGCAAAGCCCAAAAAATTCCCACTACTCCGAGGTTTCGAGTGTTGGTTAATATAAAGTCTAATTATTTTTGCAGTTTGGTATTTTTATTAAACGTGCACTGAAATATGAAACTCCCAGCTAATAGAACACATGTGGAGGTAGACAGAGCTCCTTTTGGAGTGATTTCATTATTCCATGGACAGTGATGCCAGAAAAATAAAATCTAAGTTCAGTGCAACTACCAGGACAGACAAAGGGGGGGGAAAGTTAAAATCAAAGCGCAGAATTGTGCAGAGAAGCCAGGATTTAGTACCTGAACATCTGTGTCACCTTGGGGATTTTCCTGATAAAATTTCATGGTACATTAATGCCATTTTATGCCTTAGTTCACATGGAGTTTATAAATCTATGCTTTGCAGCCCCAGCTTCTTGTAAACCTTTCACTTGTGGTTGAGAGCAAAAAGCTCCATCAGCAGCAGGACCAAACCTCACCTGGGCAGAGGGAGCATCCTACACCTGCTCAGTGCACAGAATACATGGAAAACAGCAGCCTGACATGAATTTTCAAGGGGAATATTTAGGATCCAAGCTAAGATTTAGTGCCACTGATAAGTATATATTAATCAGCTTAAAACACTCAGTAAGTGCCACGATATTCCTTGTTATCAATATCCCCCAGAGTCCCTTGGCTGGTGCATTAAAGTTCAAAACATGCAAGGAAAAGCCAATTTCCTGAAAAATAATGGACAGGTTGGAAAACTACAGGAGTTTTTCTTTGATCCCAGGTCCTGAACAGCTACTGGAAGGTCCTGCCTCAAGTTACCCTGCCCCAGATCCCTGACAGGTTTTTGTGCTCTTATCCTGCTCCCAGTGCCAAGGAAAATGGCTTAGTTTCAACTCCCCTTCTTCAACCACAAGCAGAGTTTAGTTTAACTCCTTATCCTTTGCAGTTTTAGGAGCTCAGATAAACAAAGATCAGCTGATGAGCAGAAGCCACAGAGCTAGTGTAGCACAGGGATCATGTGAGTGCTGCTCACCCACTTCAGAGCCCAAACTGCTGATGAAGCTTTCAATAATTAATGCAGGAGGGAGCTAAAAATCCCCTAAATATTTGCTTGCTCCTATTTTATGGTCCACTGAAAAATAACCAGTTTCCAGCAAATCCTTTTGGAGGAGTTTGAGGATTCCTGGGAATTTGCAGAGCCACCAGTTGAAGTGTGACAATACCTGGCTGGTGACGCTCAAGACACAAAATGCAGCTGAGTGTAGGAAATAAAAACAAAAAACCAGCACTTCACTATTTGTTTCGTCAAGGAAAGTTTAAAAGCAGAGCTCAGAGCACAGTTAATTAAAAAAAAAACAGAAAAACTGGATGTTAAAGTGACTTTCTACATACACATGTACAGCCAACAACCACTTAGGCAGAACCAAGATTATCCCAAATATATATACTGTGTGATAGTGCAGATATAGATAACATGATGTTGATTTAAACAAAAAAAGGGCAATTAATCATGGTTTTCTTCCCTATCTGGTGTGCTCTCACACATTCTAACAATACACATATATCCATATATATGCACAGGCACACAAATTTACACATGAATAGATATTTCAAGGAGAAAAATAAAGCTATTAGGTTTTAATTAAAAGTAAATTCAACTTAATCTACATGCCTCACTCAGAGAGACATAAAACCACCCAATATTTGTCTTGTAAGAAGGTGCAATTTGGGCAGCAATATTTCACCATGAAAGAAAAAAGAACAATAAGCACTAAACCAAAAGTTCTGACACACAGGAAAAATCACCTTCCCCAGTCTCACTTCTGCAGAAGTACTGCTGATGAAAATCTCAGTAAAGAAGACTTAAAAGTGGTTAATTTTGCTGTTTTTAAACCCCCACACAAATCCTGTATGTGGTCAAAAGTTCAGAGTGTTGGGAGCTTCCCTGAGTTCCAAACCTTCCTGATGTCAGATTGTTCAATGCAGGGCAGGACTCGAGTTCTCCCCAGATGTCTCACAACTTATTCATATTCAACACACCAAAAAAATCCATAGCAAGTGGCCTGGCTTGAAAGCTTCTCACAGGAAGGTTTTTGTGCTGTGGGTATTTTAAGAGAGCTCAACATTCAGGAAAGTGTGTCTGAGATCAAATGGGAGCAATTTTGCTGCGACCTGACATGGAAATTCTACTAATTTAGCCCTTCAGTGACTCAGCACTCCAAGTAAAAGCTGCTTTTTCTTCTCTGATGTGTGCATAAGCACCTAATAAAGCCATTTTATCAGCAAGAACAAAAGCAGATGGGAAAGATCTGTTTCCCAAGCCTCTCCATGTAATGAAAAAAAGAACTGCTTAAAAATCAGCAATAAATGTGGGGTTCTGAGTCCACATCTGGCCATGGGGACAGTGGAGAACAGAGACAAGAACACACTGTACACACCAAAATCAATCCAGTTCCTAAATGCAGGGGGGGAGAGGCCAAAGACAAGGAGGGATAAAACAGAGGGATGAAATATGTTGCAGGAATGATGAAATAATACAAAGACTTTTTGTATTTAAAATATTTCATGTGCATGTCATCATTTTGCAAGTTGTTTATTTCAACAGATTCTCCTCCTTAAAACAGCCACTTACAGTCTGGGATAATTCCAACAGCAACATTAAAGACCAAAGGAAATGCTGTTTAAACTCAGTTCTGTTCCTACCTGTCCATCCTGACCCACGTGAACTTGGTGTATCTGCAGGTTTCCCTAGAAAAAAAGAGCATTGACAATAAATAAAAAATGGGAATTTAAAAAAAGTTGCTTTATGCTGAAAAAAGTCTGTTTCTCATCTTATTATTAAACAGCTTCAATATTAAGCAAACCTATTAATTTAGGAAGTCCTGAGGGTTATTTTGGCAATCCAGCTCCAATCCCATAGTCAGCTCTGCATCCACAGGGGATAAACAGATCAAAAGCAGGGAAGTGTCTCAGCACCAGCATATTTTGCTTTTTGAAAGCTACTACATAATGCATTTTAATGTTAAGTTTCCCAGTATTGTTTCTGAGAAACAATTTTTGGGTTTCCTTATTTATATAAAACTGCAAATTTAAGTCAACCCCTTACTAAACTAGAATTAGAATTTAACACTTTTATATGTATGGGGTGTTATTTACTAATTGGTTTTTGTTTTATCAAAATTCAATACTGAAGACTAACAATTCTATTACAGGAATTACATCTATCACAAAAAAATTCTCAATAATGGGAAGGATTTTAAAGGAAACTGTAGCTCCAAAGTCTAATAAGGAAATCTTTACAAAATGAAGGTTTTATTCGTATGCTCAGAGATGCCTCTCCAAAAGCACAATTGGATTAAGGAAAACCAGCTTCCCAAACAGTGAAATAGCAGATTTCTTGGAGGAAAAAATAAAAATTCCCAATTCTTTGATTTGCATGTTTTGGGCAGTGTCTCTTCCTGGCAGCTCCTGCTCTCATTTGAAGCTGTACATTGGAATAAATTAAAGCCCAGATGTTTTCAAATGCAGCCCTTGAAAGTCTTAGAGACACAAACAGCTGATGGACACAGGGGGTGCCTGAACCTCAGGATCAATCACAACGGGATCTGCTGAATCAGAATTTTTTAAGTGGTTTTTTTACCCAAAACTCCTTCAGTTTTATTGTAGCACACTTTGCATTCCTTCAGACCCAGAGTATTTTAATCCCTTTTTATTTCTCTCAAGACAAGCTCTTCAAAGGAGAAACCTTTAACTCTAATATTTATTGAATATTTATGATAATATTTATTCTTCAAGAGCTGCCTGTGTTAACAATATTCCTTCACAAAGTGGTTTTATGAGATGTGATTTGGGTACTTTGGAAGTGGATTAAAATAACCCACATTCAGATATTCTTAACAGTGAGGAAAAACCTCTACAGGGAAATGGTACAGATTAAAACTGTTGTTTAACCTTATTTTTCTATTCCTTCTTTATTCAAACAAAGAACACAGAAATCTAACAGCAGTTTTAGCAATTAGGAGTATCTATATATTCTTAAATAACCAACAATTGCAGTCCCACACAGGTAAATCCACCTGGCTTTGAGAGCTGTTTTGCCTGAGTCAAAACTGGGGGGTTCAGGACTGAATTTATCCATTTCCATTCTACTGAACTATTTTTATGAAAAAAATTAAAGAATGTAAACACTGCAGTGCCAAATTAATTAGTCAGTAATGAAGGTAAGTTGGTTCTGCAAAATCTCTTTACTAGATGGTGGTTGGAATTTTCTCCAACTTCTGTTCAACAGTTCCCACATGCAAAGGCACTGAGTATTCTGGACACATTTAGTTCATAAACCTAAATAAAATAATTTCATTTTAATGGCAGTGCAAGCAGCTAAACTGATTTCCTCTAGTATTCTGTATTAAATTTCCAAAGACCATCAGTTTTATACAACAATCATTAGTGTAACACACACAGAGCTGGTCAAGGAAGATAAAAACCCCCAAATCCCAAAACAAACAAAAACCCACCCCCCCAAAAAAAAACCCAAACAGAGAGAAATAGCAGGTTGCATTAAACACCCTAAAGCACATTTCATTCTGGTTCCACCACATCCTCTCACTTTACTTTAGGGATTTCAGAGGTACAGTTTTGGAATCAGGGCCCCAAATGTGCTCCAGGGCACCCAAACTTTTGCTCACCTCACTGTCCTGTGTGATCTGGACCTGCTCCCCCTGGGGCACTTGGGCTATGTGGAGATGGCCCTGTGGGATCCACAACAAAAGAAAACACCAAGGAGCATCAGAGGAAAATCAGGACTAGAGGAAGCAGCTACTACCTTGCATCAGCACAGCTCAAGGTATAGAAGCAAAGTGTTTATTCAGTGAAAACCATTAGAAATAGCTGTAAAAAATAAAGTGTAACTGTATTTCCCCCTCCTTTTATGTCAAACATAAGCAGAGTGACTTTGAGCAAAGAACAGTTCATTTTCACTGAAGGGGGAAGAAAACAGGCATAATAATAAATAACATTTATGCAGTGAATTTCTCTATGGCAAAGGATCTGTACTTTTGACTGACACACAAAGCTTGGGGCTGACTTGGTGACTGAAACATTAATCCAATGTAAAGACCTTGCAAACTCAGTTCTTTAAACAGATACAGCAAGACTAAATATCCCCAAGAGCAAGGCATTCAAAGGCATCTAATTTCCATGGATTTGTGTACACTCACACAGTTCTGGTGGATCCCAGACCATGCCAAGGACTCTCAAACTGCTGGGATTTTGGAAGAATTCATTAATTTGAACACAGTTACTGCCCTAATAGTGTTAATCATGTTAATACTTTACATTGCTGACCATAGTCCCCACTCCAGACTGGTACCAAGCCTATCCTCTGATCCAAACAGGGATAAGAGTGGATGGAATTCCTTGTGCATCCTGACTAGCCCAGCCAAGTCTTTGCTCCTGTGATTTACCTGAGATTGGATTCTAAATAACCTCCTTGAGGGTTTCTAAGGCTTTGTGTTCATTTTAATATGCCTGCATGAGATTAAAGATAATCATTTGGAATTCTGTCAAAGGCTCTTCTGATTTTATAACACAAGAACAATTGCATGTGATTTTCAAAGACACACAGATCCCTCTATTTCAAACAGTTTCATTTCCTTTGGAAGGAAACCATCTATTTATAGGGAGAAAAAACACTCTGAAAGTCTCACTCTGACAATAGGGGCTGTATATAAAATTAGAGCACTGCCCAGTTTGTGTGCAGATTAAAATCACTTTCCCCTCCTTAACATGGAGCTCTCAGGGCTCCCAGGAAAAAGCCTGGAGCATTTGGAGGATCCATTTAGAGTGGGTTTAATTATAAGGAATCCTTTCTGGCTGGAGGGACAGGGAGAAGGTGATTTTATTCAACTTTTTATGACCAAAAAAAACCCTGCTCACTCATCTTTTGCAGACACAGAATCGGCCCTCAAGGACAGTCCTTCTCTAATACTGATTTTTTAATATATATTATAAATAACTACTACATTACTAATGACTCTTAGCCTGATCTATATGTGTTATTCCACAGAACTGAAAAAACAACGCCATTTTCTCCTGTTTCAACCTCTATATGTCTAAATTACGACATTTAGAAAGTGGTTGTGGGTCACAGAGAATTTTTCCTGGATTTCACAAGCAATTTAAAGGATCATTAACGAGTCTGGAGCTTTTAATGAGGCAAATTTGCATCACTCACACCTATAAATGTAACCACTTTGTCTATTATATTCATGTATTTCATACAATTTTCCCTTCTACCTTGTCTTTCAAGACTTGAAAAATGGTTTACAGTCATCAATTATATCTCATAGGAAGATCCACCGAGGAATCAAGAAGATTTAAAATCCATAGGGAAACCAAGAGACAAAGAAATTCCCATGGTAATACTGGAAAGTTATGGCAAAAGTGAAGTGGAAGCGGAACTTTTGCACCCAGTTCCTGCAGAAAGAGCATTATTTCACTGAGGACACTTTTCAAAAATAATTTTAAATGAATTTTAATCGAAGTTTGAATTTCAAACAATCCTTGTATCAAACCGTGGGACAGAGGGACTAAAGTGAAGGTGGGTTTTTTCAGAGGACACTAAAACCACGTACAGAAATAATCACAGCCTGAGATGTGTCTCAGGCTAAAAAAATGTCAATATTTATAACTTTTACTTATATACACGTAGCTAAACGAATACACATGTAAAGGTTCAGCCAACAGATGTTCAAAACCAGCTGAGAATGCAGTTTTAAAGAAAAAAAAATTAAAAAATGCATTTCTGTTGTGTAATTCATAGCTAAAACTAAATCTGGTGTGTAAACCCTACACTTCGTAGGGCTGCTGGTGCCATGGCAAGTGCAAGAAAACAGGTAAATTCTATAAAATAATGAAGGTGCATTTATTTGCTATAATTGTGTGAGCAAATCCTGCAGGAAGAGTTTTGTCAAATAATTTTTTTTCCCCATAAGCCTCCAATGTTTATTTACTGAAAATCCTAAGTGAGGGCAAGTTACTATTTAAAAATAAAACATTAAATTGCAACTGAAGCAAAGTTTGCAAGAAATTAGAGGGTTTAAATGGAGGGATTTAGAAAAAGCTGAGGACATACTACTTGGACTTGTCCATCCTCTCCTATCTGGTGGATCTGGACCTGCTGGGCGTTGGCCAGAGCGTAGTGAAGGGCCTGGGGCTGGTTCTGCTGGATCTCATTGGAAGCTGACACTGAACTCTGGGATCCCTCTGGAAAAAAGAGACAAAAATCCACCATTATTACATGTGTACATCCCATCCCAGTGGCCACACAACTATCCACACCTAAAACCCACGGAAAACAAATTTTCATATTCTTCTGCATGTTCACTGCACAATGTGCATGTGCTACAAATTCCACAGGAATTCCAAAGGCTGGTTTGTCTCTGTGAAAGCTCTAATTGTGTTAATGATGTGAAATACAGAATTCCAACCACAGCACTTCTGCAGGAACTGAGGAAAACACAAGAAATCCATCTTTTTGCTGCCTGTTGGACACACACCTTTAATACCTCACGTTTGATGAGCAGGTAACTACAGAATGTTTAGAATTCCTTAAATATGGTCTTGTTCTTACTGTGCAATTCCAGTATTTCCTGCACTGCTGTACAATGGAAGTTTGCTGTACAGAATTCTGGATGGGATTAACAAATTCCAGTTGGCCAAAAAGTCCTGGACTGAGTATAAAGCCTGTCCCATCATCCAAATAAAAATGGGATTTGTTCCCATTCAGATGCTCCTTTGCCAGTGGCTTTGTCATGGGTACTGAAAGGAACAGATACTCATGGAATCCCAGAATGGCTTGGGTTGGAAGGGACCTTAAAGTTCATCTCATTCCATGGGCAGGGACACCTGCCACTATCCCAGGTTGCTCCAAGCCCCATTCAACCTGGCCTTGGACACTTCCAGGGATGGGGCAGCCACAGCTTCTCTGGGCAACCTGTGCCAGGGCCTCACCTTCCTCACAGGGAAGAATTCCTTCCCAATATCCCATCTAATCCTGCTCTCCAGCAGTGGGAAGCCACTCCTGCCCCTCCAGGCCCTTGTCCAAAGTCCCTCTCCAGCTCTTTTGGAGCCCCTTTAGGCACTGGAAGAGGCTCTAAGATCTCCCTGGATCCTTCTCTCCTCCAGGCTGGACAAAGATCTTTATTAAGCCTCCGTCTTTCCCTTTTTCTCCCATTTTCATTTCTTCTCATTTTCTGTATTTTTTATTTTACAAATGGCTAAGAAAGGCCTCTGTGATTCAGCTGCTTCTCCAGGTTTCCCAAGAAACCATTCCCTCCTGATTTTGTCTTTCCATTGTGCTTCCCAGACTCTCACCGTGTAATTGAATTGAATTGAACTCGACTTCTACGAAACCACAGTGTCCAAACACCTAATCCTTCATTTATAATGAGCATTTATTTTCTGATTAGGAAAGTTATGCAAAGAGTATCAAAGCAAAATGAGCTGCAGCAGATAAATATATACATTATATGCACATACTGAAATACATTTTTAACTGTAAATCCAAAAGTCCTTATTTGTAAGTAATTTTTTGCTTCATAAGCCAGAAATTATGGTGCTTTTCAGAGGTGGGAAGAGGAGCCATAGCCTGAATAGAATCCCACTGTACATCTCACATGGTCACCTATAAATAGATTTTACTTTGGCTTCACTGCAACAACCTCAGTTGGGTTTTTTTCTTTATTTTGTTGGATTTTTTGGTGGTTTTTAGTTCTTAGGAAGAAAGAAGAGAGAGGACTCACCAGTGTCTAAAAACAAAACATCCTTTCTGAGTATTGTTTTTCCCCTCTACATCTCTGAGCAGACAAAAGGAATATTTATCCCTTTTTAAACATTCCCCATTAAAAACAAACACAAACATGAGGAGCACACACAGCTTGAAGAGAGGATGTGTCAGCACTCATAAATCACAGTCCTCACATCTACAATTTTGATCTCTTAGAGCACCCCTGGCACAGAGAAGCCACAGCTGAGCTCCTGCTCTGAAATCTTCCAGTAACTCCAAAGGGGTAAGTTCAACATGAACCAAACGGCTTTTGTAGTGCTACCTTATCCATGGCATTCCCAAAAACCCCTCTGCTAGACGGAATAGCTTTGGAGACACCCACAGTATGGAAGATGCTGCACTGACCACTCCAATACAGATTAAAAACAACTGCAGAATATTCCTTTCTCTCAAGTTGAAGTGGGACCCTGGTCTGATGGAAGGTGTCCCTGCCCACGGCAGGAGGTGGAATGAGATGAGATTTATGGACTCTTCCAACCCAAACCACTCTGGCATTCCATGACTCTTTCATGTTTTCCATGTCTTTGCTGTTTGTGCTTATGAGTCAAAGAAAATTGAGGCTGAGTGTGCTGAGTGTGTCTTCTCAACCCATTGGTCAAGAATTGGCCAAATGATCCCACTGAAGTGGTTTCTTCTGTCACATTCTCAGTGCCAACCCTCCTCAGACACTGCTGAGCAAGGCTGGATTTCCCAAAGGTAATTTTTAACTATTTAAAGGATACCTGTTTAATTCTCAGCTAAAATCAGTTTTAAGACAAAGGCAAAACCTTAAGCCTTTTTAATTCATTCCTATTCTACTTCATATTTATCAGTTGAGCATGTGGGTTTTCATTTTCACAGAATCACAGGTTGGAAAAGACCTTTAAGATCACCAAGGCCCACTATCAGCACCATGTTCACCACCATCCATGTCCCAGGTGCCACATCCACATGTTTTTTGAACAATTCCAGGGATGGGGACTCCACCACTGCCCTGGGCAGACTATTCCAATGCTGGACAAACCTTTCCTTTCCACGAAGAAATTTTTCCTGATATCCAATCTAAACCTTCCTTGAAGCAACTTGAGTCTGTTTCCTCTCGTCCTGTCACTTGTTCCCTGGGAGAAGGGACTGGCCCCATTTTGGAAGTGGGGGGGGGGATAGATTCTACGGCAGAGGGAATTCCTGCTCAGTGTCCTCATGGTTTGTACCTATAAAGTATTTTCCTAGTGCAGAGGCCTCCCAGCCTCACACTTCAAACCAGGATTTCTCTCCTTTCTTTCTGGTTGTGCAGTCCCAGCAAGGAAAGGTTAATGGATAAATCAGAAATCCTCAAACCCAAAAAGCAGGACAAACCCCATCCTAGAACAATGGAAATAAACCTGTGCACTGTAAACCATTATCTCCCCCTGGCTCATCCAGGGCTAAAACCTCCAATATTGTAAAAAACCTTTGAAGATTTGGCTGCACATCCATTTTGCTATGTGACACCTCAGCACAGGCTGAGCACTTCAGCCTAAATCTCCATATAAATCCCAAAGTCAGAGAACTAATTAAAAATTCCAACATGGAAAACTGTGATAACAGCTTGAACAATCTTAAGAGAAATTAAAAGAAAGGAAGAAGGCACTTTTCAATTAATCCTCCTCCCAAACCCCTCGTTTCCTGCGGCCCTCCCTTCACACACTGCCGAGGTTTTAAAAGGAAGATCCAGTTAAATTCTCATGGCAGCCACTCTGGTTGGAGAAAACATGAGGAAAACATACATTAGGTACTGAAATGTTGGCTCCAAGAGCAGAGCAACCATTGCAATCAACACCTCAATTCCAACCAAAGGCAACAGCAGAACCAGCTAAAATAAGGAAAACCAAGTTCTCCATAAATATTAGTCTGCTTGATGCAACCCATAAATCCTGTGGCTACTGTGACAATTAAATGTGAACAACCTCAATCAATATCTTCAGGGGTGAAGGATAAAGAAGGAATATCCATTTGTATTTTCCTTCCTCAGACACGCTCGTTTGCAAATCTGTTTCTCTTGAACACAATCGTTGGATTTCAACACCAAACCCTCCTAAGGCTCCATAAGGACTCTGGGTTCAGCCTCCTGCTTTTCCGTGTCATTTGTACAGTTAATTTTTCCATATGATACCAGAGAGGAAATCTGTTGCCATTTTGACCATGACTCAAATCAAAGCCACGTGCTGCTCCAATTGTTAATCACAACAAGCAGAAAAAGCCTCAAAGTTTTTGACATGGTCAACGAGTACATGAGAGTGAAGCTGAAGAACAATCCTCTTGTGATGTAATAATTCAGAATTATTTATTATGTGTGCAATAATTCATTTTTAAAAATAAAAAAAAATCACAAAATAGATGAGGTTGAAGTGACCTCTGCAGATCCTCTAAACCAATGTCCTTCCTCAAACCATGGACAGTCAAAACCAGTTTCTTTGGACTGAATCCAGGTGGATTTTGACTGTCTCAAAGAGGTGGTGGCAATCAAAATTCCTCAGAGCCAGAGAAACCAAAGTCAGGTCAGAGGCAGATGAGCTTCAGGCTGCTCTATTTATATTTTTTTTTTAAATAAGGTAAATTAATTGCTGGTAAAAACCAGCTCTGAAAATCCAAGTCTCCCAATTCCTAGGGGAGGATGTCCAGCGCAGCAGTGATCACGTGGATTTGAGAGTATTTCAGAAGTGTCCAAGGCCAGGCTGGACAGGGATTGGAGCCACCTGGGCCAGTGGAAAGTGACCCTGTCCGTGGCAGGGGGGTAGAATGGGAAGTGCTTTAAGGTCCCTTCCAAACCAAACCATTCTGGGATTCTTTGAATAGAACATGCAAAAAACTACAATTCTATATCCCCACATCCTTCCCAGTGAAACCTGACACAGGTTTTCTTCTGCAACAACCACAGCAGGGTGGAGACCTGCCCAGGAGCACCTGGAAGCTGGACTTTAAAGCTGTACCAGTGGAAAAGGCAGTTTCTCAAGTAGCTGAATTTCAGAGTGTTCAAGGCTCACCTTAAATTGCCCCCTGAAACAAATGCTCCTATAAAAACTGTCTGGGTTCATACAGAACACTTTCCAAAGCCATATTTGACAGCTCTGTTGTCATAACTGTGAAATACAGACCTCCTTTACTTCAGAGCTGTGAAATATTACTGCGAGCTGGCAGCAGGAATTCTGCTCCCTCCACTGTACGGGGGGATAATCAGGAACAGATGCCTGGGAATTCTGAGGCTGTAATTCCATTGAGGGGTTTCAGGGATGTCAAACCACAGTTCCTGAGCAGTTCCTGGAGCTACCTGAACACAGAGGTGGAATTACAGCCCTGTCATGCCACCTTTCAAAACATGTGTGAATCTACATTGTCTCTTCCATTTCTTTTCCCAATATCCTCACTGAGCCTCTCAACCTGCTCTCCTGTTCCTCCTCTTTCTCCAGGTGAAACACCACTCCTGCTTGGGTTTGGGTTGCAAAATCACTTTTCAAAGGACCACCTGATTCTGCAAAGTGCTCTGTTTTTATAAAGTGGGTCTGTTTTTTCCACAGTGGGTGAATTCACCTCCCACCTTTTCAGCTTCCCAGAAAATGATGCCAAAGACATTCTGAGGGAGAGCAATATTTTCAAGAAAATTACCAAAAGCCTCTGACACCACGGGAACATTTTCACACACTGTTACCAAAGGCAGCTGTTCCTGTTATTGCCTGGACTCTGCTTTTGGCTGCACATCTGGACAGCCCTGCCAAGGACATGCCAAGATGCCTCAGCTGACCTTCAGCATCATCAGGACCAAAGACATCCCTACAAGGACATGTTGCTCTTTAGGGGACTTGGGAGATGAGATCCCTGCACAGGGAGAGATGCAGGTGCCATAAAAACAATCCTGGGGATTGCTGGACCACAGGCACACCACTAAAAACACCAAGGTGGCTCTTGCAGAAACACCTCATCTCCCACCTTCTCAGACAGCACATGCTGAAATCCCACAATCCTGGAACGGTTTGTGTTGGAAAGGACCTTGAAGCTCATCCTGTTCCAACCCTCTGCCATGGGTAGGGACACCTTCCACTAGACCAGGTTGTTCAGGAGTTAATTCAGGTGGTCTTTTACCCATGGAACATCTTACTTACAAATTAATTTAGTGGAATTAAGGGGAAAAATGAGTTTTCAGCTTAACCACAATAAAAGAACCCACCAAAATTTATCTTATGGCCTTCTGAAGGCAGAAACTCACTGAGCCTAGCCTGTGTTTTCCATCTCTACACTGGTGTTTCCAAATCTCCAAAGCAGAAGATTAAATAATAGTTTTAAATAATAAATCTCAACACCACTCAAAGGGTACAGTCTAATGAGCACAGGCCCCTAATATCCACTTATTCTAAAATACTGATTGCTAAGAGACTGAAAATAAAGATCCCATCAACATATAAGGCTTATGGTTATCATTAGGTTGATTAGTTGTTTTAATTTGAGGATTTTGGATGTGATTCTCTGTTCCAGCACATAAAATTTTCCATTGAAAGCAGATTTTGGCTTTCTTTGCATGAGATACAGTGGTTAGTGTTAACATGCAACCAAAAATTTTATGCAGGCAAATAAACTTCCTTCCTTTTCCTTGGGCTCCCTTCCAAACCCCTGGTTTTAATATCTAATGTACAAATGTCCCATAACGCTGCTTTATATTAAAAGCAGGAGCCAGAAATGTCCTCCGAGAACACTTCTTGGGTCAGGGTTTTTCAGTTGTTATTATTATTCCTGCCTCCATACCTACATGGAAATACAGAATCACCTACAACATATTTAATTCCTTCAGAGGAAAATCCTTCAGGAACAACCTTTAGCACGTCCCACTGCCTGGTGTGAAAGATTCAGTCACTGACTCCTCCGAGGAACAACAATTGCAGCAACATCTTCATTTTCTACTCAAAGAACTGAGCGTGGTGAAAATAAAACATATGAGAGCACAAAGCTGCATGAGCTGAATTTTTTAGTTAACATATGTGCAGGAACTGAAAGAGAGCAGGGTTAGATGAGATATTAGGAAAAAACCTGTTTATTGTGAGGGTGGTGAGGCCCTGGCACAGGTTGCCCAGAGCAGCTGTGGCTGCCCCTTCCCTGGAAGTGTCCAAGGTCAGGCTGGATGGGGCTTGGAGCAACCAGAGGAAAGTGTCCCTGCCCATAGCAAGATGATCTTTAAGGTCCTTCCAACCCAAAGCATTCCATGATTTTTTGACTGTATGTTCTCAGCATCTCAGTGAGGCTAAACACTCGCATTAAACATTGAGGTATAATGAAAAACAAATGGAATTTATTATCACTGCGAGTTTTCCTTTCACTTGGGGTTTGATTGGCTTTGGGGGGGTGTTGGTTTGTTACCTGAACCACTGTAAGAGGATGATGAAGGTGTTCTTCTGGAAAAGCTTTTCACAGCCAGGCTCTGCCCCCTCTGCTTCCTCCTCCACGCTGTCCTGCACTTGGAGTCGATGCTCTGTTTGATGCGGTACCAGTCGGACTCTGTGATGCCAAACTTGTAAAACAGGTGGCCTGGAATTACAAAGAAAAGAGGCAAAAATAGGCATAAACCTGTATTTCCAGAGAATTCCAAGATGACACACCCAGTCCCACACACAAGGTGAACGAAGGATCATTTTAGAACTGCCCACATTGCCTAAAGGAATACAGTGACCTCAACAAAGACCCCCAAAGCTGTACAGTGGTGTGATTCCAACAAAATTTATTCCCAAAGTTCAGTAATCATACATGCACAGTTCTGTCTGTCCATGGAATTTTATAATCTGCCCTTCCATCCACGGGAGCTGCACTGTTACATCCACACTGTGCAACAGTGACAGAGGATCCAGCACTCTGAAGCCAAAACTGGATACAGCTTTATTTCTCACTGATAGTGCCCCACAATAAGTCTGATAAGCAGGAGACCATATAAAACTCCTATTAAACCAAACAAAAATAATAAAATATTTTAAAGCTCAGCTCAAAATTGATCAGACTCCAACAAAAACAACACAAAACGAGACCTTTCCGCAAACGTTACTCCTGGAATTAAGTCATTTCAAGAGCCACATGATGTACTTTGTAGCCTTTGGTGTTAAGTTGCCAAAGTGTTCCATAAACACAGTGCTGACTCAGGAGCTGAGCTGAGCGCTGGGAAGCAAAGCTCACCCAGACTGAGCCCTGCTGCCAACTCAAACCAGTTTTATCGCCACGTGCAGCCCCTGAACCCGAAGGGAAAGCCCAGATACACCAGGACCAGAGAGAGTAAAATGATTACGACAAGAAAGACTTGGTTCAACATCTGCACAAATGGCTTTAAAAGTGGGAAGGAAACATGTTGAGCAGTGTCAGCTGCTTCGAGGTCCTCCTGTATTACTACAGACTGTGACCATTTCAGTGTGAGCTTCAGGGGGGTTTGTATTTTCTTAAAAGCATCAATACTACAACAAATTCATAATGCTCATGGCTGTAGAAAAAAAAAATAATTGAAAAATCCAGTCACTGTCTGCCCATATAAGAAGGAAGAAGAGAATAGGGGGGGACTTTTTGCACGGGCAGATAGTGCCAGGACAAGGGACAACTGGCAGGTTTTAAACTGCCTGAGCGCAGGGTTAGATGGGATATTGGGAAGAAATTCCTTACTCAGAGGGTAGTGAGGCCCTGGCACAGGTTGCCCAGAGAAGCTGTGGCTGCCCCATCCCTGGAAGTGTCCAAGGCCAGGTGGACGGGGCTTAGAGCAACCTGGGATAGTGGCAGGTGTCCCTGCCCATGGAATGAGATGAGCTTTAAGGTCCCTTCCAACCCAAACCATTTTAGGTTTCTATAATTCTATGAGGTTCAAAACCCCTGAATTCAAGCAGATCTATTTTTAACAGTCTCTAAAACTGTGCTTCTAAACTTCTCAGATTCAGATGTGCAATCCCACAGTTAAACAAGCCAAAGCTGTAACAGGAGCTTTTGCTCAACATAACAATGCTTGAAGTGTCTCTAAAATTCTTATTTTCTTTTTGGTATCAGTTCCTTTCATACCTTGCACAGTAAAATAATCTTTTCCACTTACTGAGCTTTCAATCTTCCTCTCAAATGGGATCCTAATCCTGTGAAGTACTTGCTTAAGCTGTTGTATATAGAATATATAGAACAGGACATGCTCTGTGACTGCAAGACAAATGATTTGAAGCCTGGAGCCACAAAATTCCAGGTTTGCACAAGCTAAAAGCTTCATAGTTTCCTCTGTATTACAAATGAAACCAGAGTCCTCAGAATGTGAAAGCTGCAGTTACTGAGCTTAACAGAGCCAAATGGAGAACTGCACCTTTTATGGCATCATTTCTGAAATATGTTGAATTTTTGATGCTCTGAGTTTTTTTGTAGATCTGTTTAAGAAGCCATTTGAATAAAGGAGAGAATATACAGGGGGAAAAAAGACTGGTCCCGAAAGTGCCTCAAAGACCCCATGGTTTCTCATTTTAAAGTGACAGCAAGAACTTTACAACTCTTGTTGTGTCACCAAAAAGGGGGTGGAAGTAGGAAAGGAGGAAAATGGGCTGAAATTACCATCTGCTGCTGTGCAACAGTTCCCTTTCCATAGGTGTCAGCAAAAGGAAAGCACATTCCATATTGTAAATCCTGATCCCACGTTTCTCAGCCTGATCTATTACTAATGTGCATTACACAGAGAAATGGGCTCAAAAATGTTTGCAGGGATGTCCAATAAAAATAGTTGTGCTTTAACTCTTCACCCACCCTCAGCTGTCAGGATGTACAAAAGCACTTGTGAGTCCCACATAAAACACAGTCACGTGCTCTGTGGTTAGTTTGGGGAAAAAAAGTCCATATTTCATCCATAAGTACATTTTAATGACTTTCACGTTGTGCTGCCCTGGTTAGAGAAGTGACTGATCAAGTGTAGTCAGAGGAAACTCTCAGAGAAAAGCTGTCTGGTTTGGAATTTTAACTATTACAGTGTAATCCCTGGGATATTCCAGGATGTCACTTAATTCAAGGAGAAATCAAAAGTAATATCAATTATTTGGGACAAGAGATCATCAGGTGCAGTGAGATGTTCATACTCAGGTCTCCCAGCATGAGGAAGATGATGAACCAGAGCTGTGACATAAAACATCCCAGAAATTACTTTATCGAGAGAAGGCAGGGAAAGACCTTCTTCACATGGAAAGAGAGTAGGTTTGGATTAGATATTGGGAAGAAATCCTTTCCTGGGAGGGTGGGGAGGCCCTGGCACAGGTTGCCCAGAGAAGCTGTGGCTGCCCCATCCCTGGAAGTGTCCAAGACCAGGTTGGATGGGGCTTGGAGCAACCTGGGCTAGTGGAAGGTGTCCCTGTCAATTGAGGGGGTGGAATGAGGTGAGCTTTAAGGTCCCTTCCCACTCAAACCACTCCATGATTCTACCCACTGATCACAAACACTGTAATTTAATCAATGTGATAAGGAATGGCCATAAAGGGTTTACCATTCCCTTCATGGAAAGAACATGGCTCCAGAGAAAAGCCCAGACAACAGGTAACAAGCTAAACAGGGCAGAGTCAGAGAAGATTTTAGACTACAGAGATCTAAAGCATCAGGCAGATTTTCCAAGCCAGGCATCTCTATTTCTTTCCCTTAATTCCTCAAATTCCCACTTGCTGTTACAGCAATCAAAGGTGTAAAACTGGTCTAGACAACCAGTGCACTGATTTTTACCCCAGTTGCAGACTCAGCCACAGCAACTGCACATACAAATTAGGCATGAAAAATTAGCCCTTAAGTCCAAAGATAGTTGATAGAAAGGTTCAATAAATTTCAGCAGTAATATCTGTGAAGTTGGGATCACAATCTAAAATGTTATTCAGATCTTGAGCAACCACACTTCCTCACAGTCCTCCGGTGACTGAAGGAAAATATAATGTTAACAACAGTGGAGTAGTTTTGAAGCAGATAAAAAGTTCACCATGACATTAGAAATGTGATTTACCTGCAGTGGAGAAGGACATCCTGAAAACATGTGCAAACAATCCCAGAAAAGCAAAGCGTGCTGCCTCTGTTCCCTATCCATAAACGATCCCAGGCGGGGGAGCTTTCAGCTGCCTCATTCCCTGCACGTCAAACACCCAAACACTAAAGCAGGATATTGGAAATGAGATGTTTAACTTGGGGAAGCCCATAGCAGAAAAGGCAGGAATACCTAAGTGGGAAGGGATTTGACTTTTTCGGACCATTTCCTACCCAAAAGCAGCACAAACGCTGTGTTTTTAAACAGCAAAGTGTCTCTGAGCCACAAAACACACATAAAAAATACATTCAGTAACATAATTCAGCACTTTGACAAAGAGATGCCCATTAAAGAAGGGGGAAGTGCAGGATTTAGGTGATTTAAGGCTGGTTGACTGTGTTTTTAGGGATCTTTTCATGCAGGGCAATGGATCGTTGCTTTTGTAACACTCAAAACAAAGGATGTCCTTGTTTTTAAACACTAAAGGGCCAAGGTTCGCTTTTTTTGGGAATCTCACTTCCTAAACAAAGCTTTCTATGAAAACACACCAGAGACTTTCAAATAGTTCAGTTTTTTAATAAATTGCAAGAGTCTGAGAGATTTCCATAAACCAGGCTGATCCTGGGAGTTTGGGAGACTAAAAAGTCTGCACAGGGAATTCATGGAGACACGAAAAAGGAGAAATCAGAAGCCAACATTCCAATCTCATCCAGCAAAAGCTCAGGAAGAAGACAAACATGCATCAGGAAAATTTAAAAAGTCAGCTTTAAAAGCCAGCAGGTGCATCAGGCTGAGCTTTTCCTTCCACATCCTGGATTAGAAACACAGGGAGAGCTTTGGGGAAGCTCCTATAAAATTAAAAATACTGACAATATTTAAAATAAATCTTTCTCTGGTTCAAAAGAAAAAAAAAGGCTTGAAAATTCAAAGGAAAAAAAGCTTGGAAATGCAAAGGAAAACCTTGGAAATGCAAAGGAAAAAAGCTTGGAAAGGCAAAGGAAAAAGAGCTTGGAAATGCAGTGAAGATGATCTGGTACAAACACAGGGATTGTCAGCACCGATGTCGGACACGATAACACATTCCCAAACTTTTGGGGCATCTAACGTACAAAATAAGGAGGGAAAGGTTTGGGTTTTTCTAAAAACCAGGACTAATTCTAAAATAAGAAAATCCCAGGAAAACCATGTTCCTGAAAAAGTAATCCTCTCCTTCTTAAAGGTCAGGAGTCAGGCAGCAGACGAAACAACGCACAGAAAACATGAAACTGTAAAGAAATCTAATTAAGAACAAACTGAGGAGGAAGAAAAGACATTTGTAAGATCAAAACCAGACATGAAATATTCCATCCTGATACTGCATTCAAAATCAGCTCCTAAAAATCAAACTCCGTGTCAGAAGTTTGCATTTGGATACTGGATATTGTTCGCCACGATCTCCACATTTCCTTGGAAAATTAAAAGCTAAATCATTATTTTCATGGACTTGGCAGAGTTCCCTTTATGCTGAGATGGCCCAGAATTTCCTACTGGTTTTGCTACATTTGGAAAGATTAGGGAAAGTGTTACCACCAGAGAATCCAACAGCCACACGAATAAAATAAATACATATTTACATCATAAATACATAATCCAAACAGATTTGCTTCACTGCTCCTTCATTTTCAAATTTAACCTAATTTTCAAAGCTTAGAGAAAAAACAACAGGCTGTCATATTCATCACTCAAATCCTAAAATGACAAAGAGAATCTTTTTTAAACTGACGGGAACATGATGGATAATCCGAAAAACAAGGGCTTCAGATCTGCCTGCTCCGAGTCGTGGAGAGGGGCGATTCTTCGGGGCCTTGGCTCACAAAATGCATTTTTCCTCAGCAGGGTCATACATTTGGAGGCCTTTTTATTAAACCAATAGCACATGACAACAGAATCTGCTGCACTAAACACTGGAACGGTCGAGGGAAAAATGAAGCACCTCCGAAGTTCCTTCTTGCGCCTTCGGGCTCCGACTCCTCCAACGGAATCAAGGGCTTGCACTGCCCATCTTGAAATCATTTTAAATGGAGTAATTGTTTACTCCTCCGACAGGATCTCCACAGCTGGAAGTTCTTCCCCCTCTCCAAAAATCGGAATGTTTAGGTTTGGGCAAAGGGATGCAGCGTCGTCCTCCTCCTCCAAGGAAAAGTCGCCCGTTCCGGAGGGATGGCAGAGCCTTGGAGGCTCCTCCAAGTCACATCCATCATGTCACCGAATAATCACTTTCCATCCCATTGTTCTCATCCACAGTGGCCAAAAAGAGAGCTGTTAGAAACTTGGAGAGAGGCAGGAGGGGAGGAAAATTCAGCTACCAAGTAATTAGTCTGGTTTACATCTTATTTCTTCCTATTTCTTTTTATTTCTGAAACAGTTCCTTTGTTTCATTGTTACATTTATCCCTTTCAAATTACCCCTTTCAAATTTTCCCTTTCAAATCATCCCTTTCAGCCATAAATCCATAACCACCACGTGTCGAGGTACAAACTGTTCAGGGGGTACTTCCAAACAGCCCCAAATACAACTGAGATCCTCCTATTTTACTACACACATATAAAGAAGGATTTACTAACCTGTGTCAGCAACCAGAATATTTTAAACAGTGAAATACATAAATATGAAATGTTTACAAAAATCTGAACTTTCCAATTGTCAGCTTTTAAAGAAAAGAAATGCTCTCTCATTGTTAAAGGAATGAGATTCCCTGTCTTCCTACTTATGGACGATATGGTTAAGAGGATTTCTGCAAATAAATTTCCATAGAAAATTGATTATTTTATTATACTCTTGAAGTAAATTATAAAAATAAATAAACCTCAAAATTCCACACTATTCCTTTCTGCTTGGACAACAGGAACTCAACTCCAGACTAGAGATCACTCCAAACCTTGGGCAACTTTGTGACAAAGCACGTAATTGCTCATTTTACAACTGTTTTACAACAAATACCTAAAAACTCTTTATCTCCAGTAAGAAAATAGCATGTTTTAGCTATATTTCAAGCAAACCAACAATTTAAAACAATGTTTTCTCATCCCAGTTCCTAAACCAAATTCCAATTAATTACCTGTCTGGTAGGAATATCTTCTGGGATCAAAGAAATGCAGAAAAGTTCAACTACAATCAGCAACTACTTCTGAAATGCCAATGACACTGTTCAGACAAACTGCTGTTTTACAATTCCACGCCCAGAGAACACTAAGACACTTGGAAGAACAGGCATGAAAGTTTTCCTGAATATAATAGTATAAGTTATATATTATTACATGATGAATAATAATAAATTACTGTATCATGTTGAGGAAACAATTCTGAAATTAACTTCTTTTAAACTGCCACGAAACAGCAACCAAAGTGTTTGCACAGCCAGGCTGGGTCTGAGGGACAGGTTAAAGTGAAAGTGAAGAGATGAGAAAACAGTTCTCATCCCAAAGGCAGGAGGTCTCCGTTTCTCTGTAAAACACAGACAGCAGGGTTTGGATTTTCAAAGATTTTGAAATCAAACATTCCATGAGCAAAGGAAAGTCCTTCTCGATGGGTCTCTGGCTCAGGAGTTGCTCTGGTCATGCAAGAAATAACAACCAGCTGCCAATTACCAGAATATCGAACAGCTAATTTAATTGTCTTGGAATGCTTTGGGTTGGAAGGGATCTCAAAGCCCATCCAGTCCCACCCGCTGCCATGGGCAGGGTCACCTTCCACTATCCCAGGTTGCTCCAAGCACCATCCAACCTGGTCTTGGACACTTCCAGGGATGGGGCAGCCACAGCTTCCCTGTGCCCTGTGCCAGGGCTCACCATCCTGACAGGGAAGAGTTCCTTCCCAATATCCCATCTAAACCTCCTCTCCTTCAGCTAAAAGCCAATTTTACTAAAAGTTACTTTGTCTGATTAATTAATATTTATTAATATTTATTTACCATATTTGTCTGAATATTTAATTTTTAACATATCACAGAACCAGAGGAAACACGAAAATTAAAATTATTTAAAATGCCCTTCTTCTTCACATTAGATGAACCCTACCAGAGGTTTCAAAAATAAAAGATTAAAATTAATTAGGATCTAGAATCTCCAAATGCCACTGAGGAATCTTGTTCCAAAGCAGAAAAGCTCCTACACTCAGACACACTTCACACTTCTCTGAAAAAGTAGTCAGGCTGTTTTTACCTGTTTTACAACAAGCAGAACCTGTTCTATTCTGCCTTATGGTGAGAGCCATAAGCATTCAAATATTGCCATCTAGTGGGCTGTCAAATTCCCACTCTGGCAAGAACGGGCGGATTTTTATCCATTCCCGTGTTTGCTCATTCCCAAGTCCCTCCCGGCTCCTGCCAAGTGCTATGAAAGGTCAAGGAGCTGCAGGACCAGAGAAGGGCTGTGGAATGGGACTGAGTGAATTAATTAATCACTGTAGAAATAATTAATCACTGCAGAAATGGAATATTTGTGATGTTCCTGGTGCACCCTTGGGTGGAAGCTCCACAGATCTCTGATGCTGACAGACTATCAACAGCTGCATAAACAGAACTATTATCAGAAATCAATCAACCAACCCCACAAGAAAATAATTCTGAAATCAGAGGGTTTATAATCTGAAAAGAGAAAAGTCTTCCTGTCATCTCCTACAGCCTTGCTACAGGTCACAAGTTTCATGAGAGTTCCTCCACTATGCTGACACCGGACAAAGGACATTTGCTTATAGTTTTTTCCCCCATTTTTAAAAAAATGTCCCACATTTGCTTCTATTTTTTCCCCATCTTTAAAAAATGTCCAACATTTCTTTCTGTTTTTCTCCCCCATTTTTAAAAAAGATGTTGCTTGTCCTAAAAATCATCTTGCAAAAATCCAAACACCCGGCAAATAAAAGGAGATACCTTGGAAAGAGAAGATCTGTGTTTCATTTCCTCCTCAAATACTCATGGAACATTCGGGTCCCAGGATGAAAGCAGAGCTCTGCACTCCTTACAGCTGGAGCTGGACAGCTGGAAATGGCAGGGGCACAATTCCATATGGGCTGCACAGGTATTTTCATCCAAAAAGGCTTTTCTCAAAGATCAGGACCTAACAACTCTGACACTTGTTTGACTTATTCAGCCATTAATGATCTCCTTCCAGATAAAACACCTAATGAGCTCGTGAGAACCATTATTTTCCTTCTGCATAATTAAAATGCCCTCACAGGATCTCAAACTTGGAGCCTTCAGTTAAATTTACCTCTTAGTTTTGCACATTTAAAATGTCAGAACAGTCATTTGTGATCACAGTCAGCTTTTCCTTGCTACAGTCTTGATATTTCTTTTCTTCACTGGGAGAAATCCCACAAGATTGTCTCTGTGCTTTGCAACGGGACACAGTTCAGTGTAGGATGTGATCATTGCCAAAGGATCAACTGCCTGCTTGGAATCAGAGCCTGTTGCTCCAAACAAATGGAATCACCTCAATCGAGGCAATAAATAAATGTTTCTGATTTTAGGGAGCTGCTGCCAATAACCACATATAACAAATAAGCACATATAACAACAACCACACGTAACATGGGGGTTGACAGGCACAGTTTTACAGAGAAGTTGATTAATCAGCTGTTTGTGTTTCATGGAGCAGCACAGTGTGCTGTGAGAGGAGCAGAGCCCATAGAAAAGGGGGGTGTTGTTCCCACCACCCCTTCCCGAGCCGGCCCGTTACATAAGCGCTGCCTCGGGAGCCCATCTGGATGGCAAAGGGGCTGCCAAGAAAAACTCCCTGGTGGATCAACAATGCACATCTCCCCCCTTCCCAAGGAGCTCGTGGCTCTGGGAAGGACTGGCTGGGCAGAAACCCCAATGACATTGAGGGCGGCCGGAGGCACCTCCTCCATCGGCTTTTTAACCCTTGGGAGATGGAGAAAGGAAAGTTCAAAGTCAGGAAAGTCTGTGACTTTCTGGAATTCAGTTCGGGAGGCTCTGTGAGCTCCCCGCTCTCCCTGCAGGCAGCAATGCCTTTTCCAGATGAATATACAGAAGTTTTGTGTAGATCAATCCGTGGTTGGTGGCTGAGCTGCTTTTCCTCTCCAAATGTCAGGGATCAAACACTTTCTTAGACTCTTCGTGTCTTCTAAAACCACACTGTAAAAGCTCAATTTGGTCGTTTATAGGCTTTCAATAGTAAATAATTCTTGTTTGGAGCCCGCTGGAAGTTCAGTAGGAGATTTTATTTATGCCAGGACTGAGCCTGAGTGACACTGAGTAACCAGCAGCCTCCTCTCCACGTGGTGACAGTAAGGCACACCCTGCATCCATCTGAATTAGGCCCTAAAGGGACACCACCAGTGCACACTGGAGAAACTACTCTGCAGACAGTCATAACACTGGAGCAGTTCCATATGAGGAGGAATGAGCCCAAAGAAAACAGTGATTAATACAAGGGTGATACAAAGAGCTCTCTGTTCCACTTGTAACTTCAGAGCTCTGATGGATCTGCAGTGCTGATAAAGATGATCCTTGGACATCACACTCAATACATTGATCATAAACAGTCCAATGCCTCTCACAGGGTTTGGGTTCTCAGACCAGGATTGTTAATATGTGAATATCTAATGATGTCTGAAATCCACACAAGACTCCCTTGATTGTCCTCAGAAAAAAACAGCTTTTGTTCAACTGAGTTACAACAGTTGTAGCAATAACTTTCCCAATGAGCACATCTTCCAGTTGCCCAACTGGCTGGCTTTTTTCCTCACACACTCCTGAAGCAGCATTTAAAGTCACTCAGAAAGCTACTTTCATGCTCCCAGACTGTTTTTAGCTGCCTCTGCAGGAGTGAAGACCTGCACACTGCAGCACGTACTTGAACTAAGTTTGGCCAAAGCGGGAAAGTATCAAAGGATGGAACAACTGTGGGAAGAGGTGGTCCAAGTGACCTCATGCATTCATTTTCTATTTTCTGCAGAGCCTGCAAACTCAGCAGTGCCTGACAGCACATCACACACGATCAAATCACACACATCACAGTTGGGACTGACAGCAGTTGCTACATCCAAGAGTGGAAAATGTAATTCCTCGCTTGTATAACACAAGAACAACAAGAGAAGTGGGAGAAGGAGAGAGAAACCACACCATTGATTTTATTTCCCAAAAGTCGCTGCCTTTATTTCAGTTTACAAACAGTAACTGGCCAGGAAAGTAATTGAAATAAACAGAAGTGCCCAGGAAAGAAGGAAACACGAGGCAGTGCTAAATTCCAGCCCATAGGAAGTGCCAGCAGTGATGCCACTTCTGAGAACTGTGGTGCTGAGATAAACTCAATGGGTTCTCCCATTATCTTCCTGCCCAACCTCAAAAGAGGTTATCACTGCCCTCCATGTGGCAGCATTTAATTGATTCACAAAGCAGCAGCTATTTGGAACTGAAGCCAGACTTTTGCAGCTCTGAGAAGACAACGTGTGCTAAAGGAGCAGCTCTGCTGCAGCACACAGCCCTTCCCCAGGGTGCTGGAGCAACAGGAGTTAAGGATTTTCAGAGAGGAGAAAATGCTTTCTGTCACTTCTTTCTTTTTGAAGATGGGCTGAACTCCCTGACTTTGCTTCTCACTCTCCGGAGTATGAGATAGTCAAACTCTCCCCCCTCTCTCCCCAAATTCTGTCCCTAAGAACACACACCACCTATGGACTTCACAAGGAACCAAACACAGCTTTTTGGACATTGCCAGCTGGAGGAGGCCCTCTTAGTGAGACTCAGAGCAGAGGTTTTGACCAGGAGGACCTTCTTGCCCTCCCCATCTGGCACAGGCACAATGCTGCAGAACTGGGCACGTTCTTGTCTGCTGGTGCTCAACCCTCCACACTGAAGTGACATCTGTCCCCCCCTCAGCCGTGACCTGGCAGCTGAGGAGAAACATGCTACAGCACCTGAGCTGAGCACCTGGGCCAGTGGAAGTGTCCCTGTCCATGGTAAGGGGTGGAACCAGATGAGCTTTAAGGTCCCTCCCAACATAACCATTCCAGGACTCCGTGATAACACCACAGGAACAGGCTGAAGTAAATAATTACTTCCCAAGAACTACAGTCCGTGGGATTCATCACCAGGAGAAGAAATGTTGGCAAAAAGGATTTCCAGGGACCACAAGATGAGCTCATCCACCAGACAGAAACCACATAACTCCTGTTCAGGCTACTACAGCTTGGAAGGTTAACTAATATCCTATAGAATGAAGAAAGAGATCAGAGATCCTCAGCAAATCATTAGTTTGAGCACTGCCACTATCCCATAGCCCATTCTCTTCCCCCCCGACCTCCAGATTATCCAGAGCTATGACTGATTCCCAAGTTAGCTGTCATCCCCCATCAAGGGGATGGACTGAAATGACAATTAACAACAATCCAAATTACAGAAATCCATCAATTTCTAGTGCTGATGAAAGATTAAATTAGAGATAGGATAAAATGCCAATTTGGATAATTTTCCTGGAGCTCTCCAACAGTCTCCTGATGGAATTCAAGGTCTGGATGCACAACTACAATTGCTGATATTTCAGAATTGTAGCATCTTGGTGTAATACTGGTAAACTACTGTATGTTGCTATGTATCTAAAAGTCAGTGATTAGAACGATATTCAGAAATGAGACACAAAGAGCCCAAAATTATAAACAGGAAATGAAAGGAAGACAGAGAAAATGCAAAAAAAGTGTAAAAGGTTAGGAAGGAAATAAGGATATAAAAGAAAAAAGGGTGTAGTTAATAAAAATACAGTAATAAAAAGGTTTTTTTAATTAGAAAGCTAAAAAAAATAAAAATACTAAATATATTCTGTATTTATAGGGCATATCTTCAGTAACTGAAATGTTTGTTTATAGTATATGAAGGGAGACTACAAGAAAGATGGAGAGAGACTATTTACAAGGGCCTGGAGTGACAGGACAAGTTGGGAATGGCTTCAAACTGCCAGAGGGTAGGGTTAGATGGGATATTGGGGAAGAAACTCTTCCCTGTGAGGGTGGTGAGGCCCTGGCACAGGTTGCCCAGAGAAGCTGTGGCTGCCCCATCCCTGGAGGTGTCCAAGGCCAGGTTGGACAGGGCTTGGAGCAACCTGGGGTAGTGGAAGGTGTCCCTGCCCATGGCAGGGAGTGGAAGGAGATGATCTTTAAGGTCCCTTCCAACCCAATTCCATGATTCCATGAAAACAATTCTATAAAACAACAACAGTCTGGAGGATCTCATAAAACAAACCCACTGGTGAGAAACACCAGAGCCAACAGTTCCTCTCTGAGAACTCACTGCTCTTTCTCCAATATTTAAGTAATAATACTTAAGACAGACAGAAATGGGGTATATTTGTTGTTTATCCTGCATGGCTATTAAAGATCAACATCTTCATTCCAAAGAAGAAGCTGGAGCAGCAGTGACTGACCACACATTTTACTGGACACCAGTGACCAGCTGCTTAAACTGGCCCAACCTGCCTTATGTTTGGGGCTGTGTGCAATAATATATATATATATATAAATATCTTATCTAAGCGACATAAATTACCCAGCCAAATATGTTTCCTATTAAGCAAATGTGTGTGGGCTGCTGTTGTGTCAGTTTGTGTGGAGCAGCACCAGTGTTTAATTCCATTTGGCCTCTGTTGAGGACACAACTTCTCTCACAGTGGATTAACATCTCTTACAACTAATCCACTAGGAAAGTGGTCCCATCCTGACTGGAAAAAATATTACACAGAACAGAAACACTGAGCTTTGATCACCAATTTCTTTCTATCCTATATTTTTAATTATGTCTTAAAAAGTGAAAATGTGCCAATTCAAGCAGAATATACATCATTTACAGTTAAAAATCAGACTTTATCATTAGGTATTCTTAGATAACACTTTATTCCTATGGCATTTAGATGACAGGGATGGATTCTGGATGAGATAAATGTTAACTCATGAAGGAAAATGGTGAAAATTCACTCTACACGGTAATTTTGGAAGCAGATGGGAAAATTCAACACAACAGGACAACTTTCAGCACAGTTTCCTACCCTCTGCAGCACTGGGGGGTTTGGGTGGGGTACTTATGGTTTTGAGTTGTTTTTTCTCAGTGACAATCATGTCCCTGCCATGAGAGTTATTTCAACATAAATAGTTCCCTGAGCAAGAGATGCTTTATGGAGCCAGAGGATTTCTGGGGTCCCAAAACACAACTGAACTCAGGGCACAGTCTCCCCTTAATGCAATTAGTGATCAATTAACCAAAACTGACAAATGAGGGAAAAAATGATTGGTGAGAGTGTGCAAAAACCCACGTGCAGAGCAAGAGGATTGCACAGAAATGACACACTAACAACGTTATACACACTAATATATATATAAACATATAGATTATACATATAAAATATATGTGTGTATATAATATTTACATATAAAATATGTAAATATAAAAATATACATTATATATATAACTAATGTTATTTTGTTTTCATTTAATTAGATTAATGTGAAGAAGAAGAACCACTGATAGATTTTCTTTTCCGAACTTCAGAAATCCCCTCTCAATTTTTGCCAATGACATGTAAAATCATTCTTTGTATTATCGAGTTTCTTATAAATTAGTTATAAACTAACCCTGTATTTTCTGTTGTGCAAAGAAAATTACAACTGAGGATGTTCTAGTATCAGATTTCACCAGAAAATGTCTCCATTTTTAGTAGGGCTGAAGTAATGAGCTATTTAATGACATATATTGTGTTTAAGTCATTTTGGTTTTGTGCCCAAAAACTCTCTCTTTTACCACAGCCACCCCACAGGCAAATTCATCCCACAAGTGAAAATTTATCCTTCCAAAGATAAACTTTCCTCTCTCTTGTGGTGAACTTTGTGCAGTGGATCAAGAATTTTTAATAAACACACATCTCTTCATTTTCTATACTTTTTGCACATTATACAAAATATCTGCTCTATTAAACGCAGATTTGCTTGGTGTTTTTCTTATAGAAAAAAAGGATGGAATATCTTTCCACTGACAAACTGCAAGAAAAATAAAATCCTTTCTATTGGCCTGAGCTCCTCCAGCTGTGACTGGCAAGGGTGAGGCTGATGACATTGGATTTTTCATTTATGTTTAAATTAATGCATCGAAGTCTCACCAGAGCAGAATCAAACCACATTGTTGGGACAAGCACCTGAGGTAGAGCTGCACTCAAATTTTGGTCAGCTTTATGGAACAACAGTTCCCTGATAAAAAGCAGCTGGTGTGTGGAGAGGTGAGGGGGATGTGGGACAGCTCTTCCCAGGAACCCCCTGGCAAAGATGAGGGATGAAATCATGGCACAGATGAACTCACCAGGAGTTCTGCCACCAAACTGAGCATGGGCACAACCTCCCCTGGAAAGCTGGGACTCATCCACAGCCATGAACAGACCACTGAAATCCAACCTCACTTCCACTTAATTACTCCCAGTGATGACAAATTAAGTTATTCTGTGGAATCATCATTTCTGGACCACTGTTGCTACTGTTAAATTTGCTGCTTCATCAAGTTAACATGAGTTTTCTTCATTTGCTGCCACAGGATTCTTTGTTATGGTGGTAGCAAATCTCAAGAACCATTAACATTTTGGTACCCAAACTAGTAAACTCTGGTCAGACCCACACAGGAGGAATTTTCTCCACAGGATATCCACAGTCCTTTGTTTCTTATGGACTGGTTCCCAAAATAAAGCAACACACTGATCAACATGAAGAAGAAATAAAGGTGTTTTTCAGACACTTGGATCTCAAACCCTCTAAACCGTGCTCATGATGTACTGCTCCTACATCTGTACCATTCCAGACCTTTTCCAGCTGCAGGAACCACTTCCATAATCCAGTTTCTTCATGGTCAGAATGCCTCACAGAAATGACATAATCCCCAGCTGGAGCACTTGGTCACATGGGCACATTCCTTCCCCTTGCTCACATCTTCAAAAATCTGATTTTCCTACACAACCAATTCCAAACTGACTTGTGTGATTTGTGCTCAAGGATTAAAGTGATGGGAAAAGGGCTGCCTGGGACTTGCTTTAGCACTGGAGAAAGATCCATTTCTTCATGTCCCCAAAAACTACTGTCAACAAAAATCCAAGTTTTAAAAACACACTAGAAAAGCATCATTTACTTTGATGAGATCAATAGACAAAAAGGGTTTGGAGATCAGAACTAAATTATTATATCTCTTAAAAATACATATTTAACATATCTGCAGAAGAAGCCTGAAGTCTTCTCCTTCAGGTAAGTAATGAGACAAAACTTGGCCTAACACAGTCATCTGAGGGGGTTAGTTTTGGGAATCAGTTTGCCCAAAATAGCCAGAAAATCACTAGAAACAACAGCAGGTCAACAGGACTGTGTTTCCTCAGCTCAGTGTAAGCAAAGCACAGCAGTGGCATCATCAAACTCTCCACATTTCCTTCCCTGTAACTATCCCACACATTGTCCCAAGAGAAGCATAAAAACATCCAATTCTTGCAGCACCATTCCAAACAGGCTCTCTCTGGCCATGTTTTTAAGCCTTCACTGGAATTTTAAACTAGCAATTCCATACAAAACTCTCTAGTATAACAAATTATTCCAACTTCAGGTGACCAACAGAAAATGTGACTACAAAGAATCTTTTAACTACAAGATCTATTGGTTTATCAGAATCCAGTTCAAGGATCATCCAGTCCAACTCCTGGCCCTGCACAGGACAGCCCAAAATCCCACCATGTGCTGAGAGTGTTGACCAAATGCTCCTTGAGCTCTGGCAGCCTTGGGGCCGTGACCACTCCCCTGGGGAGCCTGGTCAGTGCCCCACCACCCTCTGGGGGAAGAACCTTTTCCCATTTTCCTGGAACTATATTGCAGAGAACAGACTTGGCTGACCTCAGTGTATTCACCAAGTCATCCTCTGCTACAAGTCATGCACATCCAGACCCTTCTTCACTTATACAACCAGTGGCTGTGCCTACCACATTCTATATAAAACCATGCTTGATTCCTTCTAAATTAACAAAAACTGTGCCTTCAATACAAATAATATCTGTTCATTACTCCATAATAGCTTAAATAATCAAAAGATTCCTGCACACTGGAACAGAAACAAGTCCATCAGCATCATGTGAGTCCCTGCTATGAATCCACGGATTTTATGATACTGAGATTGCAAATTTCTTCCATCACAATCACAGCAAATATTTGGAAATAACACACAGCAATAGGAAGTAAAAAACTAAGATTCAAGACCATCCTGCTTTGAGCACTTGAAATTTGTGTCATTTGCTTTATTTTTTTGTTCCACTATCTGAAAAAGGAATGTTTCTACCATATTTGCTGTGCTCACAGATGGCAGTTCTGAAAAAATCCGAATTCAGAATTCAACACTGGGGAATCTGCGGTGAACACGTACAACAAACTTAATTAAACCAGCCCATTGGGATTCCTTCATAAGCAAAACCCACCAAAACTTGCAACACCCACACACGCCCCGCTCTCACAAAACCCGATTTGCGTTTCGGAATTCCCAGCGCAACACTCACAGCGAATCCCGTAAATCATGAGCGGGTCCAGCTGCTTCTTGCCGTGCTTGCCCTGGCCCGAGAGGTTGGAGATGGCCTGGATCTCGCGGTGGAACAGGTAGTCCAGCAGGGTCAGGGCCATCTTCTCGGCCGTGCGGCAGTTGGTGCTGATGTGCAGCATGTCCGCGGGCGTGATGGGGCAGCGCACCCGCATCTCGGGGTTGTTCTCGTCCCCCAGCCACGTCCCGTTGGGATAATCCTCTACAAACACAGAGCAGACACATTCTGTTGGTATACTGAGATTGTGTGAACAATTTCCCCTGCATTTCCATGAGTATTGCCTTGGCATATTTGGGTGCGAAGAGTAAAATTAGCTGTGCAGTTAAAATGGCTGCGGGAGCTGAAGTTAGAATAAAAAAGGCTTTTTGCCAAGGTCAAGGAGGAGTTTTTGGCAGGTGAAGAAGTTTTCTCATCTCCTATGGCCACCTGCTGTGATCCAATTAGCACCGGACAACAAAGTATGTTTTCCTTATGTATCCAATCTTCTGTGAACAAGAAACACAGGTCTCAGTGTCATAAGCAGTATATAAGGTGTCTTTCTTCTAATAAAGCGGACATTTTGCCGACCATAATGGCCTGTGAGCATCTGTCCATACCCCTCCATCAACAACATTCTGGTTGTGCCACCAGTCAGGTTCAACTTACAGCCAACGTTTCCTATCGTGACCTCTCCCAATTTTCCTCCCAATCTCCATAAACTTTCAAATTTAAGCAGGAAAAGAGGCTCATGGGATCTGCTACTGATAAAAATTAGTCTCAAATTCAGACCATTGGCGACCAAAATCATTGCCATTCACATTCTGGCCTTGCCAGGATCTGGTGCAGTTAGTCCAGATGTCCAACTCACTCTCAGATGCCTTTTAAAGTGTCTCACATCAGAGAAAACACTCCAGTCACAGTGTTCTCATGCAGCCTTAGTCATCCCCTAAAAATGAAGATTACTGCAATGCCACATTATTCTGAAAGCACAGCTCATTTCAAGCAGCCAACAGCTTTGAACCACATTTTCCCCCCAAAAAAAATCAGATAAAAAGGAGTCTAAGCAGGATAATAAATTTAAGAAATTACAATCAATAGTGAATTTGTTTAATCACTTGAAAGGAGTATCTCAAGCAATGACAATCATTTAGAATGTAGCCAGAGATCCCCAAAAAAATTTCAGTCTTTCTTCAAATTTACTGGCTACATTATTTTCTAAACAACCAGTTTACTAAGGAAAAGGCCCAGCATAAAGATAATGAATCAATCACTAATCATCTGCCAAGTGACTCTTCCTTTCTATTCAAGTGTAAGCTCATTAGGAGCAGAGCTATACCCACCAACACATACATTCTATATATTAAGAAGCTTTTTCATTTCTGTTCCTGCTTGTCAGTTTGGGAGAAAAAAAAAAGGAACACTAAGAATTAAATTGATTAAATAAAATTAATTAAATTCAAAGGAATACTATGCTCTCACTTAAAATTAATCTGTGCAGACAATGCCAAAAGTTAGTGGATTCAAGACTAACCAGAAACTAGAACAGAGCCCAGGATCAATTCCTGCTCAAGTGGAGGATGGAACACAGGACCGAGGATGAGACTCATTCCAGACAAAACCAAAAATTCCAGTAGAATTCTTGACAGTGATAATAGAAATGGACAGAAAAACATCCCAGTAGTACTTCAGTGTTCACTGACAGGGACCATTTGGATTTGATTTCGATGTTTACTCAACTCTGTGCAGTAAAACAAGGCTTCCTGGCTCAGGGGTCACTCAGCCCTTCCATACCAGAGGGTTACAGTAATTTATTGTGAATAAGCCATTCAGTTATATGACTGATCTTGCATTAAGTGACTTTAAAGGAGAACTTGGTGGTATGTACAGTCACAAATTCCTGGGACCCACAACCCCTTGTCACTAAACAGGGTGACAGAGCTCACAGCGACCAGTGCCTCCTTTTCACACTGAGCAGGACCCTGAGCAGCATCTGTATTTCCAAATCCTGGCCTGGGCTAAGTGGCCTGAGCTTTATCAGACCACAGGCCAAAAGCAGTAAATAAAATATAACATAAAAGCAACTCAAACACTAAAAGCTGCTTTTCCAACATGACCTCTGGGTTGAGTCACAGCACATGTCAGGGGCAGGTTTATTGCAATGAAAAATGACAGGATGGAGCAAACGTTGGATTGTGTAACACTGAGATATCACTGGGACAGCAGATTATCAGCTGCAAGACAATCAAGGAATCCTAAAATGGTTTGGGTTGGAAGGCACATTAAAGATTATCCTGCACCTTTCACTATCCCAGGTTGCTCCAAGCCCTGCCCAACCTGGCCTTGGACACTTCCAGGGATGAAGCAGCCACAGCTTCTCTGGGCAACCTGTGCCAGGGCCTCACCACCCTCACAGCCAAGAATTTCTCCCCAGTATCTAATAATTGGTAAGGAAAAATATTTTTTACTGATGCATGTAGCAACTAATCTCTCAAACTTTTGTCTGCTGAAATCAGAACTTATATATATATATATATTTCATTTCCACCTTCCTTTTCACCCTGAGCATGTAACAGGGTACACTGGCTGATTTCTGCTCCCAGAACCAGGTGCCATCCAAAAAATAAGGTGGTTGGGATGAATTCCAGCTTGTTTTGAATGCCACTGTGTCTGGGCTCACCACAAGTCTGGTTAACATTATCAGGGAAAACAACAGGCTGTTCCTGAAGATAAATTGCCTGGTTTCTAAAAATTTGGGCAGAGCTGGCAAAGCAAAAACATCTCCGGATAAATGTGTATGTTTTTCAAAGACATTCTAGGAAGCCTGAATAAATTATTCTCATCCTATCACAAACTTATTTCCTTACCAGTTGACAGGATTGCTATGGGATATAGGAGCTATTCCTCCTTATGGAACACCTTTTGCCTGCAGACTTGCTTAACAAACCCTGTTAACCTACGTGAACCAAAGATTTTTTTCAATTTGCAAAATAATCTCTTTTTTCTACTGGCACTGAGTCCAGAACATACTGTTTTTACCACATGCAACTGTTCTTTTATTGCTCACAGGCTGGAAAAAAAGACACTATCTTGTTATTCTGACCTATGACCACAATCCCCCCATTAAATTATCTCTTGCATTTTCCTCCTGCTTGAAAAGTTTCGACAGAAAGGGAATTTATTTTACAATCATCTTGCATTAAGCAGGACTTGCATGACTGGAGTTAACCATGAATCTACTGTCTCACTGCAGGGCACAAAAGCTGAATTATTCTTTATTATATATAAAAATCATGCCTACCAGGCTGCCAACACATCTGGCACTTTGCAGGGAGCAAACACAAGACTGGCACATAAAATCTGGTGAAAAGAGAAAATGCAGTGCCACTTCTAAGCGAGGCAGAAACACTCTAAGCCCTGGTGTGTGTGAGGGAGATGGAATGAATAAGGGAAGAGAAAAGAGATTGGGAGTTGGATGTAAATTCCCTCTGAACAATTAAGTACATGAACACCTTAATAACTGCACTATTTGAAGTTCCTACACTCAAACATCCTTTAATGCTTTTGGAATGGTTCTTTATTTGTATTATCAGGTTTGTGTGTGATATCTAGAGAGAATCTGGATGAGTTGAATTATTTAGTACATCCACTGGAATATCCACACACTGACTGAGCTCTGCACAAGTACACTCAGCTGCTTCTACTCCTTAAAGACTTCCAAAAAATCAATAACTGGGAGCTGAGAGGAAAAGCACATTCAAAGAACACACTCTTCTTAAAATTTACACACTCACCTGGAACTCAGTTAATCACCTTTCTTATTTTGCCCTAAAGCATTTTTCTTTCCCTAATTAATTAAGAACTTCTTTCCATGAGAGTGGCAGAGCACTGAACAGCTGCTCAGGGAGGGTGTGGAGCCTCCCTCTCTAGAGACATTCCAAATCCACCTGGACGTGTTCCTTTGTCACCTGCTCCAGGTGACCCTGCCTTGGCAGGGGTTGGACTGGACGATCACCAGAGGTCCCTTCCAACCCCAACTATTGTGAGATTCAGTGAATTTTCCTAATGACCTCCCTGCATTTTGAGTGCTACATGGAAAGCTACTTCCTTAACTTCTTTCACACCAAATATTGTATCATCACAGAAGTGGCTCCTGATCATTTTTACTTCCAGTGCAAAGCCCTGGCAGTTCAAGCTGGTTCCCTCTCTGCACTCAGAACCTCATTGTCAGGACACACTAACTTCTAGTTCCTCCTCAGTGGTTTTTTTAAGATCAGGAAATTTCCCCTTATCTCCATTCAACTGAAGTCAGAACTAATTCACTTTTCAAGGCTATTTTTGAATCTCTTTTCCTGTACTAAGTCCATTCTTTTCTCTCCCAACACCGCTGACCATCCCGGTGCTTGGGCAGGGACGTTCTGGGGCTGCCACGCAAACAAGGATTTCTGTGGGAATAGGAGGAGCCCTTTTGAGGTCTGCAGCAAGAAAACCCCTGTCAAGAGAACACAAACCAGACAGGAGTTGCTGAGGCTTTCAGGCTCCCTCTGGACGTGTTCTCCCACCCAGGGAGATGAGAAACATCGAGCTGTTCCTCACGTTTTTCCATCAGGATACACTCCCCTGCTTTGACATGTGAGCCTGGAAGCAAAGCCAGGCTCTGCTCTCTCTCTGGGAGCTGTCAGTCATTCCTTTAAAACAAGGGAAAACAAAAGAAGACACCTGCCCACACAAGCACTTGAATTAACATGTTCCACTACTCCAGTATTGTGTTTATTTTACTATCCAGGCTGGGTGCAGAGCTGGCAGTGGCAGCAAACCACTGGTAGGTACAGAAAGGCAGAAAGATGAATTAATCTTTGAAAAATTTTTTAAAAATCCCAGATCCTAACCTACAAAAATAAACTTCCATTTCTAGAGAAATTAAATAGCATTTTGGCCGATGTATAGAAGATTCAACATCATCATGTGGGGGGGTTGAAACGAGATGAGCTTCAAGGTCCCTTCCAACCCAAACCATTCCATGATTCTGTGATCTTTTTAAATAAGCTTCTGTCAATTAGCCCCTGCAAGAGTTCACAGGGGCAGTGATTAATTGCCAGAGACTATAGAGCACTGACTTTATTAATTAGCAATCATTAAATCTATGAAAGGGAGTGACAGCTGGGCTGGAGATTAACCTACAAATCCAGCAATGGGGTTTAAAGCTGTGCTAAAAGAAAGGTTAAAGAGCTCATTTGGATTTTGCCCACTTTTTCTTGTTTCTTGCCTCTTCGTTACATTTAACTTTACACACTGGCCCATGTTAATGCCAAACATAACCGTGACAGGCACCTGGAAGAAACCATCATTCATTTGTTGGCTCCCAATAACTGAAAACATCAGACCAATTCAGGTTCTATCATTTTCTTTGGCTTTAACAAGACACTGCAGCTCCTGAAGTCCCATCAGTGCCTTCACCCCAGCTCTAAAATATTGGTTTAGGATACAAATGGTTCCCTTTTGCTCTGATATGGTTCATTCTTCCAGTATCTGGTCATGAGGGGCTTGGCAGGAAAGGGCTGCAAATGCTCATCCAACATGTGAGATCTGATCTTGCCATGAACTGGAAAATCCTTTGGATAAATAAGTCTGGGCCACATACAAAGAGCTGCTTGGATTCACATTTGGAAAGCAAATCCTGAGCACTCTTTAATGCTACTATTGTAAAATGACTCAGATACCAAGTAAAAGAGACAATATGTGATTAAAGAATTTTCTTTGCAAAAAATATTATTCATCCTTTAGTTACCACACAATGCAGAGCAGTTTGCCTTCTCAAAAAATACACGTTTACATTTCTAATTTGATATTCTCTTCATCAGGAGCTGGAGTGACAGGACGAGGGGGAATGGCTTCCCACTGCCAAAGGGCAAGCTTAGATGGGATAATGGGGAGAAATTCTTCCTTGGAAGGGTGATGAGGCACTGGAACAGGTTACCCAAAGAAGCTGTTTAGATAAATATATTTGAGACTGTCAGAATGTTTTCTAACAGCTTTGTGGTGGTGCATGGTCTAGTCAACTGAACACCAGCCCTTGGCAGGATTATGGACACATTCCAGCATGGGAGAGCTCATTCCAGTCAGGAAACAACACAGGTACTGAACAGAATGGGTTTAAAACTCCTCTAATTTAAAACTAGTGTGGATCTAATGTTCTTCCCAGTGTTATTTTTGTCCAACGGAAGGTAAAATCCAAAAGAACACAATGTTAGGATGACAACTGTTGTGAAAAGAGACTGTTCATGAGACCTTACTTAGATTAGTGCTAAGACCAGGTTGGATGGGGCTGGCTGGACCTGGTCTAATGGAAGGTGTCCCTGCCCATGGTAGGGGCTGGAATGAGATGAGCTGTAAGGTCCCTTCCAACCCAAACCATTCTTTAATTCAATATCTCCAGAGATATGAAGGTCTAAAGAATTGATTCACAAAATTCTGTCATAGTCTGAAAGCTGATGATTTTTTGCCTTTTGCTGTGACTTTTGCCTTTTACTGCTGAAAAAGACGAGTCTGCACAGCAGCCCTACCATTCTTCATCCCTTGCTTTATTAATAATTTCATTTATGACACTCTGCAGGAGAGGTCACTCAGCAGCCCTCCTGAGCAAGGGCAAGGAGAGGGAGGTGGGGATCACTGATCTGATTCTCAGAGCATTCATCCATCTCAGGGAGATTTTTAATGGATGAGTGTTCTAAAGGTCTGAAGAAAATCAGATCTGAAGACATTAATGGATTAGGTGTTCCTTCAAAATTTACATGTACAACAATGGCATAAAGAGCCAATGTCACGTTTGTGTGTGCAAATCTGTGCCAAAGCAAGTCAAAAAGGGAATTATACAACGAATATCCTCCTGGTGTTGGCAACTTTGCTCCTGGCATGCCTGTCTTGCAGTGATGGGCCCAGAACTGGACACAGAAGGTGTGACCTCACCAGTGCCCAGCACAGAGGGACAATCACTTCCCTAGTCCTGCTGGCCACACTATGCTTGATACAGAACTATTAACAGACTCCACAAAAAGAACATTTTATATTTATTTTCACATTGAAATACCAGCACTATCTGCAATCTAATCATTTTTTGGAGAGGAACTTCTCAGTCTCAATCTGCTTTTGATTCCCCATTGACCTAAAAAGAAATACCCTATCCTTGGAAGTGTTAAAAGCCAGGTTGGATGGGGTTTGGAGCAACCTGGGATAGTGCAAGATGTCCCTGCCCACTTAAGGGGTTAGAACAAGAGGATCTTTAAGGTCCCTTTCAACCCAAATCATTCCATGATTCTATAAAACACCTTCGAAGCAACTCTGTTTCACAACATACAAACAGAACCCAGAAGCTCTTTACAACACACGTGTGTTGTATGAATACCTATAAAAGTTGAAGCATCCTGAGCTCAGGCGTCTTAGAACATATTTTCAGCAAGCAAATGATTCAGATACATCCACCCTTATCTGATCTCACTGCACTGCCTAAAAATTCCAAGGAAGACCCACGACAATATCTTGGAAGTTGCCAGTTGGTTCTCAGTTCATCGCACCACCACATTTACTTTGCTCAGCGGCCTCACAGCCAAGGTACCTTCGGAGTTGAGCGTGATGAGGGTGACGTTGTTCCCAATGCTCTGGCTCCCCATCTGGCCGCTGTTGGACACGGAGTCGCTGGCCTCGGAGCCGCTCTCGCCGTCCTCGTTGTGACTGTCGTCGTGCCCCGGCACCTTCACCACGATGGTGTTCTGCCGACGGCCCGGAACGGCACTGTGGCAAAGGAAGGGATGGAACTTTGGGAAAACATAACCTTCATTGGGAATAGCATAGAATCACCGGATAACCCGAGTTGGAAAGGACACAACTTGTTCAAGGAATGACTGGGCACTGGAGGATCATCGAGTCCAACTTATGGCCCTGTACATCATTACAAGGGAAGTAAAAACCCTAACTGACAAAATTAAATGTATTATTAAATAAATTATTAAATAATTTATTAAACAAACTCCTTTAAACTCCTTAATCCTGTTTATAACCCAGAGCTATCCAGCAAAATAAAAATGGAAGGAAAATAGCAGAAGAAATCAAAAAGTCTTAGATACACTGTCTAAATTTGCATTAACGGAAAAGCCTCAGCCCAGTGTGCAAAACAAATAAAATATTTAAATTATTTATAAAAATATATTATTGAAGACCGTTTTCTACCCAGAATCCCCAGTTCTACTTATTGAAAATTTGCTTAAGACAGTACAAGCCTTCCTGGGCTGCTGCTCATTCCTCCTTCAGCTGGTTAAATACAGGATTTTGGTATCTTCCCAAGTGATTGTGCAAAAACATGTGGCTGTGGGCACTCTGTCTTTCACTGTCAGCTGTCAAATAACATGGGACCAACCCCAGATCCTCCGGGACAGTCTTTCCCATCAAGAGTGAAGCATTGCTTTCCCTTTACTGTCAGCCTGAGAAAGTATCCAAGTCTAGGTTCAGTGTTTCCATCATTTCCATCACTATTACCCCGAGTATTCCTCATTTTGCACTTCAAATTGCACTTCAAACTTTAAACTGATATTGCTCTGTCAAAGCAGGGAATGAAGGGGAGGATTCCTGGGCATGCTACTAACTTGCTAAGGATGTTTTCCAGGGAATCCGCTGCTCTGCTCAATGGCTCTTCCTGCCCGACCATCTTGGCTACGATGGAATTCTGCCGGTCATTGTTGAGGATCACTGTGGTCTGAGGGACAACACTGCAAGACAGAGATCAGAGAGGAAATGAGAATGGAAAGGAGCAAACCTGATACGTAAAACATACAGCTTTGTGGTTTAAACAGTCCTGACACGGCCTTCAGGTCGAGCTCCTTCTCCAGCATCGCGGTCACGGATCAGATGCTAAAGCTGCTCATCCATGGAGCCTGACACCCGCACCATTCCAAGCACTCCCATCTTCTCAGAGGATGGATGGAGGGATGGATGGCTTCAATGGAATTATAGAAAAGTCCATTACCCCGGCAAAGCAATAAAGAATTCATCAATTCGAGATAGGCAGGGGGAAGTCTGTAAATCACAGCTCTGAAGAGCCACCAAATTCTTCTTTGGAGAGTCTGAGTAAGCATTTTCAGAGGTACCACGGCCAATTTACATGGGAATGCACCAGCTTTAGTAGGATAATTCTCAGGAAAAAGATTTGAAAGGATTTATTGCAAAACTGAATGATGAGCTCGGTTAAAGAGCGTGTGTTTTCTTCCAGGGTAGGGAGACGAGAGCAAACAAGGCCAGGCTGGAACTTTAAATAACAACAGGACTAAACTGTTTCTTGTGTGCATTTCACATATATTAAAAAAAAAAAACTTAAACAACAGAAAAGTATTTAGTGTGTGAGAAACCAGAAAACCTCTATCACTCCTGATGACAACGTAGAAGGAAACAACTAAAGAAATGTTGTCTACATTGTACTGCAAAAGGAAATATGAAGTAAACAATTGTCTCCACATGCAGACTAGCATCTAATCTGTTTTCAGAGATTATTGACATTATTCCCACACCATTACTCAATATTCTGAGGGTTTGATAGCTAAGACTGTTTCTGCTCATGATGAACTTACGGAAAGGACTTGGAAGAAAACTTGTGTTTCAGTGACAGGGGAGGTTTTCCTCTCTCCCTCTGCTTCCCTCAGTAAACAGTCCACTCTTGTTTTTACTGGTCCAGCATCTCAAACATGACTGACGGTCATTTATTTTCCTTTGGCAAACAGTTGAAACATAAATTAAACAAATCTGATGACAGAACTGTGTTTACTTCAGCTGTTACAGAGCACACCCTCACTTGAACATTCATGTGTCTACACAAGACTTGAAGCACTACATTATCCATCATCAAGACCTAAAGCAAAGACAAGAACCTGTCACAGGAGCAAACAATGAAAGCAGCCCAACTTTGGCACAGGTAAGAGGGCTGACCACAGGTTTTCCGGCTCCAAAAAGCCCCAGGCTCTAATGCCCTGCCTCCCCCTTACAGTAACTGCATCTGTTCCTAACAACATATGGGATTCCTCATGGACTGCCAATGAGCTGCTGGATTGAAAGCTGCAGAAGCTCTGGAAGATGTCTGGCTGATCACAGACAAGTACAGACTGTACTAGAGCTCTTCACGTGCACGTGAAGTTCAAATTTTAGCAAGCAATAAATGGGGTGTTCTGTTGGTTTCCTTTCATTGCCATCTAAAATATCGTCTAAAATTACTTTCATAGTCACCTGTGCAAAATTTTCTCCATTATCAAGAGGAAAAACACTCGCATATTTTGTATTTTTTTTAAAAAAAGGAAACTTGTTTCCATTTTCTCAATGCCAGCACTGAACATTTTAATAAAAAACGCCATCAAACACTTGGCAGCACAGTGATACGTGGCAAATGCTGTCCAGCAGCAATGTGTGCTCCCATTACATTTCCCAAATTGCCCAAACAGCTCCACTGGAAGTTTTTACAGGCCAGTTTAAAATGTTCAAGTATTTTACACTTTCTTTTAGACACTGTTCTTTATCACCATCTTCCCTGCAATCACTTCTGGCTGCCTGTTTAAAATGTCACTTACCAAAGCTTATTTTTAATGAAGACTCTGAATAATTAATTTCAACTGTAGAGATAAATGCAATAAAAATTACATTTAGAAAGTCCTTAGCATTTTGCTCTTATTAAGTTTATATTTGAAAAAAAGCCTTAGCACTAAAAACTGGCATAAAAGAAGGAAGAAGTTGCGAGGGTGGTGCCTTTTTTTAGGAATGTTCATTTTTATGAAGTCGCTCAATTCTTTCTCAGCCTTAAAGGAGAAGGTATTTCTTGTGTTTAACTCCTGAAGAATGATGCTGTCAAAAGTCTGCATGAGGAGGAGAAGGAGGAGGAGGGAACATTTCCATTGAAAACATCCTAAATGTTAACCAAGAAACTACGATTCCGGTCCGTGTTCTATGTGGAACAAGAACAGTTGACAAATTGTGACAGCAGAAATTGTGAGGCAGAAATTCGTCACAGCTGATGCTGTGAAACCTGAGCTGGGAGAAAAGGAAATCATTGGGACCAGAACATAAAGGCCCCACTAAATTTGAAAAGGAGGGTTCCATGGGGTTCTCCTGGACTCCAATTTGTACATGTGAGAAATGTACATTCCCTGCAGATCACAGATTCATGGAATCACTGAGGTTGGAAAAGGGCTCCCAGATCATCGAGTCCAACCTGTGACTGACCCCCACCTTGTACCCCAGCTCAGAGCACTGAGTGCCACATCCAGGCCTTCCTTGGACACCTCCAGGGATGGGGACTCCACCACCTCCCTGGACAGACCCTTCCAATGCCTGACAGCCCTTTCCAGGATGAAATTCCTCCTCATGTTCAACCTGAACCTCCCCTGGCATGGCTTGAGCCCATTTCCTCTTGTCCTGTCCCTTGTTCTCTGGGAGCAGAGCCTGACTCTCACCTGGCTTCACCCTCCTGTCAGGGAGTTGCAGAGAGGGATACAGGAATTTGCTTCCCATTGACTTCCCTGGGAGATATTCTAATCTCTGTTTTCAGACCTATTTAGAAATCTACCGAATATATACAAAATAAACACAGAATTCTACATAAAATCAAAATATCAGGCCAAGCTGACAAAAATCCATCAGAGGAATTCATTAAAACTCATTACAGACAAGTGCATCCTCACTTATTATTCCAATTTCTTTTTTCACTCTGTCCATCTCTGAAGATGAAATAACTTTAAATCACTCCTTATGTACTGAAATACAGAAAACACCAAGGAGGAGGAGGAAAGCTTTTGATATTCACTGAGCTCCCAAGTGAAGCAGTTCTTTCTCTGAGTGCTGCCAGGACTACTGGAGAAGATGGAAAGAAAATATTCAGGGGGTCAGGGGGAGTGTTTCCCAAGCCCAGTGTGTCTGCACAGGCTGCACAACTTTCCACTTGTGCTCACATATTCCTTTCCCCATAAGCATTAGGACTTGGAGAGACTGGCTCTGCAATTTGCCTGTTCTTGGACCCAACTTAGTAAAAAGTTATAAATGCATGAAATGTACAGATATAATAATATTTGGGGATTTTTTTACTGATTACTGAATAATCTGCAAAATTACAGGTGAAAATATTTCTAAAAAAATAAACATACCAACTAATGATTTTCAAGTGTAGTTTTCAATTTAGCCTCTGATTATTTTTTTTAAAAGGCCATTCTATATTTTGCATAAGAAAATTGCTGCCAAAGGTCATTTTGAGTATGGAAAACGTGTGAGTCAGAAATGCTCATTAATCTTCATGGTTGAGGTTCCATTGCCAATAACCTGCCAATCACACAGAGTGCAGCCAGTGACAGAAAAGAACTTTTGGCAATACCAGGCCCATCATCTCCTCCTCTTCCCAGCTGAGGTTTTCATTTGGAGAGAGAGAAAAATCTTCCACAAGGTGCAAGATCAAAAGTGTTTCTCCAAATGGATGAAAATGACTTGGAAAAACTTGGATTGAACTTTTCAGACAAGTTGTTCTCCTCGTTCCCCGAGACACATCACAAGGAGCAGTTAATGGAGGAGCAGAGGAGCTCGGGATGCAGGACTTGGAGTTCCTGCTGGCAGAGCCTCCAGCCAAACACAGCCTTAAGGAAAGCAAGTCTGGGAATGAGACCTTGAACTTTGGTATTTTCCAGATGAACATGAAGACTTAAATGTATAGTTCATGCATGTGTCGGAGCTCTGGAGGAATATTACACTTATTACATTAAATCTAAGTATTTTTCAAATTATATAGACAAATTTCTTTTTTAAAAATGTGGTGTTTTCCTCATTTTTTTTCTGATTTATCTTTCACTAACACTTGTGTTCATCTGGAAGAACAGCCACTCTTTGCATCTTTTCATCTCTATTTAGGAAGATAAAGTTAAAATGCTCCTTCCTCCTGATGGCCACCTGCTTCCTTTGCCTTCTGCACACACAGTTAAGGATCCCTATCCAAAGAGGAATGAGAAAACCCGCTTATGAACTTGCACTACATGAACAAAACCACAAACTGGCAAAGAATACATGAAATTATACTGGATTTATGCCCTAAAAATTAATGCAGTTCGTCAAGAGAGCAAACTTGTCAACAACGAAACTGTTCCCCAAGCAGGTGGGAAACCAAGAGCAGTTAAAATTTTAAAGTCCCAGCCCATCCGTTTGCCTCGTTACAGCCAACTGCCAAAAAAGCAGCAGCGTTATCCATCATTGTCAGTGAGAGTTCAGTCATCAAGAATTATCTTTGGATTCCCTGCATGTGGAACATCAGCCCAGAGCAGACATTGCTCTCCAGCCCCAAGGATGAGGTGAAAAGACAAGCCAAAGTACACCAGCCATGGCTGGAGAGATTCATGGATCTGAGACCTGGGAGAGCTGCAATCAATTAATAATAATGATAAAGCAAATGAGGATTTATTAAAACATACTGTTAACAATTTAAGAACAGTCAACATCAAATTTTGAACTCAACTAAGTACAAGCCAGACATTTTCCACGTTTCAGATACATCTCTGTAGTTCATTGTACTCAGTCTTACCTACAGAGGAGCCTCTGAGTTGGCTCAATTAGAAAAACATCAATTACCAGCTTTAAGATCAGCTTTATCCACCAATTTTAAAAGTTGTTAAAAATCTGTTGTGGGTTATTCTGCCCTGAGAAAAGCTAAACCCACCTGGACAACCAAGTGGGATCAGTCATAAATGACAACAGCCAACAATGAGTTCAACAACTCCCCAACAACCAGGTAACACCTCAAGTGACCCAAAACCCCCCAAAAACCACCTGTTACAAAGCCAGGTTCATTTCTTCAGGCATTTTCCACCACCTCCGTGGGTACACAAGTAAATTTATACCTCATTTTTCAAAAAATACAACTAAATTTAAAAATCTCTTATTTTGAACACAACTGAAACTCTGTAAAAATGTAAGGTGGTGACACATTAATGAACCTCTTGCCTTAAACAAATACACAAAACCAGCAAAAACAGAACATCCAGGCCATATGTGACATAACCAGGACTGAAAAATACTATACTAGAAATTACATTAATTATTAGTCTTCTGCTTTTGCTTATGGACAAGAAAAGGCCAGGTCATGACAAAACTCACAGGTTAATAGCAGCCTTTTTGAAGATAAACTCATAAAAATACAACAGCAAAGAGATCTTGTTTGCAGACAGTATGGAAAGAAATTTGCAGTTATTACCCTTCTTTGAGGCTTAACTTCCTGAGCTAGATAAGTAGGAGCAGTGCAGCAACTGGAGATTGAATTGAGTATAAAATGAGAGAGGCTGGACTGATCCTGAGCACTATGAATGGAATTATTTACTAAAATACAAATTGGTTCATGTTTAGAAAAGTCTGTGTGAAACAGAAGACTTGGAATACTTTATTATACAATTAACTACTTCTACATTATTTTTATAATTTTCTTACAAATTCTAAGATCAGCATAAGTCTGATTTAGGCACTAAAAGCTCAGGGGAAAAAAGGCAGTGTTACAAACTGGCTTTCAAGACACTAATTATAATAAGTGAAGCCCTGATGATCATCAGATAAACTGCCAATAAATCCAACAGCAGGTTTCTGCAAACAGAGTGGTTTGTAAATCATTTCCATCAGGTACCTCTGGTTTTCCTGCTTCTCCTCATTCCCCAGCCAGTTCTGTCCACTTGCCACCACCTTCTAGGAAGGCCAAGGATGCTGCTCTGAGAGCTGGGATGGAATCTGGAATTTCCAGATGCCCTGAAGGCATTTAAAGAAATGCCACTCTTCACTTTGTCTGAAGAATTCAATTTAAAAGGTTATTAGGAGCAGATTTCCAGCCTCATACTCCACCCTGTGCTATGGAACAAAGAGATTGAGCTAAAGATATGCAAAAATGTACAGCTCCCCAAAAAGGAAAAAATCCTGTTTGGAAAGACACTCGGACTCCAACCAGTGTGTTTTTTAGTTTGGAAATGTATCAGTTAAATGGCACCTGCTGCCAAAGAAAGCAGATGGAACTCTGGCTCCTTGCCACATTACCAAATTTGAGAGATGTTACAGAACCAAAAAGGCTGGAAAAGACCTTTAAGATCATCAAGTCCAACTGCTCAGGTCATTCCACCCCTGGGAAGCTCTGCATCCCTCTACTGCTCTTTTCCCTCTTGCTTAAAGTAAAACTGGGACTCTCCAAAAACACTGGAGATTATTTTTTTTTAAACTATACTACTGTGGATTATTTTCCAAGAGAAAAGCAGTTGGGTTTGCAATTTTTAAGAACAGAATTACTGGTACTTCAATCTGCTATAAACTGGTATGCAAATTAGTTCAAAAGACAACCTGCATTTCTAAATTTTCATAATCTAATTTCTAAATGTTCCATTTCCAAAGGCAGATGAAACCTTGCCCTTTAATCACTATTTGATGATCTGCTTTCCTCTTCACTCCTTTCATTTATTGCACTTGCAGAATTAAATACCCAATTTACAGGAAAAGTTTCTTACCGTTGGATTTTCAAACTCCCAGAGACTGGAACAGCCAAAATATTTAAGTTCTCAAGACTGGAACCTGAAAGAATATATAGGGCTTTTCTGCCCCCTTCTGTTTATTATATGCTTAATAAATTACTTCTTAAAATATACGGTATGTAACACGTACTTTCATGTATATATTAAGATTTTTAGAGTTTCACTAAATTATAATCCCATTTTACAATATTCAAGAGGTAAAAACTCTCCAATTTCATTAAATACAAGAATTTTTTTAATTGTTTATTTAGGCAGAAGGAAAAGCATGAGCCATATGAACCAAATTCCAAGTCATGCACCTTTATATTTATTCCTGGAATGCATGAACTGCCTGTGCTCACGGAGCCATGGAATTAAATGTTCTGCTTTCCCTGGAATTCAGCTAACATAATCCTATGGGATTTGGCAAGGGGTCACGTTAACCCACATTTTAATATTGTAATTGGGTTTAAATGTTCTTAGACACTAATTAGACCAGTAAATGTCCCCCTAATCTGTGTATAAACTCAAATCCTGTTTGATTCCCAGCTATTCCTCTTCTTCCCTTCCCAGAAACCCTCACAATTAAAGGATGTTGGTTCTAAAATGAAACTAAAAGGACTCACAGAGGTCTCAGACCCAAAGTTCCTGGATTTCAGCTGAGTGGGAATAAATAAACTGTTTTTCCACATGTGGTTCAGAGTGATCATGGATTATTTCTGATCCTTCAAACCTCCCAAATTAAAAGATTTCACATTGATCATGGGCTAAGAGTAACAACCAGGAAAACTTACCGTAGGATTACCTGGCAAAGAGCAAAATACCAAACCTTGCAATACATCTGACACCTTTGTCTAAAACCTGAAGGAACTTTATTACCTAAAACTTGATTTTCAGTGTATATTCTATTTAAGAAATCTTTCTAAAAGCTCACTTCTAGCATTTTAAGCCTCACAAGCCCATTTTAAACACCACCATCATAACTGAAAACACTCAAGCCACACATTTTGCATCCATTTCTCAGACTCTGCTCGGCTCTCACTTGAGTCACTGGATTATTATAAATGATATTTCTTGAGAAACCATTCACTTCAGAAAAATTGGACTTGGGAGAATGAGCCCACAGTTCAAATCTTGGTCAGTTCGCAAAGTTTTATAGATTGAGTTCCACCCCATCCACGCAGGAATTATTGAACTCTCCAAGACACAGATGAACTGCTGGTATTAAATTGTTATTTTAATTCCATGCCTGACCTTGCACTCTCCCCCTAATGCTGTCTGGAAGTCAGACATTGCTTCTCAATTTATCAAATCCCAACACCAAATTACTAAACACTTGGCTCCCCAGTATCTTAGTGCAACAAAAATGGAATGTGAAATTCCAATGCAAACACTGCTGGACACATCCAAGATGCCACTTCTAAGTCCTGTGGGAATTTTAAATATATGAAAATCACAGCCACTATTTTCAATATAAGGTTGTATTGACCATAAATATAACAGATCACAGAAGTTCATTTAACTCCCAGCAGGGAGTTAAATCCATGTTCTTGTGTGGGTAAAATAAAAATCTGTAAATGTCCAGAGATTGAGGTTGACAAGTTTTGTGACAAATTAGGAGACTTTGGAAAGCATTGTCATGGTTTTCAGGGAATTAAGTATGTCAAATTTGGATTTGGGTTTTTTTCATACCAAAGCCAAAGAAACTAAAATAAGCAGGATAAGAGGGGCTGACAGACAATCAAATAATTCCTTTATTTCATCAGTTCTGTTTCAGAAATTGAATTTTTGAATGCAAGTCAGCACTGTAGTTTTCAGATAAATGTGTCTTCTGCACCTCAGGAGGAAATTTGGGGGTTTCATCCATCCACTTAGATATTTCAAGCCCCAACAATTCCTCCAGGATGAAATGCTGCTCATTACTGGCATTAAGGTGATGGTCACCGACTTCCTTTAGGGAAGAAAACCATTCAAAACATGTTTCATACATTCAGCTTGAAAACAGAGTGGGTGTGTTCATACATTAATGCAAGTGTAAGAAACCCCTTTATTTCTTTCAGTAGAACTGAAAACAGAGGCCCCAAAGGGCCTGGAAAGTAACACCTTTGTGGCCCAATAAATGCAATTATCACTTCAAGTTCTGACTCCCTCACTCAAAATTCCACTTTGCCAAAATTTATCAAAAATATCAAAATTTGGCTTCCATTTCTGCGCTCTTTAAAAACCTTGGGATTTAAACAGAATTTTTAAATACATAAAAAGGGGTAAAATCCTCCAAAGTCATGAAGTTTCAATGAAGATCTTACATCGTGTAAATATTGACTTTGTTCCCCAGTTGTGAGTGTAACCAAAGAGAATGTTGTGAAAACAGAACCCAGACAATTGTGCCATTCTCCTTCAGCCCCTTCCTCCTCAGTCCTTGAGGAAAAACCCCGTTACACAGGACTCTCACTGTGGGAAGCTCCAGACGGGACACCTGAACTGGGAATTTAAATAAATGTTTGCTCCCAGTTGAGTGATGACAGAAAGGAAAAGGTTGAGAATTTATTGATCCCAAAGGATCCATCCAAAGCAATGACAAAAGTCCATTTGTGGTTTTGTTTCAAACTTCAATTTTTACACTAAAAACGCTGCTGGATGAGGCCCCAGGAAAGGCTCTGACCTAAGACAGGATAAATAAACCTGGACTGCTTAAAGAGTAGCAGCAACTTCTGAAAACCTGATGAACTCCAAAGCTTCTCCAAATAAAACCTTTATAATACCTTCTGATTAACACCCCAAATCGCTGACTCAATTATCTGGAGCACTCCACTCCCTCTCACCCCCAAAACACATCCCTGAGTTGCCTCCAGGGCTGAATCTGCTTCCAGGGAAATATTTTTTCAGGCATTGAGTTGAGTGTATGAGCTCAGGCTCACAGCAGGCTGAGTAATGTACCTGCAACTTGAAAATAAACCTTACATCTTGCAGGATACTCTGCTCCTCAAGCCATGCTTTGTTTCAAACTGGCTAGTTCAAATAAATAAAGTAAAATATTCCTGAAAATTGAGAGTCCTCAGGTATTTCCAGGAAGGGACAATTAGCTCTTAACTTCAGTTAAAGGCAGTAAGAATCCTCAAGGTTTACAATGTTAATTTATTCATCACTGAATGAAATAAAAGGAAAGAAAAATTAGCCATAAATTAAACTTGGAAAGTGGTTTAAATCACCTAATGAGTTATAGTATCAACTGCAGTGAACACAGGAAAGAAAGAGGTGAACAATATCCACCAGAAACTGAACTACTCAGTGACAAGGGCTGAGGAATTACTATTCTTTCTAAAAGTCTGGATTAGCAGAGGAGGATAGTTTACTATAATCTATAAAAATGCTTCTGATAAAAATGCAATTAGGTTGGTAAAGGATTTTGTAACTCACAGAAAAAAATTAAAAAATAGAATTCTGGGTATTTTAGGTTTTATACCAATACCTTTATAATATTTCTTCAGGTTTGTTTGTTTTCCTAAAGGTTTTATGCAGGAAAAGAGAATCTATGGCTGCCACACCCCTGGAAGTGTCCAAGGCCAGGATGGAGGGGGCTTGGAGTAACCTGGGATAGTGGAAGGTGTCCCTGCCCATGGCAGGGGACTAGAACTCAATGATCTTTAAGGTCCCTTCCAACCCAAACCATTCCATGATTCTGTGAACACTCTGACTCTCAGTGGAAGCTCTGCCTTCTGTGCTGGAAGGGGAAGAGGGAAGAATACAGAGAGTTGATAAACCAGACCAGGCTTTAATTGGCAATAATCAACAAGTGATAAAGCTTTTTATGAATGAGACACAGGGAATTCAGGGAAACATTCTGTCTCTGTGAAACTGGAGTGTCATCAATGCCAAGTTAAACACATCCAGTCCTATTTTCTTTTGAGTCACAGAGGCCACAGCCTGCTCAGGAACAAAAAGCCCTCAGTGCTTTACTGGCACCACAGGTTTGATAATGTGCAACTTCAGACCAACACCAACAAATATTTGGGGCAGAGAATCTCAGAGTCTTCAAGAATTCTATCTAAATTTACTTTCAGACTGTCTGAGAAGCTGTCAGCAAAAATTTGTACACCCAAAGCAAAAGATTAAATGCCAAGTTCCCTGTTACACAGGACAGCTTTCTGATGGTTACAGAGATTTAAAAAAAACAAACCAAACCAAAACAGCTCAGGTCTGACAAATCCCTTAAGAAACTCAAAATAGTACCATTTACAGAGGAAAGCATTCACTGAACAAGAAATAGAGTCCCAAAGGGGCCATTTCTAAAAAGGCTTCTCAGGTCTTTTGTGCACAAACAGTAAGTTCAGCTAATGCACAAGGACTTGAAGATCTCCAAAATAACGACAAAAAACCCACCCCAGGTTTAGAGAAGGTTCTTTAAGAAATACTGATAAAAGAGTATTTAGCAAAAACACTGGTGTGATACTCCAGTTACTTGCTGTATGATCCAAGTAGTTATGCCCTGCACTTTATTTCTTTTCTTATAGAACTTGGCCATGATTGACCTTTTCAACGTATGACTGTGAAGCTTTCAAGAGCAGAGGAAAAGGTAGACACAGTACCTATTTTAAAGAAAAATTAAATGCCTAAACACTTTTGTAATGGAGAATAAAAAGTAGGTATTTAGAGAAGCATTAAGTATTTTCTATCTATAAAAATATGAATGAGGAGGAAAAAGTTATTAGAGAGAAGAGTATTTTCATAAGCAGCTTCCTGTGTCTGGATTCATCTCCACAGTAAAATGACAGGAACATCAAGATTCAGATATTTAAAACCATATTAGGCAGCTCATACACCAAGCGACTGCAGGTCAAGCCTGCTCTTTCATCAAAGTGCATTAGATTATTCACCAGATTTTCCATCTCCAACTTCTAACTCCAAAATAAGCACAGATATTTTTCTAGCAGGAGCCTTTAGAAAACAAGCCCATAAAACAAACTCCATTGTACTTCTGGTGAATAGAAGTAAAATGAGAAGCAATTAGAATGATGATGAACTCATTAAGTCAAAACAGCTACATAAATAAAAGCAAAGCAAGCCTACAAAACCTGTCTGAGGCTTTTCCAGAGGATGGATGAATGAGCCTGGTTTAAGTCAAAATGAAATGTGAGAGTTGCAAAGTGTCCATGGACTCGTTCTGAGTAACATCATGAAACTGGTACAGAAATTACCTCCAAGATAAATGAATTTTACCTCCATGAACAGCCTCTTGACAGCTCTGCAGACAGAAGGAAAGGCCCAAAGAGTGGACTGCTGTTATTTTAAGAGCTCGGTGGTGAGTGACGTGTCCTTACCATCGCACTTTGTTGCAGGTCTGGGTGGCGCCGAGCGGGGACCCGGCCACCATGGGCACCTGGATGGGGCTGTGCTGCTTGTTCATGACCAGGTCCAGCTTCTCCTCCAGGGATTTACAGGTGGCCTCCAGTGCCAGCAGCTTGGCCTCAATGCTGTCCAACCTCAGGCATATTGTCTGATTGATGGAATACAGGAATGACTGCAGAGGGGAGAAGGCAGAAGAAGCTCATTTGAAACACGGATTTATCTCCGGCGACACACGCGGGAGGAAGCTCCGGATAAACGTGACTGGGAAACAATTCTAAAGGAATTAGCAGTGACAAAACTCAGACCTGTTCAAATCTGATGACATTCAGGAGCATTTTAGCATTCTCAGATGCATCCAGATTTTTATTCAGAAGCCAAAAGCACACGAGCCAAAAGCATTTTCACCTAAGCACTTTGTAGGGATGATTTCATACACCACAAAAATCATTTCCAGTGATGTGCCAAAGCCTTCCATTCCACATGTTAAAACAGAAGGATTATAAATCTATGAATGCATCCTCCTGGATGAAGTTAACTAAGTTTTTTTCCTGTCCAAACAGATAAATTCAGATGATCGCAGTGGAAATTGTATCAACACAAATAACCTTCGAGACGATTAATGCTGCTCACTTCAGTTTTCTCCTCAACAGCAAATCAAGGAAAGCAAATAAATAAAATCTGTTTTCCTATGCAATCTTTTGCAAAAGAAAACATATTCTACTCGGGTTCTCTTGGGAAAGCAGGCCCTTAAAGGGAAAAGTCACACACACTGTGCTTTGCAAACAGCAGCTGTGCCATCTTGTGGCCCTGCACTCACTGAACACCCCAAACCACGCTGGCTCATGGAGCTGCTGCTCTTTCAACAGAGCTTCAGATTCCATGAACATTCCAAAAATACAGAATTACACACTATTTAATGTGTGTGGCATAAAATATTAGATATAAACTTATGCTCCAAGACAAAAAACAACCTTAAAGCAAACTAGTGAGAACAGAGGGGGAAGTTCTGAGCTACTGAGCCTGAACCAAATATGAATTATCTGTTTAGGAGAACGTTGGTGGTTTCAAATAATAATTTAAAACACGCTGAAAGTATCTACAAATTGTAATATAAATACATGCTCAAGTTTATCCTTTCAGTCAACTTCACTGGCTTCATGACAAAATGCACCAATAGTGATGTTTGAGTCACTGGAATTATTCAGATATTTTATATTACATACAAAATTCTTTAGATAGTCATCCAGATTTTAAAATTCATGCATAAAAATGAACAAGCACTTACAAGAAGGCCATGAATAATTCCAGCATTCTGTGTAAACAATTTATTTTACATTCTTTTAACATATTTTCCTAAGAAAGTGAACTTAATTGGTATTAGCAATGACACCAAAGGCATTGTCACCTTAATGGAGGGGTCCTGGCAGTTGATTTCGATGCGCTGACGTTTCAGAGCAGGTTCCACATCATCATCTGCCACCTCATGGTTCTCCAACACAACTGCAAAGAAAAAAGAGCATTGCCAGAGTTCACAACGCAAGAGGACAAGGCTCAAATCAAAAATACATCAAAAGGAGAAAACAAAAGAATGTAAAATGTATCTAATTAACATATTGCAGGGATTCTCTTACATTTACTTGGCTTTTCTCTTAAATATCTGACAATGGGGATCTGACCAGGTTTGTTCCTGTACCAATTGAGCAAAGACTTGTTGAAGGTTGTCCACACCCCACCAGACAATCCTGAAGTTATCAGCAAGGCAGGGACAGGCTTCTCCTCCAAATATTTGGGAATATTTCTGAAGGAACTTTTTAATTTTGTATCAGAAAAGTAGGTTTTGGTCTGTGTTTCTGTTTTCAATAACTGCAGTTACTGTTCTTTCACTTACTTCAAAGGCCACATTGATCATTAATCACAAAGGATCAAGATCTAGAGCTGATCTCAATATATTTTTGCTTAGTAGGCCAAGTTCTAAGCAAGGGATATCATAATATTTGCTTTCAGAAGTGTTTTTCAATTTTACTGTACAAAGAATTTTAATAACGTAGCAGAGAAACTATTTTACAAGTAAAACAACAATCCCTAATGGATGGGTGACAGCTCCCATTTGAGGGAAAGGAAAAAAAGACTGCAGGAGGTCATATTTCATTCAGTTTTTGGGACTAATCTACCCCTGCACAAAAAGAAGCCCCAGGCAATAAAGCCTTTACAAGGAAAGTAAAATAAATCAAATAATCTCATCTAAAGGGTTTGAACATACGCAGGTGAAGCTACTGAAAATGTGGGATGTGGTCTTTAGAAGCACCTTTTGGGAAAAAAATCTGCAGCCTGGTTTGCATTTCTAAGTAAAGCCTAGCAGTGATTTCCACCTCGTTGAGGGCAGAGCTGTAAGTGGTACCTGGGTCATCTGGAGTCAGGTCCTCAACTGCAATTTGAACAACATCTGACAAATCCTGCTCTGACATCATTCAGAACCAGCAGCAAATCCCTCACACACCACTGCAGGTCCCCAAGGCAGGAATTGGACACGTCATGCAATCCTGGAAAACAGCAGCAGGGAGAATGTTAACACAGATACATGTGATACAACAACACTGCCTTTATTTTCCATTCTTCTGCTATTAAAGGAGATTCCCAAAGAAATGACCAACCTACAAAGTGATTATCCAGTGGTATCCATGGATATTTTACCCAGCCACCTCAAAGAGCAAAGCACTGCACGACCTGCAGCACCTCCAGGACTGAGCTCAAGCTTTCCTTGCTGATCCACCTTTCTGCACTTTCCCAACGGATGAAGAGAACATTCAGGTTCACAGACCTGGCAGTTCATTCGTACAATATCCAAAATGAAATGTTTTCTTTTAAATTGATTTTTTTTCTTTTCAAAGGTCTAATAACATACAAGACCATTCCTGGACTGCAAAGTTTTAACTTATGAATTATTACTTAGTTCTCAGAAGTGATCAGACTTTAGTCTTATTTCACAAAAGCACATGAAGCTCCCAAGCCCCTTAAGATTTGCAATTACTGCACATTCACGTATGAACCTTCACAGGCCTCTAAAATCTTCCCAAATTCAGTGAGAACAAGGAGTTCCTCACAGCTAATTAAACTAGACTTGAAGCAAAACTTGACCTTTTTTCTTGAGTATGAAGTTGCCTGGTTTTTCTACAGCTCAACTCTGATTAATTCATTTTCAGAATATGGTCCTGCTTTTAAAGCCAAAATATTTCTCAGCCCTGCTCCCTTGGAATTCTCTGTCCAGGTTATTTATGATTTTTTTAAGAGAAACCTTCAGCCTGTAAAATTGAATTTAAATCACTGGAATCACTCATATCTGTGCCTTCCCACAGTTTATGAAGGGATGGACAAGGAATACCAAGGGATCAGTGGATTTTTCCCCTTTTTAACCTTAAGTAAAAAAACACTGGAGATAATTTGAGGTTTACCAATGGAAATGATAATTCATCCCTTAATGCTGACACAGATTTTCCTCTTCCCCTCTTCCACTTGAGCACAAGAAATCCATTAAGCCAGACAGGTGGAGGATAAATTTTTAGGAGAAGAATCCTGAGCAAGCCCATCTCAGAGGACTCCAAAGTGTTCGCTCAAGACACCAGCACTGCCAATACTGAGTCATTTGAAATTCTGCTCATGGTGAAAACTCTTGGGCCAGCACAGACTGTGGCAGGACTCCCAAAATTCCCTGGCAATCCAGTTGTGCACATGGATGCCATTTTGGCAAATTCCATTTGCCATTTCTGAGAAATCCTGGTGCCCAGCCAGGCTGGACAGAACAAAGCAGCTGGCTCCTCATGTCACACAGTGCCTGGAAGAGTGAGAACTCCTCAACCTGAGGGAAGACATTCACTAAAAAAGGACAAACTAGAACAAAATCCAACTGTTAAACACTTTGTTATTTACAGGATTCAAGATTTCACTGATGTGCTGCATTTAAATCAGTCAGAGTTACAAAAATAGCAGTATTTTTTAAAGCATTCTGAAGGCGTTGCAATGGTTTTAATACTTCATGAGCTGCACATATTTATCATGGAATATTCTCAGTTTGAAGGGACCCAGAAGGATTAAAGTTCAACTCCCGGCCCTGCACAGGATACCCCAAGAATCAGACCATGTGCCTTCAAAATTAATTATAAAAAAATCGCTTAATTAAACCTTTTTTCAACACAAACATAAAATAATTTCACACTTCCAACACCTGTTCTCCCCCTCTTACGGGTCATAGTCTGAAAGTGTTCAACCTCACACCAGAAATACCGAATATTCTGGCCCAGAGCCCTGAAACAAGGGCACAACCACCAACTAAAACTGGAACAGCTACGACACAGCAATGAGTCTCCATAATATCCAAATTTATTGCCATTTAAACAAATTTAGCACAATTTCACTAAATCAGAGACATCTCGTAGCCATCAGCCACCTCTTGATGGACACAATCCTGCCTTCTCAACAGGCAGAACAAAATTCCCCTGTGCTGTCACAGTGAGTTCCGGGATCAAAACATAAGGGAAAACCAAATAAATTTGGTATCAACACTGGATGTGTGGATTAGAAAAGCAGTGTCCAAGGAAACTGCAACCACAGCAGTTATCGCACTCTGAATAAAATGCCCCTCTTCCAAATTCACAATTTGAATATATAGTAGTAAATTTTAGCAGTGGGCTGACCTTGCTTTCAGAACCAAGGGTAAAAGCCAGATAAAATTTAACAGGATGAGAGTTAGATCAGTTTATCAGCTGCAAAAAGCTTCAGTTAACAAATTCAGAATAACTTTCCCAATACAGTTTCCATATATTTAGTCAGTGAAGTATTTACCAGCATTGCTCCACGTAAAACATCTCTCTTCTTGAAATTTGCTCTATATTCTCCTTTTTTTTTCCCCTACTTTTTTTTTCTTCTGGTTGAAGCTCTAGTGCCTATTAATTCTAAATTAAGAATATGTACATTGGCACTGAGCTGCCAGTGCTGAACTATCACCTGGAACAAATATTAAGTTATAAAACAGAAATATTAGCAGAAAGCCGGGAAGCTGAGGATAAACTACACCAGGGACATGGAATGTGCCCACTCTTCCTCCCACAACCAGCATGTGGAAGTTGGATCAACAGAGAGATATTTTACAGTCAATTATCTTATCTGGGGGAGGGTGTGAGAGGCAGGTTCTCCCAGGCAATAGAAAATATCCCATTAATACACTGGCTATGGAGGCCTTGGCCAGCCAAGCTCACACTGACCCAGTCGAGCACTCCAGGTGGATCTCCATGGAACTCAGCGCTTCTCCCGGGGGTTCTGGGGTTGGAAAAGGCTCCTTTGACTCTCACTCAATGAAAACACCAAAACCAGGTTCTGGTGTGTACTGGAGGGATCTCCTTCCACCTCCATTCCCACTCCAGCCGTGGGTGCCTTCCAAATGGACAAGTTGGATCCACGGGCTGAGGCCAACAGCAGGAGGTCAGCAAGGGGATATGCTGGGTCCTGTCCTTGGGTCGCAACCAGGGAACGCTCCAGGCTTGGGGCAGAGTGGCTGGAACGCTGGGAAAGGCCCTGGAGGTGCTGGTGACAGAGTGAGCATGAGCCCAGGTGGTCTAGAAAGCCAACGGCACCCGGATTGTACCAGCCATGGTGCGGCCACAGGAGCAGGGCTGTGACTGTCCCTCTGTGCTGGGCACTGCTGAGGCACCTCAAGTGCTGTGTCCAGTTCTGGGAGAGAGACACTGAGGGGCTGGAGCATGTCCAGGGAAGGGAACGGATCTGGGGTAGGGTCTGGAGCACCAGGAGAAGCTGAGGGAACTGGGGGGGCTCAGCCTGGAGAAAAGGAGGCTCAGGGGGGACCTTCTTGCTCTCTCCAACTCCCTGACAGAAGGGGGGAGCCAGGTGAGGGTCGGGCTCTGCTTCCAGGGAACAAGGGACAGGATGAGGGGAAAAAGGCCTCCAGCTGTGCCAGGGGAGGTTCACATTGGACAAAAGGAGGAATTTCTTCGTGGAAAGGGCTGTCAGGCATTGGAAGGGGCTGCCTAGGGAGACAGTGGAGTCCCCATCCCTGGAGGTGTCCAAGGAAGGCCTGGACATGGCACTCAGTGCTCTGGGCTGCGGGATAAGGGGGGGGATCGATCACAGGTTGGACTCGATGCTCCTGGAACCCTTTTTCACCCTCAGTGATTCTGGGATTCTGTGAAATCTCAGTAACCCCTCAGACCTCTGGTATCACTCAGTCCATTCCCAGAGCAGCTTTTTCACTGTCCCCCTTTCCCCACCCCAGACCCTACTTTGGTCCCCTCCCCTAATAAACCCACCAGACCCCTGTTCCTGTGGGATAAATAAGCACAAAGCTAAAATTATCTATGTTGCCTCAAAAAGCAGAGCAAAAAGCTTAAATCCCTCCCTACAATCACTTGCTTGGAGGTGGCTCCAGTACTGGAACACTCAGAAAAACTCATCACAGACAACTAAAGGTATAAATCTAAAGCAGATTAGATAAATTGCACTAAATATCTGCCAATACTCTTACTCAGAATTGATACACTTAACACAGAATTAAATCAGCCTTTGTTTAATTAAGCAAATTAATATTAGTAAGCAACTAAATTAAATTCACCTGAATTCCAGATTAGCTTTTCCACACACAAGTTTAATTTAATTTAATTAATCTATTTTAAAACAGTAATTCAGAATAATTCTTCTGAGCAGTGCCTTGTAAACAAACCTATTTACTGCAGTATCTGATGGCTTTACAAAATCCTGGGGCAGCATTCCAAAGTGGATAATCAAAATCATCCAATGCCTTGTTAACACAGAAAAACATGCACAAAAGACAAATTTTGTCTCTCATACTAATTAGGGAAGGTAAACATTATCTTTAAAAAAAAATACATTTTTTTCAAAGCTTTGGTCTACTTGGAGTGTTTATTGGACTTCTCTTATGGAGCAGCTGATCATTCTCCTGGATAATATTTCTCAGTGCTATTGATAAATAAACAAACTTCTGTTGTACTCCAACAATGCCAATATCTAGTGCTGATTGTGTGAGAAAAGGGGAAGGATGTCATTTGCCTTTGCCCAACCCCACAGCCCCAAATGTTTTTCCCCTTCTTCGTTCCATTCTTTCTTTAAATCACTTAAAGTCAACTTTCAAATATCCCAAATATATTTGTCACAAATATATTCCTCATTATACAAACACATTTGGAATCTGGAATGGTTTGGGTTGGAAGGGACCTTAAAGATCATTGAGTTCTAATCCCCTGCCATGGGCAGGGACACCCTCCACTATCCCAGGTTGCTCCAAGCCCCGTCCAACCTGGCCTTGGACACTTCCAGGGATGAAGCAGCCACAGTTTCTCTGGGCAACCTGTGCCAGGGCCTCACTCCCTCACAGGGAAGCATTTCTTCCCAATATCCCATCTAACCCTGCCCTCTGGCAGTGGAAAACTATTCCCCCTGAATGAATTCACCCAATGAATTTAGCCCAGCAGCCCATTTTTCTGAGCCCAATATATACCATGGATGGGACAAAGTTCCTTATCCTCCAAGAACTCTGATCTACTGCCACTTACAAAAGTTTTCCAAAGCAGGTTACTGGGAAGCCAAGCTCAGTGATGGGAATATATTCAACACATGGCAGTGGATTAGTGCTCTGTGAGAAGTGAGAAAGTAAAACGACCTTATGCCATAAAGGGATTCCAGTGGAAAGATCATCCACCCCCTGATAGGGCAGATTCAGAGGACAAAACACTCTAACTTTATTTAAGTCAGCCCAGCTTCCCTGAGGTCTCATCCCTGCAGGGAACCAGCCCAAGGGGCCTCTGAGCTTTAAGTCTCTGTGCAAGGAATAATCCCCAGCTCAGTTAAATCCACTCAGGAATCAAACTATGGAATCCCAGCAAAAAGCATCCAAGGACAGGACAAAATTGTTCAGGTGAAGGTCTTCCTGAAGAATAACCCTCTAACCTGGACATGGGTCTGCTCTGACCACCCTGTGGTGTCTTCAGAGGAACCACCTCCATGAGCAGTCCCAGGGACAGAACTGGGAATGTTGGGATAATCTGAAGTTATTCCTGGGTGTTACACGGCTCAGAACCCAACAAGGCTCTGTTAGTCTTGCTCTCTGACTTGCAACAATTAAAAAAACCCAAAGCCTGGCTTTTCCCTCAGGATAAAGTCACTTCAGTTGGCAGCTGGAAGGGAGCCTTCCTACACTAATTCCTGGTTCCCAAAAAAGCCACACCAGTGCAAATGTTACTGTAACAAAGGATATAACAGGATAAAAACCAACAATTTAAGAGTATACAGGGTTCAGTGCATTGTAAATACAAGAGCTGCCAGCCTCCCTTCTCCCCCAGCTCTGCAAAGAGAAGCTCCTTTTTCTGGGAGGTTGAAAATCAGTTTTTAGGGGATAAGAGATCAGATTTACACTTCTTTATTACTATCAAAAACTACAAAGGAGAATTATCTTCCTTAGCATCTGTTTAGCTTTCATCCTTATGCCCAATCCACCTTAAAGGGCAAGTAAAAACAGTGTTTCAAATTTCATAGTAAAACTGCACAAGCATTTCAGTTTAACAGTTTAAAAACGAGTACAACAATATATAAAGGCAGCTTTGGTTCAGCCAAAGATCAGAAAAAATATCTGTTGTCCCCAAAAATGACAGAAACATTCCTTATCTGGGAAAGCCCAGACAACAGCCACAACATCCTGGAGATGGATACATAAAATAAATCTCACTCCCAGGGATACTGTGTTCATGGACTCCACTGCAAGTCCTTAAATTCAGAGAGCAACCCAAAAAAATGGAATGGCTGCTCCAGGAACAAAGGAGCTGGAAAGTTTTTGGTGTACAAAATCTCAGAGGGAGGTAGAAATTCTCAAGTATTACCAGGACAGCTCACATCATTAGTATTGTTTTATTGGTTTGCTCTTAGAAATATTCAGCTTTTTAGGATGGTGTTTTTTTCATTCCACCTGGTACAAGCTGCTGTTTTGCTTGGATGCCTTTTCCCAACTCTTCTACCACACTGCCATTGGCCACAATCCCAACACAACATACAACAAGCACTCCAGGAAAACACTTCCCTGCTTCCCAGTGTCCTCTCAGGTGCTGGACACGCTCTGTAACAAGGAATGTCAGTGGGTGGTCACACACCAGCAACTCCAGCCCGAATTCCCTGTGGATCTTGCACAAACACTCCTGCTGCTGTCACGTGCCAACAGCTACACTGCCATAGCTTGGATGGAATTATTCCCAAGGGAGCTGGGAAGGATTTGTTCACACCTGTTGCAGCAGCGCTTTCAGGTGCCTGGAGACACAGAAAGGGTTGATTTTAATTTTACAGCCATTTAACCCCGTTGAACTCCACGAGCCGAGCCCAGGGACTGGATCTAAGTGTTTCCAGACTGGGGGCCTTAAGGCAGAGCTCAGCTCTCACCATCCTGCTGGAATTATTCCAGACACAGGTCGTTCACTCTGGGTACAGTTTGTACAGTTTGCTGAAAACTAGCAAATAGGAGACAAGACCTGCCCAGACAGCAAAGTCTGTCCTGTTGTTTTCTTGGTTTCATCCACTAGATGGAGAATTTTATTGATAACAGCTCCAAAAAACCTGCAACTGCTTAAAGGGAGGGCGAGGCTGGATAACAGGGAAAGGTTCTTCCCCCAGAGGGTGGTTGGGCACTGACCAGGCTCCCCAGGGCAGTGGTCACAGCACCAAGGCTGGCAGAGCTCAAGGAACGTTTGGACAACGCTCTCAGGACAGGGGGGGATTTTTGGGGTGTCCTGGGCAGGTCCACAATGTCAGACTCAAAGCATTCCTTAAAATCATGGAATTGGATGGAAGGGACCTTAAAGTTCACCTCATTCCATGAGCAGAAACACCTTCCACTATCCCAGGTTGCTCCAAGCCCCATCCAACCTGGCCTTGGACACTTCCAGGGATGGGGCAGCCACAGCTTCTCTGGGCAACCTGTGCCAGGGCCTCACCACCCTCACAGGGAAGGATTTCTTCCCAATATTCCATCTAACCCTGGAATTCCCTCTGTCAGCTTACTTAAAACATAAACTTTAGTAAAAAAAGGGAATAATTTATTTTTTTATCATTTTATATCTTTCCTAATAAATGCACTGCTCATCTTCTATACACTGGGAAAACTTCCTGATCCAGCAATTCCAGGAGTGTCAAAGACAGACCCCAGCATTGGCACAGGCTGCTACTACAAAAAGCAGGATGTCCAATATCAAACACACAAGTAACCTGCTTACTCCAGTCTTCTAACAGATTTTCCTCCTGTAGCCACCTAGAAAAAGGAGCCTTTCCAGCTGCCCAAACAGACCTGAGCACTGCTTTAAAACAGGGATACCAGGATTTTAACATTCTTCCAAAAATACTTATAAACTGGAGGTCACTTCAGTAGGAAAACATAGAGTGAATTCTTCATGTTCTGAAATATTTTCATAATCACTGAGGTTGGAAAAGCCCTCCCAGCCCACCGAGTCCCACCTGTGCCCAATCCCCACCTTGTCCCCCAGCCCGGAGCACTGAGTGCCACAGCCAGGCCTTCCTTGGACACCTCCAGGGATGGGGACTCCAAACCTCCCTGGGCAGCCCCTTCCAATGCCTGACAGCCCTTTCCACGAAGAAATTCCTCCTTTTGTCCAATGTGAACCTCCCCTGGCACAGCTGGAGGCCATTCCCTCTTGTCCTGTCCCTGGGAGCAGAGCCTGACCCCCACCTTGCCTCACGATTTTTCATTTTTTTGATCCTGGTTTGTCATTCCCCCTCCCTCTAGTTAAAAAAAAAACAAACTAAACTCAGCTTTAAACTTACAACATTATAAATTCCCAGGATACGGGAGGTAGGTTGGCACATGTAACACATTTGTGCCTGAGAAGCAGGGACATAAAGGGTGAGTAACTTCCCAGTTGCCAGGAATTCCCTCCATTCCTTTCCCCCATAACACAGGCTCCGATTTTCAGAGGAGAACTTGAACTTCACATATTTTTTTTTTTCCTTAAGTGCTCTAAGTCAGGAGTTACAAAGAGGAAACAAGATAAAATGATTTTGTTCAACAGACAACATTACAAATTATTTTATTTAAGTCCTAAAGGCAAAGGATGTGACGAAGTTAAACCTTCTGTGTATTTTGCAGTCCAACAACTGGTGGGGAAAACTCAGCACTGAACAGCAGCTTTAAAAACCTAAAACTGCAAGGAAACAAGTGTTTGATGTGACTTGGAAGACAGTTGATTCTTTTTATTTTTACTTGAGGGAAAAAAAAGATTAGTCTTTAAATAAATACGTAAAAAAAAAAAAAACCACAGAAAATAAAGTTACTTCAATTACTGTTAATAACTAAGTATCAAGTTTCTAACTAGAGGAAATAAGTCTGTCACCAAAATTTTATTGGCAAAGTTTCATCTACAAAGACCTTTTGTAGCTCTAATTCTAATCTTTTCTCAATCCCAGCAACTCCAGTTCAAGGATTTCTCCAATGAAATAAGAGAAAAAGCCTTCAAGTTCTGACAAAATAAAAACATGCGTCGTTCCTGCACAAATGGTGTTTTACCAATTTAGGGAAAAGCTCAAGAAAGACACTTCAAGTCCTTGCAAATGGGAGTCTCTTCCCAGAATTCCCGTGGATCTGAATCCCAGGGACAGCCCAACTCCTCGCAAAGTCAAAGCAAATCTGCAATTAGAGTTTCTGGTGACAGGAGCTGGGAGAAAAAGCTCATCTTTCCTCTCCTCATCACCCCAAAACTCCAGAACAAGGATGCTGTCCCTGTTACAACCAGCACAGGCAGGAAATGAGCCTTTTCCAAACACATTTAGTGGAACAAGTGCTGGTGGAGCCCCTGCAGCTGTGGACATTGAGAGTTAGTACCACACTTAATGGTATTATTCAATTATTCTGGGTGTTATTAATCAATTAGACCTTTAAAAAAAAAAACATAATTAACACCTGTCCTGGAACCACAAAACTTACACATGGTTGGGTAATGAAAATGATAAGGCCACAGTTACTGTAAAACAGATGAAAAATCAAAAAACAACAACAACAAAAAAAAACTTACAAAGTGTTTTCATCCTCTGAAGGAGATAAAATGTTTCCCAAATCCAACCTCAATCATTTTATTCTCTCAATAAATATATAATCTTTCTTCCTAACAGCCGGTAGTGAAAACTGAACTGCTGCCAAGGTGCTCACAGTAATCAAATCCCTCATATTCTGGTCCATTTCTAAGAACATCTGTTTTATGTAAATATATTTATATACCTATAAATACTTTCTAACAGAGAAAACCCACCATTTCAAGAATCACTTGAAATTCAGTGACTACACTACGAAATTCAGACAAAGGTACTTTTTTGCTTGATATTTTAAATTCTTAATTTAAACATTCAAAATTTCTGCTTCTTGAAATCCTGCCATGGACAGGGCACTACACCTCATAGAGAAGGCAAAAAAATAGCAAAAAAACCCACTTCCAATTTAATTTAATAATGATTTAAAGCCACTTCCACTGTAGCAATTGCTCAGTTGCTAATTACACTTGTTTACTTCAAAAAATCTTCCCTGGAGAGCTCCAAAAATAAACTGATCCATAAACTATCCATGCCATAGCAGGATAAAATGGCTATATTTGGTGAAGTACACAGCTTCCCACTGTGCAAGGATTTAAAAATAAAACAAAAAACAAAAAAGGCAACACTTGAATTGCAAATAAGGGCAAAGGGAAGACTGAGTATGTTCAGAGAATGTTGGAATGGTTTGGGTTGGAAGGCACCTGGAAGACCATCCAGGTCCATCCCCTGTACATTCCACTATCCCAGGTTGCTCCAAGCCCCTTCCAGCCTGGCCTTGGACACTTCCAGGGATGAGGCAGCCACAGCTTCTCTGGGCAACCCGTGCCAGGGCCTCACCCTCCTCACAGGGAAGGATTTCTTCCAAATATCCCATCTAATCGCACTCTCTTTAGTCGAACAGCTCACTCAGCTCACTGGTAGGAAGAGGGTAAAAGACACCAACACCGATATGGATGCGAAAAACCCCCTCTCGCACTACGTGACCACACACTAAAGCACAGCAGGACGCGGTTTTCCTCCTGCTGAGGGATGTGAGGGATCCCAGGGATATTCCCAGTCCGTGACCACTCCGGAGCAGCGGCAGCACCGAGCGCGTCCTGCCCCAGGAGAACGGATGGAGGGAGCGCTCCCAGCCCATCCCATCCCATCCATCCCAACCCGAACCTGCAGCGCCGGCTCCGACCCGCCCGTGCCCCAAACACCCCTGAGGGGACACCGACCCCAGCACTGATCCTGCAGGGGGTGACCTCCAGCCCCAGAGAAGAGACCTTAAAGATCATTTAATTCTAATCCCCTGCCTCAGGCAGGGACACCTTCCACTAGACCAGGCTGCTCCAATCCCGGTCCAACCTGGCCTTGGACACTTCCAGGCATGGGACAGCCACAGCTCCTCTGGGCAACCTGTGCCAGGGCCTTGCGAAGGATTTCTCCCCAGTATCAAACCACGGGTTGATAGGGAAGCCACAGGGGGTGGGGGGTGCGCGCGGCCCCCCCGCCTCGGCCGCTCCCTCCCCGCCGGGCTCGCGGCCCGGGGGGCGCGGCGGGTGCGCGGTGCGTGTGCCGGGGTGTGCGGCGGGTGCGGCCGTGCGGGGCCGCGCGGGGCCGTGGGGCGGCCCGGGGCGCGGAGCCGCCCGCCCGCGGGGGCGCCGCGTTACCGTGTGAGGCGGGTGCCGAGTTCTCGTGGTGTTTTGTGCGGCGGCTGCGATAATGGCGTCCTTCCTCGCGAGAGATCCGCCGCGCTGCCCGCGCCGCGCACGCGCCGCGCCCGCGCGCCGGGCGCATCAACTCCCCCCCCACCCCGCCCTGCGCCGCCGAGGCGCCGCGAGGGGCAGAACCGGACTACAGCTCCCAGCGGGCACCGCGCGCGCCCCCGCAGGAGCACGCCGGGACCTGTAGTACGCGCGGGGGACGCGGGGCGTGCCGGGAAGTGTAGTCACGGAATCACGGAGTCAGGGAGTCACTGAGGGTGGGAAAAAGGCTCCGGGATCAGCGAGTCCAACCTGTGACCGATCCCTGCCTTGTCACCCAGCCCAGAGCACTGAATGCCATGTCCAGGCCTTCCTTGGACACCTCCAGGGATGGGGACTCCACCACCTCCCCGGGCAGCCCCTTCCAAGGCCTGACCACCCTTTCCAGGAAGAAACTCCTCCTCATGTCCAACCTGAACCTCCCCTGGCACAGCTGGAGGCCGCTTCCTCTGGTCCTGTCCCTTGTTCCCTGGGAGCAGAGCCCGACCCCCACTTGGCTCCATCCTCCTGTCAGGGAGTTGTGGAGAGAGAGAAGGTCCCCCCTGAGCCTCCTTTTCTCCAGGCTGAGCCCCCCCAGCTCCCTCAACCGCTCCTGGTGCTCCAGACCCTTCCCCAGCTCTGTTCACTTTCCTGGACACACTCCAGCCCATCCGTGTCCTTCCTGAAGTCCACACCTCACCACCCCACACCCTCACCCTGTGCCCACCCTGAGCACACACAGAGCCCTGAGGGTTTCACACAACCCTCTGGCTCAGAGGGACCCCCCTGTGCTCCCCAGGATATTTTGGACAATGCAGCCCAGTGTTGTGTGCACTGATCCCACAGCTTGTGATCACGGCCTGCTGTTCCTCCTCCAATAGCGTCTCAGGACCACTGCAAACCCCATTATTCCGTGTCTTTTTTATTGCTTCCAGACCTGCCACAGTCCTTGGCCAGCAAGTCGTCGCCCAGCAGATCAAAGTGTATCTGCACCTCAAAAGCCACTCACACACATTCCCATCCCTTACTCCTTTCTCTGCTCCTTCCGTCAAATTCCTCCCAGAGCTCCTGAGCACCTGAAGTGGGATGAGCTGGGTGAGAGCTGTCATGTTAAGGAGGATAATGTCCCCGTGCTCAGAGCACAGCTGAAGGGAGGCAGTGAGTGGGAATTTGCTAAATGAACTCAGCAGCCTGATCCTGCTGCTGCTCTGCTCCTGCGTGTGCTGTGAGAACAGAAGGGCAGGGAGAAGGTGGGAAACAGTCTGTTCACCTCCTGGGAAGGATAAAAATATTCAAAAGCACAAAAAAGAAGCATGGAGGAAGTATGCAAGGGGCTCTGAAAGAAGACAGAAATTAGACTGTTTTATACCTTTATATATCACAGTGTTGCCCAATAAAGACCATCACCATACTTCATTTTTCAGCTTCAGTGGTGACCTTCAGACTTTTGTATAAAAATATTCCTTAAATAAGATGCTTAATCCACTCTAGTTCAGCTGTAACTGGTTATCCTACAGATACAACTCCAGACCTAATGGGGCTGTTCCTGGGTCAAAATGCTGTTCTCAGGTGCTGTAGCTTTGTTCTAAAGCACTTTAGTCCCTTCTCAAGTCAAAGTTTTCAGTATTAAAGAGTTTTCATGAGCTTGGGAATTAACAACTGGTGTGTCAGGAAAAGCCTTGCTCCTGCATCCAGATTTGTAACTGCTCAGCCGAGTCTGTTGATTTACTTACTGTGTTCTCTCCCTTCACAAGTAGATTAGGCAGTTCAAAGGTTAAACTACTTATAAACTGACTTTTCAGACAGGATTATTTCACACTTTGCTGCAGGAATTTGCCCTGTGACAGTTTTGCTATAGAGTGTCTGCTGGACTTAAGGAATTGCCAGGTCTCAGCTTGGAAAACAGGGATAGAAATATGAGTGTTATACCTGCTGTGGGAAGCTGCTGGTAAAAACCTTTGTCATCCTAAACCAGCCTGATATAAAAGCTGTCCTGATTTCTTATCCCCTCCCAGAGATTATTAACCCCTGCTCTGCTGAAGGTGTGAGATCCTGCTCCTCTGTGGAGCCCGGGAATCATTCATTTCTCAACACAACACAAACAGAAAAACTGTGCCTGTCATAAACCAATTATAGTATTTATCTAAGGGGGGCAAATTAACTGGAAATACTGGCGGGATCCAACTGATCTCTGCAACTTTGATCAGAGATAACAGCACAATAAACCAATAATATAACAGTTTATCACTAAGAAAGGCTGCAGCACCTTGTGCCAGGAAGGAAGTCCACTCTGATCCAGCAAGCTGGAATCTACAATTAACTTACCCCTTATTTTTACCTCTTTACCACAGCAATGATTTTGTATTTTTTTTTCCTATCATTTTCTCAAAGCAGGGGATGTTTCCTTTTCAAATTTTGAATTACACCAATAAATCATGATAGGACTCCATTATCACAGCTTATCCCTTGTGCCATGGGGATGGACACAGCCAGACCTGACAAACACTTCAAAAAGTCTGACTGCAAACCTTGGGAAATAGCAGGAGTAAGAGGATCTTTCTGTTCCCAACCTCCAGTGGAGACCTACACTGTGCTTAATCAGAAGGCCCAAATTTGGCTTTCAGTCTTTAATTCACATGAACACATGAATGACTGAGCTCAGGAGAATTGTTTTCTGTGCTTCACAATCTTCTGAGCTTTAGGAGCTTTCAAAAAATGAGCTCACCTGACTCTTTCTGCAATAATTGAATGAAATTCAGTATAATCCCTCTTCAGTGAACGAGGGCTTCATTTCACCATGGGATAAGAGTCTGTCCATGAGCAAACACCAGCAAGAAGTTGATACACTGGAAATTATATTCTGATTTAAACCATGGTAACTTGCTCAAGTGCCTACATCAAATCCATTCGTATTTTCCTTCCCCCATATAAAAATGAGCAAAAACTTCAGAGTGTAATATATCAATTTAGTTTTTTAATTTTAAAGAAGAAAATACATTTTGTTGCCCTGTTAGTTTGTGTTCCCAAATAAAACAAGGTGGGGTTTTTTTGTTTTATGTCCTCACCCTTTCCATCCTCTTTTTTTCCTCTAGTCTCTCTTTTGCATTTTATTTCTGTGCTACCATTTCTCTGCCATGTTATGAAGAATCATTTGGTTCCAGGAAATATCCAGCTTATTTTACCCTTGTATCAGCATTCATTTACTATTGTTTTCTGAGGAAGTTGCTGCTTTCACATGTTTTCTGTGGATCAGGAGAGATTGGTATCTCATTCATTGGTTTCCTTTTTTTTGTTGTTAGGAAAAAAAAACCTTTCATAGCATCAAAGGTAAAAAATTAACACACTGTGCACACGATTTTGCAGCTGCAGCAGCAGCAGGAAAACAAAGGTTGCCAAACAAAGCATTTGTTTAAACAAGTGACAGGCATTCCTAATTATCCTCACTGCTGAGCAAGAGGATACAGGAACAAAGGGATGAAGAACACACAAGATGTGAGCAGGGCACAGAAGTAACTCCAGAGGATTTGCTGTAAGAACTCTGTAGGAATAATTTTGGTTCTTATGGATAAAATCCTCAACCACACCCTGTGCTATTAAAAGCAAAAAGAGTATTTGAAGTTCCTCTGTTTATTCAGCTTTTATTTGAGTTTATTCATATTCTGCACAACATCTTTTGTAACTGGAGAGGGACACAAACCCAGCCTGGTGAACATAGCAGGTCCTATATTGGGACAGTGATTCTTAATGAAAAGTTACATAAAATACATTTTTAAAAGAAGACGATATTAATATTATTTGTAAATGTGATGTAGCAGCATATGAGGAGCAACTGAGGGAGCTGGGGGGCTCAGCCCAGAGGAAAGGAGGCTCAGGGGGGACCTTCTCCCTCTCCACAACTCCCTGATAGGAGGATGGAGCCAGGGGGGTCGGGCTCTGCTCCCAGGGAACAAGGGACAGGACCAGAGGAAATGGCCTCCAGCTGTGCCAGGGGAGGTTCAGGTTGGACATGAGGAGGAATTTCTTCCTGGAAAGGGTGGTCAGGCATTGGAAGGGGCTGCCCAGGGAGGTGGTGGAGTCCCCATCCCTGGAGGTGTCCAAGGAAGGCCTGGACATGGCACTCAGTGCTCCAGGCTGGGTGACAGGGGGGAGATGGAGCACAGGTTGGACTCTCTAACCTCAGTGATTCTGTGATTTCTCCTTTTATCAACAGAAAACTTCTCTGCTGTTGAAATCTTGCGAGTTTTCCACCTCCAAAAAGAGGTTTCCTCATCACTTATTTTTCAGACACCACATCCATTTCCAATCCTCTCAGAATTGTTCTTTGATTTATAACAGAAAAATGTCAGGATCAAGTGGGTTTTGCTCCTGAACCTACTTCACCTATCTTTGTAACATCCTCTGTTCCAGCTCTGATCTCACTTCTGGTTTATGCTGAGTAAACTCCATTTTATTCGATGAGGATATTCCTAATTTTCATGGATGAGGATGAAGGAAAAGGCCTTGAATTCCCTCAGCAGAGAGAAAAATGTTGTTATACATTTTGTCATCTGGCTGGTCAAAGTTCATGGTCTTGCAGGGTCATTTCTGTCAGTCTGAGAAACAAGGCAAGAAGGGTCAGGCGTGATCTCAGTGTTCTCTTATTTATTTACATACTCTCCCATCTCCCTGAATACCTCATGGAAAAATAATGATGGGAGGCTATTTCCCTTCTGAGAAATCTGCCACTGGCCCCGGGCCTGTATTTACACTTTGTCTGACTGTGATCTTCCCCAAATCCCACTTCCAGCTGGTTCTGTGCCCTTTTCCCTCCCTTACATAGCTGATATTTGCCCAGCTTTGTTCAGGTCTGCCCCAGAGCATGTTTACTTGGTCAGGTACCATCATCATTATGACTCTTTTTTGATCCACTAGGATTAATAAAGTCTGAAGGGGAGCTCATTACACCTACTGATTTTAGAGGATTTTATCCTTCTATTGCTCTAAGCAGAATTTGACCATCTCCTAGTTCTGGACCTGCATCTATTTAGACATGTGTTCAAAATTATATGCAATGTAATCCTATTTTTTCAGGTGTGGAGGGTAAAATAAAGTGCCAGGTTGACAGAATGTCCCCTCAGCACCTTTCCACACAGCCCCACGTGTCAGGGCTGCCCTTCGGCGCCATCCGGGCGATCCAGGTCAGCCGGAACTGCAGGAAGCACAACAGAGGCAAATTTCAAGCCCTGCACTTTGGGATGGTGTAATCCTGTGCTTCCCTACAACCTGGGGACTGAAAAGTTCTGGAGACAGAGCTTTTCTCCAGTTCTGCAGTTCCAGGTGTTCTCCAGTAGATCCTGGGGAACATGTAGAACACGTGTCAGCAGTGCACCCTCACAGTGAGGAAGGTTCATGGCATAGTGGGGTGTATTAGAGCTTTCCAGCACATCAAGGGACTGTTCCCCATTCCTCAGCACTTCCTATGGACACATCTGGAATGTTCTGTCCCGTTTGGGGACCCCAATGAGGGAGAATGAATAACCAGAGGGAGCAGAGGTGGTTGCCAGGCTGCTGAACTGAGTCACACAAGGTGTCCCAGCAAAGTGTGGACATCAAAGAAAAGCTTCCCTTAGGCTGAGGTAAAATCTTCCATGGGAAAATTTCCCTGTGTGATAAGAGATGACAGACAGGCAGGTGTTTCATGAAAATATCACCAAGCAAAGAAGTTTCTAATTCAAAACAACCATTTGTTACACAAACAAACAAAAAACCCACACAACTCCCCCAAACAAACAAACAGTAAACTATTAAAAAATATTTCACAGGTAATTTTATGATTTACTGAAGGAGTTGGGTTTAATGGCAAATTTCTAATAGCAGCATGTTAATTTTAATAGTCTTATCATTTATCATTTCTTCTTGCTCTGTCATTGATAGATTCTGTAGCTTTCAAAATACACCCACCTGTGTATTTAATGAAAGAAAATAATCACATGGGTGTTGTCAATTCTGACAAGGGAATTACTAAAGGCCTCACGATCCTTTTGTTCTGGCATGACCCTGAGACCCCCACCGAGTTTTAATGGCCTTGAAAAGCCTCACCTGCAGCCTCCACCTACCCCCAGGGGCCAGGAGCCCACTTAAGCCTGAGCTTGAGCTTCGGCCTCTCAGCTCTGCTGTTGGGTCATTTCAGGTTTGTCTTTCTCCCTGTCCTCAGGAAGGACTTTGCAGCCTTGTTGTTGCTGCTGCCCTTTCGCCCTGTTACCTTTTGCTGCTGTCTGGGCTCCCTGGTTGGACTCTGGACCTGGTTTGTCACTGCCAGGGGACCCTTTGGCTCAGGCTCTGCTGTGCTGGGTCATCCTTGGATCCCTGCCTCCCTGCCATTGGAAAGGATAACTCCATTTTCAGTGGCTCCCCATTTTTATTCCCATTTGGCCTGTAATAATCTGTAATGTTGGGAAGTCTCCAGAGGAAGCGTTTGTGCCATTGACATGGATTTTGGCCATGGGAGGGAGAGCAAACATCCCAAAGAAAATGCAAGGGTGAGATTTTGATACACATTTTTCACATAAGTCAGAAAAGCTACTAGAATTGCAGGTGGAAATAGGAAGACAGTAACCTTGCTTTCATCTCTAGGAAATGTGGGGCAGGGAAACATCTCCATCTGTTCTCTCCACTGAAGAAACACAAACAATTCACCTGGTTCCAAGTGGTGTGTGAGCAGAGGAGTAACCAGGGTTCCTTATGCCTTTTCCTATTTTTAGTCTGTACAAAATTAGGGGATGTTTTTTGTTCTTAACAAAATCTGTTATTTAGTTTGTTCTTAAATTCCTTACCTCGAGGCTGCAGTGATGCTGCCCAGAGCTAAAATGCTCCTCTCCCTGTTCTCAGCAAACTTTGCATATCTCCTGGATTTCTGGGAATTCCTCAGTTTGAGCAGTCACCAGCCCTCAGCATTCCAACTGTTCCTGCTAGCAATTCCTGGCTATCAGTATTCAGATACACAACTATTCATTTTCAAAGTGTGTAGCCTGAAGAAGTGATAAGAAACTTCTCCTTGCATTCCAAAGAGGGGCTTTCTGCAAGCCTGTTCTTTGAGCCAGATGAGGGGGGAAAAAAAGCCTGGAAAGCACACGTAGAATAATCATCAACCAGTCAGGCCCTTCTGAGGAAATGCAGAGCCAATGAAGAAGACAGTCTAGGGACAAGTTAAAAATTAACCACTTAGTTGGCTCCACCTCTGAACCAGCAAAGGGTGCTCTCCAATTTTTTCAAAAATAAGCCTGGTGACCCCTCAGTTATCTCAGAGCTCTGTATACATAAGTTTTTTTTCCTCTTTGTGTTCACAGGTCCATCGAGTCTGGACAGCTCCTCTGAGTGAGGAAGTGAAGATTTTAAGGGCCCCGGTGGTGGCAATGAATGGTGTGAAGGCAAAAGCCCTGGGGTGTCTCTACCAGCAGCTGAAAAGCCTCCGGAGCCCAGCACGGCCCTGCAGCCTGGCTGCCTGCTCCAGGAAAAACAGGAATGCTGCCTGTAAGTGCGTTTCATTTTATCCAAAAATATTGGATATTTGCCTAATGGAGATGCTGAGGTAGAAAGAGAAAAGGTGTAGTTAAGTCTTGTTCTTATTTGTTAGGCAATCAAAAGGGGGAACCTGAGAATGTGACTGAAGGATGAAAGAAAAAAGAGTGAGAGGAACTAGAGATGGAAATACCTTATGGAATTGCAGGATTAAAACGTTGTTCTCTATTTCTGCTGTGCCACTGCTACCAGGTTGTTTGGGATTTTCACTTGTGACTACAGTGAAGAAACAATATACAATCACTACTTTCTAATTTGGTCCTGCAATGTTTGACTGGTTGCACGGAAATAAGTGTAATTCAAAACACATTTAGCACAAGTTGAGTCTGACTTTGAATTTCATGGACATCACAATGTTTAATCTTGAAAATGAGGCCCAGTACAAACCAAAACCTTTCTAAATGTGCTGTACAGAAATACAATAAATCACTGTGAGGTGCAGGATACTACTGGAAGATGTTAAAAGTTTAGTTATTTAAAATACTGATTAAGTGGTTTATAGATAAGATGAGGCCACCAGAGGTTGTGTGTCTGCACAGATAACATCAGCTGGAGAACAGTAGAGTAATTTTTTCCATTTGGAAAATCCTTTTGTTTCCTATTTTCTCCTCTTTAAATGTATTCAGTTTAACTTTTCCCAAAGAACAGCCAGATCCCTGCTTGAATACTGAGGTGTGATTCCTTTCTTTTTCAGTTACCAAACACCAAATTTTGTATTTACTTAATTGATGAGAAAGCAGATGATTTTGTGGCACAAAGCTTTGTTTCTATTGAAAGCCAGAAGAAATATTCAGTGATTTCAATGTTTAATAGCTCTGCAGTTGTAAATGCATTTTTAAAAGGCGATTTTTAAATCTACAGAAGATGCCTAATCTTAGAAGCAAAATTAGTATTGAATTGTTTTACCAGTGAAACAACCACAAGGAAGAGCCTAATTCCTAATGCAAAATGGAAATGATCCCACTTGCATCCATGACAGTGTTTTCCTCTTTTCTGACCTGTGCAGAACTTTCTTAGCACAGCTCAAAGGTCTCTTGAACTTTTACTTCCTTCCCTACCAGTTTTGTCTTGACAAGCAGGCTCAGAAACTTCATTTTCCTGATTAAAATAAGGAAAAAGACATTCTTCTTCTATTCCAAGAAAAGCACTACAATAAAGTTTAGAAAAACAATGATTCAGCCTCATAAAATAATAGCTTTTCTAACAAATTAGTATTAATTAGGTGCATGTAATAGTAGCTTTTCCACTGAATTCATATTAATTAGATGCGTTAATTAGTCTGTCAAACCAATGCACAGATGGGTGGGTGCACATGAGGGAATATATTCACAAGCACTGTCCATATCACTCCTTTATCTCCAGTTTGTGATAAGCTTTTTCAATTCAAGAGCCAAAGCCCAAACCTGTGCCAGACAGTGCAGTGCTGGGCTCCCACAAACTGCTTGTGGTGACAGGAATTACTGCTCCAGAGGGGAAATCCAGAGAAACCTCTGGAACTGTGGTTAAAAAGGTCATTATTCTGTATCTTTATTCATTATTTTTTATAATTTATTCACTATTTTTATATTTGAAGACACAAACTGAGAGATTGCAAGTGAATATTTATTATGAGTCCAACAACTTCCAATGTGGAGACACAGACAATATAAATCATTAAAAAGTAATGGAATTCATGAAAAGGCAGCACAGGATCCCCCTATGCAATCCCAATTCTTCTGCTTGTTCAGTGTTAACATCCCACAAAATTTTATGGCCTATAGAGTTAAGAACTTTAGGAATGGAATTTATTAGGATGAAGTGTTCCATTTCTGTTCAGTCAGAGAAGGTGTAACTGTAGGAAAATTATCTGCAACTGTTCAGTGGGGTAAGAAGTCAAACTGGAGAAAAACTGAGCTCTCCAGATTTCCACATGGAATGGAGAATTATTTTATGGTTACACATAAGAAGAGATCCCATTCCAGGATGGATCATCCCACGCTGCTCTATCGAAAGACCACTGAATAAATAACTACAATTGGTATCTATTTTTACTCACATTCCTCTTTTTTATTAATGATTGACAATATTTATTACTTAAATCTTTCTCTACTCCGTGCCATTCATGCAGCAAATGCCAAAACAAACTGATTTAGGAAAACATTCCCTTTGGAATGGCTGGTTTTGGCAGGCAGTGAGTAGACAGGAGCACTGAGTAAGACAAGTCTGGGGGTTATTCACAGTGAACTCGGCCCTTAACTGAGACAAGGGTTAAACAACTTGAAGGATGATACTTCCTAGAGCCTTTTTTTGATTTTTAGAGCCTTTTTTTTGGCTTCTTTTCCTGTACTTCACTGGGAAAGAACTGTGAAAACACTGCTGAGGATCGTGGCATGTATGTAAGAATTCCTAGTGATGTGGAGGCCCACAGTGCATGTCTGTGCTAAGCTCTGGGGTACCTTGTAACTATATGTGGAGGTGCTGCTTTCAGACATTACTTTATTACAATAGTTGCTGGAAAAGCTCTCCATGGGGATTTTAAGCCTATGGATTTATTTTTAACTAAAATAAAATTTTAAATCTAGAATTGGATTATTTTAACTTTATCCCCAGTAATTATTGCCAGAGCAGACCTGAATGGCTTTTTCTTTTTAGAAGTAGTTACAAGAAAAGCAGAATCAAGTGCAGCAGTGCCACCCAGTCCAGGTGTGCCATCTCCAGGACTGCACAAACAACTGCAGGGACTCCCCAAATTGTCCAGGAGATATCTCCCAAGCCCTTTCCATGCCTGCATGCATAATTTTAGCAAATGTTTTTATACAGAAGAAGATAAAGCCTCTGTTTGCTTTACCTTGCCAAGTGGAATTACTTCCTCCTTATCTGGATTTAGCCTCAGCCTCTGCCTCCTCATCCAGCTCCTATCTCAGCCAAACATTCTGGAAGCAGAGAAAAGCTCAGCATTTCTCAATCTGTGCTGCTTCCCCGTGGAGCTCAGGGCACCCTGTCAGCTACATCCCTTTGATAAAAACCACTGGGCTGTTTATCAATAAACTGGCCCGAATCACAGTCCCCATCTGACATCAATTCAACTCAACTTCAACACCTTGTCATGATGGACCTTGGCCAACCATCGCTGTTATCCCCCAAAATCGTCATTCATACAAAAAAATCTTCCAAGAAATCAATCTATCCTGGATTTCCTTGGCAATATTCAACCCAAGTGGCTGAAGCAGAGTCCTTTAAAGTTTAAAATGGTTCTTTATTGAGTTTCAGGAATAAGTGTATTTTATTTTCTCACTCAGAATGTGTTGCTACGGCAAACAGCCCTGCCCAACTCAGGACAAAACCTTATTTCCTTCCCCTGGGTGGGGTTTCTCAGCTCTTCCCACCCTGTTGTCCTCCCTGTTTTATCTTGGATCTGGAGGAAGCTCGTTTGAAAATCTCTGTGTAAACAAATCAAAGGACTGGATTCCACAGATCTTTTTCTCTTTCTTTTAAGATTAAAACCATAAAGACTGAACTCTACTGAAGCTGAGCCTTTTACCCCTCATTTTCTAACCCATATGTGAGATCTTCTGCCCAGGATGCTTAAACAGAATTTAACACTGAAGCCTTGAAAAAAGTTTTCTCTCTTTAAATCAAGTTTACAACAGTGTAAATTGGCAGTAAATCCTTTCATTTAACTCAATTTATTTTGGATTTTTACCACAGAACTGTGGCCTTCAAAATATTTGCTTGGAAACTGTTATGAGTTATAATTCATTAATACAACCTGTATTTTCGCCTGGATCTTGACTCCCAGCCAGAAGCTTTTGATACTTGTATCAATCCTAAATGGACTTTTTAATTGTAGTTTTGGAGTAATTGTTAATAATAGAAAATAATTCTAAAGACTGGGACTATTTGGATGGCTCTGTATACCCACTTCAGCTGGGAAAGACAGGAAAAACCCCACAACGCAAATGTAGGAAGCCTCCAAATACTATAAAATTAAATGGAACATCGCTGTGTCTGTCTGGGAGGCCTAAAAATCGAATAAATCAAGCACAGATTAGGTCTGTTTGTGGCAGATCTCTCTTCACAGGTTATTTGCATCTTGGTCATGCTTTTTATATGACAAAATTTACTATAACTGCTCTGACCATAATAAGAGATGTGTGTGTAACAAAGGTAAACAACAGACAGACCCATTCTCAGTGAGCAAAGGCTGCAAACTGCTCACTTCGTTCATAATTCCCACCTTGTCTTTAAGTAACTTTGAATATTTGAAAACAGATCTCGTAGATGAGGGTCCTACTTCTCCTTCCACACAGATCCTGCATCACTTGAGCTCATCCCTTGGGCCAATTGCCAGACTTCTGGCTGTGGAAACCATTCTGAGATCAGGAACAAGAGAGAAAAGAGCTGAAAACCTCCCAGATGGCCCAGAAATGTAACGATTTGGGGAATACAGGAGAACAACAGAGATACTGTAATTCTGGCTGCTGTTCCCTCCAGCTTTAGCTGCATTAGAGCCATGGCTCCCTTGCACAATTCACGATCTCTAAACGGAGCACAGCCAAGGGAAAACTCTGTTTCTGGAATGGTCCAGAAAAGAAGATTTTGGCCACATTGCCTTAGTGCTTGGAACAAAGTTGAGGGCTTATGTTTCCTCTTGCACAGGTAGTTTTTGTTTTTCCATCTGCAGGTTCAAAGCAAAACATCTCACTGCCACAGACCATTTTCAAGGGTTTTTCTTTCACCTCTGAGAGAAGAAAAGGTTTCTTTTAATTAAATGCCAGCGTTTCACTGATGTTTATTCTCAGTAAGAAACAGCATGTGCACATAAAAATTGGATGGAGACTCTACAAATGATTCAAAAGGAAAGCAAAAGTATTGTGTGTCTAAATTATTTCTCTTTAGTTTTGCACTGGAACAGCTCACTGTTTCTCAAAGCATGTGCTGTAAGAACTTCCCTTTGGTTTTGCTCTTCAGCCCTCAAGAAATGACTCATTCTGTCCAGCTTCGTAACTCTGTAATAAATCTTTCAGGATCAACCCCCTAAAAAGCTCCATGGTGTTGGGTCATCTTAATGCCACAGTGTAAAGCAGGGAGAATAAACCCCAGACCCCTTATTTATGCTGAATATAAAATATCTGAAGCTTTGTCTGAGCTGTGATTAAGCTGAAGCTCATCTGGGCTGTCCTGATGACCAGGAGGTACCTGTTGTTCATCAGAAGCTTCAGCAGCAGACACGTCTGACCTGTGCTAAATAATTGCCTAACCATGATCAATAAGCTGTTAAACTGTGATTAAGCCTGACTGAATCATGATGTTTATGGGCAGCAAGTCTTTTCAATTTTCTGTGTACTTATCTCTTCTTTTCAAGTTACAGGGAGCTCTATATGAGAATAGTAAATTAGCCTCCTGAAAAACATTGAGAGTCAAATTGCACTTGAACTCCACTATACAAAAAAGACTGTGCTTTAAAGAAGGTGTATCTTGGCAGGGAGGAAGCACAATGAAATTTAAACGCAGCTTACTGTCCTAAGATCACAAGCTGTTTGTACATCTCCTGATGATCTGTTTTCTGATTGTATAGCCACTCAAAGCAAATAACTTGCCAGATTTCAACCTCCTCTTACTCAACTCAGGAGTACTTTAAACTGTGAATGCAATGAAAACGTCTTACATAATGTTGTAAACCAGAGCAAACACTTCTTGGTTGACTCTAGTTGAGTATCTAGTCCTGTCTCCTCTTCAGTAAAACATTGTCAATCCCACATCAGGTTCCTCATGAAAATTCAAAAGTACTCATCCTAACAAAAGAAAAAATCCTCAAAAGAGAAATGACGTGTAAAATTATTTGAAGAGAGTAACTATGAAATAAGATTCAAAACAGATGGTAAGATGAAGGCCAGGAGCTGAGGGAGGTGTTCTGCTCCTGGCTGCCCAACAGCTGGCAAAAATGAGAACATTTTATCTCTGCTTTCACTGACGTTCAGCTTTCTACAGGCTTTTCTTTATAGTGTGTTCCTCACTGGCAGGTGGATAAGAGAAAAGGTGCAAGGAGCAACCGAGGTTTTAACCAGTTTCATCAAGGTTTCACTGCCTCAAGCAGTGCCAGGTGAATATGAGTTGACTCCTTTTACCATCCAAGGTGGGGCTGGTTTGGCCTCCTGCCTTTGGGACAGCCAAGAAAAGTGACCATAATGTTAACTTTTCCTAAGTTTTCTATATATAGTTTGGGGCAGGGACCTTGCTGTGCCAGGGCCACCCATCTCTGTGGGTGATGGGGATACTCTTGGTGAGAGGGGACACACTTTTGGTGTGATGGAACACTTGGTGTGAGGAGATAGACTTGGTGCCAAAGAATCGGTTTTGGTGTGAGGGAATAAATACTCTCTTGGTGTGAGGAGACAGTTTTGGTGTGAGGGGATACTTTTTTGTTGTGAGGGAATGTACTTGGTGCAAAGTGATTGTTTTTGGTGTGAGGGGATAGAGTTGGTGTGAGGGGAATAAATACTCTTGGTGTGAGGGGATGCATTTGGTGTGAAAAAATCCATTTTCGTGCCAGGGAATAAATATTCTTTTGGTGTGAGGGTATAGACTTGGTGCGAAGTGTGAGGGAATAAATACTCTTGGTGCGAGGGGATACACGTGGTGCAAAGAAATCAGTTTTGGTGTGAGGGGATGCACTTTTGGCGTGAAGGGATAGACTTGGTGTGAGGGAATAAATACTCTTGGTGCGAGGGGATACAGTTTCGGTGTGAGGGGATGCGCTTGGTGCGAAGGAATAAATACTCTTTTGGTGTGATGGGACACACTTTTGCTGTGAGGCACAGGGACGAGCCTGCCCACGGGCAATGGCGAACACGCACACACAGGGAACTGTTGTGGCTTCTCTACCGTTGTGACAGGATGGAACGGCGGTGATGTCGGCCCGCCCCTGAGGAAGCGCTGCGGGCCGGGCCGTACCGCCCCCACCCCGCCTCAGGCGGGGGCCATGGCGGCGGGGGGGCGATGGCGGCGGGGGGGCCGTGCCGGAAGGGGCCGCTCTGGGCCGGGCCGGACCGGGCTGGGCGGTGGCGGCTCCGCGATGGCTCTGGCGATGCTGCCGCTGCTCCGCCGCGCTTGGGCGGCCACCGCCTCCTCCCGGCGGGGCACCCGCCGCTGCAGCCTGGGCGCCTGCTGCTCCTACCGCCTGCGAGACGCCCGTGAGTGCCAGTGACCCCCGCGACGGGCTGCCGGGGGCCGGGGCTGCGCTCACCCCTCCGGGCGAGCGGCTCCCGGCGCCCGAGGAAGGCAGGTCGCTGCCCCGAGCTCTCCCCGCTGCCCACCCCGCTCTCCCCTCCCTCTCCTCGCTGCCCTGTCCCTCCATCGCTCCCGGCCCCCTGCGCTGAGGGGGCTCCCGCTGCTGCCAAACTTGGTGTCGGAGCGGCGGGGACGCCGAGTCCAGCCGGGCTTTGTCCGCGACTTCCTCGGCTGAAACGTCAGGGGGTGACTGTGTTTTGAATATAGAGGGTATTTTGCGCCGCGTTACCTGCGGCAGGTGACCTTATGTGGCCCGATAAAGTTTGCTCCTCTCTAGGAAACAGAGGGGGAAGGTTGTTTAGCCACCCAACACGTGAGTGGTTTGTTAAAAGATTTAATTTGTCTCTAATGAGGTAGACTGTAATGTTTGGGGTTCGGTGGATGCACAGGGCACAAAAACTTGTCTGTAGGTCATCAATGTCGGGGACAGGAGGTGAACAAGTGCTCCCCATCCACACAGATCTCAGGTCTGGTTTTAAACAGAATAAACTCCTGTAAAAACTTCATCTGGGCATTTACCCAGTTATCCTGTGTCCAGTGCAATCCCAGGTCAGCTGATCGTACTGATGTCCAAGGAAAGCTGAAATGGAGTGCTGAGACTCTGGCAAAGTTGGAAAACAGAAGCCAACTTAAAATCAACTGGCAATAAAAGGAAAAAATTCTTTTTTCTGGGATATAAGGGGAGAGAATTTCTTTGAAGAGCATATTCCAAATGCAGAAGGGTATTGACACAGTTCTAAGTCAAATTACTGCGCTTGCCTGTGTGGTTTTGAGTCATGCAGCTGGAATGTAATATTTTTGTTTTACTTTCCTGCTCATCAGCTGACTCAAATTAGCCTTTGGTGACAAAGCACCTTCCCGTGCCAAAAAGTTCTGAAGTGTTTAGCTCTGTATTGTGCATCACAGCCTGACTCTCCTCATCATCTTCCAGTGCATCCACTTTGGCAGAGCCCACTGACAATTCCTGGAGGCACCCGACAGTCTCCCATCAACATCCAGTGGAGAGACAGTGTTTATGATCCCTTTCTGAAGCCTCTGAAAATCAGCTATGACCCAACAACATGTCTTCACATCTGGAACAATGGATATTCATTCCTCGTTGAGTTTGACGATTCTACTGATAGATCAAGTAAGCAAAACCCAGAAAAATCTATTTAATGTCTCATTAATACTTAGAGAGGAGAAGATGTTGCGGGAAGTGAATCTCAGGACAAGTATTGAAGATGAATGTACAGTAAAAAATGCTGTAGCTAAACATGAATTTACAGTGGTGGGAATTGGAATGAAGGAAGTCTATATAGAATTTATTTTTATTATGTTGCACAAATCCCCTGTTGTATGTTGAAACTTATTCCTATTGCACGAGCCTCAATGTCTTGTCTTTTAGGTCACAGCCTTGCCTATATGAGTCAATCTTCAGTCATATATATGTGTATTTACCTCTTTTAAATCAGATTCCATCACTGCACTTTATTGAAGTAATCTGCCACTTATCTTTTTTGTGGTGTTAACAGTTATATTTAATGCATTTGAAATAATCAGCTGCCAAATTACCTGCAGCTGGAAAGCACAAATGCTTATCTCCATGGGCTTTTGGGGAGTTAAACAATACTTGAGCTGCTGCCCAGGGAGCAGGTGTGTGTGTTCCTGCTGTTTTAGGGCAAGAGGAGTCATGTATGGAAAATCCAGTCATGCATTCCAGCAACTTCATGGGAATAAGTCTCTGACCTGAGCAGCTCAATCTTTTTAAATGCTCAGTAGGGTCAAGTGAGTTAAAATCAAGATACTGCTCCCAAATTCCAGATTTTTTTGTTCCTTTTAAAAGTTGCCTTTACCAAAGGATATTGCAGGTATGTGTAAGGATATTTCATAAGGCAGGAGAACTGAGCACGTGATTACTCAGCTTGTCCTGGAGGGAGCAACTGAGAGACCCTGAGCAAGTTTGAACCTGTCGGATCAGAGTAATTTGTGTTTAAGGTGACTGCTCACCGTGAGAGATCCTACAGCTTCCTGAGGGATTTAGTAGTGCTCTTGGGAAGGGAGCTTTCAGCAAACAAATATTTTGTGTTCACAGTACCAGTATTTTTGATCGATGTTTGGAAGGAGGCTGATAATGCAGCAAAAATGGTGGTGGTGGTGGAATGCAGGGAGCTGGTGTGACATTTGAGGCTTCTTTTTTCTTTTATTGTTTCCAGCTCTTCACTCAGAATATCAGTTTCCAAGAGGAGATATTCTTGGTCTTGCTTATTTGAGAGCTGTTATATGTAATGGAGAAGCCAAGTCCCACCCTTCTGTTTCTGCAGCACAACCTGCTGTTGCATTATGGAGGTGGGATTAGGGGAGAGACATCACTTGTCAGCTTATCAGTGATTTTAACTTACTAACTTTAGGTTAGGTTTGCTTTTAATTTAACAGCCTTTTGCTTTATACAGCCACACCCTGCTCTCTGTTGAGGGATATGATCCTGAAAGGTGTTTGGTGGATAACAAAATTGGGTTTTTTTTCTGCAAGAATCGATGTAACAGAGGGGAATTGCCTTTTCATCATCCTCATCTTCCTCAGATGAATTCAAGTCCATGAAGGGGTGGGATGGCATCAAACATCAGTGACAGGCTCCAAAGTGACAGAGAAACACCAGACAGTGAGATGGTGCTGTATAACCCCCCAGTTTTCAAGTGCCTGTCTCTCTCCTCCACCTTTCTCTCTTTACTCTTGCCATTTCTGATTTTTCTTTCTGCCAGCTTCTGTCTAACAAGACTAGAAATCCAGAGAAGAAAGCTTGTGAACAAACAAAAGCAACACAGTTGAAACAGAAGATGGAAAAGACAAAATGAAATGTACACCCAGGATAGACAAAAATTCCCGAATGCTGAGATGAGGCAGAACAAGAGTTGGGCTAAAGCTGAAGGTAGTGCTGCTTGTGAGCAGAGAAGGAGGAGGAAGAGGGTGAGGGGAAGGTAGGTGCAGCACGTGGTCCTGTCTGTGTGTGATGCCATCAGGAAATGAGGCTGAAACAGAACCAGGGCTGCAATAAAAAGCTGGTGTGATTCTTTTCCCTGGTTGTTGTTACAGTTGCTTTAAACTTCTGGTTTGTTTTGAATTATCCAAATTGCAATTTGAGAGGAAATGCTTGTAAAGGGGCTGTAAGTTCCTATTTGTTTCCTGTCACTTTCTGGTGTCCACTATAAGAATCTGAGTATCTACATCTGTGTGTCTGTGCCTAAAGTTACTTGTGAGGCAAATATTTAAGTGAATGTGATTATTAACACAAATTTAGTCACTTGTGGGTTTGCATCATCACGTGATGAGTGGTTCATGTTAGAGCACAGACACTTTAATTGGGAAGGATTTGGCATTTCTTCATCCCACCCTTTCTCCATCACAGAGTCACAGAATGGTTTGGGTTGGAAGGGACCCTAAAACTCATCTCATTCCAGCCCCTGCCATGGCCAGGGATACCTTCCACTAGACCAAGCTCCATCCAACCTGGCCTTGAACACTTCCAGGGATGGGGCATCATGATTTCTCAGTGATGGTCAGTATTACATTTGTTCTAAGAGGTCAGCAGTAGTGGGTGAAATGAATTAAATGCATTTTCATTCCTGTTTGAGCTTCCTCCGTTACCACAACCAGGCCTGTCCAGTTAGAATTCCAAACCTGCTGGCTGGCCTTCAGGGAAAAAAATAAGACATGAAAAGCTCTTAATGCCTCTCATTGTTTTCTCCTTAACATGAATGTGATTAACTTATTTTCAAAAGCAGTGTTGGGATTGGGTACTTTAGACCATGGTTTGCTATGAAACTTCACCATGTCCTGCAGTGAAGTGAAAATCAGCAGATGCTGCTGGTTTGGTGGTGGCCTTGGCAGTGCTGGGAGAACAGTTGGACTCATGATCTTAAAGCTCTTTCCACCCTAAATGATTCTCTGATTCTATATGTGTTATTAGCCCTGTGGCAGTAATTATGGTTCCTCATTTACCAGATGCTCTGATATAATAAGGAGCAAGATGAATTTGCAGGATATTGCTGGTTCAATCAGGAGGAAATGAGTCAAACCACAAAGCCGGGCAGAGACTTTTTCATTCGTATCTTTGCGAAATGGGGAGAGGCCTTCTGAAATCAGGAGAGCAGACTGAAGGTTTGCCTTTATTCATGGCTAAAAAGTGCATTAAAGCTTCCAGAACTCAGAGTCTTGCCCAGGGGCAAGTTTAGATACTTCCTGAAGTGTAGCTTGAATATTTGCATATTTTTGGCTGTGAAGGAAGTCTTTTCCCTTTGGTTCTGCAGTCTGAAATGTGTATTGAAGCAGAGTAGTATGTTTGGATTTTTGTAACTTGGAGGAGAATTGAACATGTGACACAATATACTGATTTTTCTGGCAAAAATTGATTTTTGCAGTCTCGATTGTCACGAAAATGTCAATATTTTTTTTACAGCCATTGAGGCTTTGCTGGGATGTCATTCAGTACATGTGTCATTGCTGCAGCCAAGCAACAGGTCACTGTTTCAGTGTAAATGGTTGCTCTACTTGATGTTTTTCTGGGCAAATATTTGTCAAGGATTTCCCTGTCTGGACAATTCTAAGTCATGTTTATTAATATGTGTGTCTTGTGTTTTTTAGTAATCGTTGGAGGTCCCTTGGAAAACCAGTACAGGCTAAAGCAGTTCCACTTCCACTGGGGAGCTATAAATGACTGGGGTTCAGAGCACACAGTTGACAGTAAATTTTACCCAGCAGAGGTATGAGATAAAATGCTGAACAATGCAAACACTTGTCTCAGGTGTAAATATTTAAAGAGAAAATGGATTATTTAATTCTTCCAGCCACAGCTGTAACTCAAGAGGCCTGATCCTCCTTACCTTGTACGTGATAAATTTGTCTTGTGTATGTGACCCCCAGAGCCTTGGCTACTGTTCAAAAGTTTATTCCAATTATGGGCAATTTTTTGGCATTTCTTAAATTATTAGAGTGATGTACAGCAGAGTTCTCTGGCAATATGGTGGTTATTATCATCACTTTATTGTCTGTTTGCAACTCTTAAACAGTTATTAAAATAGCAAAACTTTTGTGCTTAAGTGATGACTAAGGAAGAAAGAGTCAACAAAAAGGATGGAGTCAATGGGGAAAAATAGGACAGTGTGCTCTGTTCTTCCTGTTAAGAGAGGGACAATCCCTCCAGTTCCAGGAATACTAAGCTTTTCTTTTGTTCCTTTAACTAGCATTTCTGTAGCCAGTCTCCCACAGACTAAATCCCTTTCATATATGGGTCTTTGCCTATTGTTTTAAGGTAAAAAGAAATAAAAAGGGAAGGGCCATTTTCCAGTAACACTTTGTTCCTCATTTTTGTGGTGTGGTTTCTGAGGCAGCTCATTGCAGTGTCTCATTGCCAAGGCCCAAATGTAGCCAAGATCAAAAGTGAGGTTTCTTTTCTGTGCTCTGGGCAGGTGCTGATTTCTCACATTTCTGTTTCAGTTGCATCTGGTGCACTGGAATGCTGTGGAGTACCCGACTTTTGAGGAAGCTGTGATGGAAGGGAATGGCCTGGCTGTTATTGGAGTGTTTTTAAAGGTAATTTCATAAGCTCTAGTGATGTCTTTTTGTTTGCATTCTGTTAAAACCAATTCAGGGCAAAATACAGCAGCAACGGCCGAGGCAGGGTCCTGCTCCTGGGGAGGAATAACCCCAAGTAGCAGCACAGGTTGAGGACTGACCTCCTGGAGAGCAGCTCTGCTGAGAGGAACCTGGGGGTCCTGGTGGGTGACAAGTTGACCATGAGCCAGCAGTGTGTCCAAGGGCCAGTGGGATCCTGGAGTGAATTGGGAAGAGTGTGGTCAGCAGCTCAGGGAGGTGATCCTGCTCCTCTACTGAACCCTAGTGAGGCACATGTAGAGTGTTGTGTTCAGTTCTGGGCTCCACAGTTCAAGAAAGATAAGGAGCTGCTGGAGAGGGTCCTGCAGAGGCCACAAAGATGATGAGGGGTCTGGAGCATCTCTCTGATGAGGAAAAACTGTGGGAGCTGGGCCTGGTTAGTCTAGAGAAGAGGAGACTGAGAGGGGATCTCATCAATCCATACAAATATCTCCAAGGGGTGTCAGGATGGTCCCAAACTCTTCTCAGTGGTGCCCAGTGACAGGACAAGGAGCAATGGCCATAAACTAAAACACTGGAAGTTTCACTTCAACATGAGGAAGAACAACTTTCCATGGAGGCTGTCAGAGCACTGGAACAGCTGCCCAGGGAGGGTGTGGAGCCTCCCTCTCTGGAGACATTCCAAACCCACCTGGACGTGTCCCTGTGTCACCTGCTCCAGGTGACCCTGCCTTGGTAGGGGGGTTGGACTGGAAGATCTCCAGAGGTCCCTTCCAACATTCTGTGATTATTGTTTTCAAAAAATGTATATTAAGATAGATAAGCAGAACATCAGCTTAACGATTCCCCAACTCCTCCCTGTCCCCTGCAGCTGGGAGCACGGCACGAGGGGCTGCAGACCCTGGTGGATGCCCTGCCAGCAGTGAAACACAAGGTCAGTGCTTTGAAGTGTCCCACTGGAGGTGGGTGGGGAATTTTTAAGGAGCAGTTGTGTACTTGAAGCTTTCAAAGCCTCTTGAAGAAATGAGTCACTTGAGGTTGTATCCCCTTGGAAGGGCAAGCACGTGTTTCACGCTTGAAGTGGTGGTTTATTTACTGGGGAATTAAGGCTTTTTGATTTTTGTCTGGTCTTTGAGGAGGAGATTATTTGCTTTTTTATAAACACTAAATTTTCTGCTTCGGGAACGGGATTCTCTTCCTAGTTGATTCCTGACTCTTGCCAGGAGAGGGAGTGCTCTATCTCTGATAGTGCTCAGTAGCAGCTCCTGCTCTTCCAGGTCCCCGTTCCCTTTTCAAAGTACACAAAAAAAATGCACGTGGACAGTTGTAACTTGTAAGCACATCCAGCTGAAGTCACTGTGCCGCTATTTCTCACAAGAAGGATTTTAAAAAATTCAAATAAATATTTATGGCAGTGCAGTGACAAATAAACCACCAAACAGGTCAAATCAGTGCCAGAGGACCTACAAAATCTGTGCACATACATCCATTATGAGAATATAATGTTTTACAGCATATGAATTTGAAAGAAACCGAAGTCCAGATATAAAAATAAAAGGTTAGTATCAAGCATCAGGCTCATCAAACTGCATGTGGGCTGCTCAGAAAGGGATCTCATTTCCAAAGGCTGTCACTCAGCAACTCATCAGCACTTGGTTTAAAACGTTTGAAAACCTTTGTTGCCTTTCCAACATTATCACTGACTTAAGAACCAAACATCACCCTGGGGAGGAGGAAGGTCAGAAAATATCTGTTCTCATGTCCTTCCTCCATCTAGAATCTCTCATCCAACCTTCCATTTTTGAACAATTTTTGACTGTAATATTTCTCATTCTCAGTGGGGAATGGATAAAGTGGAAGGGAAAAACAGGATCTTCCTTTCCTGCATTGCCAGTATATCCTCAGGAGCAATGTTTGTGTAGGAAATCCCAGGCTCTGAAGTTCCCATATGGTGTTTGATACCTCACTTGTGGGATTGCAGTTCTGGAGATGGGAATATTTGATATGATTTAAATAAAACTTTAGTCCTCTTCCCTCTCCCTCTTGCCTAAAATCACATGGTGAAAAGTAAAACACTATTGTTTGCAGTCTTTTAAGTGTATCTGGCAACACTACTGGTGAAGTTACTCCACCACTTATTCCTCCTTTTCCCTGTTTGCATCCAGCTCCCACAAAGCCACAGGCAGCTGCTCCTTCACTCTCCTTGTTTCTTCTGAATTCCTAATGGCCTGCGGGGACAATAGAAATATTTCAATTTTGTCTGCTCAGCAGCTGCCTCAAATCCCACAAATTTGTGGGATTTTATATTATATTTTTATGTAGAACTTTGTTAATATTCAGAACACCTAATTTCCCATAATATATGTAACATGTACAGTATTTAATCTCACGATTAAGATATGTTTTAATCTTCTGTAGTTTTTTTCCTCAAAATACAATGCTTAAAAATATTTTTTCTTGGTGTTTAGGACACTGTTATCGAGTTTGATGTCTTTGATCCCTCCTGTTTGTTACCTTCATGTCCTGACTATTGGACCTATGCAGGCTCCTTGACCACTCCCCCCTTGACTGAATCTGTCACATGGATTATTAAGAAGAAGCCAATAGAGGTGGATGAAGATCAGGTAAATCTCAGATTTATCTTTCATATCATTCCTGTTGCTGCCACAGAGAGGAAGATGCACAGAAGCACTTCCTTGCCAGCAATTCTCTGTGAATGCACAGAGGATTCAGGATTTGAGAAGGAATCCTCACATTACAGGAGCTAATGCTGAAAGACTCAAGATGTTTCTCCAGCTCTCCTGAACTCTGTCAGCTCTTCTCAAGAGTTTTCTCTTGATCTGTGATAATGCTGGAAGCTGCCCCTTGAAAACATCAGACGTTTTGGGAACTTCTAAGGTTATTTATTGGAGCATAATTTTGCTCCCCTCACCAGGAGGTTTTTTTTGTGGAGGGAAGGTTTTGTGAAATTCCAAACTCTGAGCTTTGGTGCATGTTCTTGATGGCCACGTGCACAGAAATCTTGGAGGCACTGCAAGGGCTGATCCTGTGTTGTTCGTGTTATAAAAGGTATAAAGTAGATGCAGGGATAAGGAAAATGGTCAGAAGGAGAACTGTGCTCCAATTGTGGGTTTTATTGGAAGTTCTCAGGATTTTTTTGCCTCTTCAAAGAGGTGGAGAGTACTTTGAGGGGCATCACAGCATAGAACAAGTCTTAGGAGTTTGCTGCAAAGCAAGTAAAAACGGACAGCCCCAAAAAATCTACTATTTATTCATGGTTTAAAAGGAACTGAAAATCATCTGTGCATTGTTCCTGTTTTTTGAGGCTTTGATTAGTAGTGAAGTGAGAATCCAATGACATGAGGCAAGAGAGATTTGGTTTTTTTAATACAATTTTGCATGGGGCTTGTCCATCAAGAAAGTCATGCTCCAACCAAACACCAGCTCTGAGAAATGAACCTACTTGTGATTTTAATGTTTTTGTTTACATAAAGGAACAGGAAGATTGTTAACAGAGCAGAGAACTGCAGACACAGGGTAGCAATCTTCTTTTAAATTGAAATTTTTCTCATTTTTCCTTTTTCTTGGCCCTGTACTCTCATTCTTTTATGGCACAGCAGTGACTTAACATTGGAATGCCCTTGTGAGCATTAAAAGCTGATCTGCTGCATACTTTCTCTTAATCCCAGTTATAAACCACTGAGAGAACAACTACCTGGATTGTTGCTTGTTGAGGTTCCCTCATTCCTGGGTGACAGCGTGTCAGGAAGGGTGTGAATTAAGGCTGGGCAGGTTTATTTCAAGATGACACATGTTCCAGTATCTGAATAGGAATCAGGTCTGTCTCAGACATGCCACATTTGGGATTTAATCTGCCTAAAGATGGCAGCTGACTGACAATTCCTCTTCTGCACTGACAGGGATGATGGGATAATCTTTGCCAGCGGGTGACAAAGAAGTGCCAGAAATTTGTTTGAAAATTTCTCAGAATACAAATGTAACAGTAACTCCCATTTTTATTTTTCCCCCCCAAGAATAAATGACTTTGTTTTGTCACAAACTCCTACAATCCCCCAATTAGCCAAGTCACTAAAGTGGACATTTCTCCTTCTCAGCTGGAGGCCTTTAGGATGCTGCTCTTCACCTCAGATGGGGAGGAGGAGAAGAGGATGGTGGACAACTTCCGTCCCCTGCAGCCGCTGATGGACCGAACCGTGCGCTCGTCCTTCCAGGTCAGGCACCTCCTGGACACTGAGGCACAGCCCCAGGGCCACGCTGAGCAGGTCAGGCCATAGGTGGCCCATCAACATCAGGCTGCAGCACGTGGACATAATGTTATTTCTCATTATTTTCCCTTTTCCTGCAGTGTATCCCTGCACTTTCACAGCCAGCCCCAGTGGCAGTCCTGCTAAGTGCCCTTTGACCTTCACTAGAGAAGCTGTGAGGGTTTTTAGTTTTGCTTTTCTGAAGAAGTAAATAATATCAACCCTTAACAAATTGACTTGCTTTGAGACAGGGATCAGTAAGGAATTATTAAGATAGCTAAAGCTAAAATAACAGTGGGAGAGGTCTTCCTCTGCCTGTTCTCTGAATTGTTCTGTGTATCTTCAAATGCTGTTTCAGTGCCTTGCATGAGTTAATAATCCTGGTCAAAAAGTTGTTAGCAAGGAGAAAGTGTGAAGAAGTGCAAAGTATTAACACTGATCAGGTGCTTTTGTGAATTTGTTTGAGATCTGAGAAGAGAACTGGAAGTAGTTTCTCTAGTCACACATACAGAGACATTTTACCTTCTTCCTTTTTCCTTGGGTGAAAAGAGGAAAAGGACAAAAATGACTTGTAGAATAAAAGCTCTTTCCATTCTGTTGGCTGCATGATCCATGTTTGATGTGGAGGCTGCAGAATGTCCACTCTAAACACATCACAAGCCAGAAGACTTTCTTAAACCTTTTAACAAATGTAGAAGCTTTTAGCTTTGGCAGCTTTTACTCTTCTGTGTTAATAATGTATCAGGAGAAGAGAGCAGAGGAGAATTCACCAGCATCTCAGGACTGGCAAGAGCAGCAAATTAGGTGAAAATGTCCAATTGATCTCAGAAAACCGATCACATCAAAGGAGAGCAAGATTAGATAAGGTTCAGCTGACCCTCCCAGTGGGATTTGGGGAAAAAAAGCCAAAACCATTTTCTGAAACCTGTGCTAGGACAAAATGCAGCCCTCAGAAAGGTTTTTGATTTCAGTAACTCACAGAGCACCAGTGCACTCTCTTCAGAGTTTTGCCTTGAAGTGTATTGTCTTATAAAAAGACTTATCCAGCTTCAGGACAACAGGGGACCAGTTTGTATTTTTAGCACCTTATGGTAACGAGGTCCAGTGGTGGTTGAAATGTATTTGTGGACCAAACCAAGCTGCTGTGGAGCTGCCACCTGCAGAGTCTTATCCTGGAGCTGTGGTCCAATTGCCACGAGTAGTATCTACCTCTGCTCATCCTACTAGGCCTGATTTTCTCTCAAGCACCTTCTTCCCTGGCTCTTTCTGCTTCACTGGATGGTCAGATTTTCTGGTGAGGAGCAGGTCTATCTGTAAACCATGGTGTGATCTTGATTGATTGTGTTTTTGATTCTTGAGGAACCGATCTTACTCATTTGCTTCTCATTGCTGCTGTGATTCAGCACAAGGGAAACGTGACACTGGCTTGTCAATCTAAATCCAGAGCTTTAGAATTGATACTTTTATTTTTGAAGTCCAAGTGTTCAGTTTAAAAGCACTTTAACACTTTTTAGTGTGACCCTGACGATTTTAAGGTTTTGAAATAATCTTGTTTAACCAGTTAAGTGCCCCTATCCTGCCTTTGCTTCCTTAATAGCTCTACCTCAGGCTGTTGTTACTGTGCAACAGTTGTGCCTTTCTGCCCTGGCAATTTGGAATGTGGCCACTTAACTTTGGAGTGACTGTACATGGTAAATGTAAAAAAAATCTCCCTTCTATCCCAGTGTAGGATGTTTTTTCTGTGTAGCGAATTCAAAATGGCAACATCTCTCTTTGGTTTCTTTGCTTCTCCCAAGCCCTCTTACTGCTTGGGTGAACCTTTCCATGTTGGTTCACCTTTCCATCTCTCTTTGGATGGGGCTTGGAGCAACCTGGTCTAGTGGAAGGTGTCCCTGCCCATGGAAGGGGCTTGGAACTGGATGATCTTTAAGGTCCCTTCCCACCCAAACCATTCCATGATTCCATGATCTCAGTTGACCTGTACAGTCTTTGGCATCATCACACAGACTTTCCACTATGTACAGAAACACGTCAGTGATGATTTTTGCTAGAGAACGAGATGTTCCAAAATAAATTCTGAAGGAATATCTCCAGTTCTGGCAATAGGAAAAAAATGTTTTTACTTTTTGCCTGAGTGTACATGGCCTGGTCATTAAGTCTGAGGTTTTTGTTCAGTGCTGTTCTTGCAAACACTTCTCTGAAGAGGACCCTGTAGAAGGGTGGCTGTGGTTCAGATATTTTACTACTCATTATTAATAGGAAAAATTGTAATATAAAGACATGTTAATGTTGCCTTATATTTAAAAATAGAGCAGACTCGGCAGCACTGGGCTATAGGTGACCTGCATCAATAATATCCTTATCATATATAATATATTCTAAAAGGCTTCACGCAATTGCTCAATTTTTTAGTTGCCTTGGTAATTTTCACCGAGTTTTTGGGTGTCTCTGCTCCCAAACAAGCTCTGTCTGAGCTTGTTTCACTCCTGGGAAATACAAAATACAGATTTAGAGAACCACTGGGGTGTAAATGTTTAACCTTGAGGTGCTCTGTAATGCTGTGGTACCTCACACCCACCTGAGTTCTCCATGCTGAGGTTTGCTCCACTGAACCACATTTTCCTCCTGGGTGTGTAAATCTCTTTTTAACACACCACCACCCATCAGAGGCTATGCTGAATATTCCCTTTTCCAGTGATCCATTTCAAGTTCTCATGGAGATTTACTTTGTTGAAGTATTGTCATTTATTGTTCGAGAATAGGTGCATTATGAAGTCATACAGGTACTAAGCTATACTCCATATTTAGATAAAATCACATCTGTTTTTACTGCCATAAAATTAATAAATTTCAATTTCAGCACTCATCACTTCAAATATATGGAAACAGGGTCAATGTAGAAACAATTAACTTTGCTACAACAATAAGTTTTCTGTTATTTTGCTGTTTCTTGCACTTCTGTGTAGTGTTTTAGCACACCTGGTTACAGTTGCAGGGCAGATTGTTGTTGGAATTTTCAGTTTGGAAATGGACAGAAAGGGAATTTTGGATGTTATTTTAATTTTAACTTGTATGTTACAATGACTTTATTGGCCCTGTGAGTGCTGACTTCAAGGAAATAATTGTGTGCCTGCACATGTGTGTAAAACAGGAGATGGGGTAGAATTCTTTGCCCTTATTCTCTGTTTTGTGTGTATAAAAATGATTTAATTGTTGGGTAAGAGCTGATATCTGTAATGATTTTGCACAATTAAGTGAAACTTTATTTGAAAGAGGAATCTTTAGGCTCTTTAGGATAGTACAATATGAAAGGGTCAAAGCACATATTTGTGTTTTCCTTGCATAGTGGTCACTTTTGTAACTTAACAGTGCCCTGGGAGGCATTCCTGTGGCAATAAGTACTAGGAATTAAAGACTGTAATAGAAATAATTTTGGGAAAACTGACTGAAACGGGAGTGGAAGGTTTTTGAGCACAGACCTGTGTCTGTGTTGGCCTGACTTCCAGCTGCCTTTCAATATTCCTGTTAAATGCTGCTCTTATCTCAGTCTTGGTCACTTTGTGGTTGGAACAACTCCCTTTGGCATTTGAATGTTTGATCTGTATTCCTGCATTCCAGAACTTTCTCACTTCAGGTGTAACCACCTCGTACCCCTGACCACTCTTGTGCTGCCTTCTGCCAGGAATGACCCCAGAGCTGACAGGGGTGTCTCCCTTGGCTTTGAAAGCTCTGGAAACAGAGATTGCTTTGATCTCTACAGGGGTTTAGAGGACTGGAACTGTACTTTGGAGGAAGGGTTCGTTTGTGCCTTAATTTTGAATGTTTTAATTTGTGTTTCTTGGCACATCTTTGCTTTTTTCTTTGTTCACTGTGTTTTCATGGCTGTTATTACATTTTGTATATTTTAATGTTTGTTATCTGCCTGATCATAATTTACTGAAAATAATTGTCTTAGGAGACAGCATCTGTAATAGGGAATGCCTTTTCCTTCAGTTTTTACCTGCTGTATAGAACCTTGTAGCTGCTGGATTTTACACTGTTACATTAGTGTGCAACTGCAATAAAGGACCAGAGAAACCTGTGCCTGGATCTCGTTGTGTAATTAAGCTCTTCAAGTTAAAAACTAGATTTTTCTGTCAAGCAAATAATACAATTCCTCTTTGAGAATGACCCAGTTCATTAGGAGTGGAGTCTAATCAGCTGTCAGATGTGCTGTGATACTTCCAGGCTCTGAAAAGACTCTGCTGAATTGTGTTAGAATGGGAATGAAAGCACAATGCCCTCTCTGTTGCTGCTGTGCTGATGGAAGGGTAACTAATTACTTATTACATCCAGCCAGATGCAACATGCCATTTCCCAGGGGATTCCAGATTTTGGGGATCTTTGCTAAGCTCCTTCTTTTGGCACTGATCATTAAACTGGACCTGTCAGCTGAGCTCCTTTCTCTGTTGTGTAATTGGCCTTGATAAAACTGAGCCCATGTGTGGTGTAACTCAAGAGGTTCCCAGTTTGTGGTTGTGGCTACAATAATCTGGTCAAATAACCCGTAAAATAAATTACTTACCACAATTAAAAATTGATACAAGACAGTAAGTTTAGATTAGATATTAGGGAGAAATCCTTCCCTGTGAGGGTGGCGGGGCCCTGGCACAGGTTTCCCAGAGAAGCTGTGGCTGCCCCATCCCTGGAAGTGTCCAAGGCCAGGTTGGATGGGGCTTGGAGCAACCTGGGATAGTGGAAGGTGTCCCTGTCCATGGCAGGGGGTGAGACTGGATGAGCTTTAAGGTCCCTTCCAACCCAAACCATCCTGTGATTCTGTGAAGATTGGCTAATTAGCTGAAATGAACATTAATTTCTCTGTCTCACTGCAGAGCCATGCTTGGAGTTTAGCTATCATAGAGAGAGGTTTTGCTTAGCTGAATTAATTCAAACAAGTTTCTACTTATTTTGATGGGAAAAAAATAGGAGATTACATTCCTGGCTAAGGAATCCCCCCTAAAGTAATAGTAGATAATGCTTCATAGAAGGCCTCCCCAGTGGTGCTTTTTGGCAGGCAACATATTGTGTTAGATTAAGAGCGAGGTCAGCTCTGCTATTTTTACTATTTAAGGGTTCTAGAAGCTGCCACTACTTCTATTTACCCAAGAAAACGAACTTCCAAGCTCTGTCTTAGTGGACCTGAGATGTTTGCTGAGGAAATGGCTGGTCTGGTTCCAGGGGGTGGCTGGGTGTGATCAAGGCAGCCCTGCCGATACCTGGTCAAGAACATCCACATTACTCCTGACAAATGGCCAATTTGCTCCTGCTCCTGGTAATTATTTGTCCTTCTGACAAATCCTTCCTTCCTTCCTTTTTGATGTGACAAACTCCGAGTGCCTGAGTATTAACACATGGAGAACTGATTGGATAATCAAATAGTCTTCAAAGATCCTTTGGAATAACTTGGGGGCCTGAGGAGAGTTAATGTTCTGATAATAACACTTGGCATTTGGGAAGTGCTTTGAAGATATAAAGCACTCTGGGAACACACTGGCAAAGCCAGGATTTTCTCAGGAATACAAATGGAGAAACAGTTGCAGAATTAACTCTGATGGATTAATTTGCAAGAGAGTCAAGTATGTGGTTGACTTGAAATAGGGGCAGTTCAATGGCTGCTATTCCACTGCCTCTGGATCCTGGGACTTCCACATTCTATTAAGAAATTCCCTTTTGGAAGAATTAGAAGAAGATTACTCCATCCTGTTCTTGTGAAAGTCAATGGGAATTTCTGGGAATTAGGTTAATGTCAGGTGTAAAATTCCACAGTCATCAAGCAGGTCATTGGGATTGTCCTGTGCAGGGCCAGGAGTTGGACTCCATCCGAGTGGGTCCCTCCCAGCTCAGGATATTTTGATTCCAGTTAGTTTATTTGCCTTGAGGTAAGAGCTTGGCCTAGAGAACTGGTGGAGTAAATCCCTCCATGAATGATTCTCTTCACCCAAATACAGACCTAAATTGGAGCATTCATCTGGAAACACCTGAAGGATATATTTTATTTCTATCTCAGTCCTGTCTGCTGAGTCCAGCGTAACAAGGTCAACACAGAGACAATCCCTTAAGTTGTAACTACCTAATTTCATGGTCCTGTGAAAATTTTACCCCAGCATAAAGCATTAAATGCAGTAACAATTGCTTTAGGTTACAGCCATAGAGTCTATAATGTTAAGCTGGTAGACTAAAGAAAGGCTTTTAGGGTTACAGAAAAATTCTGATATGTTTTCCTGCTTAATTAACTGTCATAGTCTTTTCAATCCCTTCAGGTTCCCATTTCTAGTTGAAAACTGGAAGAACATGCTCAGTGCCAAGGTAATTTTTTTCTAAGCTTTCTTTCTAAATGTGGATGTTTATATAAACCCAGCAGCAGATTTTTGAGCCATTGGGTTGAGCAGCCACTAGATGTCAGGTTCGGATTAGTGCTCCCAGGATTAGGCTGCTCAGGATTCCTGGAATGGTTGGAAGTAGTGGTGATGGCAATTACCAGTGTGAGATACCTGAAAATGTTACTGAAATGTCACATCTTTCCCCAGAATTCCCATCTGTGAGGTATCTTGGAGAAAACCTTCTGATCCACCCACTGTCTGAAACATGGTCCAGGAGGATGGTCCAGGAGGATGGACAACTTCGAGTTTTGGAGCTTGGGCACGACTTCTTGTGTGACACCAACTAACCCCTGCTGAGAAACAGCTGCTCAGAGGTACCACTTCCACCTCTCAGTGAGAAGGAGTGTCGTTGGGAATCAGAGCTTCCAGGCTCAGAGCTCCTCTCCTATCCTACAAGGGCAAGAGGGAATCTGAATTTGGTAAAAAACTGGCTCCTTTGGCCTTATTGTAGTACCCAAGTGAGCCTCCTTGGATGCAAAACTTATGCCTGCCCATTTTGCCTGCATGCTGCCAGACTGGTGAATTATTTTATATTTTTGGTTTCCAAACAAGCTTTTTTGGTGATTTTGGCATCCAACATGGCAGTCAGATTTGAGATTGGCAAATAATTTTTTTTTTTTGATGATTTTGGCATCTGCCATGACAGGCAGGTTCCTGCAGTGCCTCTGCAGAGATGCAGGTGATGCAGCACCGGGGACTTGGGTGGAAGGTGGATAGAAGAGCAGAGCAAGATGGGACTGGAGGGAGCTGGGAGACACAGGTTCTGCTGAACTGCAGGTTTAGACACACAGGGATCCATTCTCCTCTTGAGGAACGCACAGCCCATGCAGGCAGGAGAACGGATGGTAACACACACCTCCCCTCCGGGCCCCCCTGTACCCGGGGGCAGAGGTGTGGGGTGGCCGCTTTGCTTCCCTTGTCCCCTCTTGGGGCAAGGGAAGGTCGGAAGGGGTGGGCATGAGAGAGATGCGCCTGTAGGAGTGGGAACCCCTGGTAAGGAGTGGGTACCGCTGTTAAGGAGCAGTTACGGCCGGAATGGAGCAGGTACCCCCGGTACCAGAGCGGGCACCGCCGGTAAGAAGCGGAGACCCCCGGCCAGGAGCGAGTGCCCCCCCGTACGGAGCGGGCACAGCCCCTGCCCAGCGGCCACTGCGCCATCCCGGGGCGCTGCACCACCCTCCTTCCTCCTCCTCCTCCTCCTCCTCGTCCTCTCCTCCCCCCGGAAAGGAGCCCGGCCCCGCCGCCGTTCGCCGCCCACCGCCGCCGGAACAAAAGGGGCGGCCGATGGTGGCGGCAGAGCCGCTCCGCGCCCGCTCCGCTCCGCGCCCCGCTCCGCCACCATGTCGGGCAGCGGCGGCGGCCCCGGCGACAGTGCCGTGAAGAAGAGGAGCCCGGCGGGCTCGGCCGCCTCGCTGGCGCAGGATGAGGACAAGCAGGCGATGGAGAAGATGCTGGGGGCGGCGGGCGGAGGGGCGCAGGAGAACGGCTGCGCCCGCTCGCCCTCGCCGTGCGGCTCCGGGGAGGGGGTGACCCTGCAGCGCTCCATCACGCTGCTCAACGGCGTGGCCATAATCGTGGGCACCATCATCGGCTCCGGCATCTTCGTCACCCCCACGGGCGTGCTGCGGGAGGCCGGCTCGCCGGGGCTGTCGCTGGTGGTCTGGGCGGCGTGCGGGGCGTTCTCCATCGTGGGCGCCTTGTGCTACGCGGAGCTGGGCACCACCATCACCAAGTCCGGCGGGGACTACGCCTACATGCTGGAGGTGTACGGCTCCCTGCCCGCCTTCCTCAAGCTCTGGATAGAGCTGCTCATCATCCGGCCCTCCTCGCAGTACATCGTGGCTCTGGTCTTCGCCACGTACCTGCTCAAGCCCATCTTCCCCACCTGCCCCGTGCCCGACCAGGCTGCCAAGCTGGTGGCCTGTCTGTGTGTTCGTAAGTATCATTTAATGGCTTTGAACTGACGGAGTAGGGCTAGATTGGATATTGGGAAGAAATCCTGCCCTGTGAGGGTGGTGAGTCCCTGGCACAGGTTGCCCAGAGAGGCTGTGGCTGCCCCATCCCTGGAAGTGTCCAAGGCCAGCTTGGACAGGGCATGGAGCGACCTGGGATAGTGGAAGATGTCCCTGCCCATAGGACCGGGATGATCTAGTAAAGATCATCACTGATCTTTAAATTCCCTTCCAACCCAAACCATTCCATGATTCTGTGACCCTTTCTAGGTCTCTGCTGTCCTGCTACACGTGGCTCCTCATTCACCATCACCTTCCCCAAAAAGTGTGCTCATGCATCACTTTGGAGGAGATGCCCCATTTCTCCTTTGCTGTGCATACCGAGTTTTTCTGGCTGTTTTGAATGGCAGCAGTAGGAAATGTGGCCCCCTCCCAAATAAATGTAGCGAAAAATTCCCCAAATGCCAGTTGCAGGTTAATGAGCCTCTCTGAATGCAGTGTGCAGTAAATACAGGGTGCATTTTTGCTGGGAGCTGGAATAGGATTTCTCGTGCTCTGCCCCAGGACTGTGTTTGGGCAGGGTAAAATCCCCTGGTGCCGTGCAGTACTGCGGTGTCTGGGATGGGCGTTGATGTGCAGATAGAGGTGGGGATAAGGAGCACTTGGGAAATTATCTGTCACAAGCAACTGGTGCTGAACGTGGCCTGTGCTCAGTACTTGGCTGGTTTCAGCACCAGTTGGGAGATGAGCTGTTTCTGGGTGGTGTGTGTGCTGATACCATGCTCAAAACCTGGTTTTATGGGGATTTTTTGGCTAGCAAACGTTCTGTCTCACGAGGCGTTGCCTTGCAGAGAAGTTCAGTCACGCTGTGATGAATTCAGGGCACACAGATCTGTCTCCTGCTGCAGTTTTTGTCGTGACACTGGTGTTTTGGAATCTGCAGTTGTGCTGCTCAAGCCCCATTTTCCGTTCCTCTGGTGAATGCAAAGTCACCCCATCCCAATTCCTCATCCTTTAAATACAGGACCATTTTCTGCCCTTCCCTCCTCATTTCCCATTCAATCTGTTCTGCTCCACTGGTCTTCTTGTGCCTTTATAAAGGTGTATGTTGGGAAAGAATGTAATTTTTGGGAGGGCTTTATAAAGCATTTATTCACTGTACGAAATCACAGCCAGGTGATCTTTTTCTTTCTGCGTTTTGAAGTTGTGAAGAGAAGGTTGGTTGTTCGTGCTGCCCTTTCCAAGGGGATTGTGTTAGATTCCTTCCCCCTCTGAGGATCCCAGGCATCCAAAAGCTGCAGCACATGGCCGTTATGGGAAGATATATTGTCTGTAAATATCTTTATACCCACACTGACCGAGGCTTTGGGAGGTAAATTATATGGCTAGTTAGTAATAATAGCATTAATAACAGACAGGGCAGTGAGTTGTACTTTTGTCTGGTCAAGATTAAAACCTCCTCAGTCCCCACATCAATTTTTAGGAATGTAAGGGTATGTAGATAGGCATGTGGATTTGCATCCAAGTTTTTCACCAAGTGTAGGGAACATATTAAGGAAATATAATTATTCAACTAAGAAAGCTGCACCAGGGTTAGGAAATAGTTTTGCTCATGGGTGCCTTCCTTGCCTTTTGCAAATGTGGTTTTAGAGCTTTCCTACCAGTCTGCACTGTGGTTTCCTCAGGGACCCAGAGGAGCATGGCACAGATGGATGTGGTATTCCCATTCCTTTCTGAAAAGCCAAGGAATTAGGGCATTGATTAGAGGCTTTCTTACTACCTTATGGCAAAGTTTTGCTGTGCAAGCACATGTTGGAGTTGCCAAAGCCTTTGAGAACGTGTTTCCAATAATAAATACCTTTTAATCTGAGGGATCATTCCCAAAACAGGTAGGAGGAGGTGTCTTTTCACATTTTATTGGTCAAACCCCAAAGCAGGGGTTAACTAGACTTGCCCATGGTGAGATCTGTTCCCTGACAGGGTGGATTGCAGCATCCAGCTTCTTGAAGCCAGGTCTCATTCCCGTTCCTGCTTCTCCAGTAAACGTCTCCAGCTTTCCTTTGCTGGCAATGAGGAGTTTCCCTGAAGCAGAATTTGTTCTTGAACCTTTATCTTGAAATGCCAAGGAAAGAGTTTTGAGTTCTCCAAATCTCCATCAGTTCCATGTGTTTCTCCTTTAAACTCCACTCCCCCCACACCGCTGGCTCCTGTTTTGTTTATGCTTTGGGTCAAATTTGGGGTTGTCTCCTTTGCTACAAAAGGTTAGTTCATCCTGCATCGCCTTCAGCAAGTCAGCTTTGGTAACTTTGATTTTTTGGAATTAGCTTTTCAACTCTCTGCTGCCAAAACCACATCATGGGCTAGGAACAATAAATGAAGTAAATCTGCTCCAAGGACTCAACAGCCACACAACACTTGTGTGGACTAACAAGCAGCTTTGTTTCATGGTTGTTCCAAACATCAACTACCCAGGGAGATACTTATTTCTTTTCAAAAGCAATAGAGTTGAAAAAATGACCTATTTGTGCATATGCTGTAGCACATACATTAATGAGTTATCTCAAAAAAGGAAAGCGCAGTTTAGGAGACAATAGAGGAATTTGGGACTGGGGGCTGGAATTCAGTATCCATAATCCAGTTTTCTAGAGCAGTCCCAGCTCTATCCCTTGAAAAGTTTGTATCTCAACATGAAATGCAGTTGCTGCACGCTTTCTAGTAAGAGGAGAAATAACAGAAGTTATTTGTTTCCCCTTTACTGGTGTTGAAACAGTTGGATAAATAATGTGCTGTTTGGTATTTGCCACAATGAAGTCCAGAGACTGTATTAATGCATTAAGAGACTCCAAATCACAGTCTTGAATGAAAGAAAAAAAAGTGGTTGGAATAGGGAATTGCCTTCTCCTGAAGGTGCCGAGGAAAACAAGGTGGGTGGTGAGTGGAATTTAACTACAAATAGGTGTTTTTTGCTATGAAGATTGTAATCTACACCCAGTTGGCGTGCAAGACTTCTTTCATGAGACACCATGAATGCTTGTTAGGTTTGCCAGATAAAGGGTGGGAATTCACTACAGGGAAGTCTTCCTGTAGCAAAGTGGGCCAAGCTGATCCATCATCAGCCTGGTTCGTTTGTGTTCACCACGAACCAGCCAGTGCTCCTTGGGTGTAGGAATTTGGGTAGCAATTTGGCTGAATGCTTGTCAGGCTGCAGATTATTGACAATTCAGAAACTTCAGCATCTTCTTTTACCTGTGAGATTGTATGGCTGATATTTTTAGAGCTGATAAATCATAACAGCAAATACCAAGGGACAACAAGCACGAAGTCCGCCGTGTAGCCAAGAGGAGCAGAAAAACTTAAAGTCCAAGGAACAGAGTTTGTGCATGGAAACCCAACAAAACCCCAAATCTGATCTCATCTAAACCAGTTTTACGCCTTCTATAGCTGATGAGGGCCAACCATTAGGTCCTGACTTTGCATATTTGCTGTACAATATCAACATTGGACATGGCAAAGATTTAAACTACAGAGGATTCCACGCTCTCTGTCTCGGATGCATGTGGGTCAGGTTCTCTTTCACAGCTGCCACTTGTGTTAACATTTCTTAAATTCAACTGATAAATCTTAACAAAAATCCTTAAAAATCACAGCCCAGCACACTGTGTGTGTTCTAGAGGTGGCTCAAGGATGCAAAGTTTCACATTGCCCAGTTAAAGAGCCCATGGCTATTCCTTTTTTCCGCGTTATTTTGCAGATTTCCTGCTTGCACAGAAGCGCCTTCCCATGTATTGTGAGGTGCTTGAGTTGTCGTACAGTAACTTAATTCCCTGTAGATAAGGGAGGCAAGAGATAATGCTGCTATTCCATAATTTACCCATTTCTTGACAATATAATCTGCTTCCCAGAAGCTTGAGAAACCGGGAGTTGGACTTGATGTTTCTTGTGGGTCCTTTCCAACTCGGGATAATCTGTGGCATCTAATTTTATTCTTGATCTGCAGTGTCAAATCAGCAGTTTGATTGTTTGCTGCTGAATTCTTTTCTCACTTGTTAATTATATGTGCAAATCTGGCACTACTAACCCCAGCACAGCAGTATCTGCTGTTTCCAAAGCCACAGTATTTTAATCTTCTTCAAAATTTATTTAGACTTTCTTTGCTGCTTCTGAAATATTATTTTGGGCACTCCTCCTGCAAGTGTGGAATTCCGTGGAAATGATGATGAATTCCTCATTTGTCTCTTTTGTTTTGAACAGCCAAATAGTGAAAGAATTAGTAGCAGCCAGAGCAGAGCTGAGTCATGTCTAATAGCACATGTCATGTGGAAGTGCCTGACACCCCTCTGAGTAACTTGTGAGTTAGAGGAGAAGGGAATCAAAGCCAGGCTCTGGCAGAAGGGTACAAACACACCCCTGACCTCTTGCCAAGTCACAGCTGTGGCCATAAGTGAAGGTTCAGTGTCAGCATCTCCCCCAGAAGTCACAGATGTTGAAAGCAGGAACATCTTTATTTGGCATTAAGGTTTCACTTCAAATCTGCCAAGCTCAGCTCTTTGCCCAGGTGTTTGAAGTGAAGAGGTGGATTTTCACCTCATCAAGTATCAGCTGGTGAGCAAGGCAAACACAAAATATATCCCATCCCATCCTATCCCTGTCTGTCTCAGAGGGGTTTATTCTGCAGCATCTCTACTTTTAATTAATCTGCCAGGACAAGCCAGGTGTGAAGCTTTGAAGATTTATTTTTTCTCCTCCAGAAAGGTGGATTAAGTGACTAAAGCTGCATCAATAAATAGGCCCTTGCTTGATCAGAGTGGAGGGAAAGGGTCTGTAGAATCCCTGCTGGATGGAAAATGCTGCAAGGCTGAGCTTGCCTTTTTAATCTGCGTTTAATTAGAGCAGCGTTAATGAAAACAGGCTCTGACACTCACAGAACCCTCCTGAAATCAATGAAGGCTTGGAGGACTCTTGAAACAGAGCAACCACTGCACTTACAGCACCTCTTTCTTGGCTTTCATAACAAGTGTCCCGTTAAGTTTTATTGTATTTGGATGATTTATGTTATTACTGAGATCCTTCAGAGTCTTTCCCTTCTGGCATGAACAAATTGGGAAGGTTTGTTTTTTTTCATGGTCAGTGTCGTTCAGAGCAAAATCCCTTGTTTTGAGCATTCTAAGAGTCTCATAGTCCCATGTCAGATGTGGCCAGTAGATCAAATCCAATGGATGAGGAAACAGTTTTTTCCAACCAGGGTGCAGAGCTGAATTCTGACCCCCTGCATGGCACAGGTGACTTGACTCAGCCTAAAACCTGCTTGGAATTTTTCATGATGAAGCTCATGATCCAGGATTTAGCACTGAGTGCAGTATTTCAGCCACCTTCCTATGAATTTGTGGGATCTAATTCAGTACAACTGTGGAAAGGTGCTTCTGTGGAAGTGTAACCTCATGGTGGGCCAGGTAAGATGGGTTTTGCAGGTCCAGTTTGGCCAGGATGATGATGTGTCTTTGGGGCTTAATGTGCCTATTAGTAATACTTAATTTGTAATATTAAATTAATGTATTAGTAAGTATTAACACTTAGTAAGTGTTGGTCACTGTTAGGAAGATACTTCTAAAAGGTGGCCATGGTGGAGATGTTTAGCTTGTGATAGTTAATTTGCTGGGAAAGGAAGAAATATGGAAAACCTCTTTCTCCCTCACTTTTCTCTCTATATTTTGTTTGTCTTCCTGTGGTAAAATGACCTTTTTTGTGGAATTGCTGCATCATGTCACGTGGAAACTTTGGCAGTAAATCACAAGTTTCTTCCTAAGGAGACAAAATAGTAACTCGTACCTCTAGTTAGGAGTCAGCTCCCCTTACAGCGATACATTCTTTGTAGTTTGCATGTGCCACACAGAATAAAGTGTACCACTGTCATTATGGGATGTTGGTAGCACAGCAATGGGTGGGTTATACAGATTTGGGGTCCAGCCTCTGCAGTATCTGGAAATGGTGAAATTCCAGCCCCTGAAGCTGCCTCTTGGCCCTGGCTGTGCTGCACTGGCTGGCACAGCTCTAGAGAGAGATGGCAGGGAAGTGCTTGGCAATTTATTCTTGCAGAATTCTGGACACCTGAGGGGGTGGATACTTCTGGGATCATAGGGTGACATCCCAGCCTCATCCCGTCTTGCACAAGCTTCTGTGTCTCCCAGCTCCCTGGAACTGAAAGGCAGGGGAGAGATGGAGCTGTGACACTTTCTGGGTGTCTGGGGCCATTTGTTGGAGACACCCAGAACTTGTGGTCTCGGGGGGGGGATCCCTTTCCTTAAACTCCAGTGGCTGGGCAGCCTTTGCTTTCTCCTCTCATTTGTTGATGCCTCATTCCCTGATTCCTGTTTTGGGAAGAGAAATAAAAAGGAAACTCTGACCTGTTGCCAGGTATGTTGATTATTATAAGTCGATTTTAATATAGACACATTTGCTCTGGGGCCAGGTGCTCCTTTCTAGCTGCCCCCAGGCCTTTCCCTGCTCCAGACTGGTTGCCCTGGGTGTTAAATTTCTCCAGGGATTTGTCCTTGAAGAAAGATCTGCACAGTTTTTCCTTCTGCTTTTTCTCTTCACCACCTTGCAGGGCACAAGGCTTCAGTCGATACCTATCAAGCTGAAATTTTCTGAACCATTTTCTGCCCCTGTCCTTGCATGTCTCATGTTGGATTGTGCTGTCAGAAATAGTCACCTGAGACTTTTGGGAGACTGGGGCATCACATCCACCAGGATATAAAACTGGTGGGGTTTTTTTTTTTGCCTTAATGAATTGATTTTCCCATGGGTTTAAACCACTGTAGTCACATAATCCCTGGTTTGTCCTGTGTGGAGTAACTCTTTATTTTCAGTTCCAGCCTCTGGTGAGCCGAGGCAGCAGTTCCCTAAAGCCCACGGACTGTTCTGTGCCTGGGGTTTGTTCCTTGGTGGCCACAGGCTCAGCTTGTCTTGTCTCTGCCTGAAACCTGGTTGTACCATCACTGGGAGGAGAAAAAACTCCTTGTGTATCATCTGAACTTCATAAGGAGTGAAAGGAGGTGGGGAGAATGGGGAATGGAGAGGAGCTGGAACTGTTCTGGAAGTAATTGTAATCTGGGAGACAATCAGCATCATCCAGTGGCAGATGGTAAATGGAAGCATCATCTTACAATTCCAAGGGCCAAGCACTTTGGAAATATGAGTTACAAGCAGGGGTTGTGCATGAACAACTTACAGTCCCTGTTTTCCTGGAGAAGCTGAGGATGAGAATTTCCCTTCATTCTTCCCCTTATTTTCCATAAGCTCCTCACCCTACTGTGCATTTTCATTCTGTCCTGTAACACCACAAACAGGAATCTGTGGGCAACTTGCAGCAAATTAATGAATTTACTCCCTTAAAGCAGCTCCTTCCACGCATTTATCCATGTTACAGAGGTGTACTTGGGAATACATGGCAGTACTACAGGTCAGGAGCAGGGAAACCTGTAGGAGGTGACATAAAGGACCCAGGTGACATGTGCAGGGCTCCCAAGGGGTGTAACCCCACAGGCAGCACAAATTCTGATACCTCAGGGATTCCTACACTCATTCCAGAGATTTTTCACCTGAAAAGCTGCTGAAGATCTTGGACTGAGCTCCTGTTGCACCACCAGGGCATGGAGTTGAATCCTTTTCCCTGTGAGTGAGGATGATGCAGAGTTGTGGCTCAGCTGCTTGTTTGTTTGAGGTTTTTTTTTTTCCCCAACAAAGCCTCCCTGAGCACTGTCTTTACTCTGTGCCCAGTCCACGTCCACACTCCATCATCCAGGAAAAGCTGCAGCCCTGCCTTTTCCTGTAGGAATATTGCCAAGACTGTTGCATCATAAGTGCCAGGCCCAGATTTACCTGTGTCAGGGCTCCATTCCCGCTGTTTGCTTTGGGCAGAATGCCACAGGAGCTGTTGTTCCATGCAGTGTGTTTGTCATGGACTTGTTCTAGATAGGATTGTCACAATCCCTTGCTGTGTCTGCTTTGTAGGCATTTATTCCTGTTGTCATCTAGGAATTGTGTTTTTGGGAGGGATCTTGGAATGCCAGTTCAAAGGAATACAGCTGTAAAATGTGAACTGGTGGGGGGTAAAGTCCTGGGCCTAGTGTTGGATTAGTCAGTTTGTCCTTGTTCCTATCAGTAACAGGAATTACCTGGCTGTGCAGGTGAGGGCCAGTGGAGCAGGTTCAGTGACGTGCCTGAAGGGCCTGCTAGGGTCTGCTAGGACAGAGTAAATATTGAAGCCAGACCTGCTGTTGTCTTTAAAAAGCCAAATTTCTCTTTGAAAGCTTCTGGTTTCCCCTGTAGCTTGAGTTACCTTGGAATGAAGATAAGGAATGAAGGCTGGAGCAGGTGAAGAAGTGAAGAGCACCTGGTGAGCACGTTCTACAGCAGTGAAACAACAGGATCTCTCCCACTTGTGCCAGAGTGATCTCTAAATAAAGAATGGGATTTAGATGGGACGTAAGGAAGAAATTTGTTACAATGAGGGTGGTGTGGCCCTGGCACAGGTTACCCAGAGAAGCTGTGGCTGCCCCATCCCTGGAAGTGTCCAAGGCCAGGTTGGACAGGGCTTGGAGCAACCTGGGCTAGTGGAAGGTGTCCCTGCCAGTGGCAGGGGGTGGAACTGGATCTTTAAGGCCCCTCCGAACCCAAACCATCCTGAGATTCAGCCCCCCCCGCTACATCTGCCATTCCTGCAGCTTTCTAGCTCTTATTATCCCAATTATGTAAAGCCTTTGGAGAGGGGCTGGTGGATCAGCCAAGCTGTGTCATGTCAGGTCATGCTGAAATCCTTATTCCTAGAATGATTCCTGGCCTGAGTGGGGCACTCCAAAGGTCTCCCTGGCTGGCGCCTGCCAGGGGCTGGTAGCTGGAGCTGTAGGGAAGATGCTGCCGGAATTAGGGCAGTGCAGGCTGATCGCTGCCTGTGCTGTATCACTGCCCTGATTTAAAGCCGTTGCTGTGCAGCTTTCCCATGTTTTCCTGGGAGCGGTTCATCCGAGGTGAGGGAGCGGTGCCAGGAGGAGCCCCTGCGTGGCAGGGCAGCATCTCAGATCAAAGGAATCAAACTTGCTGCTTTAAGAAATCCCAGCCCTCTGCTCTCCTCAGAAGCTGAGCAGCCACTGGAATTCGTCCTGGAGTTTTTACTGAAAAAGTTCTTATCCTGGTTTGGTTGTTTTTTCTTTTTCTGTGGGATTCTTCCTGATGGGAGAGACTGAGGTTTATTTCAGCCCTTCCTATGTGTTGAAAGCATTTAAGTGGAGTAACTCCCCCACGCTCCTTTAGGAAAGACAAATATTATCATTATTGCATAGTGGGAAAAGCAAAGCAAAGCAGGGGGGCTGTGACTGGCAGGGCTCTGACTCAGGGCAGTGGAAGTTCTCAGCCTTCTTCAGTCTCTAACCCCAAATGTTTTCTTATTTTCAGGGAGCCTGTTTATCTGGCACTGGTGGGGTTTTAGGGCTGGATACAGACACTTGGATTGTGCAGGAAGCTTTTGCCTTTTATTTTCACCACCACTCTCCCACAATCTGTCTGGGGGAGTCTGTACAAAACCAAAACGTGAAAAACAGCCCCAAAAATCAGTATTTCAGTGGAGGCCAAAGCATCCATTGTCCTGGACACAGAATGCCTAAATGGGAAGGGAATGTCACTCACACCTCTCAGGGCTGTCTTCACCCACGGGAGAAGCTTTTAGCTGCCTGAGCTCATCCTTTAAATATCCCTCTGTAAACAAGGGGAGATTTATTTTTAGCATAATCGCTGGTTGAAGGGAATCCTGGATCCCCGGCTCCCTCCCTGTTAGGATTCACTGGAGGTGCTTTTAGTAGGAGAACCATGAGCTGTGCTGTGCTTTCTTCTCTCCCTCCATGGCACAGACATAAGTTGACTTGCCTAACCTTTATTTTCTCCTTCCTGTTATCTGACAACATCCCTGCTGGAGGCAGATGTGTCCCAATCTCTCTGGTGGTGAGGAGCTGTGACCCTGCAGCCCACAGATAGTGCTGGGCTGCTCTGGGTGCTGAAAAGCTGCCAGACCTGGGCAAGGGGTGACTTTGTAGCTGCTCCATATCTCTCAGGAGCAGTGTGGGGTGGAGGCACCCTGGGACAGGGATGGGGACAGAGGTATGGCAGGTCTGGACACAGATCCTCCTCCTGCCCTTGGCCATGAGCCAGAGCAGCTCAGCCAGAGCCCAGCTGGTCCCTCCCCAAAAACAGCTCTGGGACCTTTTGGTCTCACCCACACTCCCCAAAGGGCTTGAAGGGCACGACACAAAACAAAGTCAGTCTCAAATTCCTTTTTTACTTCTCACTCGTAGGATGTAGTGGATCATGGGGGTTTGCTTTGTGAAGACATCCAGCTCTTTCACTTCTCCAGACTTTGAATGCTCTTGTGTTGAAATGGCTCTTGTACTGAATGCTTTTGTATGGAATACTGGGGGTGGGAAGGAGCCAATGATTCTGAAAGACATCATGTTCTGGGACAGTGGCACAGAGAAGCTGTGGCTGCCCCATCCCTGGAAGTGTCCAAGGCCAGGTTGGATGGGGCTTGGAGCAACCTGGGCTAGTGGAAGGTGTCCCTGCCCTGGCAGGGGGTTGGAAGGAGCTTTAAGGTCCCTTTTGACCCAAACCAGTCTAGGATAATCCAGTTTAGGGTGAATTCTCCTAATTTCCAAATTGATCCTCTCTCCACACCTGCAGGGCAGGAGGCTCCACAGAAGCCCCAGCCACCCTGTGATTCTGTGATCAGATGCTCTGGGCTCTAAACTGTGAGTGCAGATCCAGCCCATAACTTCAGTAGAGGGGGATCCTGATGTTTTGGGGTGCAGCTCTTTGGTCTGTTCAAGGCAGTGGGGTCCTGGGAAAATGAGTTGCAGGGTGTGGGAAAGAGCCTTTGCCCGAGGCTGGAGGCCAGCAGGGAAAAGATCCCACAGGGAAAAGCCTCCAGCTCCAGAAGAAGAGTTGAGATCTGCTCCTGCCTGAGCTGCTGGGGACCAGCAGGCCAGGGGCTGGTGAGGGGACAGCGAGGGGTGACTGTGCACAAGGGAGGCAGCAGGAGGGGAGGGCATCCATAACATCACCTTTGGGGTGACATTTTCCTGTCTCTATAACAAGCAGCAGGCTCTAGGCAGGGAGCAGGGCACCAAAATAGTAAGTGATTTGGAACAACAGCAGGTTTAAGCCATTATTTTCTCCGAGGCAGGTGAAGCTCAGCCAGGAGCAGCTCTGTGGCTTTGGACAAGCCCTGGCTCTGGCTGTGCCTTGCCTGGCAGGAGGGTCACAGTGCCAGGAGCAGGATAGAGATACAGGGGCAGAATACAGGGTTGGAGGGGGATTAAGGAAAAAAAGAGGTTGGAAATTAGTCTTGATTGTTTCTAGTAACCATAGGGCAACTTGTAGGAAATGGGAGCTTCTTGGCAAGCAAAATGCTGATGGTTATGAGCACAGTCCTGGGCAATCCTCTCTCCCATGCCCACAGTGTGTGGCCTTGGGGAGCATCTCCAAACCCTACATAGCCATCCCTACCACTGCTGGTCGAGCAGGTCAAGCAGAGGATGAGGATTTCCACAGATCCAGCTGCTCTTCCCACCTGCCCCACTGACCTGCAGGTGTTGTTTGTGTTGTATCCCAGAGTGTCAGGGCGGGGACAGCTCCTCCACATCCAGGCAGGGGCAGCATGGTCTGGCCTCGATAGCTTTAGGGTGCTATTGGTATAAAATAACTATAAATCAGTCCTGGAAGCCTGTCCTGACATTTCTACAGTGTTTTCACACAACAGCAACATTAAATTGGATAGACTGAACAGGGTTGGGGCTGGGCATTTTGAACCTGATGGGTCCTCTTATTTATATGCCCTCAGAAGTGTATTCTTCAATTCAGGGCTGTTCCTTGTCACAAGGACTATGTACATTTTTCAGATCACCTGTTGACAAAATGAGGTATAGAATTGTAAAGTGTGAGCCTGGCTCTGGACTAGTTTCTTTTTTAGGAAGAGACTCTCTGGTTGGTTAAGTTTTAGCAAAAAGCAAATCACAGAATCACAGGATGGTTTGGCTTAGAAGAGACCTTATAGATCAGATTCTTGTAACCCATGCCATGGGCAGGGACCCCTTCCACTAGACCAGGCTTCTCCAACCTGGCCTGGAACACTCCCAGGGATGGGGCAACCACAGCCTCTCTGGGCACCCTGTGCCAGGGCCTCACCACCCTCACAGCCAAGAGTTCCTTCTGTATATCCAATCTAAAAATTTGTCATAATTTGTCTTGCATGTTAAGTGTTTCCCTGGTGCTGATGTGTGTCCCTGTGTGTCCCCAGTGCTGCTCACAGCCGTGAACTGCTACAGTGTCAAAGCTGCCACCCGTGTCCAGGACGCCTTTGCTGCGGCGAAGCTGTTGGCACTGGCTCTCATCATCATCCTCGGCTTCGTGCAGCTGGCAAAGGGTGAGTGCTGCTCCTTTTCCTTGGGGAAGTGCTGTGGACTCACAACAGAATTAAGGAGAAAGCCCAGCAGTCCCACCCTGAGCGTTCCAGAGCCGGCAGAAGGGCTTTACAAACCTTTCTTGTTCTCTGCTACGCTTGGGGGGCACTTCCAGCTCGTGCTTTGCTGAGGTTTTGCACTTTATTTGGGAGATTTTGTATTTCTGTCACAGTTTGGGCTTGATTTCATACTAATGGAACCCAGCACGACTCAAGGTCTTTCCGACTTTTACAGTCACTATGGCCTCTGCCTTTGGGATTGTAGGGAAGTCTACAGAGAATGAAGATTTTGTTGGTGTTGCGCTCAGAAATCTTCCTGATTCTGGCTGGTCGTGGCCTTTTGCTAATAGACAATTACCTGTGTGTAGAGAATATGTGTAAACCACTCCTGATCATTTTAATCCTTCCACAAACTGCCCCTGCATGTTTCCCTTCGTCCAGCTCTGGGTATGGAATAACTTGGAGCCCGTGGGTCACCCAGGGTCGGGCAGGGCTGCAGGGACCACATGAGGAACAGAGGTATTGGAGTTCTCAGCTGGCACTGACACATGTCTGTCAGCCAGCACCTGGAAAAGAGGATAAAAATGGGAAGATAAAGCAAATTTTCTGGTGGTTTTGCTTGTTTGCTTCCCACACACATAAAATCGTCTCAAACCCAGAGATGTAGTTTGTTCCAAACCCATCTGATTAGTTAATCCTCACAGACAAGCTTTTTTTTTTTTTGGTGCTAGTTTTGTGGAAATAAATGTTTCTTAGGAAACAGTACAATCCTTTTTTGCTAAATGGGGATCAAATCTCCAGGGAATCCTGTCTCTGCACAGTGTGTGTGTGTCTGTGTGTGCTCCTGGGTCTCTGTAATTCCTGTCTCAGCCCTGGGAGCCAGTGCTGTCTTTGCAGAATTTCTTGCTTTGTCAGAGGTTTTATTTTCTTCCAGCTCGGTGCTGACACTCAACAGGGACATTGTTTGGGGCTTATCACAAAATACACCTCCCTCCACAACTGCCCAGCCTGCTTTGCTGAACTGTTTTGTCTCTCTTAGGAGGATAAGGCACCATAAATCTCTGTTAGTGCGTTAACATTTTGCCATAAAGACCTTTACAACTGTGCTTTGTTTGCACATATAATCTTAATTTGAATCTTCAGAACCACCTTCCTTCCCTCTGTGCTGTTCTTTTGCCCTTTTGTTCAGGTGGAACCACTTTCTGCTCTGGTTCCTCAGGTGGAAATCCATGCTATTTCCATTGAATTGTATCTGTAGCCAATAAGAGATTTCTGTCTTGTGCACAAAAACATCCACCCTCTGCTCTTGTGTTCTTTTACTTCCTTTGAAGTTGATTATAGTTTCAGCTCTGAAGAGGTACAAGCAGGACCTTGCAGTACAGGCAATTCCATGGGATTTAGTTTCCTGCTAAACCACCTGGCTGCTCCAGGCAGGATGAGAGATGGTCAGATCAAAAGCAATTCTTTGATAACAACACCTGAAGACAAAGTCTGAGTACATAACACGAAGCAAACTGGATCAGAGTGGGATCCTTGGGATCTACAGAGGCTGCTGGTTTACACCTTGTTCCTATTTTACAACTGGGATTCTGCCTGGGGTCTCACATGGATTTTATTAATCTCCTTAGGGAAGTTCAAGCTCTCTGCTAAGTCCTTAAGAATGTACAAGCTCCTTTCCTGTGCCCCTCCTCAGCTTCCACCTGCATTTTGCACCTTGGTCCATATTCCTTTCAATAATGCCAGGTGACCCAGTGCTTTTAGCAGGGATACATCATGAGATTGTCTTTTTTCTTCTTTATTTCTTCAAGGAAAGCATGAAAAGTCCCATTTTCAGTTGCAAAAACGCTGCACTGTTCTCCATCTTTGTCCCGTACGGAACCACATTTCCATGCCTTTACTGCTCCTCCATGTGGCCTTGTGTCCTGCTGTTCCCATTCCGATGGTTTTTTTGGACAAAGAGGACTCTCCCCACCTCCAGCTGGGTAAATCCATCCCAGTGAAGTCCTTACCCAGCTGGTATGTCTGGGGCTGCTGTTCCAGGGGAGATGGGGTTGTGTGTTCCCCTGACAATTAACTGGTTTTACTGGTTTCTGTCCCATTGCTGGTTTGTGTTTTACAGAATCCATAAACAGACAAGAGGAGCAAGACCACATTTTTGGCTCAAATGTGGAAAGTTCTTTGATTTCACAGAAATTTTCTCTTTGTATTGACCTCCCACAATTCAGCTTTTGGCTTTTTCTCATTTTCTCCTTCCTGATTTTCAGAGGAGCAGTAACATCTCAAGACAAAGAACTCTGTGGCAATATTGCCACACAGAAAAGAGCATTTCCTTGTGATCTCCCCTGGGCAGCTGTTTTCCATCATTTCTTTCATACCACTTCAAAAGGAGGGTGGAAATTGGTTTCCTGCTCAGTCTTTCAACTGCTTGAAAGTTGTCTCGGTGTAACTGCCCCACTTGGGATGAAATTATTTTATTAATACAAAAGTTACACTTTTAAAAGCCTTCTTGGGGCTGGAGATGCGTTTTAAAATTTCAGTGCCCTGCACTTGGTGTGTTAAACCACCAGTTTGCAGCACTTAAGTAATATAGATAAATTATAACATAGACAGGATCAGGATTTTTTCACTCCAGTATTATAAAAATGAGGCTTATTTTGGTTCTATTATTTTACCAGCTCTCCATTTGCCTTCTGTCCAGCCCCCCTGGGCATTTTTTGGCCATATTCTTGACCTGGAGGTGGTTTGACAGCAGGTTTGACGGATGTTTTCTGTACTGGATGTAACACAGGAGGTCTGTGGTTATGTCCTTCTCATACCTGATCACCCTGCACCTTAAAACCTTCCCTTAAAAACTAACCTAGGTGCGACGTGGTAAAAAATTGGGCTGATCTGTAAGGACACACTCATTCTTTTTACATGGGAGGGAGTTCAGGAAAGGTTTTGATGTCAAAAAATTCTAAAAACCCCAAAACACAGACATGTTTCAGACCTGTTCATTTCTGTTCTGATGCCCCAGGGTATCTGGAGTGTTTTATGTGCCCTCAGGCAGCTGGAGCAGTGAGGGGCAGCTCCTGGCTGCTGCTGCAACCCATACTGTGATGCTTCACCAGCAGTTCTGCTTGAAAATCCAGGATTGGGCATTTGGGACTTAGGGAAATAGAATTTAACATTGATTTTATTGAATTATTTTTATTGGATTTAATGTGCCTTTATTTATTGTCCCTTTTCCTTCTTCTTGCCCAATTTCTGAGCTGAAATTCCTCGTCTGTGATGCCTCGAGCTCCTCTTTGGTGACAGCAGCATTTTCCTCCCTCGATTCCCTTCCTTGGGCTGCTCAGAGACCAGCAGAGCAAGGGGTAAATCAAGGACAAAGTAGGCAAATTTAACTCCAAACATTTGCCATGGAGAGCTCAGACTGGGCAGGGAGGTTTGGGTTTAATTTGGTGGGGTTTTTTTCATAAAATCCCAGAATGGTCCAAATTTTATGTGATTTGCACCTGTATTTAATCACTTTTGCCCTTCTGGACGTGAATGAGGACTTTGCCTGGTTGAAGGAATCTCCACGAATTTTCCTTTGAAGGGGTCATGGTGTGAACCTGATCAGCAGGTCTCAGTACCTGAAGGGAGCCCACAAGGACGGTGGAGAGAGACTATTTGCAATGGCCTGGAGAGGCAAGACAAGGGGGAATGGCTTCACACTGACAGAGAGTGGGTTTAGATTGGATATTGGGAAGAATTTCTTCCCTGTGAGGGTGGTGAGGCCCTGGCACAGGTTACCCAGAGAAGCTGTGGCTGCCCCATCCCTGGAAGTGTCCAAGGCCAGGTTGAAGGAGCTTGGAGCAACCTGGAGTAGTGGAAGGTGTCCCTGCCCATGGCAGAGGTTGGAACCAGATGAACTTTGAGGTCCTTTCCAACCCAAACCATGCCATGATTCCATGATCAGTCGTGCCCTGCTCCCCACTTGCTTAGGGCAGGTGCAGCAGTGCCTTTGTCTGTACCTGGAGGAACCAGCTCTCCCAAGGGACTGGCTCCTGGACACAACCTGGGATATGAGGACCAACTGGTGGTGGAGCTGCGAGAGGAGTTTGGAGCCCAAAGGCAGAGCAGGTGGGTGTTAACCCAGCCAGCTCATGACTAACTCACACTGGGAGTCAAGAGCCACATCCAATGGATACAGAACATCCCTGAAGCCTCCAAGTGTGTCCCTGCACACTGGGCCTGAGGCACCAAGGATTGCAGGAAAACATGCCCTGCAGCTGCCTGTGCTGCTGCTTGTTCCTGGGCATTCCAAAATGCCACCAGGGCGGGATTTTCCAGCAGGGAGCTTTGAAGGGAGCTTTGCTGCACTTCTCTTACTCACTCTCTTGTTCCCGGGGCACATGGAGAGTGGAATACTGTGCCACAGACAGGGAAGCTGGGAAAGCTGCCAGGATCCTGCCCCTCTAAATCACATCAACCGTATGTTGGAGATGAATCAGGCGTCAAACGCTGGAGGGCTGATACAGCAATTATATTTTATGGGCCTCTCACTCTCTAATCCTGGATTTCTCTTCCAGCCAGAGGTGGATGGCAGTGCCCAGCCCAGGTGCTCCTTGAGGGGAGCAGCACTTTGGTTCTGCTCAGACAATTCTTTTCTTGCCTTCTCTGCCCACAAAATTTTTTGGCAATTACAGATTCAGGGGTAGAGTTCAGCCTGTTTGGGCTTTCGCATTGTACAAGAGTGAAGTGGCCTGTCCAAGAATAAATAAATGCATTTAATAACAACAAAAAACCCCCCAAACTAAACAAGCAACCAAACTAAAAAAAAACCAACAGCCCATAATACAGAAACAGTAGGTCAGTGACCTGTGATGATTGTTTTGATCACTGAGCTGAAAGCTTGGCCTTTAAGGGTGATGTGAGCTGTTGTTTGTTTAATATGGAGCTTTGAGGATGGTGTGAGCTGCTGTTTGTTGAGCTGTTGTTTGTTTAATATCAAGCTTTAAGGACCCTGTGAGCTGTTTGTTTAATATTGAGCTTTAAGGACAGTGTGAGCTGTTGTTTGTTTGACTTTGCAGATGGAGGCTCAGTGCTGCCTTAACTGGGACTGTGCCTTTGACATCCCAAAAGCTGCTTTAGCCAGGGAATTGTGGATTGTAGGGTGTTCATTCTGGATATCCTGGATGAAATGCCAGGTGTAAAGCTGGATCAAGGTGGAGCTCAGATGGCATCTGGGATGTGTCATAGGGGACCCTGCTTGCCCCTGAGTGGGTTTTGGGGCAGCTGACATGGGAGGGTCCGTTGGCTTCTCATTTTTCCAAGTGCAGCTATCCCAGCAATGCAGCCACATTTAATGGAGAGCAGTTAATACTTTGGTATTTGCTTTGCAGCTCTGTCTGATCTCCTCTCTCTGCCTCCCCTGAGTCTCTGGGTCATGCCAAAGGTGTATCAGTGCAGTTGTTGTCTCCATGTCTGTGTGTCCACATGGACTTTTTCTTGCACTTTAAATTCATCCTTTCCCCACAGCCTTCGACTGCTGGGCTGAAATTAGTGGTGCCTGTGGTGCTGGGGGACCTGCCCTCCCCAAATGTTCTTGGCTCTCCTGCATGAGCTGGTTGGCTCCTTTAGCCCCTCCAGTGGCTCATTCCTGTTTGTCAGTCTCAATCACGGGTTTTTATGGATGTGGATTGAACCTGTTGTGCAGATATGAAAAGGGAAAACAAACTCATGGAAGTGGATGGAAACCCACTGGGTGGTTTGTTCAGGGTTTACACCTTGCTGTTCCTCTGCCTGGATGGGGATAGACAAGGAGGAAATGCCTTTCCATGCTTTGTCAAGGGTCAAAGAGACCCTGTTTGTCCGTCCAGGATCTCTGCAGTGCTTTTGGACTCACTGGCTCCTGGAGAGGCATCACTCCAGGGCTTCTGGGACTGCTGCCTTATTTCCCATCAGCAAACATTCTACCAGCACAGATTGTGAAAATCGGGAGGTGTTTGCTTAGGAGGAGGAGGGTGAAAGGTTTCTGATGCATCAGCAGGATGCAGAGGAGGTGGGAAAGGTGACAGCACGTTGTCTGGCCTGGGAGCAGAGGCACTTTTGCACAAAACAGAAGGAAGTAGCTGAGAAGAGGGGAAGGGTCATGGCCTATCTGCAGCCGTTGGTGAGGACTGGGATGAAACCCAGGAGCTCTGGCTTCTCCTCGGATGCCCTCCCTGCTCTGCAAGGTCATGGCCATGTGTTCCAGACCATAAACACCTCTGCTCCAGGACCCCAGGTTAAAGGCTGCTGTTCAGAACTGCCTGATGCTGAGCTGGCTGCAGAGAGGAGCAAACAGCTCCCGTGGGTACCGAGCTGCGCTTCCCGGGAGCTCCGAGCCTTCAAGGATGCTCCTAACCCTGGCCCCTGCCTCTCTCTTGTTTTTCTGACTCAGTCCACTGAATTCTCACTGCTTTTCTCAGGAAATGGCTCAGCAGCTGAGTGGATGATCTCCTCTGGGGCTTTTGATACATACACCACGTTTCTCCCTGGCTGGGTTTCTCCTCCCTCCTCGTGCTGAGCTCTCTCCATGGCCACGTTCCCTCTCCTCGCTGTTTGGGCAAGTTAAAAATCCTTAATTATCATGAAATGCTTTCTGCAAGAGTAGATTGCTGTGCCATTAAAACCAGAACGGACATGACTGGGGAGCAAATGAACATTTTTAAAGAAAGGGTCTGAACATGCAGCTCCTCGACCCAAAACAGTCCCTCGCACAGCAAGGCCCCGGCTGACCCGGTGCAATTACCACAGTCTTGGCAGCTGGCAAGATCAGCAAATGGGGTTTATGTCAGAGCTTGTTACCTTAATTTGGTTAATTGTAGAGCAGAGTGCAATTGAACAGCCGGTTCAAACCAGGTTCCAGCTCTCCAGGGTGCCGGGCACGGGCAGGGAATTGCCTGGAGAGCGGCGACGGCAGTGTGGGATGGGGGGGGTGTGGGGAGCTGGGGGTGCCAGGGATGTGCTCTCTTACAGACCTTGGGCTCCCCTGAGGGAGCTGAGGCCATGCTTGGCAGCCTCACCTGCAGATTTGTAACCCTTGATTTGGTCCAAAGTCTGCAGCTGAAGCCTCCAAAAACCCGGAGCCTGGAATTGCACATCGAGGCTTGAAGGATGCTGAGTGTCTGGGAGGTTTTGTAGGCCATTTGTGGATGGTCCAGCACAGTCACTTGTCCCTCCTCCCTCCAGTACACCCTTGTCTAGTTGACAAGGAGGTGTTTGATCAAAGGTTGGACTCGATGATCTTGGAGGTCTTTTCCAACCTAAATGATTCTGTGATTCTTTTGGCAGTGCCTGTTGCAATAGGACAAAGGGCAATGGTTTTAAACTGCAAGAGAACAGGTTTAGATTGTATAAAAGGAAGAATTTTCTTATGTTGAGGGTGGTGAGACACTGGCACAGTTTGCCCAGACAGGTGGTGGATATCCCATCCCTGAAAACACTCAAGGTCAGGTTGGATGGGGCTTTGAGCCCCCTGATCTGATTGAAGATGTCGCTGCTCATTGCAGGGGTTGGACTCCATGGACTGGTGTTTGTTAGGCAGCCCAGGCTCCTCTCGTGCAACCAGGAGGTGATAAAGCATGAGAAACACAAAAGAGCATCCTGTGGACCCTGGAGGATAAAAGCCTGGCCCCTTGGAGCAGGAAGAGTCACAGAATCATTTATATTGGAAAAGACCTCTAAGGCCATCGAGTCCAACCATCCCCTAGCACTGCCAAGGCCACCACTAACCCCTGTCCCCAAGTGCCACATTCATACAGCTTTTAAATCCCTCCAGGGATGGAGACCCCACCACCGCCCTGGGCAGCTGTGCCAGGGCTGGACAACCCTTTTGGTGAAGAATTTTTTCCTAATACCCAACCTAAAGCTGCTCTGGCACAACTCGAGATAGATCTCGACTCCTCTGGTTGTTCAGTCATGAACAAACAGACATGTTGCTGAATCCATTTTACCATGAGGGCACAGAAAAGTGAAATTGAGTAACTCACTGTGAGTTTTTGGGGAGCTACAACTCTCCATGGGTGAGATGGGGAGAGGGCAGTGAAGTGTTGGCTCCTCAAGCGCTGAGGAGGATCAAAAAGCCCCTTCCTTCCTTCCTTGCTTCCTTCCTTGTCCCCTCTCCTGGCTGCCCCTGTGCTGACTTGCCCCTCCTTTGCCGGCAGCGACATTCCGATGCCTCAAAGGGATGGGTTGGGTGCAAGGAGAGGTGTGTGAGTAATTAGTTATGTCCCACCCATCCTTCCTTCCCTCCATCACCCTCACCCACCCTCAGGGAATGAAATTACAGCCTTTGATTTCATTCCTCTGCTTTAGCACTGCTCCAGACGATCCTGCTGCCTTTGATGGAGTCGTTGAATCCCAGGTGGGTTTAGGTGGGGAGGGACCTTAAAGCTCATCTCATTCCACCTCCTGCCATGGGCAAGGACACCTTCTACTATCCCAGGTTGCTCCAAGCCCTGTCCAACCTGGCCTTGGACACTTCAAGGAACAGGGTGTGGGCTTGGACCCTCCCTTACCCAGAGGCTGAGGATGCCTGTGGTTGCCAAGTGGGTGGCACATTCTCAGTACAGGAATGTGGTTTTGGGCAGGGACCACCAATGCTCCCCTCTGCTCCTCTCCCATCCAGCTGGGCCAGGGCAGCAGCTCAGCCCTTTCTTGGCAGCACCAGGACCATGCTTTGAGCGAGGGCTGGGGAGACACCAAGTGAAACCTGCAGCTACCTCAGGAAAAGGAACCTCAGAGGGTTTTGCCTGTGACAGACACAAAGGGGATTTCAGGGGGAGCTGGTGGCCAGCTGTGGACAAGAAATGGAGCGATCCTTGTGATGTTTCTTGTGCCCTGCTGCTCATGGATTGGAGCATCCTCCTCATGTGGTGAAGGTGATGATCCATTGATCCTGGTGGGAACATGCAGAGCCTGAGAACCTTTGAGAAGAGACATCCTGAGGGGTGTTTGAAATGTCAGGAGAGCCTCCTGCTCTCCTAGTCCATCCACGTGCTGTTCCAGTAGCTAATTACAGGCACTGTTAACAAAAAGTGTATCTTATTCCCATAACAAAAGACCTAGAAAGAACTAGACTGGTAATTATTCAGGAAGGGCAGCAAATGAACTCGGGAAAGCTGAGCCCAAGGGATTCAGCAGAATGTGATACCCTGCACCCCCCTGCTGCTCAGCCCTTTATTCATTTGTGCTAAATTAGGGTTCTATGGCTGAACCTGTAAGCCATGAATTAAGGTTAAACTCAGCATTATATCAGTCTCTGCATTTCCTGGTTTTCCTGTTACGCTTGGATGTGTTTTTAAAAAGGATTGGTGCCTTTTGCTCAGGAGGTTCACTGGCTCCAGGGGCATTAAATACATCCAGCACATCCCAAGGTAGATGCAGAACAGACCTTCCTGCTGCAAGGAGATGCTGGGAGAGGGGGCAAAGTGACTCCAGTGAAGAACAGGAATTGGAACTGGGATCTGGACAAGTAGAGCCTTGCACACCTGCTGGACATCCCTGCACTGGGTTTCCCACTCCTGATGGATTCCCAGATGGTGGATGAGCTGCTCCTGTGGTCCTGGCTCTCCTACAGCTCATACCCACAGCACCCCCTTGCAAATGGCATAGCTTCTGCCAGGGAAAAGGCAGAGGGATGCTGGTTTCCTGGGCAGCTGGGTGAGCAGAGAGCATTTTGCACACCGTGATAGGGAATATCTTTTTGCCTGGTTAGGATTTAGCAGGAGCAGGAGGGAGAAAGGAGGCGAAGGGAGCAATGCCCAGGGTGCAAAGGATGGAATGGAGCTGGAGGGTCAGGGATAGAGACGGAAAGAGAAAAGGGAGCTCTCCCACGCACATGGGGCAGCTCCATGTCTCTGGCACAGGTTTGGAGCAGTCCCACGAGTGACAAATGCACCACAGACCAATGGTGCTGTCAGGAAAAATCCGTCTTTCCTTGCAGTGGAAAGATGAGTGGGAGGTGTTACAGGGTCTGTGCATCCAGGTTTGTCACCCAGCCCCTGCAGCAGTGGCTTTTGGTGGCGTAGGGGAGGGGAAGATTCGAAGAGAGGCCACCCAGAGGGAAAATGCCCCATGTTTGAGCATCCCTCTGCTTTTCCAGCAGCACATCCTGGGTTTCCATGTGCTGAGACATGAAGGGTTAAGCTCCAGGCCCTGCTGATGGCCATGTGATGCAGTTGCTGGGGTGATTAGTAAAGATCTGTGCCCTAAGAGAAATCACATGGGCTTCCACAGGGCTCCTGGATGCAAAGGTGCCCCTGGATCCCACCATGCTCCCTCTTCCCTCCGCACCGAGGGGAGTGGCAGGTCTGGGAATGGGAATGTGGCTTTACCATCTCAGCCCTACATCCAGGCCCCACATCAAAAGGCAGGGAACAAAACAACTGCAGAGCATTTGAAAGCAAAATAAATAAACCCTGGGCTGCTCCGGGGCAGTTGGGACCAGAGGGACAATCGAGGGGTCTATTTCTGGCTGTTCCTTTCAAAGGCAGATCCATAACAGGAACTTTTCATCGTGGGGCCCTAAAGAAGGTGACTTCTGATATCCAAGCCCCAAAGAACCTGACTTCCCCCAATCAAAGGGATTGCCACAGCCCTCTGCTTTGTCAGGTGGCTGGTAGGACCAGAGGAAATCCTGGGTTTCTGCTTTATTGGATGGCTGGTGGAAGTGGAGGAAATCCTGGGGCTTTATCGAACACCAGCAGCCTTCAGTTGAGAGGACAACGTGACAACATCTGTGTTTGCAAAGCATCTTCCAGCAGGAAGGTCCCCAGAATGTTTTCTTCCCAGGGAGAAGGTATCTGGGAGATCACCTCAGAGATGGCACGTTGCAGTGTGAGAAAGTTTGGAGGAGTCACTCATGGCCAGTTGCTTGAGACACATAATTTTGGGGCTCGTTATCAATCCAGATGAATTAAGCACTGGTAAGACTGGAGGAATCAGCCCAGTAGGAAGATGGGCACGTGCTCTCAGCATAACCTGAAATGCAGCAGAACGATAATTAAGATAATTAATCCTAAGAGCAGCTTTTCCCTCCAGGTTTCTCTGTTTCAACCCCCCCCAGAGGCCCTTGGGGTTCACAGCCCATCATTGATCCTTTCCTGTGTCCTGCAGGTGATGTGTCAAACCTGACTCCTGAGCACTCCTTCGAGGGCACGAAGGTCGGTGTTGGGAACATCGTGTTGGCTTTGTACAGTGGCCTCTTTGCCTATGGAGGATGGTAAGATGCTCCCTCTCTCTCTTTTCTTTGGGAACTGAATCCCAACACCAATTTCAATACCAAACTGAAGCTCCTGGAGGGCTCCTTTGAGCACCTGCAATCACAAGGAGCTGCTCAATCTACTGTGAAAACAGGCCAGTTGCAGCCTCCTTATCATGGAATCATGGAATGGTTTGGGTTGGAAGGACCTTAAAGATCATCTTGTTCCATCCCCCTGCCATGGGCATGGACACCTTCCACTATCCCAGCTTGCTCCAAGCCCTGTCCAACCTGACCTTGAAAACTTCCAGGGATGGGGCAGCCACAGCTTCTCTGGGCAACCTGTGCCAGGGCCTCATCACCTCCTAGGGAATGATTTCTTCCCAATATCCCATCTAACACTGCCCTCTGGCACTGGGAAGCAATTCCCTCTGGTCCTGTCACTCCGGGCCCTTGTCCAAAGTCCCTCTCCAGTTCTCTTGGAGCCCCTTTAGGCACTGGAAGAGGCTCTCAGCTCTCCCTGGCTTGCTCCTTGCAGGTTTGGTACTGTAGGTCTTGGAATTAGGCATCAGCCATCCCAAGTGTTCCCACAGCCATCTCTGTGCCCCTCCTGAAATCCCCGTGCAGATGAGTTAAACTGCAGGGCTTTATATGTTCCATGGACTAACCAGAATGAACCCCTGTTCTTTTTAAATTCCAGGAATTACTTGAATTTTGTGACAGAAGAGATGATAAATCCCTACAGGTGGGTGTGTGTCCTGGGATGACATCCCTGGGAGAAGGACCTGTATTTTGGGGAAGCCTCTTCCTCGTGTGTGTAACAGGGGTTGCTGATCAGCCTAGAAGCCAAGGTCTTTATCTGGGGAAATAGAAAACAAGATAAATTAATGGCCTCTTTCCTCCCTGGAATCAGGGAAGCAGAATTATAATCTCTGTAGGAGAAGGGCTGTTGTTTACGCTGCTTTCCTGTCCCACTGATATCAGTGCTGCTGGAAAGCCCTGCTTCCTTGGCGTGACACCTCTGTGAGTTATGGGCAAGGGAGAAGCACTCAGGGTTTTATTAGTGCCTTGTATAAAATCCCAGCAGAGGGTTTGTGCTGCTGTCCATGTGTTTGTCCCGTGCTCTTCCCATCCTGTTGAGCAACAGCTGCTTCCTGTGCTGCTCGTGCCTTTCGGGGTTACTCGGGGGCCTGATGAGCTCAGGATGGCCCACAGAAAAGCAGGACAATGCTGAGAAATCCCTTTTGCTCATGGGATGGTCCCTGTGAGCCACTGGGGTCTGAGTCTCAGGGTCACTTGTGCAAAGAGCCCGTTCCTGGCTGACCCTGGTGGTGATTCGTTCGTGCTGGGAAGGATTTGATACTCCCTTTTCTTCAGAAACAGTTAGAAAAAGGGGGGTTGTATTTTGCAATTCTTTGCATGTCTGCTGAATGCAGTCATGGGATTTGATTCTCCTCCTGTGGCTTTGAGCTCCACTGGACCAATTAGACGTGGCACCAAGCAGGGTTTTCTTTTTCAGTTTCCATTTGCAAATGAAGTTAAACTGTTTGGAAAGGCAAATTTGTACCAACACAGCCAGTTTACAGACCCACTCAGGCTGTGTCTGGACTCATTTTCCTTGAGTTTCCTCAGCCCATCCATCTGCACAGAGTTAGAGGCTAAAAACTGCCAGCTGGGTCCCTGAGCTTCCCATCTCCCACAGGAAACCCAGCAGCATAAGTGAGTCTCCTTTGCCCAGGAGAGAATCCACGTGCTAATGCCACTGGGTGTTTTTAATTAATTGCCATTGCAGTGATCTTGGACTCCTGCTCAGGCAGCCAGAGCCTCTCCATGGAAAAAGTCCCTCTTGCCATAATCCTTCACTCTCCATCAGGCTGTTCAGAGAATCGTGGAGTTGTTAAGGTTGGAAAAGACCTTTAAGATCACCAAGTCCAACTGTCAATGCAGCACCACTACACCATGTACTCAAGTGCCACATCCACATGTTTCTTGAACACCTCCAGGGATTCCACCACTTCCCTGGGCAGCTCATTCCCATATGGGCATCTCCTCTGCCCTGGGAGCAGAGTGTGGCTGGGAAACCTGACATGCTGAGGAGCCAAAGAGCAGAAGGGCTCAAACAAACCTTGAGGGAGCGCAGGAGGGCGGCAATCCCTGGGATCAGCAGCTCCCTCCTCTGAACTTCTCCATGACAGTGTATGTTTTTTCCTAGGAACTTGCCTCTGGCCATCATCATCTCCCTGCCCGTGGTCACTCTGGTCTATGTGCTGACCAACCTGGCCTATTTCACCACACTGTCCACAAATGAGATGCTGACGTCCGAGGCCGTGGCCGTGGTAAGATGGGGCTGCTCCAACAGGACTCTTTTCCAGGGCAGGTTAAATCACACTTGCAATCTCTGCTCACATCTCCTGCTTTGTTCCAGGCTGGTCATGGCTGCTTACAAAAAACCTGATGTTTAACAGGAGATAAAGAGCAGCTGTGATGGGAGCTGGGGAGAACAGCGTGATACCAAGTGGGATTAATGGCAGACAGTGAGGGTGGGCAGCAGTTAGTGCTGCTCTTAGTTCCCAAATAGGAAAGGTGGCTGCTGGCCTTGTCACTTCTCATCAGTTACCAGAGCATAATATTCATGGGGAAAGGTCATTCAGTCATTACTGAACTAGATTGTTTTCTCTCTGTGTCTTCCTTGTTTTAATTGAGAGAGATAAATAATACTTCTATTAATTAAAATGCCACGGCGGTCAGAAATCCTGGTTGCTTCAGGAAGGAGCAGAGCTTGCAAACAGTGTGACCAGGATTGTTCAAGGCTTCAAAGGGAATCTCCCAGCCCAGGATGAGCTGGTTTGGGCCACTCAGGTGACAGTGCTCCATCCTTTGGGTTGGCACCAAGCCCCTGCTCCAGCCCACAGGGATGTGGTGCTGAGTTTTTGGAGGTGCAGCCTGTGTTGCATTGAATAATAGAAGGTTTGAGCTGGAAGGGGCCTGAAAGATCATCATGTTCCAACTCCCTGCCATGGGCAGGGACACCTTCCACTACACCAGGTTGCTCCAAGCCCCATCCAACCTGGCCTTGGACACTTCCAGGGATGTTGCTGTAGTTGTGTCCATTGCTGCAGCCACGAGCCTTTGCAAGGCTGAAAATCAATATCACAGCAAAGGCTGGAAATCAATATAAATTGGAGTAAAACCACAATGGAGAAGCACAGGGTCAGTCTGTGACAAAAAACTGCAGCTCCAGGACACTCCATGTCCCCAGGGCTGTGTCCCAGGTCCTGACTCAGCACTTGGCAGCGGCTCCGTGTTTGAGGCTCCTCAGTTTCCGTTTGATCTTGAACTTCCCGATGGCTGTTCTGATAAATGGTGTGTCCTGACCCCGAGGGAAGGGCTGGCTGCTGCTTCAGTTTAACAGTTCCACAATATGCTTTTGCAGGAAAGAGGAGCAGCAAATGGCAATATGGAAAACTCTGTAACAGCTTCAGCACTAAGCCATGTCCTTTGCTCAGATTTCTGCAAAGATTAAACCTTTGTAGGCAGCTGTGAGTTCTTTTGGACATTCTGGGTATGACATATCTCTTGTTGTCCCCCATTTAGGATTTTGGGAACTACCACCTTGGTGTCATGTCCTGGATCATCCCTGTCTTTGTTGGCCTGTCGTGCTTTGGGTCGGTCAATGGATCTCTCTTCACTTCTTCCCGGTAGGTTTGTTGCTCAATCCTGTGGGCTTTGTTTACAAGCTGTGCTTAGTTCCTCTTCTTTTGGAGTTGTCCCCCAGAGAGTGGCTGTGGGCAGACACAAAGTCTGAAGGGTCTGGAGGCCATGTGGGGAATGCAGGGGGAAAAAAAGTCAGCCTTTAAAACCATACCCAGATTAAAGGAAACCTTCCAGTGGTCTTAATCTTCTGTTCCTCAGGCAAAGTGCTGTTGAAGTCAACAAAACAGAAACAAACACAGGCTCGGTGATGATCGGAAAGTGGCTTTAATGAAAAGCAGAAAGCTGTGAAACTTCAGGGCCGAGAATCCCTCCCAGGAAGGAGAGAAAGGACGGGTCAGGACAGGGACTTAGATGGTTCTGGCTCTGACACATCTCTGGGGCTGTCTGAGGAAAGTCACTTAAGGCTCTCTCTGGAATGGAGATAAATACATCTTTCCTGCATTCTTTGTCCATCTCCAGCCTCCCTTCTAAGTCAGGGATTGGCATTTCAGTCCTGCTGCCTTGGTCTGGGCTGAGCTCGGGCTGTCGCTGTTTTGTGCTGCAGACAAAGCCCAGCTGGGCCTGCAGGGGTGTAACTGCTCTGTGTCCCCCTCCAGGCTGTTCTTCGTGGGATCTCGAGAGGGACACTTGCCTTCAATCCTGTCCATGATCCACCCCAGGCTCCTCACTCCTTTGCCATCCCTCGTGTTCACGGTAACAACCGGGGCTGGGCTGGGCAGGAAGGGGTGGGGGTGGGATCCCATCAGAGAGGTTGGAGGGGGGCTCCCACCTCCAGTCACAGCCATTCCTGCATCCACCTACAGGAGAATGACCCTTCTCATCATATCCTCATAGACCACTTCTGGTTTGAATTCTCCTCATCCTTGGAAGTGTCCAAGGCCAGGCTGGACGGGACTTGGAACAACCTGGTCTGGTGGAAGGGGAGGGGAATGAGATGGGCTTTAAGGTCCTTCCAACCCAAAGCATTCCATGATTCTATACAATCATTCCAGGCACCAATTGAAAATAGCTTAAAAAAGTAAAAATTAATTAACATGATCCTTCTCCTGGCAGGCAGTTCTTCTAAAATCCCTGTGTTTAGTGTTGTATCATACGTGGGTTTGACTGCTCCCTTTGCTAATGGCTTTTTCCCCGCGTTCAGTGTGTCATGACCCTGCTCTACGCCTTCTCCAACGACATCTTCTCAGTCATCAACTTCTTCAGCTTCTTCAACTGGCTGTGTGTGGCTCTGGCCATCATTGGGATGATGTGGCTGCGTTACAAGAAGCCAGAGCTGGAGAGGCCCATCAAGGTGAGAACGGTGGAAAATGGGAGGTGGGTCCTCCCTGAGTCCCTTCTCAGCACCAGGGAAGGGTCAGCTGCTCCTCCTGTGTGGGAGAGGGACTGGGATTGCAGGGAGATGTGGGGTTTTAGCTAATGGAGATGTTCCTGCTGCTGAATGGGAGTTGGTGCAGAAGGACAAAGAGCTGCCATGGCCGTGGGGACAACAGAGTGAAGGAGCTCAGGGTGTCAGGGACACGGGATGTGGTGGGATAACACAGCGGGAAGCTCTCCGTGACTAACGCACTCCCCAGGACAGATCCCAGGCTGTGGGTCTCAGTGAAACACTCTGTACCATCAGGGACTTCCCCTAAAATAGTTCTCTTCTAAAGCAGCCCCTGCACTGGGAGCTTTGTTCCCTGTGTCCTTGGCCAGCTTGGCAGCTCCGTGGCCCATCTGGGAGGAGGCCAAGATCGTGTCACCCCGTGTGTCTAATGGCCTTCAGGGCATGTTTCCCACTCATCCCTCAGCACAGTCGTGTCTCTGCCAGGCAACAATACCCAGGGAGAGACAAACTCCCAGGGCTGTGCTCATGCCTTCTCAAAGTGACTCTTTGTGGGGTGTTTCCTTAGTGGTTTTGGGTTTCTTAGTGGGTGCCCTGATCAGAGTCCCCCGAGGAACAGCCCTGAGGATGCCATGGCTTGTGCTGTGGCTGCTGCTGAAGCTGGGGCTGTTGGTACAGGTGCTTTGTATAAGGCATCATGGAAATATGGAACTGGGATCTAGAGAGGTGCTGAGAAAGGCTCCTGGCCATGGTGGAATGTGAACTCTGTCCCTCCCCAGGCTGTACAGCCAGATAAACTTCCCTGGAAAGTGTGCCCTGTTCCCCCAACACATCTCCTGACCTGTTCCTTGGTCCCTGCTCAGGTGAACATCTGCCTGCCCATTTTCTTCATCCTGGCCTGCCTGTTCCTCATCGCTGTTTCCTTCTGGATGACGCCGAAGGAATGTGCCATCGGCTTCGCCATCATCTTCAGTGGGATCCCTTTTTACTTCTTTGGGGTCTGGTGGCAAAACAAGCCCAAGTGGGTTCTCCAAGGCATCTGTAAGTACCCACAGTGAGGAGCAAGGGTGCAGTTCTTGCTCCAAAATGAACAGTTTCCCATTTACATCCTACAGCTGGGAGCGCTGGCTCTCCTTCCTGTGGAGGAGGTTCCAAAGTCTTGGCTCTGATCCATTCTTTAATGATGACAATTTTAACCTGATTATTAGCATGTCTGTCAAGCACCCAAAATGCACCCTGACTTTCAATAATTGCAAAGTTTGGGACAAATACCATGTGCTAGGGTTTTTTTTTTTATCTTGGAAAACAGGTTGTTATTACTCAGTAGAGTGTAATTCCCTGAGCACATTGCTCCTCCTCCTGGAAAAGCCCAGGGCCAAGCCTTTGCTCAGCAGAGAATCCCTTTACAATGGTGTAGGAAGGGAAAAGGAGGAATTGAGCACAGTTGGCCTCTGTTTGACTGCTGAAAATTCACAATTAATCCCAATCCATGGTTTAGCCAGTGCTAACATTTTGGATCCAGGCACAGCTTTCCTTGGCATCACACCGTGGCAGCAGAGCAGAGGGAGGGGAAAGTCCCCTGGATGTGTTCTCTTAGGAGGTTTATTTTTAAGGTATCTGCTCTAAGGTTTTCCAACAGCTGACACTGCCCCACGGTGTGTTTAGGGATGGAGAGGCTGTGCTTGGCACATGGAACCTCTGCCTGAACAACCGAATCCAGAAAGTCAATCCATGTTGTCCAAGTAACTGAACTCCACCAGCTGCCTCCCGGCTCTCCTACAACGGGCTGACCTAGAAAAGCAGACAAGAAGTGCCCAGCCTTAGCTGGGTGTTTTATGAGGAAGAAAAAGGCTTTCAGAGCAGTGCTCAGCACTCCTTATTCTTTTTTTCCCTGTTTCTGTTTCCCTCTCCCACACTCACTTTTTATCCTGAGTATTAGGCTCAGTTCCTGGAAAAGCCATTTTTGCAGTGCCTGGGTGGCAAATTACCATATTCATTGTTTTTCTCCACCAGAGGCTTGTAAAGAAAATATAGAAAATATTCTGGGAACAGAGAATGATAATCCTGCAAACATCCAGTTAGAAACATATGACCTTTAAACCCGTATTTATTGATATATTGCAGATAATTTGAGCACCTCCAACTGATTTGAGTCTGACCTGGTTGTATTTAGAGTTAGTTTTACCAGGCAGGAGTATGTTGTGATCTCCAAACACAGGAGCAGCAGGGAGCAGAGGAGTGTTTGGATATCGGCCACCAACACTAATGGGTGGAAAAATAAAGTTCCTTCAGTTTAACACCTTTTCCTGGGCAAACCTGCACCTGAAATGGTCCCTTTACTCCCACCTGCCCTGGGCCAGGCAGTGGCCTCTGCCCTGTGGGCAGGACAGGTGGGTTTAGGTGGGTTTGTCCTTCCAAGAGGCCATGGGCTCACATGGATTACAAAATTGGAAGTAAAAGCTTCACCTTGGATTTTCCATGCCCATTCCTGACTCAGTTTTGGCTGCTCACTCTTATGGCATCCAAAATGAGTTACCATATCACTGGTGTCCAGAGTCCCAGAGCCTCTCCTGGAGCATCCTTGCTGCAAGAGCAGAGCTCCCACTGTTATGTGTTGGAATTCTGGGAATGAGTGGGGAGTATCCTGTGGGTTATTTCAAGCCTTAAATTGCAAGGCAAATGAGTCAGACCTTCTCTCATGAGCCCAGACCAAGATTTATGTTGGGCCCCTCCGTGTGATCCCTGACCTTTCCTTTGCTTTCCTCCCCAGTCTCCGCGACAGTCCTGTGCCAGAAGCTGATGGAAGTGGTTCCTCAGGAATCCTAGGCAGGAAAAGCAGAGACATTCAGCTCGAGGAAACGCACAATTTTATTTTAGGACGACACAAGAATCTGCTCCCTCACACCCAGATCCCAGGCCCTGAAGCCCCGTGGGAGCCGCTTCCTGCTGACACCACATCCCAGCTCTGCCTTGTCTCCTCCAGCCCCTCCATCCCCACCTTCCCCTGGCACATGGGTGACCCTGCGATGAGTTCTTGGTATGGACACGAGCCAGGAGGAGGAATTCCAAAGGGCATTTCCAAAGGGGTCCTGCCTGTCCCATCAGCATCTGTGTGTGTGCGACATCGAGGGCTGTACTTGGTTCTGGGTGGGCTCATCTGGTTTGGGGCTGGGATGCCCCAGATGAGGATGGATCTGCTCAGGAACCTGGTTTGGGTGTTCAGATGTGCCTGGGGCTGTCACAGAGCCAGGGTTGGCCTGAGCCTGCCCCACCTGCCTTTCCTGGCCAAAGGGGGTGGTTGGGAAACAAAGATTGGCTGGTGTTGGCTCACACACACACACAAACTCACACCAAGACATGCTGCTGGACACTCTGGGTTCTGTCCACTGGCAGTGGCTGAGGTGAGACAAGGCAGAGCAGAATTAGTGTCTGCCTGTCATCATGTTCCTGACAGAGCACTCCCCTGCCAGCACCTGGATTTTAACTTCTAGATCTAATCCCCTGCTATTGAGCCAGTTCTCCAGGATGCTCTTCACCAGAATGCCCATCCCATGGCCCTGTGAAGGAGCACTGGGGCAGGTGCAGGCCCAAGGGTGGAGTTCCTCCAGATAAACCCAGGGAACTGCAATGAGCAGGCGGCCAAGTCCTTGGCTTGCTCATTCCATGCTTTTTTGTGGACAGGCTTTCATCCAGCATGGGATGAGCAATATTGTTCTCTCCACATGGCCCTGCTCATTGCCCTTGGTGTGATCTGTGTTTGCCCCTGAACCATCTGCAAGGAGAAATAAAGGGTGGGGTGCCCTTGGCATGTTCCCTAGGGTCCGTCCGTGCGTTTCCTGGTGCTGTGCCCTCCATCACACTGTGTCTCTTCTGGAATGTGCCACAGAGATGGGACCAACTGGGTCTGGGGTGTAGAAAAGGCAGGTGGCTGGAGCCTGGCTTTCACCTTGGGCTGCTGTAGATCATGGGTTGGGAGGGACCTTAAAGCTCATCTTGTTCCACCTCCTGCCATGGGCAGGGACACCTTCCACTAGATCAGGTTGCTCCAAGCCTGTCCAACCTGGCCTTGGATATTTCCAGGGATGAGGTAGCCACAGTTTCCCTGGACAGCCTGTGCCAGGGCCTCGGCACCCTTGGAGTAACGATGGTGTGTTTTGCTCTGAGGAGCCTGGCCTGGGGCCTGGGCCTCCTTTGTGCATCAGGTTTGGCTTGGTGAGATCCCTCCACCACCCTCCCATTCTGGGAGTGATCCTTGAGCACAAACCCTGTGCATGTGAAATCCTCTTTGGCTGTCACGGGTGGTGCAATCCTATCCCCTGAGCACACCCAAAATCCCTCTAGTTCCCAATTAGTCCAACTGTCCTCTTAGGAACACGTTGCTTTATTTGGTCAAAAGCGTCGCATTTTCAGCAAAGCTGCAGTTCTTGAACACTTTGCTCATTGTGCCTCTGCTCTCTGGTATCAGTTGGAATTCAGAAGCATCTTCTCCCCACATTGAGCTGCTTTGCTCTCTGCTGCAGATCTTTGTGCTTGTGCTTTGTGCAAGTGGCTCGTTGAACTACTTTTTCTCCTCAGTGTTTTTATAAACTCGGCCGTTGGGAAGCCGGGATCCTCCAAGAGCTTTCTGCTGGATTCTCCTCATAGCGTGGGGTTATTTTGGGTGGAGGGGCATTAAGGACACCATGGTACTCACTCACACTTTGTCCTTTGAAGCTCTTTAGCATTGGGGAGTGTCGGGGCAGGTGCAGCTCCTGTCCAGGTGTGTGGCCATGCCCACGTGAGCTCTCTGCTCTCGCTTTGCCAACCAGCTCTTGCTTCGAGTGCAGCAGGAATGGGTGAGACAATCAGCACATGGAGAACCTTGGCTGTCAGGTTGTTTATTCCCTGGCAGCTCAGTGTGGAGATTCTCAAACCAGCTCAGGTGACAGTGTGGAGATCCCCAAACCAGCTCCCAGGACAGTGTGGAGATCCCCAAACCAGCTCAGGTGCTGCTTCACCTGCGCTGAAGTGCTGAGCTCTCCTGGAGCTGAGCTGAATTGTGGGGACTTGCAGCTGGTTTGTGTGGATCTCCAGGGCAGAACCCAAAGTCTTTGGCCAGTGCCTGGCTGTGCAGGGACCTACGTGCAATGAACTGGAGCATCTCGGATCTGGTGCCTGTGGAGGGGTGTTGCATAAATAAGGTGGTAAATCATAAAACCTGAACTTTTTGGCATCTCTTCCAGCTGAAGGCTGAGATGTTTTGGCAGGGTGGTGATGGGAAGTCACCGCTCCTGCTGGACCTGTTTCATGCAGAGAGGACCTCAGTCTGTCACCTTCCACCTGCTCTGCACGTTTTTATCTGTGGTGGTGTCAGGGCAGCTCCTGCAGGGCCTGGGTTCAGTGTAGGGGCTCCCAGTGATGAACTTCCCAGCAGAGTTACTTGGGATGCAAAGCAAAGGGATTCAAACTCTCAGCCACCTCAACCCAATGTCATTTGGCACCAAGGTCCCATCCAAGAGCTCAGAAATGGGTCCAGACCTCCCAAAGGTGGGGGGTGCTTGGTTTGGACACATCTTTGAGCAGTGATGACCATCAGTACGCGATGTCCTCCTGGTGAACGTTTCACGCTGGTTTTAAAGAGGAAACATCACACTAAGAAATATTTTTTTATTAATTACCTGATCTTAATGAATTCCTTAACTTGCTTGCTTTGCTGTTTATGAATTTTCACTATTTTTCCCTTGCTGCTGAAGATCTTTCTCATGTACTAACCTACAGGTTCTGGCATTGATCCATATGTTCACAGTGATCTTGCCAGCATCTCCTTGGCAATAGAGGTTTAAGGAAAACTGAACCAGGTACCAGGACAAAATGACAAAAAAATGTTGAATTTAGTCAGCCACGGGTCACATCTCAAAGTTTAAAATACCTGATTTCTTTCTTTCTGGATTCATTGACCCCCACAGTTCCCCTCCACCAGAGCTTGGTGACGTGGCTGGAAGAGGTTGGGTTATTTTTTCCTGGAGGTTTGGGAGATAATGAGCGAGGGGGTAAAACTGAATTTCATTTGCTAAAGAAAACACAGTAAAGTAGATTCTCCAGTGGGAGAAACTGCTTCCAACAGCATCTGCTGTCCAGAGTGACAGCTTGTCCCTTTGATCAGCAACAGCAGCATCTGCTGCCCTCGACTTGCCCTGGTCAGCTGGATTTTGGTATGGAAAGGGGAGAGCTCCTCCTTGTGAAAGACCTCCTTGCTGCTTGTTTTCCTCAAACATGGAATGAGATGTGTGTCAGGGAGGGCGAGGGGAGCAACAGAGACTTCACAGAAAATTCCTTGTCATTCCCAGCAGTGGATGTGGGATTTGTGTGTTGTTTCTCTGTTGGCTTCTCTTTGGAGCCCGTGATTGGTCACAGCTGCGATGCACTGAGGGACATAAACCCTTCCCACAAAGGGCACTGCAACCACAGGGACCTGAATGAGGTTCCACATGAACCTATTTCATATGAGTGTCCTGCAAGTACAGCTGGAGCCATTGTGTCCATGGAACCAGGGAATCATTCAGGTTGGAAAAGACCTTTAAGATAATCAAGTCCGACTGCGGGGCCGTGGCTGCTCTGCAGTGATCCCATGGTCCTTGTACCACCCTCCCTTCAATTACTGCTCTTAACTTGTTTTTAAGGATTTAGCCTCCCAGACAGGCAGTTGTTTGGGGTGTTCATGGAATAGCATCCTGCAGGGATTGCTAAACAGAGCAGGAGCTGATGGCCAGGCACTTCCGTGCCCATTGGGTTCCTCTTTCTAAATGAGAAACCTTCTTCCGACCAGGAGGGGACCCAGCCCTGCTCAGCCCTGCAAAATGCTCCCAGCCAAAAATCAGGGGGATTTATGTCATCCTGGGTGGATTTTTTTATGATTTTTTTTTCCAGCTTCCTGCAGAATTTGCAGTGTTTTCCACCTGAGACACCCTGTTCTGGTAAACATGCTTTTGTTTTCAGTGGCTCCCTCTGTGGCTCCGAAGTTCAAAGGGACTCTGGCACAGTTGAACAAACTTTAAAGACCCTTCAACTGGATTGAAACTCCTGAGAAGTGGCTTTGTTGTTCTCCGAGGCCTGTCCCAGGGGGTGGCTCAGGCACTGGGCTCCTCCGAGGGTTCCTCCATGGTGGGTCTGAGTGGGAGTGGAGCCCTCGAGGAGAAGCGGTGTTGGAACAGAGCTTTTCCCTTTAGCTGTGACTTCCCAGCCATGGAGAGATGTTCAGAGTGGCAGAGTCCCAATCTGGCTGTGGGGAATCCCAGGGAAAGTTTCCACTCAGTCTGGGAAGGTACCTGTGCCTTCAGCCAAGGCGACAGTGTCCTTGGGCTTTAATATAAGATAAAAATTAAAAAAAAAATTAATAAGGAAACTGCCAAATATTGTCATTACACAACACTCTGGCTGGTTGGGGCTTTCCTGTGGGATGGCAGCTTTTCCATCCACCCATTGTGCAACTCCATTGCTAATGAATCCAAGGGGAGGGAGGGTGATTGGGAAAGGGCTGGAATGAAGCTCCCTCCTGGAGCTTGGGAAAGGGCAGCCCAGTGGGCAGATGGCTCCGGTTCCTCCGGGGCTGGTGCCGGGGCTGTGCCATGAGGTCTGTGCCACGACGCGGGCACAGCCCACACACTGAATGGTCGCCTTGTGCCGGCCCTGGAGCATCTCCGGCTGCGGGATGGGCCGGCACAGCCGGAGCCAGGGCTTGGCTGCCGACCAGGGAGATCCCTGCAGTGATGGGAATCTGCTCCCTCCTCCGTGCCAGGGCATCCCAGGAGACCTCAGCATTGAGGGATGCTCAGGGGGTTTCCTTTTCAGGTGGCTTCTTGAGGAATTGCAGGATTACGCTGGGTTTGCCTGCTCTTGAGGAGTTTCTTCCCAGTTTTCACGCTCTGAACTGGAACTGGGAGCTGGGTGGGGCAGGTGTGTGATGCTGCTGGGCTTGGTGGCACCAGGAGCTCCCAGTTTGGTGCAGATGATACGAGATGTGGTGGTAGGAGATGTGGCTCAGGGTCGGCCATCCCCTAAGGATCCGATATCCAGAGGATTATTTCTTTGCTTTGCCCCCTCCCTGTTCCTCACGTGAGAAGGGGTGTTGCTTCCTCCAGCTGTTGAAGTGTTAATGAGAGAAATAAAAGTATTTTTTTAAACACTGAATTAATTTCTAAACTGCCTAAAAGAGACTTTATAGCTACACCTGAGTTATTCCCATGGGGTGACGTCCAGCTCAGCCCAGGGGATCTCCCACATCCAGCGGGATGTGGGGCTGCAGCCCCTGCACTGGGATTGACGTCACACAGAGGGAAAAACATCCTTATTTGTTCAGGGGGCAGGGAGAGATCTGTGTCCCACCTAAACCCTTCCAAAGGGAGGATTCAGAGTGGCTCCCAGACCTCGCTCCGACCCACAGAACAAAGGGTGACATTCACTCCTGGTGAAGAATCTGACTTTTCAGAGATATTTTTCTTTGTACTTTTGTTGTTGTTTTTTTTTTAAAACACACACACACAAAAGAGCTTAACACACACAAGAAAAAAACCTAGATCTGATTGACAATTTTGTTATATTTGGTTGCTTTAAAAAAAATATTTTACTAATTTAAATGTTGCTGTAGATGACAATTCTATTTATTTTAAGGGGTAAATATCTTTTAGTCTTAATACTTCTCCAGTAAGCGCTGTTTATTCCCAATGTTTGTGTTCCTGGCAACACAGCTATTCCACTGGTCAGCCAGTAGTTCCTGAATCCAATGGCCTTGTAAAACAAGATGTCTCTTGCAATGTATTTTTTGTAGTATTTCTTGATTCTTTTATGTCTGTGGTTTAACAAATCTGTTGAATGTTTGGGTTGTTCTATGTTTTGGGTTGTTTTGTTTTTTTAACAAAGAAAGCTGAATTACAACTCTCTTGTTGCTGGTCTTTGCCTCTAAAACTTTTCTTTTATGTAAGGTTGCCTTGTTTATCCCACATCCATCAGCACCTGAGCCCTGGGTTTCCAGGTATTCCTCTTGCAGATGGATTTAGGAGCATGGCAGCATGCAGGCCTCCATCGCCACCCTCCTTTTTGAAATTCTAGATAACTCTTCTGGTTTTGCCTGTGTTAAAACCAAGGGAGTGGGAAAATGGGTGAGCTTTAGGCACAAGGTGGGAGCAGAGGATGGATGTCCCAGTTCCCAGTGTATCTCCGTGGTTTTATGCTGGAGCTGCTGCTTGTGCTGTAGCAGAATTAGTGTCCAGCAGCAGGCAAGTATCAAGTTTCATAAGGGGAAAGTGATCCTCTGCTGCAATCCCTCCTTCCCATGTCCCTCCACACTGAAGAGGAGAATATTCCAGTGGGAAAGGACCAGGGCAGGGATGCTCAGGCTCACAGAGGTGGGTTGGTGGAAGAGCTGATTTTGGGTGTGCACATGGCAGAGCTCAGAGGTTTTCCTTCCTGAAGGAGAAGGTGGTGCCCAGGATGCTCTGTTAGCACACACACACATCCCAAGGGGAAGAAATGGGCAGGGAATCCTAATGGAGCTTAGAAGGGCCATGGAAAAAAAAACAGGAGTAAAGCAAGTGATGCCCAAATGGGCTGAGTAGATGTTACACACAAATTTCATACTGAATTTAGGTGCCACAGTCAACCAATGTCTTGAACAAGGAGAGAATTCATGAGAAAAAGGCAATTCTTGATTTACTCCCGAGTGTTGTGGCTGTTTTGGGAAGTAACACCGGAAGAGAGAATCTGCTCAAGCCCAACCACCTCATAAAACCAAACCCTGAGACCACAGTAGCATTTAACTAAATATTTATTTACAAAAGGAGGAAGGTGGAGGTGAGGAAATGAGAATGGAGTTACAAGAACCCCGTGTGTGACAGGGCTCTCCCAGAGGCTCTTCAGAGGCTCTCCCAGATGGGATTAGAGGCTCTTAGTGAAGGAATTAGAGTAATCTAAGAAAAACATCTCCACAAGCCAGCGTGGAATAACCCGTGCCATCAGTGATTTAAAAGATATCATTCCAAAAGTGACAGTTGTGGCCAAAGAAGGAAAGCAGGGGAGAGAATAAACTCTGGCAAATTAAATATAAAACCCTCAGTAAGACAAGTCAACAGGACACTCACTAGTGGGACACGGACCGTACACGGAGGAGCAGGGCTGGGACACCCTGGGATGCCTGGCAGGGACATGAAAAGCACTTTACTGGGCAGATAAGGCAGTAGCACAGAGATGAAATGAGTTATTCACATCCATGTTTGCTACAGGCTCACTTGGAAAAGTTCCCATGCTGGAGCATTTCTTCCCAGGGAGCAAACCCAAGGAATTGCGCCAGAGAAAGCGTCGTGTTTGGGAGCAAAGCTCCAGCTGTAGGATCCTGAGGCCTTCCAGAGCACATCTGGGGCTTCCAGCAGGTGTGTGCAGCCACTGCCCAACACTGTGATGCCGTGGGGGTGGAAGATGGAAAATATGGTGCTGGTACAGGTAGAGGGTCCAGAAGCAGCCAGAGGGCTTCCAAGAGGTTGTAGTGGAGAATACAATGAGCAGAGACATGGAGAGGAGCATCCTGGAGGAAACACAGCTTTCCTACAGGGAGGTCAGTCCTCAGCAGAACCACTGAGCTTCCAGTATCTCCATCCTTGGGTTTTCAGCAGGCTCGGGACTCACTGAGCCTCCCGTGGGGTTTGAAAAAGGGAATTATACCTGTAAAAATTGTTTGGGAGAGAGGGAACACGTAAAAGTAGTTACTAATGGAGGGAGATGTCTGCAGAGCTTTGCCTGTGGATCTTCTCCAGGCCCAGGCCAGTCCAGCACACAGGATCTGGAAAAGGACACGGGCAGGGTAGCAAAGGCTTGGGAATGGGTATTTTCAGGCTCATGAAACTAAAAGGGAGTACGAATGAAAAAGAAAAATCCCAGTAATGCTGCTCCATGTTCCTGCCTGAGCACTGGGCTGGTCCAGCCACCCCTCCAGGCCTGGGCTGTGGGTGGGAAGCGGGAGAGGCCTCAGACACCCAGACAAAGCCAGGAAGTGCTGTTTGCTCCCAGCCTCGTTAATCATGCGCTCGGTGTCAGGGGATGTTGCTGAGACCACTTTTATGTGAGCACTAAAGTTCAAAAAACCCAGATAAAAGGGTTTGTTATTGACTGCAGGAGCCCTGGTGCAGCCTCAAGGAACACTTGAGTCCAGGGAAAACCTGGGCAGGGATCAGACCTCATGTTTCATATGAGCTTTCCCTGAAGGTCACTATTGTTGGCTGCTGGAGACGTGGTCCTTTGGCCTATGGCTGCCCCACAGTTGACCTTTCCTTGGTGCCACTGTGGCAGCTGTGCCTTCACAGAATCATAGAATCATGGAATGGTTTGGGTTGGAAGCGACCTTAAGCTCATCTAATTCCAACTATCCCAGGTTGCTCCAAGCCCTGTCCAATCTGGCCTTGAACACTTCCAGGGATGGGGCAGCCACAGCTTCTCTGGGCAAACTCATCCCAGAGAATGAACATTGATTCATCAATGGTGCCAAGGGTGGCAGAGGAATCCTCATGGTGGGATTTGCCCAGGAAGGACTCATGGCATGGGAGCCACATGTGACCCAGTGCTGTCCAGACACATCCTCAGCTCCGGCCTTGTGGCTGCTGGGCTTTGTCCTGATGGCTGGAGGTGATGGGAGAGAGAAAACAGCCCTCTGGAAGACACACAGGCAGCAAGACTGACAGTCTTCCACCCTCAAACCCAAAACATGACATTTTTCCCCCCAAACCCAGGAGCAACTGTGTGGGAGGGGCACGGAGAGCAGGACGGGAGCTGCCACCAAGGAAGGAAGAGCCCTTGGAGCAGCAGGTGGAAATGGCTCTGAGAACTGGAGGCAACCCAGCAAAAAGCAATAAAACTGTTGTTTGTTTGGAGATTTGTGTGGAAGATGAAAGGCGCTCGATATGTTTGGGTTGGGAAGAAGCCACTAAGGGTGGGGTGTGACACGGGCCGGGAACAGCTTCAAGGGTGCTCATCTAAATCAAAGCAAGGAGCTGACAAGGAATCGTGGATGGAACTAATAAAGGGATCCTCCGAGGCAGAGAAATTAATCCAGTGAAAACAAGATACAGGTATGAGGAAATTGGATTAAAGGGGAATTGATGTTGACAAACTTCCTTGCAGCAAAATGCACCCAACAACAAAATTGTTCCCTAAATATTGAGGCAATGGAAGTTTTGCCTGGAAGGGCTTTATTTTTATCATGTTTTAAAGGAGTTGCTAATATTTCACCTATTGTACAAAAGCCATGAAATAAAGGTGTCCCTTCAGCATATGCTGATTTTGCTGGAGACCTTTTTTAGGGATCAGAGCTCAGTGGCACAGGATTTATGGAAAAGTGGGTGTTGGAGATCTTTAACAAAAGAGTGTCTCCAACCCGCTGATTCTAGACCTTGAAATATGACAGAGAGTTTTTTTACAGACACCTATAAGGTTTCTTTCCCCTTGCATAATTACTGAATGTGCAGATTTCCTGCCTGTCTTGGACTGCCCTTACCTAGATTGGGGATGGATGGCACAGGAGATGGAGGTGTGGGTAGGCAGGACCTGGAAATATGTGGATTGTGCCTGGCTGTGCCTCAGTTTCCCCATCTGTGCACAGTCCTGCTCATCTGCCAAGAACAGATTAAAGCTCTGTCTCAATCAGGTGGGGCAATAAGTTCTGGAAATTCCCCTGGTTTTCATCCAAGCTGCACAACACGAAAGATAAATCCACATTTGGATCCGTACAACGAATGAGAGACCAGGGAAGCAAGAAATGACAATTCCTCTTGCCTGAGCCTCTTTCCTAATTTAACTGATGTGTCCTTCTGGGGCCACCATGCAGAACACCTCGTGTTCATATGGAGAGCTCTGCCAACACCCTGTCCCTAAAAATCAGCTTCCAGTCAAGGTTTGCTGGAGCACAAAATGTACCTGTTGCCTTAGTCCTGTTCAATCCGTGCCTTGGAGTGCCTGTCCCTGGATTCAGTGAGCTGAAAGTGCTTCCAACACAATCCAATTACCCACGTGTGCCCGTGGAGAAGTGTCGGCCAGAAAAGAGCTGGAAAGGAGCTGGCAAGGCACTGAGTGAGGGACAGTGCCTGAGACAACGGAAACAGGCAGGATGACACATTTTGGAAGAAAAATAATGCTTTTTTTGTATTAAGAGCTCTTTTCAACACCTCCTTTTGGAAGTGATTCTCTGTTTCCCTTTGCAGCCAGGACAGTAAGCACCGGAATGGTCCAGCTCAGAGATCCTACTCTGTTCTCCCAGTTTTTCTGCATGAGTTGGCATCACTTGTCACTGTGTCCTTCAGAGCTAGAGCACATTGCCAGCAGTGATAGGGACATGCACAGGTCACAAGTCACCTTTGGGATGCATTTGGAGCAGATCAGTAGAAACTCTTTATATCACAGAATCATGGAATGGTTTGGGTTGGAAAGGACCTTAAAGCTCATCCAATTTCAGTGGATGGCATGGGCAGGGACACCTTCCATTCCCTGTGCTCTCTCTGAGTCATCCCAGGTGCTTTGAGCATCACCACAGACCTCTCCAGACTTCTAGAAGTGAAGTATTGTCTGTAACAGCATCAGGTTACGAACCTTGTAGCCTCCAGAACAGACAACAGAATTATCACAAAATCAAGCTATAAAAATCCCAGGCACAGAGCCTTGTGCACCCCGAGCCATGAGCAAATCCTTGGCATGTTGCAATATTCCTGTCCAAACCCTGACTGCATGGTGGGAACATGAGTGTGTGCTCCACCTTGGACCAGTTTTCTGGCTGCTTTGGTCAACATCTCCAGGAGCCTGGCTCTGGATTTCAGTGAGGTCATTTCTGCTCCGACTTGCCCGGGAAAAGCAGGGGCTCCCCCCTCTCCACATGCAGCTCCTTGACTTGTGTAACCACGGAGTGCTGCGAGGGCTGAATGCTCGTCCCTTTGGCTTCACAGGGCTCATAAATCAGGTCTGGGCACCTCAGGAATTCGGGAGGTTTGTGGTGTAACGAGGTGCACGGAAGCGCTGGTGCATGTTGGATCCAGGAGCACAAAAGCCACCGGCTCAGTTAAAAGACAAATAAAATGTCTGGAGGGGACGTGCTCCCTGTGCCAGGAGGAGGGCGGGGGGTGAAGCTCCTGCTCAGCCCATGGGGGATAAAGCCCTGCAAGGCGGGATGGAGAATATGCAAAACACATCTGGGGCCTGTGAGGGCTTGAAATGAGGTTGTGCTGTGCCTGGTTTCCAGCAGCCAAAAGCCAGCAATTGCACGTGGCTGATAGAACCACCATCCATGGAATCTTTCTGCATCAGGCCTTGGGAAAACCAGGCTGAACTTTTTGGGGTTGTACCAGCAGCAGTTGGGGAGGGGTTCTGTAGGCACAGGAAGATCTGGGCAGCCAAGGGCTGAGCTCGGCTTGGAGATGTTTTGCATGGACTGAAGAGGATGCCCAGACTTGGCAGAACATCCTGCCCAGCCCCTCTGCCAGGCACTGGCAGCCCTGGAAGCTGCCTGCAAATCTCTGGGATGTGGGACTGCTGGGAGGGAGCTGGATCAAGGAAAAATCCACTATATGCCACAAGGAATGTGCTTTGGTGACCACAAGATGCCCAACATCCTGGGCATTACCACCTTTTCATCATGTTTGAAGACAAGTGATCTTTAATTCCTGATGAAGCGCAGGAATCGCAGGGCTGGGAATGCTGGGAAGACTGAGCTCCCTGCTGTGAGCTGCAGTCTCCTCACCCCGTCTGTCTGTCCACAGCCTTCCTTCTGCCAAGAGAGATTGAACCACGTGCCAACATTGTGTTTGCATTAGGGGAAAAAAGAATAATCCAGATTGACAAAGTTGCTTGAAATAGGCTTTTCAAAGAGGCACTGGCTTCCCACAATGTAAAGAGTTTAAGCTCTCACATGATGGATCAGGTTGGGCAATTCCTGCAGGAATCAGCACTGGCTCTGCACAGTCCCAGGGAGAGCAGGATCCTGGGAAAGCAGCCCCACGGAAAGGTCTGGGCTGCAGAGCTGCTAACTGGGGAGTCCTTCTGTAGGTACAGAAAATAATGGCTTTAAAAATCAAAATCCCAGTTCCTAGACTAAAGTCATTTAGAGCCACAATAATCCCAGTGTAGACCAGACCCTCTGAGTAACCCAAAATTACTATTGCTGGTCACATATTTCCTTTAGAATATTTGGGGATGGAAAAATCCTTTTGTCACGTATGTTTGTTTTCTTCATGTACCTCTAATATTTTCTAGAAAAAAATAGAAGCCTGGCATTACCTAGTTAGAAATCCTGCAAGCCTCTCTCTCTTTATTTTCCACATTTAATTAAAATCAATAAATTAAAATATAAAGTATTTAAGCAAAATTATTCTGTCTTTTTTTTCTAGTGCCCCATGGAATTTCTGAGCAGGTGCTATCACTGCAGAGCAAAGGTTAAACAGACTGTGTCTGTCTTATTCATTAAACCAAATTTGAGAGGACCACCTGCACCCAAGTCAAACAAGATAAACCCCAAAATCCTGCAAAATATTCTCTCTGGGATTTGCTTTTTGCTGTGTGGGCCAAACACTGGCTGGATTTCTTCCCTGCCCTCCACAGAGAAAAATAAGCCTGAAAAAGCACTTTTATACCCTCTTAATTCTGGCCATGGCTTGCAGCATCCTCAGGGACTGATGCAAGATCCTGCCATGGGCTGTTGCATCAGAAGAAAATAGCAGGAACCGGTTGGCTCTCCCCTGTTTTCCCCCCAAAATTGCAGACTCTGCTTCCTTCCTCACAGGAGGCTCTTTTTTGGAGGAAAGGGACTTAAACTCAACCCAGCAGCCACGAGGCTGCTCCAGGCAGAGCTGTCCTGGTGTCTCAGGGCAGGGAAGTTCTGCTGCAGAACAAGATTCCTGCAGAAACACAATTTGTGGCAACTATTGGATTTAAGCACCTGCCTGTTGTGGCCTGTTCTCCGCCGGGAAAAAAGCTCCAGCCTGGAGCCTCTGGATGCTCTGTTGATTCATGCAGGGGATTAGGCAGGGAAGGATGCTTTCACTTGATTTTCCTTGTCCTTATTAAATGAATTCCAGCCTTTCTGGGGAGCTGCACACCCTGCTTTGTGTGCCACAGCCTCCCAGGCGCCAGTCCTGATCCTTCGAGCATCGACCTGCTCCATCCTCACTCCCAAAATCCTGCCAGGATGGGGAGCTGCAACTGGAAACCCACAGATGTGGGGGAAACTCCTCTCCCACCCATGTCTGAGAACATAGCACGGTGCTGGAAGGTCAAAATTAATCCCAAGGGTGGTTGACTCCAGTCATTGTGACAGAAACAGGGATTGAGAAGAGATAGGGAATTGGAGACAAAGAAGAAAATTGACCTGGGATGAGAAAGGGATCTTAATCCTGCTTAAATCAGAGAGTATCAGGAGGACATTCCATGCCAGGTACATAGTTTGGTGGTGGGGAAGGAGGAGAAGCTGGAAGTCCTTCCCTGTACACATCACCCCAAAGGGCTGGTAGAAGGGATTGGGCCACAACCTTTGGATTGTGGTGCCTTGGGAAGTGGAGGGCTCTGGATATAGCTGCTCAAAGGCCAGCCCAGACTCCCTGCACCCTTTGGGTGACATTCCCCATGTTCTCAAGCTGATGGAGTTACCCCTGGAGCTATAGGATTTGTTGAGGCACAGGCAGTGCATTGACTCACTGCCTCTCCTCAATTAACAACCACCAGCTCCTTCCAACCCCGCTGGACTCCAGGTGCAGGGATAAAGGTGAGGGATTTGGGAGGAATGAGAACCCCAGCACCAGCCCGTGCCAACTGAGCCCTTCTCCAGGCAAGTCTGTGCCTGGGGAAAGCTGCAGCCTCTCCTCGAGGCTGCTCTGCAGCTCAGAGCATCACCAGCATGATGTGTTCGTCTGATATGCTCCAGTTCCACTGATAAAACCTGTCCCACAGCCCTGTGACCTTTCTGGCAGGATGTGGCTGTTCTCTGATGGATGTCCCATGACACTGGTGTGGCACAGAAGGACTCTGTGCCCTGTGTGGGCTGTGCAGTTTTTTTCTTTGAAATATCCAAACTCTTTTTCATGGACAGGCATCCCCCAGTGTCACAAGTGAGCAGGAGGAGCCAGTCCATGAAAGCAGAGGGGAATGGGCAGCTGGCATTGCACAAACCATTCCCTGTGTTCTCCTCTTCCAGGTGCATGTCCTCGTCTCTTCCTTTGCATCTGGAGAGCAGGGAAGAGAGACTGTATTAAATCCAGGAGCTGGACGTTGATGATCCCTGTGGGTCCCTTCAACTTGGGATATTCTGTGATTCTGTGATTCTGAATCACACTGTTCCCACTGGCTGGTGTGGGGACAGCCTGGAAAAGAGGAGCAGTACCCCATGGACATCCTGCAGCCCCAGGAACTCGGCCACCATCCTGCTCCCTCCTGGGTTGCTTCTCCCCTTGCCCTGCAATGTGACAGTTTATCCCGTGGGAAGCACAGAGCTGTCCCAAGAGCCACCATGGAAACCCCATTTACACTCCCAAGTGATGCCAGCCAGCCCTGCACAGCAGGTAGCAGAGTAAATATTAGTGTTCAAACGGGACCTAATTCCCATCTGGCTCCTCAGTGGGATGGATCACTTGTGGTGTGTCAGGGCGTTAACAGGGTTACAATGAAACTTGTGCTTTCCACTGAGGCAGAGCAGAAAACCCCTGTTGTGACACCTCGCTGACATCTGGGGTTTGCCTTCATGGGTGGCTGTTTCTTTCCTAGTAACAGAAATGACATCACAGGGCAGGAAACCAAGGTGGTTATTTTCAGACAGAGCAGTTCATGTCACAGATGTTTTACAGATGTTATTTTCACTGGGATTGAGGGTTAATATTACACCTTTTCTTTAAAACATGAGTCAGTGATAGACAGATATGGGACAATCATCTCTTACATCACATCTGTAAAACACTCTGAAACATGTTCAGAAGTGGAGGTGATGTGTTTTAAAAACAAAATTACACTAATTGCTGGACTATGAACCCATTCAAGCAGTCATGCAGGAGACAGTATTGTGAGGAGGACACACAATGTCCTGCTGGAAAGAAAATTTTTATTCACATTTCATGGTCCCTAAATTGTCAGCCATCCCTAGAGGGTCTGCTGACACTATGGAACAGGCATCTCCCATGTCTCCTGCTCCATGCATGGTTTCTCATGCCCATCATAACCAACACAATCACATCAGGACACAAATACCACTACATAAACCTTTAGGAGAACATTCCTGCTCTAGAGGGTGGTTAACACACCCACCTGCACCTTTTTAAGCCCTTGAGAATGAACAAATATTTTCTTTCCTTCTGCAAAACCACAAGGAATCTTGCCAGGGTCATCGTTTCCTGAAGGTAAATGTTTAGCAAGATAAGGGATGGATGGAGATATCTTTACTGAGGGGCTCAGGAAACCAGCCTGAACCGGAGCAGGACACACCAAATCCTCCCCAGTGCCTTGCTCAGACTGGTAAAGCCTTGTCAAATGCCTTGACAGCAGCAGGGAGGGCAGTAAGTCGATAATCTGATCCCAAAGGGTGTCACAGCACTACCAGGAAAAGCAATGCCAATCAGCTGTGGAAAAACCTACTCACCCAATCAGGCCAGTGGGTTTGGGGAAGATAAACAGAATTAATTTCATCAATGTCACTGTTATCAGGGTTGAGGTAGGTAAAAATCAAACACTAAGGGTCAGTTCTTGTCCTTTAACTCCTCAGCTGTAAAAGTTGGGCATGGCAGGACAGGGAGAAATGATCCATATGTACTCTTTCCCCAAGGCAGGTCGACTCACTCCAATCACCGCTACTGGACATCAGGGGCTTAGACACGGCTTTGGAAATTCCACAGCCACTCCAGTCAGTCTCTTCTCATGTCTCACCCTCCTGGAAGTCAGTAAGTTTGCTCTAATGGTTAAATTAAACCTTTTCCAGCTGATACATAAGGCAGCCTCCTCACACCCTCCCTGCCATGAGATCCTCCCCACCCTGAACACCAGCCAGCTGAGCCCAGGTTCATGTGCTCCCTTAGGAACTGACCGAGGGAAGTTGATGCCGGAGAACACTTGAATGAGGGCATTGTATCCCTGACTGCAACAAAAGCCAGCGGGACACCAAACCCTGCTCTGCCACAGCCTGTCTGTATCTCACTGGTGATACCATCTGCCCCAGCACTTCCTTCCCCATTACAGTGAAACACTCCCCTGAAACGTTCTGAGGTCCTCTGAGGGTTTGTGCTGGGAACAGAGTGTTGGCTGCGTGTTCACAGAGAACTGATATTTTTAAGTGAATTCGTATCTGCTTTCCGAGGGCAAACAGGACTGGTAACTATGGCCAGTCCTTTTTCAGCACCCACCACTCTCTGCTCTGGAGATGCTGTATCTCAATAAAAGCGTGGGCTGTGCAGGCACCTCACGGTACAATAAGTCTCTCGGGGTGAAATGAACGTGCTTGGACTTGCTCTCCAGCAAAAAACATGGGATTAACGGCGAGTCTTCGCTGGAACTGCTTACTCAGTCACCTAATTCCTGAGGATTGAAGAAGAGGGAGGCACTACCTGAAGAAGTGAATGGTGGAGAAACTGAAACAGAGGATTTCTCCACCTGAACAATGTCTCGTCCCAGTTTCCTCCTCGCCTCCTGGAGCCTGGGAACCTGTATCCCACTCTCCAGAGCTCTGTTCCTGCGCAGCTGATGCAATTCCTCAGCAGTTGTTGCAGCATGGAGAGAGCCCTTGGCTGCACTGGAGCTGACACCTGGTGGGACTCCACAGCCACTACAACCTTACTCCATCCCAGGCGGGGTTGCATCAGACTCACAGTTTGAATAATGAGAAGGAAAAACGCTCATGTACATAAGGGCAGGGGGTTTTAAGGTATTTTTGGCTGCTTTTGCTCTATGAGCAATATGACCTTTATCTTCTGGAACTTCCTTCTCATTTCTCAGTCCAGACTTTCCGGGGTTTCCTTTTACTCACTTCACTTCTATCAGGTTCACCCAATTATTTGTACTTCTCTTTAGAAATGACAAAGTGGGGTTAAAGATCCCCGGGGTGCTGTGAATGGGGCTGAGCCCCAAATTGTACCCCTGGACCCACAAAACCCTGACCCCAGGGTGAGGAGAGCCAGAGACATGTGCAATGACATTGGCATTTAAACTACATTTAAGTCACCTTGGCAGATAAATGAGTGGAAAAATATCAAAACTTGTTCATAAATAAGTTGGGAACCGAGCAAAACAAGCTTGGTGACATGTAAGGAAAAGCAGTTTGAGCTGGTATCATCCAGACTCCATCCCTGATATTGTGGATCCTGCTTGCACAGGAAAGATAAGCCATCACTAAAGAAGCTTATGTAGCCTAATTAATGGTTCACCAGCCTAATTAATGAAGATCCAGGACAGACATAAAGCCAGTCTAAGATTTCTGCTTTCTCATCACTGTTCTGGGAACTGGATACGACTGGAGCAGATTGATGAGGGCCAGTGTCCCTAAAGGTGTGACAAGAGCTGGACAGAGCTTTTCTGGGCAGTTGCTGGAGCGTTTTAATCAGCAGCAGCTTTGCTATTGGGCTGGAAAATCCTGTCATGGCTCAGTAACACCACAGACACCCGACACACTTGAAATATTCCCATTAAAGCTGGTCTGATGAAACAGTGGAAGCAAAGCCCAGTCCCTGTAGCGACCCCTGATTGATAAAGGACAAGCAAAGGAAGGCAGTGACACGTGCAGGGGAATTTGGCTGCTCTACAAGGAAGTTTGACTGGAATAGCATGAAAACAATCACTACCCCAGGAGCCCTTGTCCTCCTGTGCTCACTCACAGATATGAGCACACACATGTGCTGGTATTGAGTTACCAAAACCTTTCTCTGAGGGGAATTTCTGGATTCTGGTACTTTTGAGGGTGGTGGTAGATTGGAAAGCCACGTTCAGCAAACAGTGGGAGCAGATCTCTCCCACGTGGCAGCTGTTCATGGGGAACAGCTGACAGAATTCAGTGATTTTGTGCTGCTCTGGAAGAGAAGGTGAATGCTCCATGCAGGATCCCTTGGCAGCACAGGCAGCATTCCCTCAGCACCCTCAGAGGTAGGTTCAGCTGTTTTACACAAATCAGACACTACAGAGTTCTCCCAGTTAAAACCAGAGCTCAGGGAGGGGGGAGACACAAACTCCTTTGCTCTGGCTTTGTGGCGGAGACTTTCTTATTTATGTGCTCCAGTTTTCTTTTCAAAAGCACAGAAACCCCAATGAAATCCCACTGGAATGGCAAAAGTAAGGGCTTTCACAGATCCACGGGGAATTTTTGGCCACAAGTACAGCAATTTGCTGATGGATTTAGATGGATGTCCCATGTGGATCTGAATACAGCCACGCTTTGTACTTCCCTCCAGGGAAACCTCTGCCTTCCTCGGCTTCCTCTGTTTCCAAGATATTAAAGCACCAATTTCCAAACAGAAAATCCAGGAAGCCAATTGAATAACCGTGAGATGTTATCAGCTTCTTGTTATAAACGAGCCTTGAATGGAGCTGCCTTGCAGCAGCCGCCTGCCTGCTCCCAATCCACTTCCAGGTGCTGCAGGAATAAGCAGGGGCTGAGGGGCCTCTGCTGGACTGTGAGCACAGCTGGGATAAAAAAACAGAATTCCCAACTTTTTCAAAGTCAGCCTTGGTTACAGACATACCTTTGACCCTCGATTGTATTTGCCTTCAGACGAATGACTCTGGCTGTCACCAGAGCCTGGAGGGCCTTTTTTGGGTGGTTTTCTGCCTATTTTACACGTGCAGAGGAGGAAAATTGCAACCTGAGCCTAGAGGAGATCAAGGGACCTGTATTTTGACTCATTATGTGAAGCTTTCCAGCATGAAAGCTGCTCCCAGGTAACAAGTGACTGGATGAGAGGAAACAGCCTCAAGTTGCACCAGGATAAGTTTAGATAAGTTATTTTTTCATGGAAAGGGTTGTAAAGCAGACTGCCAGGGTAGTGGTGGAGTCACCACCCCTGGAAGTGTTGTGGATGTGACACCTGGGGACATGGCTAGTGGTGACTATGGTGGTGGTAGTGATGGTTGGACTTGATGATTTTAAAGGCCTTTTCCAACCTTAATCATTCCATGATTCTCTGAGTTATTCACCACACAGCAGTTAAAGAAAATATTTTTTTCCTGGGCATCCTGACATGTCCCAGGGCACACACAGCACTCGGAGCCCTGGGTCTGTTGATCTACTCCACACACTGGTGCTCCGAGGTGTTACAATGGCATGATTTTTTGTTCCCTTGTGTAGTGCTTTTCTCTCACTCCACAGACCTCCACCAAAATCCAAAATCCTACCAACATGGTTTGACTCCTCATCCCTGGAAGTGTCCAAGGCCAGGTTGGACTGGGCTTGGAGCAACCTGGTCAAGTGGAAGGTGTCCCTGCCCATCGCAGGGGGTTGGAATGAGATAAGCTTTAAGTTCCCTTCCAACCCAAACCATTCCACGATTCTGTGATTCCCCATAAGCAGCCCCACAGATCTCTCTGTTTGCAGGGTTTATCTTCATCCTCATCTTTCTATACAGACGGAGCTGAAATCCTCCCAACACCAGCAATTCCAACCACTGCAATGCACGTTTGGTTGATTTAGTTACTGTGCTGTCAGCATGTCCTCCCGCCTAATCTGTGGCATTAATTCCTTCCTTGCTACTGGCTTCAGAAAGCATTAACAAGGGAAAAATAAATCAAGTGTTAGAGCACAAAGAAGACTTGTGGGAAAAAGCTTTTGAGCCTTTTCTGAGGCTTTCATGCCTGTTATTCTTTACTTTGCTGATACAGCTGGATTTACCATCCTGTTGAACGAGCATATTGCAGACTATAAAAAAATAACAAAGTAAAACCACGTGCTCTTTGTATAGGTCAGAGCTGGAGAGGGGCTGCCAGATACAACATCCCAGGACAACTTCAGAGCAGCAGAATGAAATGTGCAGACACAGGCAAAGTCCAGCTTATGCCACGTTCCTCCAAACAAAGTGGGAACAAAACCTGGGACAGAACAGAAGTGAGAGCAGGGACAACTGTGCGTGGGAACGTGTGTGTGGGCCTGAACTCGGAGCCACATCTGTCTGCCAGCTGTGTGCAGATGTTTGAGTGAGTGTGGGACTCCATCCATGCACAGCGTGTGGGAATGTGGAGTGGCCTTTCCCTGTGAAAAGCCCGTGGAAAGAGCTCGCCCGAGTCAGTTTTGGAGTCTTAAATTCGTGTTTTAGGGCATAGTGGTGCTCTCACGTCCTTAGTGTCATCCATACACTCACAGTGTCCATCAGACTCCATTGAGTAACTCTCATCTCTTAAGGCACCATCATGCATATAGAGATTTCTCACCATATATTTATATATTTATCCCTGAGAAGTTCATGCCCTGTTTCATGCTTATATCATGCTTTGCATTTTCAAAGTGCAGTGCAAAGCTTTTGTTGCCCTTCCATCCTCTTTTTTCACATCAACCATGAGAAACCAGGCCATAGAGTTCAAGGGATCAGAGAACTCACACCAAGACTGTTCTGCCCCACACAGTCCCCCACATGGTGACCCCAAACATCGGAAACTACACCTAGAAATGTGGAAAATAAAGGTTGGAGAATGAAAGTTGAGCTCAGAGGACCTCTGAACATCTACTTATGGAAAAAAACATGAATGATGAAGCGCCAAAAAGGGGGCAACTGGAGCACGGTGTGCAGGAGGACTTCTTGCTCCCTCAGTAAAAGCCTGGTGAAAGCTTTGAGGGTTAATTTCATAAAGATGCAACTTCTTCATTTCAAAGTCCCTCTAAAATGAGTTGGAAGATCTGGCCCAGAGGAATCAGTGACCTGTAGACCTGAGGAGGGGACATGTTTTCACAGACTGGTGTCTTTTTGAGGTCGAAGACCAAGAAGCAGCAGGGAGACTTCCCTGCATGTCTTACCAGGGAACTCAGCAGAGCTCCCACATCTTATGTTGGCTGAGAAATTGCCCCGTTCACTTGACCCGGTCTCTCCATAGTTTCTGTTCCCTTCCTGTGCATAAATATTGACACGGTGCAGCTTCAGTAGTAACCGTGATGTTTCCTGAACAAACAGAAAAACAAAGCGCTGGTCGGGACATTTGTTGTCTGCAACCTCAAAATAACTTTCCCAGCTCTTCCCTTTGTGCTTCAGGGCTGTGTTTCCAAGGTCTGAGGTTCAAGTGTGGGTGGATGTTCAAAGCAAAGGATCCATCCTGCAATTCCATGGCACGTACTGATGTTTGGGATAATTTGGTCGGTGTTGAGCTGTACCTTCGTGGATATCCTTACTGGTTTGGGGCTAGGCGGTGGGTTGGAGTGATGAAAACCACCCTGCTTCCAGGTAATGTGGGGTTTTGTGAGAATTCAGGGAAAAATATAATGATTTTAGTCCTTCTGCTCCACGAGAAACAATCACAGAGGCAATTTTGATGCGCAGTGGGATGAAACTCACAGCTAAAACATGTCTTTCAACTCCTACTTACAGCGCACATGCTGGTTAGGTGCTCAAAGGAGGCATTTTCCCAGGAATTTTTTCCCTGGGCTCAGCATCTGCATGAAACTCCATGTCTCCATGTAAAAAACCCAAATCATTATTCCTTCCTCGCCATCAAGCGAAAAAGCAGCTGCCTGGCATCACCTTGCAGTGCTTGCCACTTCCTTTGGCTCTCCACACCGGAGACTGGCCCGGATAAACCCCATTCCCAAAAGTTTGCAGCTGGAAGTGAAAATGCTTGCTCAACAACCCAGTCCCCAAGGAATTCTGCTGTGGTTTATTTTCATTTTATTTTGTTTCTGCACAGACCCTCCATGAGGTGACAGAATCATTTAGGTCGGAAAAGAGCTCTGGGATCATCGAGTGCAAACTGTGGCCGACCCCTACCTTGTCACCCAGCCCTGAGAACTGAGTGCCACGTCCAGTCATTCCTTGGACACCTCCAGGGATGGGGACTTGACCACCTCCCTGGGCAGCCCCTTCCAATGTTAAATCACCCCTTCTGTGAAGAAATTCCTCCTAATCATAGAATCACAGAATCACAGAATATTTCGGGTTGGAAGGAACCTCTGGAGATCTTCCAGTCCAACCCCTCCTGCCAAGGCAGGGTCACCCGGAGCAGGTGACATAGGAACACGTCCAGGTGGGTTTCGAATGACTCCAGAGAGGGAGACTCCACACCCTCCCTGGGCAGCTGTTCCAGTGATCTGACACCCTCCATGGAAAGAAGTTCTTTCTCACGTTGAGGTGGAACTTCTTATGTTTTATTTATGGCCACTGCTCCTCGTCCTGTCACTGAGCACCGCTGAAACGAGTCTAGGACCATCCCTTTGTTCAACCTGACCCGCCCCGGGCGTCGCTCGAAGCCGTGACCCTCCATGTCCCCCCTCCCCTCCCCTGAGGGGGGGCCATTTTGTGTGAGGGGAGGGGGCCATTTTGTGGGCTCCACGTTCTCCTCGGGGCAGGAGGAAATGGGATAGTGTCCAGGCGTGTCCGGGCAGTGCGGGAGGTGACAAGCGATGTGCGGGGCCACATTAAACCCTTTCCCGGGGCCTGCGGGGCTCATAACGCCGGGTGAGGGCAGCTGCAGCCGCAGGGCTCCCTCAGCGCTCCCGGTCGGTGGCCGCCATGAGTCCTCCGGGCCGGCAGAGGGCGCTGTCTCCCTTCCCCGGAGCGCCCGGCGCGGGGCTGTGAGAGGCCATCCCGGGGCCATCCCGGGTTATCCCGGGCCCTTCCCGGGGCTGTCCCGGCCCCGCCGCCATGGGGAAGAAGGGGAAGCGCGACAAGAAGGGGAAGGGCGCCGAGAAGACGGCGGCGAAGATGGAGAAAAAGGTGTCCCGCCGGGCCAAGAAGGAGGAGGTGAGGGCGGGACGCCGGTGCCCCCCGGCGCTGGGGCCGCTGTGGAGGGACGGGGAGGTCGCGGGAGCAGTCTGGAAGCAAAGGAGCGAATCCAGAGGGAACCTGGGCTGTCCGGGGAAACTGTGGATCGTAGAATATATGAGCTGGAAGGGACCCATCGGGATCATCGAGTCCGACTCCCGGCCCTGCACAGGACACCCCAAGGCTCCCACCACGTGCCTGAGAGCGTTGTCCAAATGCTCCTTGAGCCTGAACTTCCAGGAATGTCCCGTCTCTGGAAGTGTCCAAGGCCAGGTTGGACAGGGTTGGAGCCTCCTGGCCCAGTGGAAGGTGTGCCTGCCCGTGGCAGGGGGTGGAACTGGGTGATCTCTAAGGTCCCTTCCAACCCAAACCATTCTGTGATTCTCTAATTCTAAGCGGCTGTAACTTGTTTAAATCCCTTGTATGTGACAGCAGGAGGAGAAGAAAATGCGCTTTAGATGTCCTTCTTCCTTTCCATCCACTCCATCCTTTTCTCCCGGTATTAAAATCAAATTAAAATTTTTGTTTCACTCACTCCTAGAGTCGGGGCTTGTATTTACGCCTCAAAACACCAACTTTGCCCTGGTCAAAGCGGGTTCTTACCACCATAATGCAAAGTTTAAAGACATGGAAAGTGCCACTGTAGGTGTGTCCTGGCTGCAGGGAGAGCTGATTCCATGCTGCAGAGGCAAAATTCCCAGATTTCAGAAATCTCTGCTTGGACCACACCTTCCAAAAGGTGAACTGAAGGGAGGTGATGAGCAGTGGGGTTGTAGGAGAGACCATGGATTAGAACCTCTCCATTGCTGCAGTCCTGCTTCTGCCCTTGGACTCGTGTATCTACAGTTTGGGAGGCAGATTTTATTTTCAATTAGGTGAAGCTGAAAGGGAATAAAGATATGTGAGGTTTCTCTGGATATAAAAGAGTTTCCAGTCCATTTGAGCAATCTTTTTTTTTCCAAAAAAAAGGGAAATCACGAGTGTGAATGCTGGTTTCCTGTGGGGTGCAGGTGCCTCTGTGCACGTCAAACAACTCACGTCTTTCTTTTTATTTCCAGGAGGATCTCGAAGCCCTGATAGCAGAATTCCAGAGTTTAGATGCTAAAAAGACCCAAGTAATTGAGTCATCCTGCCCACCCCCCTCACCCAGGTAAGAGGTTGTGTGAGGCTTTGGCTGTCACTTATAGAGCAGTTGATGGTGCTTGTAATGAAATTTATTTATGTAAAGTTATTTCCAAAGAATGGAAGGCATAGCTGATATCTGGAGTTGTAAAATATCTGATATCTAGAGTTATAAAATGTCTGATATCTGGAGTTATAAAATACCTGGTTTATTGAATCTCTGGTTAAATAAGGGACCAAAAGCACTTTTTTGGCCTTAAAATTCACTTTTTAACTGTCTCATCATCACAAAGGAGATAAAGCAGGGTTATATTACAGGGCTTTGAGGAAAAAGAAAAGTGAAGAGGAAGGTTTGGAAGGCACTTCAGGGGCAAAAGGATGAGATAAAAGACACTTTTATCAGTGGAGGTTCACAGACTTGGGGTGTGTAGGAGAGCAATGGCAGTGGCAACTGCAGAATAATGACACAGAAAACTTGAGAGGAGACAGCCCAGTTCTGCCCTCGGTTCTGTGCCCTCATAAAACTCATTTTTGTTCTTGACACACCAGCATTAAAATTCAGGAGCTCACGTCAAAGGGCGAGTTAAATGACAATGTAACGTGTGCTCCTAAAATAGGAGAAGGTTTCAGACAGTGGCCAATTCATCTTGCTGCAAGTTTTTAGGAAGTTAATTTCTTTGGAGAAGTTTTTAGCCCTGGGGTGAACATCACAGCCAAGTAATTTGGCAGATAATGGAGAGACCTTTGTTACTGGGGGGCGGAGGTGCTGGTGGCAGCAGAGTTGAAGGCTCCAAGGTTCAGAGCTTACAAGACTTACTCATATGTTTTGTCCATCCCTGGTTTTTTTGCAGGCTGAACGGTTCCCTCTCTGCTCACCCCGAGAGAGATGAGTTGATCCTTTTTGGAGGTGAATATTTCAATGGCCAAAAAGTAATGTATACTTCCATTTTTTTCCTTCTTTATTCTACCCCCTCCCTGCCTTTTACTGTAATTTGCACGAGTCTCATTTGAAGGGAAATTTGAGGCAGGAGTCATAAAATATGGATTTGTCCCTGAATGAGAGCAAAATAGCCTTTTAATTCTGCCGTGGCTCTGTCTCATGCCTGGGCTGTTGGCAGGAAGGAGACACGCTGGAACCCATTAAGGAGTCAGAGTGATTGTCTCAGCATCAATATTTCAGGGCTTCATAATTTCTCTAGACTTAATTGTAGCCATATCTGCCCCTCATTTGTGATAACTGTTGAAGAATCTCTTCTCTTCCACTTCTCAAAACAAGATATTTCTGCACCTTTGCTGCTGGCAAGGCAGTGCCTGCCTTGGAGGTGGGAGCAGTTGCAAATATTTGCACGTGGCCACTCTTGTTCCTGAATTTCTGCAAGTTGCAAATGTTTATTGTGCTTCTGGATACAAACTGGTCTGGAAAACTCCAGCCTGACAGTGACATTTGGCTGCCTCAGGATCACCCAGTGTGATGTGCTAAACTAATTCTGCTTCCTTCACTACCTGAAGCTGTTCCTGGCCCTGGATTTCAATAACTTTAACCTGAATACCTTTGTTAATCTCCAACTTCTTAAGTCCTCATATCTCAAGCTGTCACTAAGGGTTTGGGAAAGAACATTCCAGTCCAGTGTGTTACTCTGGAACAGTTGCTGATTCCCAATCTGGTGGAGGAGGTGGTGGTCCTCCTTCCCTGCCCAATGTGCTTTGCAGTTTTCACCCCAGACTCACAGATAACCCCGTGCAGGGCTGAGCTGAGGTGGTGTTTTCTCTCCCTCTCCCACAGACGTACCTGTACAATGACCTGTACATTTACAACATCAGGAAGAACAGCTGGTCCAAACTGGAGATCCCCAACCCACCACCACGGCGATGTGCTCACCAGGTAAAGCTCTGCGTGCCAGAGCAGCAGTTGGAATTGTTCTAAAGCTGTGCTAAAGGTGATTGGGAATAGGTTTTTGATTTTTTTTCCTCCTGAGGGTTTCTTGCATCCCTTCATTCTCCTTGTAATGGGCTGCCAGTGGTGCCACTTCATCTACTCTGCTGAGGGGGCCTGTACAAGCTTGTCCAAGGTGCTTGTGCTCTCTGATCACATTCAGTGTGCAGTGAAGGTTTGGGATTCTGTCTGTTGATTTGGCAAGACTCAAACAGGACTCAGGGGAGAAATTCTTGTTTTGAAGATGAACTCTGGTGCATTACACAGGGACCAGCTCAGCCTCCATAATGCCAGGGGGGAACTGAATTTATAAGAGAATTTGACCAAAATGCCGTGAATGAATGGCAGAGATGCTGTGAACGATTATTTCCTTAAAGCTCACAGGCCAACTTCCATGAGCGTTACAGGCACTGCCACTCCTGCTGGCCGGTAGAATTTGGGCTCTTTTCCACTTCTGGATATTTAGGTCACTGAATTGTGGTGGTTGTGATGATGAAGATTTTAGGTTTGTTTACATTGTGAACACCTGCACATTAGAAACTGGACCAAAGACTTGTATTTTTTGCAGGTCTTTGGCCCTCCCCAGCTGATAGATTATCTTAGATTATCCAGCAAGTGCCTGGGTGACTGGTGCCTTCCAAAAGCTGCCTTCCAAAAGCTGTACAGGATGTGAATGTCATTTTCCTCCCCATGGCCAAAGCTCTTTAGAGCTCCCTGGTAAGATCCAACATCCCAATTAGGTTCATGTACCCTTGTTATGCTGCTCCCAAGTGCCAGTTTGCTCTGAGCTGTGTGTCCTTCCTTGAATTGAAAGATTCTGACTTGATTTTTGGGTTACTTTGTGTTAAGATAGAACTTGATTTCAGATGCAGAATTCCAGTAGCCAGCAGGTGGCTGTCGAGCAGCTGAATCCAAACGGAGCAGATCAGGATCTGCAGCTGGATTACAACAACAATAAAATGAGAAACCATCTGAGCAGTCCTACTTCAGCAGTGTTTTCTGTCTCATAATTAATTATAGTTGCACAGGAGACAGTTCAGCCTCATTAGCTGACTGGTTTGTTGTCTTTCTTGTGGCTTTATTTTTGATGCACATTCTGCATTAGCTCAGAGGTGAACAGAAGTCTGGCTGGGGGTGTCATGTACATGTTTTATGTGTCATCTGTGGTCTCTGACATACAGTCCTCTAGGTTACACTGGCTTCATTACAGCTGTTCAACAGGAAGAAATTTAGGAAAAAATTCTTCCCTCTGAGAGTGGTGAGGCCCTGGCACAGGCTTCCCAGAGAAGCTGTGGCTGCCCCATCCCTGGAAGTGTCCAAGGCCAGATTGGATGGGGTTTGGAGCAACCTGGTCTAGTGGAAGGTGTCCCTGCCCATGGCGGAGAGGGTAGAATAAGATGAACTTTAAGTTCCCTCCCAACTCAAATCAGTCAGGGCTTTTATGACCAGAGCTGAGGTGAGAATAGCTATGGATGGGTGTTGTCACTTATTCAAGGAAAAGGTTTGGTTGTGTGATGAATTCCAAGCAAGCTCTTGAAACGGTCACACACAAGTATGAGCAGGCTGTTGGATGTACCTTCCCCTTAAGCTTTAAGCACCTGATAGCCATGAAAATCAGGCATTTGTCCCTTTTGTTTAGGTAACTTCATGTTCCCACAAATCCTGCCTGAAAGCACACAGCGGATTTTCTCCTGTGTTTTGTCGTTGCATGTATAGGCTGGTTTATGTCAGGGCATGGCCATGTGTGATGCTAAAAATCTTGTTTGCTGGGAGAGAGAGGGAATGAAGGCCTAGTGAGTAGAAAGATTACCCCAGTGTTCATCTGTGATGGGTACCCTGGAAAAAACACAGAGGGAAGATGTTTATAGTGTAAATAAACACAGAGTTCCCACTCAAGGAAGATATCTGCACAGCCACGTAATTTCTTTTTTGGGATTCCTTCCTTCTTCCTTAGTCCTTAACAGATAATTTTAATGAAGTAGAGTCTTGCTCTCCTTCCTGCTTTTAATGGCAGTTTGCATCCCAAAGGTGTTTTGGTGCTGCTCTGTGCAAAAAAAATACAAAACCCCCTCTCTTTGATACTCTTCTCTCTGTACTGCCCTAATCAAAGCAGTAAGTCTTCTCTTGTCCAAATGCTGCACATTTCCTCCTGTGCTTTGAGTTTTTTTGGTTGGTTGTTTTTTTGTTTGTTTTTGAACAGAGATTTGAACAATTGTTAAACTAATCCCAAGATGCTTCCTAGGAAACTTTGAACTTGGAGAAGTGGGAAGAGCCCAGCTCCTTGGCCAGCTTTCCTTTCCCATAGGGAAGGTGTGCTAAACAACGAGTAACTTGGATTTTAAATTCTCCTTCCTTCAGCCCCAGTAAGCTGCTGTTGTCCAACAAGGCAGCTGATTGAAAACTGATAAAGTTCTCCTGGGTCTGGTTCCTGAAGCCTTGTCTGATCCAGCTTTTCCTTCTCCTGGCAGGCGGCCGTGGTGCCAACAGCTGGGGGGCAGCTGTGGATTTTTGGAGGGGAGTTTGCATCTCCCAATGGGGAGCAGTTCTATCACTACAAGGATCTTTGGGTCCTGCACTTGGCTACCAAGACCTGGGAGCAGATCAAGTAAGTGCTGGGCTCTCTTGTCTAGACTTTTGCCATGAAAGGTTGGACCAGATGATCCTTGAGGTCCCTTCCAACCTGGTGTTCGGTCTTTGATATTGTCCTCCCAACCTTGGTGAGTGTAATGTCCAACTTCAAAACAGTTCTTGTTGCTTCATCATCCTGGGCTGTACAAAACCAGTGCGAGGATCTCCCAGTTTTAACATGCCTTGAGAAAACAGTATGTGTCTCTCCACAGAGCCAGCTTTGCTCCTCATAACTGACCTTTGCTGCCTCGAGATTCCTTGGGATAAACAAGCCATTAATTCAGACCTGTCAAAAATGAAGAGGTGCCAAAAGTAGTTTTTGACAGGAGTGAAGGTGTAAATACCTTCTGTGGAACTGGCCTAAAGTTCCTTCTAATGTTTCCTCAACCTTTGGCTTCTCACTTTTCCTGTTCATGTTTATGTGTGCATGAGAGAAGAGGAGTTCTGGTGTACCATCCAGAGAGCTGAGGCAGGACATATGGCTTTCATTCTGACTTGGGCAGACTTCCTCCTGGACTTGGGGGTTGTCTTGACTGTGGGATCAGTCAGAGCACAGTTTTATCTGTGCAGCTGATACTTGAGATGCGCTGGCGAAAGCAGCAGATTTTGATCACTTGCTTATCTGCTGTTTGACCTGTTGAGCTCCTGCTTAGGAGCTCCATGTCCTTCCTTCACGTGGGAAACCCTAAATCTGCCCAGGTTGTCACTTTTCACCCCATTTACAGAGTGTGCTGTTGTCTGTGTCTCCTCTTGCACAGTAATTGAGGATGGTTTAGGATGAGCTGTGCAGAGATGGATACCCTGGCTCTGCCTTGGCACTGCCCGAGGTCACACAGTGAGTCATTGTGCCTGTCTTACCTTTTTCCCTCTCCCTGCAAAATGGGAGCATTGATCCTGCCTGACAAGGGACAGTTGGGAGTTTTAATTTTACTGTTGTTGATGTAGCACTGGAGGGACTCTGGTGTGGAAGGTGCAGGGGGGAAGGTGCAGAGCAAACACCCCAGGGAGTCCAAAACAGGCAGGTTTTGGAGAATGCTTCACAGCACAGGATCCCATGCTCTGCAGAAATCCAGAGATTGTCTTTTTGAGTAGCTCTGGGAGGCTGAGGGGAAAACTATCTGATTCACCAATGCCCCAGTGTGGTTCTAAAAGCACCTGGGATTTTCCCTGTTGCAGGAAGCCAGGTTTGCTCTGGTCTTGGAGAAGTGGGGGTAAGAGAAACCCTCCAAAATTATGGAAGGCTCTTAAAGAAGTGCAAAGATTAAAAAGACTTGTCACTGTGCAGACTGAGCTGCCTGTTGTTGGAAGGCAGAATCTGATGTAATTGCTGTCACTGTCCCTCCCAGCTCCCCCAAAATAACTGCTGATCCCTGCTCAACCTCAGCCAAACAAGGGGGATGAACTCCAATGTGTTACATCCCTGCCAGTCTCATGTGACCAGGAGGAGGAAGTGATGCTCTCTATCCATGCTGGGAGAAAGGGTTGACTTTTCAACCAAACTCTTGATTGGAAAATCCTCACTGGAGAGCAGTGGTGACATCCAGCTGCAGGGAGAGGGGGGGCTGGAGATTGACTGGGTTTTGTGAGCCATTGGAGAATCCAGATGAGGCTTTGTTGGCTCCACAACTAATGGTAGAGGTTTTCCTCTCATGTAGAGCTGATTTAGGGTTTTCTACTCGCCAAACTGAGGCTGCAGGATCTGACCTGCCTGGGAGGAGGAAATGAGGTGGGTTTGAGGCTCTGCTCATCCTGCACCTTATCCCACCTGAAAGAGCAGCCTGAAGTGTAACTCACCCTGCCGCAGCACAGCCCTGGAGCTGAGGATGAAGTCTGCATGTCCTGGGAGCTGCAGGATGCCCTCAGCATTCCCGGGCCTCAGCTGGATTAAAACCAAGAGATTTTGTTGTACTGGGCTGTTCCAGCTGGTGAGGAGAGAGCCAGGTGGGTAAAGTGAGCTCCCATTCCCACCTTGGAGCAAGTTGGAGGTACCACAGTCTTTGAGCCACCCAGAGCTGCCCTTCATCCCAGGTACTGTCACGTGTCCCCTTGGCTGCCACGCCACAGTGGGAGGAGGCATTTGCAGACATTGATGCCTCATTGTTTCCTAGTAGATAAAAGATGGGCATTTTCTAAGTGAGCATCATAAATTATATGGGTGGAAGTGCCCTGGGGAGATGATCTTCTCTCTCTCCCTGCCTTGTGCAGGATCTGCTCCTTTTGAGCTTCCTGACGTGTTTGGGTGGACGTCTGTTTCTCAGCCTTGCTGGAATTTTGGGAACGCCCGTGCCCTGGTCCCAGGGTTGGAATCAAGCAAGGCACATCTCCCCATCCTCGGGCAGAGCTCCAGGAGCTGCATTAATGAGGCAGCTGGTGGAGGAGCCTGGGAGGGGATGGCTTTGTTTTAATCCTAACCTGGCTGAGCGTGAAAATCAACTCTCTGCTGCCTCTTTGCTTTTCCATATGGCATCTTGATTACAGTCTGCTTGGAAAGGGGAAAGGGCAGACATGACTTGTACAAGAGATTTTTTTTTTCCCTATTTCCTTTAAAACTATGATCATAACACCTGCTGCATTTCACTTCCTTCAGCATTTTGCTTTTCTTCCTGCTGTTGTGTTTCCAGAGAGGTTTCTCATGGGTGTCTGAAGTCAAGCACTTGCTTATTTTGGATTGCCATTAACCTGGGATGAGTGGTGACAGTGAGGGTCAGCTTGGGGGATAGTGATATTGGGAGAGTGCACACATTTGGGAACATAAATGGAAGGGGCAGCTTGTATAGGTTTGTTGGATCATGGTGGGGAACCATCCCTGCTACAACAAACCTTCACAGCAGGCCATGCAATAATTCCATGTATCCAGTGTGGTAGCAGTGTTACCTGAATAAATACCAGGCAGTAGACATTTGAGGTACAGGCTTGTATTGGGTAAACTCAGTTGGTTTGGAAGATGTCATTTTAGTGCAAATAATGGAGTAACAATTAATTATTCATTAAGAAATGTCTGGACAAGAGAGACAAAGTTTCCGTTCCTGTTCTCCTGGGAAGGGTCACGTGTGCCCTGGTTCAGGTGGATTTGATGTGTTGGTTTGTTGGATTGAATAGCCAAGATGACCCTGCTGGGACCTAAACTTGCAGTTCTAGGAAATCTAGTTATTCCAGCCCCACAGTTTGGATTTCAGAGAGTTATATTCTCCTTCCTGGCCTACAACTCATGCCGTAGACCATCTTGGTGCCAGGAGAGGCTTGACTGTAAAACCCTTCTGAAGAGAAAACCTTGAATAACTGTGAATAACATCCCTGTGCTGTGTCTGCTGGCAAAGTGGAGCTCCATTTTCTCCTAGCACAGAGCAGAGTGGTGTCAGGCTGCTTGACAGAGTTAAAAGTTGCTATATTTAGCAAGATGGAGCTGTATTTCCTTGCATTTTGCATGCACGGAGATGATCCAAACACAACAAATCCCAGCCCGTTAGAAGCCGTGCCAGCAGCTGACTTTGACTTAGTGGAGCCACCTTATCTTGTGTGTGATGCAGGAGGTTTCCTCAGTCCATGAACTGTTTGTTACTCTGCCTTAGAGCAGCAATATTTTAACCTAATTGCCTCATTCCTTCCTAGAGAGAACATCCTCACTCCGCTCTGCGTGGCCCAGAGAAGAGGAGACAGGGGGCATCACTGGGCTTGGGAACTGGCAGATCCCTCCTCTGGAATTCTTTGTCTTGATTCTGAGCCCGTGCAGCTCCCTTCCCTTTAATTCTGGAATGTTAATGATCCTTCCTGTAGCACTTCGGTGAGATGTGGTGCTATAAATATCCCGGGGTAGCGTTTCACTGCCGTATGTTTAACGGTGTTTGCAGAGAGAACTGGAGCAGTCACTGCAGAGCAGGAGGACTTTCAGCACGGGTTTGTGGCTGATTGATGCCTCTTCCTGCTCTCCTGCTCTCCCCAGAAAGATCAGGCCCTGCCACATGAGGTAGAAAAGGGTATTTTGGTGTAAGTCAAGTAGATCGTCAAACCAGAAACCTTGTGAGCTTGTTCTTCGGTACATCAGGATGTGCAACTGTTGGTTGACTTCCCGGGGGATTTGAATTGAGGATTTTGTGCCTTGTGACACTTCTTGCGTTCCCTTCTGCCCTTCCCACCCGAGTGTGCAAACACAGTGTACACAGTGCCTCCAACTTGTGTGCATTCACAAGTGTGAACCCTGAACACAAATCCTGAGCTGCAGCTTCCTCGAGAACTCGAGGGTAAAAGTGCTTTGTCCTGGAGTTCCCCTTTGATGGGATGTTCTCTGCAACATCCCTTTTATTAGTATTGAACATTTCCAAGATTTCACCTGAGCACCCTCTGGATGAAGGAATGAATGGAAAGGTAACTCGTGTGGTTCTGTAGCCACTGGGACATGGAATTCTGGAATCCGGAGGCTGAGTTCAGTTTCTGGTAGGTTACTATAAATCCCAGAGTAACTCCACAAGCAAAAGCAAATTCCTTATGGAGCAGGTCTGATCAGACTCATGCTCTACATGTGTAGAGCCAGTCCTTATCCAGACTTTTAATCTATTTTTAAAAAAATCTGGAGAATTTACAGCTCCCTCCCACACGTCTGCTTTCCAGTGTCAACCCCATGAAGTAGAGCATTAATCATAAAGCCTGGGAAACCATTTCCAAAACGCTTGTTTTGGACCATGAGCAACTATACAGGTAAAAGGGGACAGTTTGCAATTGGGAAACAAGTCTTGGAGTTTGCAGGAAGGTCCTGGAGTTGCAATGAGGTCCTGTCTGACTGTGCCATTTGTCTGTGACTTTGAGTTAATTGTACTTTTGTGGCAACTTGTTTATTAAACACACACATCAATGAACAAACCTTTCATTGTTCAGAATTGATTTTTAACTTGGAGGAAAGCTGTCTGAGAAATACGCCACAAGATACTCTTCTGAGAACAAGATTTTGTTGTTCATGTTGGTTTTTAATTCCTTCTCTCCTTAAAAGAAACAGAAAGATTGTTTAAAAGGTGCCATCCTTTGGAATAATAATGTGGGAACTTTGTTACAGAAAGAGAAAATAATGATTTCAGATCTTGATGAAATTAATTCTGGAGGTGCTGTTCTGCAGGGGGACACTTAAAAACTCAGTAAATGCCTGGAAACCCCAACTCTCTGTTAGAATAAAGACTCCAAGCAATCAATGTTAATTCAGTCTTCCCCAAATGCTGCTGTTCTGCTTGGAGTTTCTCATTATGACTGGTGTGAGGTTGTCATTTTCGGTGGTGAATAAGGGCTCTCATTTTCTCTCTCCCCAGAAATCCATCACCACAATTCCCAGCTCCCTGCTGCCACTTCAAGTGTGGCAGGAGGGTTGTGGCTTTAGGTTTTGCAGCTTTTTTAACTTCTTTATTTAGGCCCTGATTGTGCAATCACTTAATACACGTTAATGCTGCCTGTTTGGGGAGTCTTGCTGGGTTCAGTGGTGCCAACTGTGTGCACTTGGGAGACTCCTCAGGGAGTGAAAATGGGATGGATTAATCCATGGGGGCAGAGAACAGACACAGCAAAACCCTGTTTTCCCTGCAGTTTGGCCCGTAGTTGCCTTTGTTTTGCAAGTTCCTGAAGTAGTTTTTGCTCTCTCTGGGAAGATGCTCAGGCTGTGGGTGAACATGAAGGAAGGTGCATCCTTGTTCCCCTCAGGAATGGCGTGTCCAGCTGCCCAGCTTCCTGGGAGCCTTTGGATGTGACAGATGGGGGGGTGTTGCTCGTTTCTGAAAATGGAAGCAGCACATTTAACTGAAAGGTCAGGACGGCTTGAAGAGCAGAACAGTGATGTGTGGCTGCTTTTTAGTGTGTGGGATCATAGAATGAATCATACAGTCATGGAATGGTTTGGGTTGGAAGAGACCTTAAAGCTCATCCACCTTCCACTGTCCCAGGTTACACCAAGCCCCATCCAACCTGGCCTTGGACACTTCCAGGGATGGGACAGCCACAGCTTCTCTGGGCAACCTGTGCCAGGGCCTCACCACCCTCACAGGGAAGGATTCCTTCCCAAAATCCCATCTAACCTTACTCTCCTTCAGTAGGATAAGATAATAATGATGACTTGCTTTGCTGCAGTGCCTTTGGTTTTGAATGATTTATAAAGTCTTTTCACTAGTTTGGTGTTACATCCTAAGTGCAGGTGGATGAGTGAAGATGTTATGGGTACGTGATTGCCTGAGATACTGAGGGAAAGTGGATGTCAGAGCCAGTCTCTGGCTCTTGGTGCTTGGAGAAAACATCTCTTGTTTGGAGTGTCTTTCTTGCAGTTGTGCAAGTTGACTGCTATTCATTAAACTCTCCTGAAAAATTAGCTCCTGACTCATAGCAGAAGAGACTTTACTGTTAGGGACTAGCTGGCTTATCTAGGAATAAAATTGCCTATGTTGCAAATCCCAAGAGTTCCTGGAAGAGCACACACACTGTTCTGGAGAACAACAGACAGATACTAAGGCAGTGAAGTTTCCTGTGGTTTCCCATTCCAGGAGAAGCTGAACTCAGCCAGCTCAGCTGCTAGTTACTTCAATAAAAATGGACTGGTTCACTAACAGGAAAGGGAATTTTGCTGATAAGTGGAATTTCTTTGTGTTTCAGGGCATCAGGAGGCCCCTCTGGGCGAAGTGGACATAGAATGGTTGCATGCAAAAGGCAGCTGATCATCTTTGGGGGTTTCCATGAGAGCGCCAGGTGGGTCACTGGGATGGCTGGGGTTTGAATTCTCTGTGAAACAGGCAACAGAATTTCACCAGCAACAGAAATCTGGGTGTTAAAGGAAGGATTATTCTCAGCAGGGCTGTTACTGACTGGACTTCGTGTTAGAAAGACAAGTGTTGTTGATTTGGAGTCTTCATGAGAAATCGTTCTACCACTGCTGATCACTGCGGTAGCTTCCCATCCTTGTACCTAAAGCTCAATACAGCCCTTTTAGCCTCTAAATCTTGTCAGAGCCTTGTCTTCTAGAAATATCTTCTCCAATAGGCTCGCCCATGTTACATGAGATCACAGCTCTGTTGTCATGGGGACTGTTAGGAGGCCTGTCCTAAGTGGTGACCATTACAAAAAGCTGTGCTGTGCCCTTTGCCCTCCCCAGGGATTACATCTACCACAATGATGTGTATACCTTCAACCTGGACTCCTTCACCTGGAGCAAGCTGGCTCCAGCAGGGATTGGGCCTGCTCCAAGATCCGGGTGTCAAATGACTGCCAGTCCTGAGGGCAGCGTAATCATCTACGGAGGCTACTCCAAACAGGTAGGGGAGACTTTGGGGTAAGTCAGACTGTTCATCCACAGCCTGAGAACCAAAAGAACCACCTCGTCTCTCATTGTGCTTTCATACAGCTCTGTGCTGATTGAGGGGTTAATCTTGGTCAAAAATTAATCTTATATTTTCCCTGCTGTTCTAATCCAACATGAGGAGTTGATATAACAGAGGTGAGAATAAGCAACAGTGGTGGTTGCTGCCAACTTAAAACATTCTCAGGTAGTACTCATTTGTGTTCCAGCACTGGCAGGTTAAAAGCAGGAGTTGCCAGGAAACTTGTGCTTTCTTCCATCAGTGAGAGGTGAGGGAGCAGCACTAGTTTGCAAACTCAGTAAGACAGAGAAGACTTTTGATGAGCACCAGGCTCCCTCTGCTCTGCTCCTCGCCCTGTTAATCACAGTAATTTACACCCTTCAGCCCTTCAGCCACATACCCTCATTGACCAAGGATCCCTGTCTCCATGCTGGGCAGCAGGAAGTAAATATTTCATTGAGCAAAAGGCTCCTGCAAAAGCTTTTCATGTTGCAAGTGCAGACAGAAGCCCCGGATCCTGCTGCTCCCGTCTCCGTGGAACGGCAACGCTTCCAGCAGCGCGTTGCTGGGGGAGGAGGACACCTTGTTCTTCTGGTGGGAATAGGTGAACAAAGGAGGAAAGCAGGGAAAGAGGAGAGAAGGGACTCAGTCTGTCTGTATATTTAGAAGCATTTGTGCCTCCTCAGGGCTTGTGCTTTGGGCTCTGTCTCATCAGATGTGCATTTGATTAAATGGCAGTAACAACACAGAGGCATTTTCTACCTGAAAGGGCTTTGTCCTGTTGCATTCTCTGTCCTGTTCCCTCACTCTCGAGGGTGGGAAGGAAGTGTGAGCCTGCATGCTCTGCTGGATGTGGATCTCCTGGCTACTGACAGCTGGATTTCAAGTGCTCACTGAGCCCCATGGAAGTATAAAAGTTGAGGTGTGTTTGCAGTTGTTCTGTTCCACTTCACGAAGGTGGGCTCTGCCACTGCTCTGGGTTGGTTTGGGCTCATAAAAATGAAATGGAAGGGATGGGGAGATGCAAAGCTGCCCTCAGCCTTTTACAGGGCACTGGGCACAGATAAGAGCTGAGGGAAGTTCCTCTGCAGGTTGGAGAACAGCTTTTAGATTAAAACAGCCACTTGTGTTAGGAATCTGCTTCCTTAGTAATTTAGAGAGGTCAATGTGCTTCTCTCTTATGGGCCATTTGTGACAGACTTTGCTTTTGTAGCACAAACTGGCCAAAGCACTGGACAAAATTTTTTCTGCAGCTTTCTGGAGCTGCAAAGGCAAAAAAACCTTTAGCATGCTCTTGAAAATTAAATTCAGCAGGATATAGCCCCTCTAGGAGAGACACGATTTCATTAATGTGTGGCTGTTTAATTCTTATTGTATCTTTGCTTATATTGTGGAGCTGAGTGTCTGGGTTTGCTTTAAAATGGAGAAAGTGTGTTTGGTTTGTGTGCCTGCCTGGGGAACTCCTGGGAGAAATCTGAGGTAGGCATGGAGGAAACAATATTTAATTGGAGTTGGGCAGGTACCGGAGAAGACCCGTTCCTTGTCTCCAGCTACAGAGGCAGATACTCCATTCAGGAGTGCTGTGAAGACATTTTGAGGCATATGAAGATATTTTTGCATGTGCAGTCAGGCAAGTGTCCAAGCAAAGCACCATTCACCAAGTCATACATGAATTATAATAAGAGGCAGGACTAAGTTGCTCACGTGCTGTAAACCAGGGGCAGATTTACGTGGAGGCCTCCTGAGGCCAGAGCTGTTCCAGGCTTTTATGTGGTGGGGATTGATTTGAAGGGAAGAGGAGGGAAAATCCTGATTTTAATATTGACATAATGTGGGTGTCCCATTGCTGGAGGACGATTGTGATGTGACAGGGCTGTGTACTGTGACAGGCATGGAGCTGGGAAGGCACAAACAGAGATTTGGTCCCTGCTTTGATTTTCTGGACTTGGAGAACTGAATGTGGAGAGTCTGTTTTCAGTAATGTCTGTCAGTCCAGGCCATGTTGCTGAATTCCCTTCATGTGACCTGAATAAGAAAGTTTCTTTCATGGCTGGGAAAACAGAGGCAGAAAAGATGAAGTGACTGGTTTAAGGCAATCCAGGACCAGGACCTTGGTCCCCAGACATGCCTTTGCTGTGCCTGCCACTGGATTTTGCTGACCAAGTGGTAACAAACCAGGGTGAAAAAGGAGCTTTACAACCCTGAGTGTGACTAACTTGAGATGTTGGTGCCTCATATTTTAAAATGCAGGATTCTTGGCACAATAGTTCATCTGTTTAATCTTCAGCCTAGAAATGATAAGACAATTTCTGTGATCTCCTACAGAAGGGGATGCTGTGGGTGTTGTTGGCTCTGCCTAAAGCAGACCTCAGGATCCCACAAGGAGCTCAGCCTTGCTCTCCTGCTGATCTGAAAGATGTCCTCTCCCATTTCTTGTGCTGGGGCTGGGGTTTGCTGCAGCAAGCTGCATTTTTGGCTGTGTGAAGCACCGAGCCCTCTCCATTGCTAGGCAACGTGAGCACAGCGAGCCTGACTGGCACCGAAGGGCTGGAGCTGATGCTGCTCCACCTTGCAGGTGCAGCCTCCAAGCCATGGGTGTGCAAGGCTTTGGGATACCAAAGATGATCAACTTGTGGGGATTTTTTGCTGTTGTTTTGGGGCGTTTTGGGTTTTTTTCATGGCAGTCATTGCAAAGCTGAAGTGGGTTCTGCTGGTAGATTGCTTGTGGCAGGGATCAAGTGTTTGCCTGAATTGCAAGGTCTGGTGGGACTGGCTCCCTCTGTAGCTCTGCCTGCTAAAGATTTCTGCTAATTGGATGTATTTTACCACTGTTGATCTCTTATCAGACATGTTTAGCATGTTATACATGGAGAATCCTGATTCCGCTTCTCGAGCTCTCTGTGTCTCGGTTTCCTTGCTGTCTTTTTAGCTGGATTTTTTTAGCTAATACCTGGAAAGCTCTTGTAACTTCCAACTGCACCTGTATGTGCAAGCAGTAGGCTGTGGATATCCAAGCCAGTTTTGTGCTGGAAAGCAAACATCTGAAACTTCAAGGCAGGAAGGACAGGGGGGGAACAGGAACCTCTTGTGACTGACAGGTTTTGCTTGGGGCATGGGAGTGTCCTGGGGGTTGTGAGGGGGTTGATCTCTCCAGCAGCTGGTGAAGTGTCTGCTTAGAGCCAGTGTGAGCTGAGGAAAACAGGCATCTCTTTGACAACAAATAACTAACTCCTACTCCACCTCATTGGGGTTTTCTGAGCCCAGGGAGCTTTGTCATGTTGCATACGCAGCTTGTTTACTACAGGGAGCTCTGTGGTGTTCAGGAGAAAAATAATGCAGTTTTTCCACACAGCTTGTATGATAGTGAAGCAACTGCTCTCCCAGTGTTCGTTCCCCTTCCTTTCGTGCAGACACTGCACATCCTGCTGTGCTCCTCACACTTGACCTGTGTGTGCCCTGCACGTGGGAATGTGGGCTCTGTCCAGCATTTCAGGACAAACTGCAGCTGGCCTGGGACTGGGGAGGACAGAACTCCCATTCCTGTTATCCTTGCAAGACACTCTGCCAGGTGTGAAGCCTCTGCCCATCCATCCCTGACAGCTCTTAGCTCAGGTGAGCCTTGTAAGGGTGTTTAAAGTGAGGGACAGACTAAAAAGCTGCTGTATTTGAGCTGTCCACAGCCTGCAGTGACTTCTGCTGCTCCTGGCCCATGTGACAGACACAGAAGTGTGACTTGGCCAGAGCGTGGCACTTGCTCAGCACAGTGACTCACAGCCCTCTGAACTCAAAGTGCCACAATACCTGCTCTGCCAGGCTGTGAAGGGTATATTCCATAAATCAGCACCTTTTCTAGAGGGTCTTTCAGTCCCTTCCTACCCTGGCAGCTCTCTCAAGGGTCTGTTCACACTCCCAGCCCCTCCAGCTATGTCTCCAACTCCAGAGCTCTTCCAGCCATGCCTCAGAACCACTCACCTGTGCAGAAAATGCTTTGTTTTCCACAGATAGTGGCTGTGGGAGTTTTCCACCACTGTTTAACCCCTTATTCAGAAAATAGGTCTGTCCCTGGTGCTTGTTCCTTACAGGTTTCCTGTCCCCGTGGGCCTGATGTCCTGTTGCTCAAGGACAGCAGGTGGAACAGCAGAGTTGTTGACTTTGTGGGAGTGGTTGCACAGAATGGGGTCTCTCCAGGGTGGATATTCTGTCCTGAAGAGTGTGTGTCTATCACTTCACTCATTATGTGTGTGTGGACATGTAGCCCAGCCCCAAACTGAGAGATTTCCCAAGTCAGCCCTTCAGGCAGACCCTGCTCCTTAAATGAACTGCAGTTTCCTTCTTGCTGCTCTGTGAGCACATTTCTCCTGTTCCTCCATCACTTCACCATCAGCCTTCCCTGAGGCTCCTCAGCATCATCCACATCACAGCGTCGTCATGCAGTGCCTCAAACACACTTTCCTCTCTTTTCCTGAAGAATTTAATACCATTCCCAAGAACTGGATACCAGGCTGTGCAGCAGCACCACAGCAGACCCTGCAGTAACAAAACCTGTCAGGTGCAAGGCACAGGTGTGGAGCAAGAACAGCCAGTGCTGTGCTGTTGTGTTCTCAGGTGCACCCTGCTGCTCATCTTCCTGAGGACTGGACCCTGGGATCCACTGCTGGATCCTGGAAGCAGCTACACAGCAATGCTATCGCCCCAGGAGGAAGGGAATTACAAGGAAGTGCGGGCTGTGCATGAAGGATGGGTGGATAATGGCATTATTGAAAGAGCTCCTGCAGTGGTGTGGCAGAGCTGCCTTCAGTGCTGCGTGTGGCTCTGAGCAGTGGGACACAGGGCTTACAGAGAGGAGGGAGGAAAATCCCATTTAAGGGGATGCATTTATTTGCCTCAGCTAGGTTTGATCCTGCCTTCAGTAGGACTGGGAGTGGGGTTTCTCTTTGTGCTTAGGAGAAGAAAACCTGTTGCTCAGGGCTCTGTGGGACCCCAGAGGCCAAAGGTGTGAGCTGCAGGCAGGCTGTGGTGCAGAGCTGTCACCTCTACCTGTCCTGAGGTGGGGTGGGGGTGGGCAGTGACAGAACTGACAGTCTGTGTATTGGTCACAGCTCTGGACTAAATTTGGGCCTTGCAGATGAGACAACAGATGCTCCAAACTTCTGCTCAACATCCAGGGGGCAGAATCCCAGAGGGCCTTGCAAGCCCCGTGGAAAGTTGTCGTGTGCCACTTTGGGGAGTAGGATTCTTCTCCCTTTGCAGCTGGAGAAGGCACAAGGTGCTCTCCTTGAGAGCATCTGATCCTGTCTGTGGCAGAGTAGAAGGCAGGGCCTTGGGTGTTCTGTTTCCTTTGTGTTGATCATCCTTCCTTCCTTCCTTCTGCTGTAAAACAGTTGGGTTTAATCCCCTGGGGTAATTTATTGCTCCTATCTGGGTACCAAATTCCTGCCCCTAAGCTATATCCTTTAGTCTTCATATGTCCACAAGTCCCAGGTCTGTGCTGCAGCGTGGAGAGCCCTTCCTGGCTGTCACAGGAGGTTCCTGGTTTGAACCCAGTGGTTGTGATACTCCAGAGCCACACCGTGGCCTCCTGAGTGGCTTCTCCTTGCCCAGTCCCAGTGTTTGCATTTTCAGTTGGACCTCCTATGATTTTTCCCTGAGCATCCCTGTGTTTGCCTTCCCTGCAGAGAATTAAGAAGGATGTTGACAAGGGCACCCTGCACACGGATATGTTCCTGCTGAAGGCTGAAGGAGTGGGCAAGGAGGAAGGTGAGCACTGTGGGCTGTGCTGGAAGTGATGCTGCAGGACTGGCAATGCAAATCCTCTCCCTTCCTTTGAATAACACACCAAAAAACCCCAGGCCCTGAACAAAATTTCCCTCTCAGTGGAAAGCTCTGCCCTAGTGTTTGCTCTGGGGGTAAACACAGCAGATGAGTTGATGTAGATGTTTTTTCTTCCCAGGAGTAGCTCAGTGCATTTGTGCTCTGACTGTAGCTTAAAATGAAGGGAAGGGTGAAGGGAACAGCAGTTTCAGGAGCATGTAGGAGGAATTACGTTCTCCTTGTGTGCTGGAGAAGGAAGATGGACCATCACACATGCAGAATTGTGAAAGGAAATGGGAAGTAGGTGCCTGTTGCTGCAGCAGTGGTTCTATCCCCTTATCCCAGTCTATTTTACAGCCTGGAAGGATGAGGCTGTGTCTGCTTTGCTGAGCAAAGGTTCCAGGGGAACCAGAGGCTGGAAGGAGTTGCAGTTCTCAGCTCCAGGTGACTTTGTTTCAGAGCTGTGTAATGTTTTACTCCAATGCAGTGAAACGCTGGGAATGGGAGCAGGGTGAGAACCTGGCAGAGCTCTGGAGGAAGGCTGGGATATTCTTTTTGTCAGACAATCACTTCTAGCTCACAGCATCCTGTCTGTTGACACCTCCTGGAATACTCTGAGATGGAGTGGAGGGTCTCCAGACTCCTTGCATAAGTGAGAAGCTCTGGCCTGCACCGGCAGCCTCAGGAAAAACTACAAGGAAAGATATTTTAGGAATTTTTTTTGGTTTGTACGTGGGAGGAAATTAAAACAACATTTCAAAATTCCTGCTTCTGGGACATTTTGATCACTCCTTTTCTGTTTCACAACAGAAAATCTTTGGAATTTCAGAATTTTCCTGGGGTGGGTTGTCCCTGGCTGGACTCCAGGTACCTTCAAAAGCTGCTCTGTCCCTCCCCTCCTCAACTGGGCAAGAGGGAGAGAACCAAAAAAAGGCTCGTGGGTTGGGATGAGGGCAGGGAGAGATCACTCACACTCTTCCCATGGGTCCCTTCCATGGGGTACAATCCTTCAGGAACAGACTGCTTCAGAGTGGGTCATTGGTTGCTTTGTCTTGGAATGTACCCAGAAATAGGAATTCCATCATTTTCCTTAGTATAGAGAGCATTTTGACTGAGTCCCTTGACTGAGGGAATGGGACAATTTTCTTCAAGCAAAATGTCTAAAATGTTAAAATTGTGATTGATTTCTTCAATCCTGAGTGTCTGGAAGTGGGATTTGGGGAGGAGGGTTGGTCACAAACACTGTCTGGATTCCAGGCCCTCTTTGCATTATGTCCTATTTATAGTTGTATCTTGTTGAAATTGAGGTTCCTTTGGAAGCACAGGGCTTGGGCAGTGCATGTGCTTCTCCCAGCCTGCATTTTAGGGATTTTCTTTAAAGTCAGAGTAGAAAGGATTAGAGCAGAAGCAGAAGGATAGAGCACAAGCCTTCTCCTGCTGCTGAGCCCTTTTTTAAAGCATGGTTGGGGCTCCTTAGGATGAACTGTGCTTATTTTTGGGGTTCAGGCAGTGGTGCAAGTTGGGTAGATAAGGTGGACAGAACTGATGGAAGGTGACTGGGCTCCATGGGATAATGCAGGGAATTTTCCTGGGTGCTTGAAGGCTGCATGTAATCAGGCCTTGTCCGAACTCCAAAGGTGTAGCCACCTTCCAAGAGGCTCCTTGCCCCAGAATGCTCTGAAGATAGTTCTGAGAATGTCCAAAACAGGGCATTGAATTATTTTCTGGAATACTGAAGGGCCTTGGAATACACAAATCAGTCAGGATCCTCCTTTGCTGATGCTCATGTTTGCTTTTCTCCATTTCCAGAGAAGTGGACATGGAGTCGGCTCAGCCCCTCCGGGCTGAAACCCCCTCCCAGGTCCGGATTCTCCGTGGCTGTTGGTCCCGGTAACCGCTCCCTCCTTTTTGGGGGAGTGCAGGACGAGGAGGAGGAGGAGAGCCTTGAGGGGGACTTCTTCAATGATATCTATTTCTATGACATGGGGAAAAACCGCTGGTTCCCGGCACAGCTCAAGGTCTGTGTATTCACATCTGTTCGGTTCATTGTCTTTCTCAGCTGAAATGTCCTTTGGGCCTCTTAGAGCTTTCTTGGAAACACACTGTGTTATGGACTGCTTTGGGTTGGAAGGGACCCTAAAGCTCCACAGTTCCACCCCCTACCATGGGCAGGGACACCTTCCACTATCCCAGGTTGCTCCAAGCCCCGTCCAACCTGGCCTTGGATGCTTCCAGGGGTGGAGCAATGAGCTTTCTCCCTTTAGAGAAAGCCTTTCTGGTAACTCCAGGTGTAACAGTGCCTCAGGAGGCAATTCCCTTCCTCCAGGATTCAGGCTGCTTCTGCCCCGTTGCTGTGTAATGCATAATGAAACCAAGCAGCTTGAAAACATTTATGGTTTTTTACTTGAGGATGTTTCCAGGTCAGACATGTAAGTCTGAGATAGTCCAGTAAAAGCTACTGTGTAAAGATCTTGTTGGGATCAAAAACCCTCCCTCTTTTCCCCAGTGTTGAGCTACCAGAAGAGATGAAATATTAACCTTGGCTCATAAGGACTTCAGAACTGGGGCCCTCAGCCCAGCTCAGCTCTTTGATTATGTTTGAACCACTCTCAGGGGGCAAGTGAGGTGCAAAGACCTGCTTGAACTTCTTCTTCCCCCTACCTGTTTCTGGCTTTGTTCTCAAAATGGAGAAGTCAATCACATAATAACAGGCAAACATCCACTCAGATGTTTGCTGCTGCCTTCCAAAACTGCCTGTTTTCCAGCCCTTTCATGCAGTACTCCCAAGACCTGGAGTGCTGCCTGATAATGCACTGTAATTTAGCACCCAGCAATTGTTGTGATTTCAGGAAATCGTGGGTTACTCTCTCTTGCTCCTGTCACAGAGTAGTGGCCTCTGTGTGTGTTTGTGGCACCTGAGAGCAGAAGAGCTGTTAGGAAGCAATTCCATACCATGAATTTTCCAGGATTTCCACTGCTCCTTGTTTTAGGCTGTTAGAAGTTCATGCTGAAGTTGCACCTATCATTTGAGACTCAGAATTGTAATGAAAAATGACAGTTCTCCCTCCCAGCAGCATCTGTGCTACTTGTATTAAAGTGCTGTTAGGTGCACACAGTTCACACACAGTCTTCTTTCGTTCCTGTTCACAGGGACCAAAATCAGAGAAGAGGAAGCGGAGACGAGGCAGACAAGCTGAGTCAGAGGCTGCTGGAGATGAGGAGGTGGAGCAGAGACCTCCCCAGGGCCCCCTGGAGATCATCAAAGAGGTGGTGGCAGAAGATGGGACTGTCATGACCATCAAGCAGGTGATCTCTGGACCTGCAGAAGAGAAGGAAAGGTCTGAATCTGAGGAGGAGGAGGAGGAGGAGGAAGGTGGAGCCCTGGGCCAGCAAGTGGAGCCGTGCCCACGTTCCAATGCCATGGTGGCAGTGAAACACGGGGTCCTCTACGTGTACGGGGGGATGTTCGAGGTGGGCGACCGCCAGTTCACCCTCAGTGACCTGCACAGCATCGACCTGCACAAGATGGAGGAGTGGAAGGTGCTGGTGGAGATGGATCCAAGTAAGCTCGTGGTGGGATCTGTCCCCTTTGCCTTGAGTGTAGTAACGCCACGCCAGGTTAAAAAACAACTATGGAGCTTCCTCAAGGGGAGGGATGAGCCTTTGAGTAGTGGTTTTTCCTAGGCAGAAAAAAGCTTGGGAGTGTGTGATAATGCAGTGTCTTACCAGAAACCTGTCTGGTCCAGAGCTTTGCTATCACTGGTCTGTCTGCTTTGGAAACCAAGACCTGTAAACAGTATCTTTGTCCACTGGTGGCATGTGCTGTCCTGGGAAGTCCTGATGTGCCAGGCTTGTCCACTTGGCAGAGGACAGGGATGCTTTTGCCTGTCCTCACCTTCTCAGGGCAGTGAGAGTGTTGGGTCCTTCAAAGCACGTGGGCGTTACCTGGGGCTATCTCTTCATACCTTAATTATCTCTGGGGTTATTTCTTTGTATTAATTATCTCTAAGGTAATCTCTTTGTACCTTAATTATCTCTTTGTACCTCTCTTATGTTTCCCTTCTCATCCAAGAAGCCCAAGAGTGGCTGGAGGAGTCGGAGTCAGATGAAGAGGATGATGATGTGGAAGGTGCAGAGGGAGGAGAAGAGGAAGAGGAGAGCTCTGAAGAGGAGAGTGAAGATGATGAAGGTAATGATTGAATTAATGCCTTCTCCATACTAATCTAAAGTAAAATACCTAGTTCTGCTGCCAGCCTGGAAAGTCTCACTGGCATCCAGGTGAGTTTTCCAGCAAAAGCAAAACTTTCATAGTATATTGCTCTTGGGATAGAAGAGAAGTTTTATTGGTTACTGGTAGATTTTGAGGGTGTTACATTTGGACACACGAGCTGAAGAGTGTTCTTGGCCTGACTGCGACCTCTCTTTGTGTCTCTCTCCCATTGCACCAGGAGAGGAGCAGCACCCAGCCGTGGAGCCTGGTGAGAATCCCCAGGAGTACCTGTCCAGGACAGAGCAGTACTGGATCAAAGTGGCCCGCAGCCACATGGGCCCCGAGGCCAAGGAGAAGAAGGTGGTCAAGGTGGCTCATGCCATGGCAAAGACATTCCATGAGGATTCGGTCTAGACGGTGCTGAGGCTGTTCCAGGAGTGAACAAACGTGCTGGGAGCAGTGGTCAGCCCTGCTAAACCCAGCCTGATGTCCAGAAGGCATCCTGGCACTGCAGCTTTTCCCTCCTCTGAGGGCCTCTGGGCTGAGCAGCCTCCTTGCTTAGTGCTCTGGATATGCTGTTATTCCCAGGAAGGTTGTGGGAGGGTCTTGAGGAACAGGATTGCTGTCCAAGCACCTGTTCTGCTGAGGCTGGGCTATACAGTACTGACTTCTTTATGTTCTAAAGTTGTTTTGAGTCTGTCAGGACAAACTGCACATCACAATGGTTCGCTGGTCCCAAATTTCCCACCCTGACTGGGGCCAGAAGGTGTCTCCAAGGGTTTCTACAATAAACTTACTTGGCTACGTCATCTTGGTTTTCTCCTTTCATCCAGTCCCAGCTTTTCTACTTGTTTTTCTCCTGGTGTGGAAGGGGGGTCGCTGTTCCTGCCGTGAGATACACAGGTGCTGGTTGTAAGGTGCACCAGTAGCCCTGAGGTGTGTCTGCCCTGCCTGGAGAAACCTGGGAATCCTTTCCTACTTCCTCTTTATGGGGGCCACTGTAACCCCTGATGCACGAACAGAATCCTCTTCCTTTTTCCTGTCCTCTACCCCAGGTTTTACCTTTCCTTGGGGAATCTCACCAAATTCAGTTTCTCACATGCTGGCCCAGTTGTCCTACAGGGGAACTCTTTATGACCAGTGAAATGTCCTACCTGGAGACCTGGTGGAGTGTTGAAGACAGGAGGGAATGGGCTGACACTCCAGGAACTGCTTTTCCCCACTCAGCCCCTCTCTCTCCTCAAGGCATCACTCCCTTCCCAGCAGAGCAGTGCTGTGTCCATAGGGACAACAGATGGGATCCAAGTGTGTGCTGCATCAAACAAGGGATGACTTGAGGTGCCACCAGGACTGACTGTCCTTGTGCAGGGAAATCCAGGTGCCAGGGGTATTGCACTTGCAGGGACATCACCAGGGAGCCAAATCCCAGGAGAGCAGGGCTGGGATGTGGATAATTAGAATGGAAGGAGGATTAAACAGTGCAGGCTGCCAGGGGGATGGAATTGTCAAGGGAAAAACATGTTTGGTAGGGAGGGACCTTCCCCACAAACTAACAGGTGAGAGGTGAAAACAAACCCTTTCTTGATAACCTGGGAAAGGTGAAAACAAAGCAAACCCTTTATTGATAACCTGGGAGAGAACCCATGCTCAGTCACCCTGGGGTCACGGGGTGAGTTCACCTTGGTCTTGTGGGCATTTGATCCTTTGTGAGTGGTGAGTCCATGTCTGTGTGCAGAGTTTTGGGGAATCTGCCACTGCATGTGCAGATTTTGTTTGAATTATTTTTTTACTAATTTACTTTTGTTTGAAAAATAGTAGCTTTAAAGTTGCAGCAACTGTGCACAGGACCCCAGTCCAGAGGTCCAACCAGACAGGGGAGAACACACTTCTTTCCAGATTTACTTCACCATTTCTTCCCTTTGCAAATCCAGGGATACACACTGACAGATTTTTTCCCTGGAGCTGAAGCTGGATTGCAGCAGTGCCAAGGATGAAGGTTAGCTTTGTACAGGGAAAGATTCTCCCTCACCCTTCTCTGGTAGAGGGGAACTAGAGGCATCTGCTGGCAAATTCCTTGTTTGCCTTGATCTCGTACTTCCTCCTGCAGTCTGGGTTCATTCTTGGTCTAGTTTGTATTGGCAAAACTTCCACTCTCTTGCTCCAGCAATACCACCGGGTGGGTGGATCCAACCAGCACTAAACATCCCAGAGAAGCTGTGGCTGCCCCATCCCTGGAGTGTCCAAGGCCAGGCTGGACAGGGCTTGGAGCAACCTGGGATAGTGGAAGGTGTCCTTGCCCATGACAGGGGGTGGGACTGGGTGGTCTTTAAGGTCCCTTCCAACCCAAACCACCCTGTGGTTCTATGATCCTACAGCTGATGCAGTTCATGTAGGGGTTGTGCCAGGAGTTGATGTGTTTCCCTAAACCAGGAAACCCTGCCACAGTGTCCAGATTGTGCAGGGCCTCTGTTCTGTGCAAACACCTCACCCACAGGCCCCGAAGCTGCAGCACAGGCAGGAGATCCCATCCTGCCTCTGCTCGGTTCCACCTTGGCACAAACCCTTGGAGCCAACCTCACCTTCTGACAGCTTCCAAAAATTCCTGCTTTCCCACCCCCCCTTAACTTGGCAAAGCCTGTCAGGGTGTGTAATTAGTCCTTAGGTTTCAGTTAAGACCTTCACCATCCATCCGACATCATTTCTCCTGTTGCCCCTCCCCTTCTGTTGCAGTCTGGATGGTTTTTTCCCAGCAGCACTTCCCAACTCCACACGAGGTAAATAGATGCTGCCACAGCTCAGTATCTCTGGAAGATCAGGCCCTGGAGAGTCCCAGAATCTGGGTCTCGGGTACAGCAACCCAGACGCCAGATGGGCTGGTGAGAAGCTGACGTGGCAGGAGCAGGCAGAGGGGTTTGTCTTCATTCCCTTCCTTCCTTTTTGTCTTCCCCAGGGATGCACTGACAGACCAGCCCATCCCTCACACAGGTGGGGTCTGGCCCAGGTCCCGAGTCTCCCTGGGGAGGGACAGGTGCCCTTTTCCCTGTGGATCTGCTGTGACAGCAGGTGGGATGGTTCCCTGAGCCCCAGCCCCTCCTCGTGCTTCGGGTTCTGCTGTAGGAACATAAAAATTCCATTGCAGCCTAAAAAATGATCTAGACCTGAAGTGTCCACGTGCATCTGCCAGCATGGACATAAAACAGCAGGTCTGGACAATTTCCATGGATTTATGTGCCCTGTTGATAGACATTTTAATGTGCCTCAGGTAGATCTGCAGGAACCAGGGCTCATAAGACAGGGAAATGCACTGAATTACCTCTCTCTCTGGGCTACTTCTCAAGAATATTTCTGGCCTTGGGCAAATGTGAAAAGCCCAGGACTAAGAAAAATTGCTCAGCTCCCCAGGATTAAGAAAGGCATCATTATTTTTTAACCACGTGGTTTGAGAGCCAATTAATATTAGTCTTTGACTGTCTTTCCTACTGAGCTTGACTGGAACAGAGAAGTTAAAAATCCACATTGGATTTGTGCTGGTCCAGGGGCAAGAACAGCCATAACTAGTCAGTCTACCAGTGGGAAAAACGAGTCAGGGAATCACTAGTACTTTGATTGGGTTGGTAATGAGGCGTTTTTGTGCTGGTTTATATGTATCTAAATATCCTACTGTGTTCACAGTGATCTGTTTAATCAGCTCCTGATGGGACCTTTGTGTCATCTGCACTTGAATGTCCAAAAAAACCCCTCCTCCTCAAGTGTCTTTGCAAAGAGTAAAACCAGAATCACAAACCCCAGGGTGAGTTCCCAGGGCTGCAATCACAACGTGTCGTTATTTGGCTCATTTCGAGTGTGCAGAGACCATTCAAGAGGGAAAAAATGATGACTAAGGACCCAAAAGGGAAAGCCAAAACAACAACAAAAAAGGAAGAGGTGGGAGGATGATGGACAGTTACTGTGGAAATTTAAATTTCAAAGTTCTCCTTTCCCCTGTCCACCCATAGCCCTCTGCCTGGAAAGGGAAAGGAAGGAAAAGAGGAGGAAAAGCTGCGACAGGAGGGAATCAGACCATGTAAGGAAAAGAACTGAATTTAACTGGCACATGCTCTAATCCTTAGTTTATTTCTGGTTAAAAATATAGCAATCCAGTGCAGTGTAATAAGAAATCTGCTGAAAAGGTAGCAGAGAAACAGCTAAAACAGAAGCAAAGCAAAGCTGAGTCCACAAATCCGGGCTGTATCCAACAACTCTGGATGTGAATGTCCAGGAGGGATTTCCCCCTCCTTTCCCACCCCCCCAAATATCCATGTGAGGGTTTCATCCCACCCTCGGGTGCTGCCACACTCGCACAGAGCTGCAGTGGGGAGAACTGAGGGTGGAATTTGGTCCCTGGACGTACCAAATCCCAAAGGAGCCACTGGAATTGTGCCTGGTGGTGGTGGATCACCGGCAAAGCCGATCTCCACCTGGGGGGAGGGAACAGTCCCTTGGGAAAGCGAGGGGCCATTGGCCACTTCCAAGGAATGGAGCTGAGACCGCACTGGGATTGGGACCATGACAGCTCAGAACAGGGATACGGCATCTTTAATGAGTATGCAGATTATCCGTGGGGAAGGGGAGGGGACAAAATCAAGGCAGGCATAGTACAAAGATGGTAGAAACAAATTAAGTGACATAGAAAAAAAAAAAAAGAAAGAAAAGAATACATCCTTAGAGGCTGCCATTGCCAATGATGGTTGGTTGGATTTTCTTTTTTTTTTCTTTTTTTTTTCTTTTTTTTTTTTTTTTTACAGGGACATGTTGGAAGCTGGAATATACATCCTGCATTACAAAGTGCAAAATACTACATGCTCAGAGCCCAAGCATGATGTCTGAAACAGTCCACAGCAAGATGTAAGAGACAAACCCACCACCCTCTCCCTCCTCTCTGGGACATGCTCCAGTGCTCCTCCCCAGATGCCTTGGAAAAACAGGTTTATTTTTGCTTGGTTTTGTTTTATTGTTATCCCAAGTGGGTCGGAATTGAGCCCTCTCTCCCCTGTCCCTCCCCACCAATCTGCTCCCCGGCATCTCCGTGCACACACTTTGGGATGGGATGGGCTGGGATGCTCCTCACCAGCACGGCACAATGACCAGCAAGTCGGGTTGCTGACAGTGCCTCCAAGTTTTTTTTTGGGGAATCCAGGGACATGTTTTTACCCAGGAGAAATTGGCTGTGAATTAAAAGCAGCACTGGGTGTTTTTCCAGCCTTGCCATGTCAGGGAGCAGCCTGGGGAGGAGGAGTGAAGGCAGGAGGGTGGTGGGCCTGCTGCTCACACCTCATGTTCCCTATTCCCCCCCTGCCCCAAGGAATTTTGGGAAAGGCCAATTGCTGCTTTGTTTTAAAAACAAATACCAAAATGGGGCCCCTTCTCCCATCTTTTCCATCCAGACAGGGTTCATGCCTTCCCTGTGCTCCTTCTCTCCTCCTTCTTACAGCAACATTCCTCCATTTCCAAAGGGAGAAAAGCATGGTTTTGCTTTTCTCTCCCATTTGTCATTAAAGCTGTTGTGGATTTCCCTGGGAAACTCAGCCTGGAGCGTCCCAGCACCCGTACATACATCAAACAAACTCTCCCCATGGTCCCCCCATCTCATTTCCAGTTTGGGGTTCATTACTGCTGTTATGACCATATTTTTTTTTTTTTTGGGGGGGGTGGTGAGGGGAAGGGAAATGAGGTTTTCTTTTGTTGGGATTCCTTCTCATCCTTCCCAGTGTTGGGGGGGCAGAGTGTTGATAGCATTTTGCCATGCCACACAGCATAGTGTTATACAAGCAAAGAATTTTGGCTAAAATCCAAAAAACATTACCCAGGAAAAAAGGCAAACTGTGAGTGAGACTCGATCGTTTGTTGTTCTTCTGTGAAAAGACTTGGAAATTGTCGGAGGACAGTTCGAGTTATGATTTTTCCCTTTGTTTTGTTGTTGTTGTTTGGTTCCGGTTTGTTTTTGTTTTTTGTTTGTTTGTTTGTTTTTTCCCCCATTCATACATGTAACTGTTATTTTTGCAAACAAGACAGTCTTGAATTAGATGAAAAAGTTAATAAACAAAATGGCGACTCCAATATTTAGTAAGATCACCATGACTACCAGGATGGGAGCTGAACCCTGGAAGAGAAAGAGAAGGAGAGGAGTTAGAATGTTGGAATTCTGCCCGAGGCTGCCTTGTAGCAGGGTCAGGAGCTGTGTAGGGTCCAGGCAGGTCTGTGGATGGGCAAACCCTGATTTACACCTCAACAAATGATCCCAAAGTGCCCAGAAACCCTCAGTGAATTTTTTTAGGCTGCCAAGCAAACACCCGGATGCACCCACAGATCAAGACATGGACTTCCCTGTGTCATTCCCATAGGAAGTCTGGCCTTAAAAAAATGAAATTGGTTGTTTTACCGGGTGGTCAATGAAAAGGAAGAAAAAACCCCATTTATTGGATCATACAGGTGTTTGGGGATGGTTTGGAGGAGTCTCCACAGGACATTTCCCAATAAACACAATTGTTTCTCCAGGCCTTCTGGTGATGGCAAACATCAGGGCAGGACACAGTGATCTGTGTTCAGGTAACATTTTGGGAAAGCTGTAATAACCTTTTCTGAGGTTTATAAGAACCAAATAAAGCTCCTGGGAACTACCTGGAAGTGTTCAAGGCCAGGTTGGGTGGGGCTTGGAGCAACCTGGGATAGTGGAAGGTGTCCCTGTCCATGGCAGGGGGTGGAACTGGATGAGCTTTAAAGTCCCTCCCAACCCAAACCATTCCATGATTGTGTGATTCTGCCTGGAAACCATTGCAGGAACCCTGGCCCATGGAACACCCACCACAGCCTGGGCTGAACATCCCCCCAGGAGCATCCATTGTTTTCCAGTGAGCATAAGGACAGCCCAGACAATTGTATGGGACCTGATGAGGATGTGGCTCTTGGACCCCATTAGAATCCCAGGAATGACAGAAAGGGACCCCCTCAGCGTGGGGACTGCAGACAACCCTCCAATACATCTTTGTGCAGAACATTGGTCAGAAAAACATCCATGGCATCACCTTATCCCTGTCACCCCATCCCCGTCACCTCATCCCTGCCTCCTCATCCCTGTCACCAAACATTCCCTGTCCCAGAGTGTTAACGTGGCTCACACCAGGGTGAGCAATCTTGTGTGCAGGTAGGTGGTAGCTATTTCTTGGAGTAGCTGGGATCCTCAGCTATTCCTCCTGCAGCCGAGCTGTGCCAGCTTTAACTGCCTGGAATGCTCTAAATCCTTTCTCCAGGCTCCCGTCCTCCTCCTAACGCTCCTGTGGCTGCTGGGAGGGCTCGGGGCAGGGGTGGGTGCCCTTTGGGAGCTTTCCTTATGCCACTCTGCAGAGCTGCTGGAAAATAAAAGGCAAAAAACACTCTCCTTGCTGGCCAGAGCTCGTTTCATTCCGAGCAGGCTGATTCAGTTCGCAGTTGGGAGTGGGTGGGAGCGAGGATGCTGGAGCTCGCTGGAAAGGCATATTTGTAGCTTAGCAACAGGGTCAAAGACAGCCAACCAACGGAGGGATTGTGGAGAGCCTCTCCTGGCAGCCAGGTATCCACGCCCGGCTGCTTCCAAAGGCAGAAACCACCCCCTTGTTGCCAGCCCTCCCCCTTCCCCATCCCGGCCGCTGCCAAGCCCCGCGCCGGCGTTATTGGGATGGGGGGGATTAGCTGCATTTCACAAGATTATTGGGTTTTACCATTTCTGAGCCCGTGGTAATATAATAACAGATTGCAGGCGATTAGCACTGTCATTGTTGCTGTTGGCAGGGCATAAGGACACAGGGAATGCTCTCGGATCCCTCAGCCCTCCAGCCAGGGAGGGCTCAGCCGTGCTTCCATCGGCCCTGGGCCACTCAGTGGTTGAGTTCCCTGCCAAAAAAGCGGCAAATATTTGTGCCCCTGCTCTGCTCACACCACTAGACCCTTTCAGTTCCCTGGTGTTCCTCACAAATGCTTTGGGATGGACCTACTGGGCTGATGGAGATCACAACCCTTCGGTACTGGTGTTCACAGGATGCTGATGGGATGTATCCAGGGATACACTTCTTTGGTCTCTTCTCCCCGGTAACAAGCAGCAGGACAAGAGGAAACAGCCTCAGGTTGCACCAGGGGAGGTTTGGATTGGATATTAGGGAAAAATTCCTCACCAAAAGGATTGTCCACCCAGGGCAGTGGTGGAGTCCCCATCCCTGGAGGGATTTAAAAGCCCTGTGGATGTGGCATTTGGGGACATGGGTTAGTGGTGGCCTTGGCAGTGCTGGGGGATGGTTGGACTTGATCTTAGAGCATTTTCCAACCTAAATGACTCCACAGTTCTATGATTTACACACCAGTCCATTGAAGCCATGCTCTCATCTGGAAGAATGGGGGGAGCCAACACCCACTTCCATCGGCAGCACCTGCCTTCCCCTGCACGGATGTTTTGCTCGGTTCCCTGGCTCAGTTCTGTGCCTGTTTGCATCCTGCATCCCCTTTTGCAGTGCAGAGGCAGGAGAAAATCCTTCCTTTGCCACTGCATGGGTGGGATCTTCCACATTTGCCAGCAAAAGCATCCCAGGAATAGGATGACCAGGGAGGGGAGGGGTCTCTGTGAACTGAACAGCTCTGACTGTCTGACAACTCACAAATTCTGCTTCCTTTTAACAGTTCCTTCCTTTTTAACACCCTCGTCCCTGTGCCAGCTCCACGGAGGGCTCTCCAGGCAGGAATGGCAGGTAGGGCTGCTCCCCTGGTGTGGGGCTGGAGCCCTGCCCACGGCAGCTGGTGGATAAGCAGCTTTGAGACTCCAAAGCTTCTGTTTTAGCTCCAATTACGAATCCTGCTGCACCTCTAAACCCTTATGTCTGGCTTATTTCTATCTTGTCAGGCCTTTGTGCCTTCACCTCTGCTCAGAGGAAACACTTGCCCTTCTCTCCTTTGATGGCCTGGGATATGTGTCATCCAAGAAGTGATTCCTGCTCTGTGCCTGGGCAGGAGATGAATCAGTTCTGCAGCTCTGCTTTGGAAGAGATGTTTTGCTGAGCCCAGCCTGACCATAGGTCACTGAACTCCCTTTTGCTGCAGTTCCAGTCATTGTTTTAGAACAAGTGGCTTTTACAACTCTTCTCACCACATCCCAAGCCTCTAACAGGAGCCACTGCCTTTGGAAAGAAGAGACAGAGCCCTTGATTTGAAACTGTGTTATCTGGTGGGGCTTTATCTCATCTTCAGCCTCCTATAGAATCATGGAATGGTTTGGGTTGGAAGGGACCTTAAAGATCATCTCATTCCAACCCTCTGCCACAGGCAGGGATCTCCTGGAGCCCAAAGAAAACCCCAAGGCCAGTTGGGCCTATTTCCTGAGCTGGGCTTTGTGTGTCAAAGACAGCAAGAAGCTCCAACACTCTCTTTAGCCCTGCAATAGGAAATTGTGAAATCAGGCTGTCAGGAGCTGGGAAATTTGGTTAAACCACCCTTCCTGCCAGCCAGGAGCCAGGCTCAGCTCTGGAATGCTGTCCTGCCTCCCAGCTCTGTGCCCGCCCGTCCAGAACCCGCTTCCCTGGGAAGCAGACGCCAGTTGGCAGCGTCCTCTCACCCAATTTTAGCTGTCTAAATGTTAGACATCCAGCCTGCACTCCCCATCCAGGCTGTCTGGAGCCCAAGTGACGTGGGATGAATCCCACCCAGCATGGCTACCAGCCTGGCTCCGGGAAAGGAAACATTCCAGCGAGCTCTGGTGTGCCCAGGCATCCTCCGGCGAGAATTTCACCAGCAAATCCAGGCTGGGACTTTTTATTTTTATTCTATATAACTAGATCCTGGAGTGCTTCACAGGAGAAGAAAAACATCTGCCAAGGATGGGCAACGCACATTAGCTGGGCAAAAGGGTCCTTCTGTATCAACATGGAGAGTCTCCAAGGAATTCTTAGATTTCCTTCCAAGCTTAAAGAACAGAAACTTAGCCCTAAACTCATGGATACACTAAAATATGAATAAACCTTTGCTATGGCATAGAAGTAATAACAGTAATTGGAGCTGTAGAGTAATTTCTGCCCCTCTGTCTTGTTTGTTTTTATCCTGTAACTGTTGTGTAGCAACTCAAGAGTCTTACTGGGAATACGAGGGACAGCTGGTTTACAAATGCAATTGTAGCTTAATTAATTTAAGCATTAACAATCCATTATTATCTGTTATCACAGGGTACAAGCTCTGCCTCTCTGCCATGGAAACCATAGTGCAGGTTACCTAGGAATCCCTCTGGGATCTATTAAGTGTAATTACTAAGGACTTGGATCAGCAAAAAAACCTATATATGCACCGTTTTCCAGCCTCAGCACTGCGGAAAGTGCTGCAAACTTAGCAGCTCCATGACATTTGTGCTGAATTGTCACATAACTGCCAGGAACAGGCTCTGTGAAATGGGTGAGGAGCATTTAGCAAAAGAAACATCAGGGATTCACTTTGCTTTCTCCAGTGGATTGCAGCATCTCCCATGACTCCAGGAAGGGGCCCAGGAGATGCCAAACGTGTCTGTGTGAGTGAAACTGAGTTGGATGGGATGGAAAACCTGCTTCTGGGGGGAAATAAAGCTAAAAACATGAGGATTTATCCCAAGAGGGTGCCTGTTAGTGAACTGGCTTGTGCCCCCTGTTTCAGTCCTCAGTTTAGAGGTGCTGGGAGAGAACTCTGTCTACAGTTTGTTTATGTGTGTTTGGAGTTCTGTGTGTTTAAGATTTTTGGTTCTTGTGCACTCAAAAGTTGGTGTTTGACCCCAAGTTTTTCCAAGCTAAACAATGTGGAATTGGGCTCAAACCCCTAAATTGAATCCAGGATGACAAGAGCAGAGTCAGCAAGGTGCTCCCTCAGGAACATCAAAGGGCCCTGGAGATGAAAAGGGTTTGAAAAAGGACCCTGTCGAGTGAAACATCCCATTTCTCTGTGAACATTATCTACCTCCTGTTGTTACACGTCACACCTGCGATGCCTGAACACGAGAGAGATTAGAGCAGGAACAGTTTCTGGTTGTTATTATTTGAGACAACCCCAAAAAGGTTTGCTCTGCACACACTGCAGCCCCTGGGGCGACGCTCAGCCCTGCCTCATTCCAGAGGGGTGAGAGGATGGCAAGAGGGCTCCTCTGCCTCCTTATTCCCATGTAATTATGGCTTCTATTTGTCTGGACACGCAGATCCCACGGCCATTTGTGATTAGGGCTGAATCTGATTGAGATGAGAGAAATAAGGAAACCCAGGGATGCCTTTGTTAGAAGACCTGGGGATGGCTCCCGATGGGGAAAATAAATGGAAAAACCTAAAGCTGGAAGACTAAAACCACAGGGATAAGCCATGGGGTTCAATCCCAGGGAGGTTAACACCAAACAAGTCCCCAGGTGCCTTTCCCTGCAGACTGGTCCCAAGGCAGACAGATGGGAGCATCTCCGTGCACAACCCAAAGAGTGGGTGCCTCTTTGGGACAGAGAAAACACCCAGTTCTTATTTTTAACTCATTTTACAATCTCTAGGGCTAAAAGTGCCCAGCTTCTCTGAAGAAAACACACCAGCTCGAGGTCAATCCCTTCAAGAATAACCCCACAGCGCTGGAAAAGGGGAGCATCCCTCACGGCATCAGTGGGGAGGTGCCATTTCTGGCGCTCCATCCCCTCCTCCCCGTCCCGTGCCGGCCCGTGCCGAGCCCCCTGCCCTGATCCCTCCCTCGGCTCCCTCCGGCTGCGCGGAGCACTCGGCAGATCCCTGCTCCTGCTGCAGATTGGCTGCCTCCTCCTCACTTTCCCCAGCGACAGCGAAACCTGCTCGGAATATCTTGATGGCAAATACGCCCCTCGCTCGCCGCGCGAGGGAGGGAGATGCTGCAGCTGCTGGAATTCCTCCCCGCCTCCCCCGCGGGGACCTGGGGAGGGACAGGGGGGTCTCTTGGAGATCCCTCACCCAGGAGATGCCTCTAAACTGCCTTCGCTGCAGTTTTTTTCCGCGGGTTTGTTTGCGGGAGGAGGCAGCAAACAGCTGAGAGCGCTGGGATTTTATCCGCCAGCATGTGACGGTGCAAGGAAATGTCAGGGGTGGCTGGGGTGGGGTTTTTTTTGGCTCCTGCCCTCCCATCCGTCTCGATGCGATGAGGCAGTGGGATTTTAAAGGGCCAAGTCTCGAGCCTACTCACGTCTCCAGGGTGCCTTTAGTGAGACCACGACGTGTCCCTGGAAGTCTCCACCTAAACGACCGTGATTGCTCCTGCTAAACGAGGACAGGCAGATGAATCAGGCTCCGTTCGTGCCTGAGCACCGGCCCTTCCCGCGGGCCTGCTGAGCTCCTCTGTGCCCACAGCCCTTCTTTTCCCTCTCAGAAGCTGCAGATGTTCATCACCTGCAGAAAAGGAAATCTGGTCTCTTTTTTTCCCCCCAGCCCTACAATGTGCTGTGTTTTGTGCTGATGGATAAAAGGGTTGCTGGCGTTTTAGAATGCCACTTTCCCTTCTCAGTCTCTCAACAATTCCTTTTTTCCTTTCCCATTTTAGATCTCCTCAAAGGCTCCAGGAACCTGTGAAGCATCCAGGCACAGGCTTGAGCTTTGTGCCTTGTGGGTCTTTAAGGATGGAAAGGATGGTGACGTTCCTGTAAATCCCTTAATCCGACAACACCGACACCGGTCCCGGCACGTTGGTTCCCGTTTCCCTCTGCCCCAACACTGACAATTGATGGGAGTTTGTTCTGTGCATGAGGGGTCAGTGCACACAGAGACACAGAGAGATCAGGTGGCTTTAAATGTAATTTTAAAGCGTTTGTGTGGCTTCAGCACTGGCTCAATGACCCCGAAACCCCGAAATCCCCTGAGAGCGAACACCAAGCAGGGCTGAATTTCATCAGTGTTATTGAGTAGTGGCCTCAAGAAATGACCTTCCTAAGAGTATTTTTCAATTACTTACATGCAGCTCCAACAAATAGGAGCTTCTTTAAAAGGACTGGTGAAAAATGACAGAGAAAAGTTCCCACAGCTCATAGAGCAACCTGTAAATCTGACTCCTCCCTGGAGTGTGCATCCCTACGTGTGCAGGGATGAAAAAGGCTGGATACAAGGGACCCCACAGCCTCCAGCTGGTCCAGAGAAATCAAGAGCAGTGTTTTTTTGGAATGTGTTTTTGTAAGCCCTGCATCCTGAGCCTTCTCTGGTGAGCACTGCCAGAGGTGTGCCTTCTCTGGAAACTGGAGCTGGCACTTCAACACAGAGCCAGCTCACTGGGCTCATTGATGGCTTGTGTAGAGCTGGTTTATGGCAGATTATTTTTAAAACAAGCTAAGCTGGGAGGGTGACCTCAGTTCGGCACAGGGATACTCCAGGTAGGGCAAAAATAGCCCTACTCAGCTCCAAGCATCCTTCCTGCTCATTGGCAGGCACCTCTCTGGAACAGCCCAGCTGCCTGGGAGATGAGAAATGCCCTTTGCAGGGAGCAGCTTCCCAGATGGCAGTGCTGTGGATCCCAGGGAAGCAGGCTGTCATACAAGCTGAGGCAGTGTGGGCACACACACACACACATACACACACACACACACACATGTGTGCACGGACACGCGTGTGCAGCCGGCCCTGCCCCGGAGCCGAGGCTCACCAGGGAGGACGAAGGGAAGGGGAATTTCAGCCTAGTGTGAGAAATGGAGATTTTGGGGAAGCTGGGGAGCCTTCATTCTGTGTGGAGAGAGCTGGAACATGAGCAGGATGCAGTGGATTTTTGCAGGATTAAGTGTGTGAATGGTGAATGTTCCGCGTTGCTGAGCGCACACATAGAGGTGGATGTGGGGACTGTGGGATAAATCTTTCCCCCTTAGTCTGACCCTCCTCTTCCTCAGGGACTCACTACATTCACTGAAATTTGAAATGCTTTGAGGGCCTTGATGGCAAGTGCAGGCAAGGTCATGGGTTTAGGCAGGAGGCTGGAACACACATCCCTGTACCTCCAATTCCTCTCTTACACCTTCCCCTGCTCCTCTCTGACCACCCCCTCCCTGCCAGGCCCCTGGAACCAAACCCTGCTAGCACCGTGCAATTCCTGCTAGAACAAATTGTTGCTGGCATTGTAGGTTATTTAAATCCACATATTATCTCTTCCTCTGTATTACATTAGCTTCCTCCCAAACCTTCGCCATCTGTTCCACCCTCGGTTATGAATGTGAGAAAACTGAACATGCTGCTCCACAGCTACAGCCCTTCACAAGTATGATGTGCATCCTAATGGCTTTGCCATGCGCTTTTCCATGCAGGCTGTGCCCCTTCCCTAGTGCCCAGGACTCCCTGGAAATAGCCAGTGATGTTGTGTTAGTGGCTATTTTCCTCCAGTGTTGTGGAGGGAGGTTTATGTGTGAGGTGGAAGTCTCAGCAGCGCGTCTGACATGGGGTGGGTGGGGAGAGACCCCAGGACTGTTTGTGCCAGAGATCTCCCGAAGATCGTGTGGCTCCCAGTGAGGTTTTATCTCTCCTTTGTGATTCATGTCTCTCCCAGCTCCCTGCTGCCACGGGAGGTCACGTTGTCAAAGATGCTGCAGCATCTGTGAGTCCCACGGACTTCAACAGGGTTGGTGTCTGTGCAATTACTGCTGCTGCTCTTCCCCTGTGAGAGCCTGTCAGGCTCCTAATGCTGCCTGTCATGTCTCCAGTGCTTCCAGGCATCCACACAGGCAGGTAAGGACAGCCTGGATGGTTCAGCACCCGCGGGTTGGCTCAGTGGGGTGTGCTCAGGGCTGAATTCACTGGAGCTCTGTGTTTTCAGGGCTGGCAGGACATGTCCTGCAGAGCAGACACCAGCACACTCAGTGCTCAGCTCCCCCTCAGAGCCATGTGGGTGCTCCCGAGCCTGTGCCGAGCTCACAGGATGAACAGGAAGGCAGAAAGCTCAGGGCTGTGTGTGGGGGGGATTTATCCACAGTCACAGCAGGGAAGCTGTGGCAGATCTGTAGTTTAGTCCTTCCTGCATCCTGGCTGCTCCTGGGCTGCAGATGCCACCACTCTCTCCTCTCTCCCACCTTTGGAGGTGCCAACACCTTGGCTGTGCTGGCAGAGCTCTGGAGGAGCAGGGATGCTGTAGGTATGGCAACGGGAATCATCCCTTACACACCACCATGCCTCGAGCCCAAATTTTCAGCGTGATTGACAAATCCATTTCAGTTCCATGACCCCAAACCACCAAGCACCATCCTCTGCTTCCCTGACAGGGAGACTTAGCTCCTTTCTTCTACCAGAGCCTGAAATATCACTGCCTGAGCATTATAGGTTTTGCATTTCTCCTGTGTAGGTCTGGGACATCCAGCATGGGACCTGGAGCCCTGCCCTGTGTTTGGTGCTGACTCGACAAGAGGCAATTTAGGGCAGTGGTGGCTTCCCCACTGCTCCCATCAGACCCCCATGACCTCTTCCAGCAATGCCAAAGCAACAGGGAGAACAAGTGAGGAAAAAAGGAAGCTTCTCAATGATAAATCCAGGAATCATCAAAAACCAGGGTGGCAAAGAACCTGAAAATCACACAGCTCAGCCTCCTCCCAAGGAGGTTCAGCTCTGCCCAGGTTCCATCTGAGCTGCTGATGTCCAACCAGGTCTTAGACCCCCTCCTCCCCCCCCATCCACCACAGCCTCCCCAGGCAATTAATTACAGCCCTCAACTCATTAGCAATGGCTAATGGCTCACCCCTCCTCTAAGGCTTGAATTTAAGCCCATTAATTCTGTTCATCGAGAACAGATTATTCCCTTCCACTTTGCAGCAGCTTTTATGTGTTTGAAGATCACTCTGTCTCCTCTCCTCTAGCCTGAACACCTCCTGCTCTTCCCAGCAGTATCCTTATGCCCAAAGTATCCTTATCTCTCCCAAAATGAGGAGCCCAGGGTGGGATGTCTCACGAGGGGTTGTCCTCCACACGCTCCTGGACCACTGTGAAGTTCTGTTGCCATCACCAAAACACAAGGAATCATCACCAATGCCTTGTCTACTGCAGCTTTTCCACCAGATTCCCAACAATAATGGATTTTTACCAGGAGCTGGGCTGCAAAACAAACTCAAACCTGCTGCTCACATCCTCCAGTGAAAATCTTGCTGTTCCCACCACAACAGTCTGCAGGGAAAACCTCATAGGATGGGAGAAGTGAGGAGGGGGGATTCAAGGCAAAAACCAACAGTAATTCAGGTTTTTCAGTTTTCCTTCCCCTCCCAGACCCACAACAGCACCAGGTTTCTCCACCAGATTTCCACACACAGTTTCTCCTACTCACCGTACTGGATTTGAGCGCATCCCCACTGTCCTCTTCAGATTCTAGTGCAACAGGTAAAGATTTCTGTGGCGGGGAGAAGGTTAAGTCCCACCTTAGTAGCCGAGGTTCAGCTTTGTCCCCGAATCTCAGGTTTTCCAGTTTCTGCACCGTGGGCTCTGCAGAGGAAGCTGGCCTGAAATTCTCTTTGTTCTGGGACTTAGACCTCAGTCTCTGAACCCCGAAGCCCCGCTCTTCCCCACGGTGGTCGTCAGCCATGCTCCTGCAGCCTCCCCCTTTGCTGTAGTGTCTTTTTTGGGTGTGAATCTCTTGCATATAAGAATCCATCCTCATGAGGGGCTTCATCTCCATCTCGTAATTGCTCATCTTCTCCTCGTCCAGCTCAAGCAGTTTGGAGCTCCCTGAGCTGTGGTTGTGGGACCTGTGGTGGGAAGTCCATGAAACCGTGGCAGGGGAATCTGTCCACCTCTCTCTTTGCTTGTGGTTGGAGGCCGAGTGTTTGTGTCCTCCACTCCGACCTCTGTAGTCTTCAGGGGCTGGGGCCGCCCCCAGCTGCCCGGCGCGCAGGGTCCCGCTTCTCACGCCGCGCGTCCCGCCGGCCTTCTCTTCGCTGCTCCAGCTGTTGGGTCGCAGGTAATCCCCGCCACGCCCCTCCAGCAACATCTGGATCTCCCCACCCCTCTCTTCGTCCACCGAGACCTGCCTGGAGAAGTGGGCGCTCTTGTTCCTGCAGGAGGGGCCCAGGGGGGGCGTGGAGGAGGGGCTGGCAGGGAAGCTCTGCAGCGGGCTGTCGTCGGGGGTCAGGTCGGACGGGGTGGTCCCTTTGCGGTACAGCTCGGGGCTCTCCTGCTGGAGGGGGGTCCCGGTGGACAGGACCTCAATGTCATCGCTCGAATTCTGGCGCTTCGGTCTCTGGCATTCGAGCCCTTTTTGTGCAGCCGTGAAGGGGGAGGAGAGAGGGGGAGAGAAAGGCGACAGGGTTATTTCTATTCTGTGGGTGCCCGCCGGGGTTTTCATCTCGCAGAACAGTGATGGATGGTGGGGAACAGCGGGGTGGGATCGGGACAGCAGCACCACAGCACAATAAACAGCTGCTGCCACTGGAGCAAGAGAAAGACACCGCTGGTTTGACACCAAACCTGCCCTCACATCACCCCCAGCACCTGCAGAGCCGCCCGGTGCGAGCAGCTGCAGCCGGCACGGGAATGGTTTTGTAGCCCCAGGGACATGGGGAAGCAACTAACGATGCAGAGCTGCTGCAGGGGGTTAGTATGGTTTTTTGGGATCCATCTGATCACCTTTTCCCATCAGGTCCCAGTCTGGAAGCATGAGAAGGGAAATGTGTGATGTGGCTGGTGCCAGCTCACAGCTCACCCTGTGCTGTGTGTGTGTGCTGGGCATCACTGGGATCACCCTGTGTGTGTTGGGTGTCACTGGGATCACCCCATGAGTGCTGGGTGCCACTGGGATCACTGTGTGCTCCTGGATGCCCCATGGATCATCCCATGTCAACAGACCCCACACATCTCCTGGATGGGAAACACCTCAGCTTCTGGCTGTGAGCTGCAGAAGGGAGATCTCGCCTCAAAGGTTTCATAAGGAGATGGCCACATCAAGGTAGATGTGCAAGGAAAATCCCACAAACCTTTTATCCAAGAGCTTTCCTGTCCCACACAGACCAGGAGGACATGGACATTTCCCTCCTCAGCCTCCCTGGCTGTGCTGGAGAGGACACAGGTGGCTGTTCCTCACATACACAGGCAGAACCATGTACAACGTACACCATCCTCCTTATTCCATCCTGCTGATGTCTCTTCATTCCCTTCAAACCCAGAGATTCCCCAGACAGTGTCTCCCTGGGGACAGGGACTTCTGAGGGACTGAATGTCTTCTGATGCTGAAGGAACACTTCACTTCTCCGGACAGTAACAAAAAAACTCCAACTTGTTAATCATTGATGAAACACCGAATTATTTCAAGGCGGTTCAAGCTAATAGTGGTTAATTCTCATTTTCCCCTCTGAAGTTGTTCCCAGCTAAAGCCATGCTAAATTACGGGAATAATTTGATAAATATATTAAGTGCCTAATGCCCCTGAAATGCATCTAATTGCGATTGCCATGGCCAGACAAGAAATGAAGCTCCAAAAGGAAGAGCTCAATTTCTTGCCACCGTTTAAAAATAAATGCTTAGAAGTGCCTGCTCTGATCTTTCCACTTCTGTTGAGGAATTTTCTCTTTCACATCTTTTTGGGGAGCTCCTGATGCCGGGATGTGCCTTCACCCAGAGCCACTCCCAAGTCCCAGCATGTCAGGGTTGGGATACACATGGGGCACATGGGAGTGTGAGGCTGGATGTCCCCATCAAAGCTCTTACAGGGGAGGTAAATAGTAACAAGCTTAGAAATCTCCTACTGAAGCAATTTATAGAAAATGATCTCCTAATGACTCAGTTTTTGGAGACAATACTCAGTTCAGCCTTAGTTTGTTCCGTGTCCCTGTTTGTATGTTGGAGACTGAATTTCCTGGGATTTATCCAAGGCTGCTGAGGAATCCTGTTAGTGGCGGGAAATTGTTGTGAAGGACAAAGGTGGAGCTCACCCCCTCTGTTTTCACCCAGAATAAATGTCCCTGGGATAAAATACGAACTGATTTTGTTGTTCAGACATTCCCGTTCCAGCCACCCTTTGATACCACAAATAGGAAACTGAGGCACAAAGGGAATAAAGGGTTTTGTATGAGAAGGCTGGAAAGCCACCTGTCGGAACGGGCTCACCCAAGACTTTGAGTGTCCCTGTTTGTCTCAGGAATCTTCCACAATTCAGGTCTCCAGGGCTTTTGCCAGAGTTCCAGAGATTTGAAACCTTCCCACCAGCTCTGAGGAGCTGATTTCCAATGGCACAACCAGCGATGGCCTTGCTACACCCACCACTCCTGCACCTTCCCTGATCCCCAGAGCCCCACAACAGGGGCAAGAAAGCCCAGTGATGCTCCAGCATCCTCACCCTGGAGACTCACATCACGTTATTAAGCCCCACCTTATCCTAAATGTTCCCCACCCACACCTGCAACGAGCTGATCTAACTCTGCCTCTCCATGGGTTAATTCCCTGAGTTTTGCAGCCCCTGGCTGAGGCTCTGGGAGGAGCAGGGACGAGGTGCTGCCCCCCAGTCCCGGAGCCCACAGGGATCCAGGCGTTTCCTCCCACAGGAATCTGGCAGATGCACCGGTTCCGTCCTGCCGGCTTTCGACACCCGAGGATGTGCAACAATTATTCCGAGCTAAAATTAGTTGTGGAGCACGTGATATTCCTGGAAGAACGGCTGTGAGAGCGCGAAGGAGGGTGCGGAGCACTGACTGTGGATTTCCAGCAGGACTGAGGCAGCTGTGCCCAGCCCAGGAGGCTTCAAAGCCAAACCTGTGCCCCCGGGCACCCAGAGCACCCACGTCTGGGATTTGGGTGCAGTGCTGAGCTCCTGCCTCTGACACTGGTGTGCTGCTGTCACCTTGGGGGGCTCGCTTCACCAGCACCATGGACTGACCCTGCTGCATCCAGGAACCAGGGAGGAGCAACCACAGGGAGAGTGATGGGGGTGGGAGAGATCCCCGTGGCTGATGGAGATGGAAAACCACAGGGGAGAGGATGCAGGATACTAAGCAGGGATATTTTCATTTTTCCCAGGTAGACACCTTTACCTCACCCCTAAAGGGGTTGCTGGAGCCTCTGCCTGAAGGTCTGGAGTCTGTTCTGTGGGAATGACCAGGACAGGATGGTGGTGGACATGAACCCCCCTGTGAGTGTCCCCCAGCCCCCCCAAAACCCTGCAAAGTGGGGACACCCAGAACCCACAGCACTCACTGGGCAAGGTGGGTGGTACCCAGCACCCACCGCACCGCAAGGAGCACATCCAGCACCCACGATGCTGTGCCAGGAGGGTACATCCAGCACCCATGGTGTGGGTGGCACAGCACCCACTACAGTGTGCACAGGGGGTGGCACTTGGGACCTGCAACACCCTGAAAGGGAGTCACATCCAGCACCCACAGTGCTGTGCAAGGGGGGCACATCCAGCACCCGAATCCTGTCAAGGGAGTCAATTCCAGCACCCACAGTTGTGTAAGGGGGGCTCATAGAGCACCCACAACCCTGTTAAAGGTGGGCATATCCAGCACCCGCAGTCCTGTGGAAGGGAGGGCACACAGACCACCCGTGGCATTTGTGCAAGGTGGGTATATCCAGCACTCGTGATCCTGGGTAAGGAGGACACATTCACCACCCATGACGGTGAGCAAGGGGAGCACACAGAGCACCCACGATGCTGAAGAAGGGGGGCATATCCAGCACCTGAATCCTGTGCAGGGAGGGCACCTCCAGCACCCACGATCCTGTGCAAGGTGGGCACGCAGAGCCCCTGCAATGCCGTGCTGTGTGGTGGCAGCTCCCCCACCCCTGTTCAGCCCCCCTCCCAGCCCGTTTGCAGCCTGAGGTCCCGGGGTCAGTGGTGTGTCACAGCCATTCCCACCTGTTATGTGCCTGAGTCGCTCGGCAGACGCTTCCCCGTTTCCCGACACCTCTCGGATGATGTGTTTGTTTTTTAATGTGCTCTAAGTGGAACCGCCTCCTTTCCCCTCCCCTCACTCACTCCCAACCCACCCAACCGGGAGCACCAGCCACACGAACTCCAGCACAAGTCAAGCGCCGTGTCCCTGTCTAGAGAGGTAGTAAAAAATGTATTATCTAAAAATATCTTTCCAAGAGGTGATTTAAAACAGCAAAGTCTCTTGGCAAGAGGAAATGGAGACGAGGAATATCTCAGGGCTGAAGGAGCCCCTGGGACCACACAGACCTGCGAGAAAGCTCAGATCTCTGATGTACAAATTGCACCTCGGCAGGAGAGATGCTGGGGGGGGTGGGGTTGTTCAACATTCTTCAGCGAGCACAGAGCTGCGTGGGGCTCTGGTGCTCTGCCAGGGGGATGCTCCACCATCCCAAAATGCTCATGGATGTCTCCTAGATGGGGATCTGCCCCAGCTCAGGCAGGTCCATGGCTGGAGCCAGCCCCCAAATCCCGTCTGGCTCATCCTGCTGAGCCATGGGATGCCCCCAGCCGCCCCCACAGCCTCTGTGCCATGGGTAAGTGAGGACTGGGGCATGGGCAGGCTGGGCCAAAAGATCCAATGATCCCTTTTCCCATCCTCAGGGAACGTGAGTCACCAGCACCAGCCCCTGGAGCAATTAAGCTGAGTGAGTAATCTTCAGTTAGAGAGCTGGGAGGGGGAGACAATAATGACAGACACCTCCCAATGTGGGCTTGGTGCAGGAAAACTTTTGAATAAACCCAGTCCCATATATTAATTATTATGTTAATTATTGCTGTGGGGACTTGGAGTTTCCCTGCAGACCCCTGACAGACCATGACTTCGCTTCAGCTCCCTCCTCCCTGAGCCTTTGCTGGGCCTGAACCTCTTGCCAACAAGCACAAATCTGGACAAACTGGGAAGGAATGTTGAAGAAGATGGAAGGAAAGCAGGGTTTGCTACCAGGCAAAGCTCAAAACATGGATTTTCCAACACCTTGGCACAAGTACAGGACTGATTTGCACAGCCAAGGGAAGGATCAGGTCTTAGAGTGTGCCGGTCCAGGCATTCCAGAGAAATCATGAACCACACAAGCCATGGGTGTAAAATCAGTGGTGACCTCTGGGACCATCTGTGTTTGCATTTTCCATCCAGAGCTCTTGTTGGTTTTTTTTCTGTGCAACCATCACAGACTATGAACTAAAAAAATGGGAGTGTTTTGGTGAGCCCTGAACAAGGTGGAAGTGTCGAGGATTGAAAGCCTTGAGCTAAATCTCCTGAAAACTGGTGTTGCTGGGAGGTTTCCCACCCCAAGAGTCCTGGTGAGGGCTGGAAGCTGTGGGCACAGACCAAGCCTCTGCTCAGGGCTCATTTTTGGGGGTTTTGGGTCTCTGCAGGGCTCAGAACTGACCGTTTTCCCTGTGCTGGAAGGAAGGCGAGAACTCTTTGGCAGTGATCCTGGCGATCCGCGCTTCCTCCTGAGCTTTCTGCGCCGCTGTCACAGCCGCCTCTGCCTTGGCCCTGGAGTGAGAGGTCCTGCAAGGCAACAGGAGACACAAGGACCACGTTAGGCAGCTCCTCCCTGCATGGACAACCCCAAATTGCCTCCACAGAACCCCTTTGCTCTGAAACCCTTTGGCTGCGGCTCTGAAACCCTTTGGCTGCGGCAGAGGAGCTGTCACGGGGACCTTGGGGCTCGCTGAGGAATGAGGGATGTTACAGCAACAAGATGTTCATGAGCTGCTTCCCAGCCTGGAAATCAATTTGGAAACAGGAGCAGGATGCTTTGTTCCTCCAGGGATGCATCACCCCGGAGCAGGCTGGTCCCCTCCATCCCACATCCCTCCGTGGGGGATCCCAGCCTGGCAGCCTCTCCATGCATCTCCCACAAGCCTCTGGAGCTGAAGGCCTGAATTTAAAGCTGGTTTGGGTTTTTTTTAACCAAAACCATTTGCTTTGGGATGAAAAGAGGAAGATTTCCATCCCCACCCCCACATTTTGCGTAAAACGCTGGATGTAAATAAATACTGGGAGCAGAGGTTGGAACGGAGGTTTGGCACTGGTACCACCTCCACCACCCCTTAACACATCTCTGTCAGGGCATTCTTTTCACTCCGGATGAACAACTGTCCCCTGCACTCACCAATGATTCCCCAAATGCTCGTGTTTGATGGCATTTCATCCCATCACTCCGGATTTACACCCTCACACAGCCTCTTTGCGAGCATCCTCCGGAGGCTGGTTTGTCCCTTCCCCTTATCCGAGCTATCCAGGCACTTTTAAAAACTCCTGTTCCCACCCCGGTGCAGGCAGCACTATAAATAGCTCAGCTGATTTCTTTTCCCTCCAAAATCAGGCCCTCCATCTCCTTTAATCATTTTTTTTCTGCCGCTCTCTGAATTCCCTCTAATTTCCCGACATCTGTGCGGGGAGGAGTGCCACTCCTGACAGGCTCCTAGAAATGGAAAACAGGGCCAGGAATGTGCCTGGCATCACATTGTGTGGCACAAACCAGGGCTATGAAACAGGGGGTGTGTGACTGTGTGCTGTCACCTCCCTGAGCCCGGAGAGATGCCTGGTTCCCACTCCCGGTGCCATCACTTGTGTTCCAGTGTTGACACTTTCCAAGTGTCCTTGCTTTAATAAGTGCTTTATTTACCTCAGTGGGCTTATTTGGAATAGCCCTGGAAGTGGATCCAACCTGTTTTCCAGAGCTGTTGAAGGTGGTGGAGGGGCCGTGGTGATGCTGTTGCAAGTGCCACAGGTCCTCTGTGACCAGTGCAACCAAAAATTGGGTTGAAATGGTTTTTTACCCACCTTGAGTCCAGTGCTCTCTCTGCTCAACACTCGTGCAGGGTTGGAGGAGTGGACAAACATGTTACAGCCCATTCCCTGGCAGGTATCCCACTTCTGCTCTTTTAGGAGGAGCAGGGATGCTCCAAGCAGGAGCTGAAGCAAACTGGTAGGAGAGGAGGCACAAACTGCTCCTGTTTTTCATAGAACCATGGAATGGTTTGGGTGGGAAGGGACCTTAAAGATTATCCAGGTCGACCCCGTGACATGAGCAGAGACACCTTCCACTATCCCAGGTTGCTCCAAGCCCTGTCAAACCTGGCTTTGGACACTTCCAGGGATGGGGCAGCCACAGCTTCTCTGGGCAACTTGTGCCAGGGCCTCACCACCCTCCCAGGGAAGGATTTCTTCCCAGTATCCCATCTAATCCTGCCCTCTGGCAGTGGGAAGCTGTTCCCCCTTGTCCTGTCACTCCAATCCCTTGCTCAAAGTCCCTCTCCAGGTCTCTTCTAGGCCACATTTTTGGCACAACGTGGTCTGTGGGAAAGGCTGGGACATCAGACCCACTGATTAAACCCCCCCAGTGCCAAGGACGGGGCCCCTTGAGGCTTGAAATTCAGATACTGACACTGAGGTTGTTAAACATCTGACACCTTCCACGAGAGCCTCCCAGAGATGTGGATCCAAAGGTCCTTCATCCATCTATCCCTTTGTTGTCTCCTGGACTGAAAACTGCGGATGAGCCTGTCCCTCCCATCCTGCAGCACATTCCTAGAGCAGGCTGCAGGTCCCTGCTGGTTTGGTACAAAGGATTAATAACGTCTGAGAGCGTCTGGACCAAACTCAGCAGGCAGGATTACACTCTGCCTCCTGAAACTCTTCCCTGGAGAGGCAACTGGAGGCACTTATCTGTCACTGCCTGCCAGGGAAGGAGGCTGGAAGTGCTGAACAGCAGCTCGTGCCATCTCCAAGGGTCGTGGGGACACATAGAGGTGTCTGCAGAGCAGCAGGAGCACACATGGAGCTATCACCCAATTCTGGGATTGTGGGATCGCCCAAGCTCTGCTCCTCTCTCCAGGATTTATCATCCCCTCCCTTTACAGAATCCCAGAATCAGTGAGGTTGGAAAAGCCCTCCAAGACCATCAAGCCCAACCTGTGCCTGATCCCCATCTTGTCACCCAGCCCAGAGCACTGAGTGCCACGTTCAGTTGTTCCTTGGACACCTTCAGGGACTCCATCACCTCCCTGGGCAGCCCCTTCTAATGCCTGACCACCCTTTCCTTTCCATGGAGAAATTCCTCCTGATGTCCAACCTAAATGGGTTAAAATCCCCATCCCTGGAGGGACGGATGCATTTGCATCCCTGGAAAACTCACTCCAGAGACCTCTGGGCCAGTTCATCCCACGATCAGCCCAGGAAGAGCAGTGAACTTTTAAAAGCTAAAACTCGAGGCTTTGGCTCAGAGAGGGTTAAAAATCAATCCCATTAATTAAGCCATCTCCGATCCCAAATACCCTGGATTCCCCCAAAGCGGATGGAAAGCGCAGCTTAATTGTTTGTAAAGCTCCCTAAAACGCTCGGGGGGGGGAGGGAGACGCCAGTGGAGTGAAAAGCAGAATTATAGTGATCTATATGTTGCATAATAAAATACATCAGTATTCCCAAATAAATGCAAGTAATCCAGTTAGTGCTCGCATGACTTTGTCACATCCCAGATTTAACAGCTGTCTCCTCTACACGTTCCTGCTGCTCGTGGCGGCCGCTAAATCTTAATTCCCAGTTAATTGCCTGAGTTTATTTCCTTGCAAAGCGGGTTTTTCTCCATGACACACGGACAGGACCTGATCTGATCACTCTTCTTCTCCTGTCCTAAGTGCTGCCATAGATTTTTGCTGGAAACCGTGGTCAAAATAAGGCTGGATCCTTCCCTATGAATCATAGAATCGTGGAGTGGTTTGGGTTGGAAGGGACCTTAAAGATCATCTTCTTCCGGTGGGCTCATGATGGGATGAAGGAAAGAGTGATGCAAGAGGAGCTGTTTAATTCCTCCCACCTCTGAGCATCCTCAGCCTCCTCCTCCAGCTGGGATGAATCCAGCAACCTGGTCTAGTGGAAAATGTCCCTGCCAGTGGCAGGGGGTAGAACAAGATGAGCTTTAATGTCCCTTCCAACCCAAACCATTCCATGATTCCAGGGTTTTAGTGCACTTCACTATCCAAGGTGAACTGAGAGAGGGTATTTCAGCAAGGACAGGGCTGGGAAGAGCCAGAGGGGTGATGGCCAGGATAGTTTATGGCTTTTCAATCCCAAGGGTCCAGTTTGGGTCACAGCAGAGAGTCCACACTGGGACTGGCTTGGAATATTTTATTTATTAATTTTTTGCCAAGCTGACTCACTCTTCTTGGAGGATGAGTGGGCAAGTGGTCAAACTGGCAAGGGGAGCTGGCAGGAGGCAGGAAAAATCCCAACCAACCAGATTTCTGTAAATCTTTGCAGATCTCTTGTGATTTGGCTGGAGTTGACAAGGGAAGGGATAATACCTGTGCCTGGTTCCTAATGCCAAGTTTATCAGCTCCAGCTAATCTATAAGAAGCTGGAATCAACTGATTTGCAAGGAAGAACTTGGCTTTTTAGGAATTCCAGTAGCGACTCTGGGCTGGCTTTTTGTGAGAGAGGAGTCAATGCAAGGCCTTTGCTGCAAACCTGGGACTGGGGGCTGGTTTAGCCAAAAAGGGGGGAAACTCTCAGCAAAATCCTGATGGATTCAGGAAGGAAGGAAGCAAAATTAGAACCAGGTGAGGCTTGAGAGGTGTTTTGGTTAATGGAATTCTTTGGCAGGAGAACAAGTGGGACAAACTGCTTAAAAATTAGGCTGGAAACTAGAGCAAGTTTACAGAATCCCAGAAACATTTCCGAGCTATAAATGGGACACCTGGAATTTCTGGGATGGCACCTGGAGTCACAGGAAACCTGGTTCACTGCTGAGTCTCTCTCTGCCCATTGTTTGAGTGCAGTGATAGTGCAAAGGGGGAGCTGGATCCAGGCAAGGGTTTTGCCATCCTTATTCCTATTTTTCTTGCGTTTCTGTATGAAAAACACACTCCTCAATAAAAAAACAGGGAGCAGACTCTGAGCAAACTCATGTTTGGGGTCAAAGGGAGCTCTGGGCTGGACATGGGAAAATCTGCGTTATTGTTATTATTGGTGGTTTAAAAAGCATCATATGGACAAGATTTCTGCAAAAGAAAATTCCTGAAATTCACATGGCAGATTTCGCCGAGGGATTTCTGTTCCTTTCCAAGCAAACTCCTCACTTCCCTGATGGCCCCCTGAACTCAAAGCCTGGCTGAGGGATCCTCCTCCTCAGTGGGATTGAGGCTTGACAGGGAAGTATGAAATTCCTGCTTTATTGTCAGGATCCTCTGCAGGGATGGAGACCACCCAACCCTCCTCCATCCCACATCCAGAGCCGATGGAAACCTCTCCTGAGCTCTCCAGCTCCTCAACAGGAGCATATATGAGATTGCAACAAGTCCTAAACACTTTACACCATGTAAAAGGACCCCGTGGTCCATATTTTCATGGAAAACTTGTAAATCACCGAAGGCTTCACTGTGAGCACCGAGGGCTTCTAGCATCACAAGTGGTGAGGATGGAGTTAATCTGCCAGTGAGCTCATCCTGGGCCATAATGAACAGCCTGAAGTTTTCCTAAGGGGCCAGGCTGGCTCCACTGGATTCACTCTGTCTGCAGGTCAATATGTAATCAGGCAGCTTTGGGGTTGATTTTTTTTGTTGTTGTTGTTGTTTTGGGTTTTTTTAAATGCATCCTTATCTTCCTACAGGAGGAATGTTTTCTCCCTCCATTACAGAGGTTCATGTATTTTTCAAATGGCGAAATTCAATTAAAACACACACCAGCTGCGAGAAAACACTTCAGGAAAAATTCAGAGAGAGCATTTGCAGGCTCTGCCATCCAACCTCAACTCTTGAAAAGCAGTGGGGGCTCAGGGAAAGCCTTGGGATGCACCTTGTCCTGGGAAGGGATGGCTGGATGAAACAAAGAAAAGAAGTTCTACAGTCCAACCTCCCCGTGTGTAAAACCCAGGCTGGTATGAGCACGAGTCCCTCAGCCGTGTTGATTCCCCAGGGGTTGTTTTCCACTCCCTCTGGCACAGCAGAGCAGGATCTGGCCCTAATTGCATCCAGCAGAGATGCACCAAGAAACACAAAGCACAAGTCCCCAAGTGATCGATGCCAGTAACCAAACCCCAGAGCTCTGGGAGATGGGAATGCTGATGCAACCCTCTCCCGAGGCTATCCAATCGCTCCAGGATGGCAAAAGAGAGGCGTTCCCAGCTCCCGGCCCTGCCAGTGTGGGATCGATCGCTGCAACCAGCACCAGGAGGCTCTGCGAGCTCCAGGCAGCATCTCCATCCCTGCCTGCGAGGAGGGGAGGCTTGGCTGGTCTTCATGCTCTCCTAGATGGGACAAATTGGGACTGAATTATTAATAGGCACTGCAGACTGTCTGGCTTTACCTCTGCGGGAGCATCCCTGATTTAGGGCAGAGCTGGGGAGAGCTGCAGTGCCCATCCTGCCTCCCTTTCCCCCTCCATGGGCTTCACCTGGCACACACCCCGCATCCAGCACCTCTCAGCCCCAAATCCCAGCGCAATAACCCGCCGGTGAGGGTCGGGGTAGGCACGACACAGGGCCAGGCTCTGTCTAGACAATGCCTTCAGGGAACGGGGAGATGGCAGCAATTAACAACCTGTTTGTTATTTTCCCTATCTGGCATTTATTGCCCCGATAAAACCCGCTCTTAATTCCAGCTTGGCTCTTTTCACAGCTCTCCCGGCTCGTTGTTATTGCACCAGGCTCGCCCTGAGTGATTTGTGAAGGCAGTAATACAGTGCTGGTACTCAGGGGGTGGAATATTAGACACACCAATTAGCTATCTGTGCATAAATTCCCATTTACCTGCTTATCACAGGCATATTTCCCTGCCTGCTCCCTCTGTCTGCTTTTTCCTCCACACCCCCATCCCCCCCATCTCTGGAATTCTTAATCAAGGGAAAAAAGCTGCTTAATGTGACCTCTGACATGACGTAATGCAGCCAAAACCGTCTGCTCTGGCTCTTTGTAGCCAGACACAAAGCAGGTGCCGTGCATAGCAAAGAGAAAGCCTGGCTTCCCAACACCCGCTGCCAGGCTTCCCAGCTCCACTGGGAGAGTTTGGGATGGGAGGATGGATCATTCCTACTTGGGCTCTGTGCACCTGAGCACAGGGAGGAGTAGCAGGAAACCTCCCATCAGTGGGACAGCAAGAGGGAAAGGTTGGGGAAGGCTGGAATGTCACGGGACAGAAGGAATGGGGATTGCAGGCTTGGAACAAATGGCTCTGAAAGTCACATTTCAAGAGAATTAAAGAAACAAAAAAACACCTCAAACCCTTTAATCCTGAAAAAACCCCTCGGTGTGTTTGCTGCTGCCCAAGAAAGCAAAACACAGTGAAGCACGGAAAATGTTGTGGTCAAAAGCCCAAATCCAAGTTTCCCTGTGGTTTTACACCGAGAAATGTCACATTAAGAGGGGAAACCATTCCCAGGCCAGCTGGGAGACCTTGTGGAGAGCAGGTGCCTGTAGCCCAGCTGGGGCATGGAATGCATGAACTCCCAAATTCATGGAAATGGGGATGGAGCCAGTTCCCATTTAGCTCCAGGCACCTGTGCCAGATCCTTCCCTACCTTTAAATTTGTGGAGCTTACAAATGGAGAGTGAATTCACTGAGGTGTCATTTGCTATTTTGTACTGAAATTCCATTTTTAAATCCAAGTAAGGGAAAAAAAAATTCCCAGGCTGTGTCCTTGTGTCCTGTGCCTTGCCTTGAAGTAGATAAAATCAGTTTTGCTGGAGAACTGAATTCATGACAGGTAAAGGTGCAAAGTCTTGGTGACTTGTGGTACAGGGATGGGTCATGTCCCCAAAATTCTGGGAGAAACAACTCAAACCACATCCCTAAGCTGGGCCCTTCCCAGTGGAGAAGATGAGAGTGTCCAAACAGTCATAATACCATGATCCTCTCCAACTGACCTTATTTCCACCATCCTAAACCATTCATGGGGCTTCTCGGATTTGTTAATTTTATCCCTGTTTTTGCCAAACAGAAAATCCCAACCCTGGCACAAGAAAATCAAACTCCTCTGACTTCAAATGGCTGAGCCAGGTGGAGTTGGTACCCAGAGGCACATCTGCCACCATCAGCCAGGATGCTCCCAGCATCTCTCTGGCCAAGGGACACATGGAATAAGCAGGGCCAGACAGACTCTGCATTTCCCTCCTGGTGGGTTTTCCTTCCTTTTAACTTCTTGCCCCCCAGCAAGGACAAAGCTGATGGAGATGATGCACAGGCTGCCCTGAGATGTTATTCACAGCTCACAAGATAATTAACATCTGGAGAGGGAGCCTCATCCCCTGCCATCTGTCACTTGGAATGAAGCTCCGGAGGAGGCAGGTGAGCGACGCAGCCAGGCAGTACCTGCACATCCTGGTGTTCCAGTGCCTGCCAGCCCAGACTGGGATTTGCCTTGGGAAAAGATGGCTTTGATGCCACTGTCTCACCTGACTGATTGAGGTTTGGCCTCTCTCCAGACCTGTCACTTTGCCAGACATGGGCAGTGGTGGGACAGGGAACTGCCCCCAGGCTGCAGCCGAGCTCCAGGCGGTTCCCTCTCCCAAATCCAACATGGAGGCAAGAGCAAACTCCAGCTCCAGGGATGGATTCTCCCCTTTCCTTATAAACTGGGGAAGGTATGAGATAATTGCAGTGATGTGAGCAACATTATGTACTGGAAAGTGATGCAAAACGTATGGGAACCCACTTGGAGCAGGATTTGGGAAGAGCCAGCTTCAAGGAAGGAAAGGAGTGAGCAGGGGGGATGTTTCTTGCTTTCCAGCTGTGGTGCTTCGGATAGGGCAGGTTTCCATGATTTTACTGCATAATTGTCATGGACATAGTGGAAAATGTATCTAGTGGAAATGGGAAAGGCTGAGTCCCCCTCTCTATCCCCTGCCCCATCCCCCCTCCATGCTCACATCCCAAAGGCACAGCAAACGTTCCTCTAACCCTGGGCAAAAATAGCACATTACAAACGAGCCTGCCACTGCCAGGCAGGAGGCAAAACAGGTTGGAAGAAATCCCTAACAACCCTTGGAAAAAGGAAAAAAACCAAAAGAAATAAAAAAAAAAAAGGAAAGAAAAAGAAAAAGCAAAGAGAAGGCACAAAATCTCTGAGAAAGCCAGGAAGCAGCACCGGATCATCTGCACACTGCAGATCTCTCCTGGCTGTGTTAAAAGCAGGAATAGGAGAGCAGAAAATCCCGACACCGATGCCGCAGTCGGGTGGAGATTTTGGAATGCACAACAGGCCAAGCTGGAGCTCCCCGAGCAGCCGTAACTCAGCCTGCCTGGACATGTGGAGGACTGGCTTTGGCTGCACATGCTGCTGACTGGAATGGCTTCAGGCTGGATCCCGCATTCCGGCTGCGTCGTCCTGTCTCCGGGTAAAGCCGGATCCAAAGGCAGCCCAGCAAAACCCTCACGAGCCCATCACTGCTGGTCTGGCCAGGGAAAGGCCAGGTTTTGGTAGTGGGTCTGGAGAGGTGGGTTGGTGGGACATCATCCATCTGCATGGATTCATCGAGGAGAGGAGGGTGGAGACATGGTCATGACCTGCCCATGGCGGGGGGGTTGGAACTCGATGGGCTTTAAGGTACTTTCCAACCCAAACCACACTGTGATTCCATGACTACCCCCAGTCCAGCCACAAATTTGGAAGAAATGTTGTGGGATGCTTGAAGACCATCAGAAAATTCCTGGCTGGTGTGGACACTGGGTACCCCCTCCTGCCATGACCTGCCCCAGGCTGCAGGTCAAAAGGTGGAGGATTCGGTGGATCATCAGCATCCCACCCTGGCCTCCATCACCTGATAACTCCCCAAAACACCCCATTCTTCCCTGTTTTTCATACTGCCCTCCTCACTGGGCTGATGCCACCATGGGATGGAGCTGGAGGTGGAAACCTCAATGCCAAGTGCAGCACAAGGAGAGAAACTCAACCAGGCCACGGGCAAAGGGAGCCTCAGGAGCCTCTGCTCTGCCTCCAGGGAATCCCTCAAATCCCTTCGAGGAGCCACCAGCACACCCCAGCCCCTTGGGAATCACTAGATATTCTTTCCTATAGCCAAGGGAAAAGTTCTCAGAATAAGGGAATTTGAGGAGTTCAGGTAAAAAACTCCAGGTGAGGGAGGTGCCAACAGAAAAGCAAAGCTGGTCTGTCCATTGAATTTCAGTTTTGACACCTAAAAAGAAGAATTTAAGCCAAATTTCAAAGCAAACCACAACAGAACTGCAAGGAAAAGTCTTTTTTCCTTTCCTGACCCTTCACCCCCTTTGTGTTTTGGCTGAGACTCTTTGGCAGCTTCACAAGTTTTGGTCACCTCAAGCAAAACAGACATTTGGCAAATGAACTTTCCAGGCAATTTTTTTTTTTTCCCCTGCTGTTGGAGCCACAGAAGTCCCAAAGAGGCAGCAAAATGCTGAGCTCATGGTCCTCCTTTTCCCCTGCTGATGGGCTGATGGAGAGGGAGGATCCGTGACCTTTCTCTGGCCATGCAGTGTTTTAACCAGCCAACACCCACCAGCAAAACCCACCCTGGTTCTGAGCAAACGGCATAAAAACCTCACCCAAAACCAACCAAAAACCTCATTTAACTGAAGTTAAAATTCTAGTTCCAGCACAGCCTGGACTTGGGCCAAGCCAAGGAGCTGAAATGGCCTCGGGAGCAGTGACGATGCTCTCCAGCTGTCGCAGCAGAGGTGGTTGATATCCAGCCTCACCCCCAGGAGTTCTCTGACACCTCCAGCCCTGTGGGGTAGGAGACAGGACTCTTTTCCTAGGTGATTTAACAGAGGTCTAAGGGATGTGTTTAAACAGTCTAGTACTCAAAAAAACCCCTGTATTTTTACTCTGGAAAACTGTATTTTGACGACCAGAGATGCTTGGAAATCAAATACATCCATGTGTTGCTCCGCAGAGCTGGGAGGAGGCCGATTTCCTGCCTGGAGGAGATGCTGATGATGGGCACCACTCTGCACCTCTTGCTGCCTTCAGCCTCTCTGGGATGGACCTGGTGATGACAGGGAAGCTTTTCCTTGCTGTAAGGGACAACCAGCCCCAAAGTGGTTGGAGACAGCCATGTGTGGGGCACGGCAGCATTATCTCCATCCCCCTCCATCCCATGTCCAGTCCCATATGTGCTCACCAGCAACCCCCAGGACCGACGAGAAAATGCGAACGATGAGTGTTTGGTGAAATTTTTTCTCATTTTAAGCACTGCCTGGGGCACCAATCACCCAACCCCCCACACCACCTGAAGCCCTGGTGAGAGCAGACAGGATGGAGAGGGGCTGGAGGTGCCTCTGGGGCTGTGTCACCCTTCTGTAGTGCAAGTGTTGGCCACAGCCTTGATGTCTGTTGGGGGGGAATAATAAATCATCCCAGTTGCCACAGCAACGAGGATGTCCTGTCTGCCTCAAACTTCAGAGCCCACCCAGGAGGAGCTGCCTCCTTGATCCCAGCTGCCTCCGTGAGTTTCTCCTCCATTTTTTTAAGTGCACAGGAGCCCCAAGATCAGCTGCACCCCCAAATATCCCACTGCTCATGAGGTTTCTCAACCTGTGCCTGAGCTATTGGGTCCTTGTTCAGCTCTGCTTTGGTCCTCAGCTGGTAGATGCTGCTCATCCCAGTGCACCCCAACAATCCTGTGGAATGCCTTGGATGGGATGTGGCTGCACAGGACCTGCTGGGGCAGTGGGTGTCCTGTCAGGCCCCCAAACACCGACGTGCCCCGAGGCCCTGGGTTTGCAGGTCTGAGCTGCCTCCGAGGCAAAGCCAGTGAAAATTTCCACTTAAGTAGCCAGCAGCAGAACAGGGGAAGGGACTGGGAGCCCAGCTCTGCCAGGAGAGAATCTGGGCTTTTAATTATTTATGCTTCACCTCTGTGCTATGGGGATGAGAGACAGATCCGACAGAGACACAGCCGGGTAAGAGAGAGGAGGTGCAGCCTGGCTCTCTAGAGAGCCCATTTATACAATTCAGGTGAGCCCAACATCCTTGCCCGAGTCCTGCCCCACAGCTCTTTCCTTGGAAAAGTGCTTTATCCCTGGCTCTCCTCAGAGAGAGTGGCAGGCTATCCCTGCCACCACTTCCCTGGAGGGTTCATGCCCAGGACTGAAGAGTTGGGAAGACCTGTCACCTGCCATGGCTGTTTGAAGGTCCTCAGGGATTTTTTCATGTTGGATGGGGAGCAGCTGCCCACCTGTCTCTGGGGTGACCGTGGGACACTGTGACCACTGTGAGCCCACAAACCTATTTCTTTTCCATAAGGGAGTACAACCCTGAGGAACTGCTGGTTTGGGGTAGATCATGAAGCCACTGCAGCTCACAAACTCCATGGCAGGGTGTCCACTGCCCCAGCCTTGCTTGAGTTCACCATCTCCTGCAGCTTTTTCTTTGGGGACAGATGCCAGAACTGCTTTAATTGAGCAGAGTGAGCTCAGCAAAGCTCTATGGCCTGGTCCCGTGCTCCCTTCTGCTGTTGTGGTCCATGAACAGGAGCTGGTGCTGCTGACAGAGCCCACCCCTTCCTCATCAGGGTGCACCCATCCCATCTCCTGTATGGGTTGCTCCTGAAGCCCAACTGGGAAAGCCAACAGTCCACACATAACCTGCCATGACCCTGGAGGGTGACACAGGGGCACTGCGAGGCCCTGCTGTCCCAGTTGGAAGTGAGCAGGAAGCAAAGGGAAGCTGCTCTCCGTGGAAATGGGGCATTGGAGATGGGCCAAAATTGAAAAGTAGGTCCCACCGGACACTGGGTTGAGCACCAGGCATGGCCACAGCACTGCCACGGTGGGATTTTAGGGTGCTCAGCACCCTGGAGAATTGGGACCTTTCTTAGTCACAACTTTAAAGGGATAATCAGTCAGATCCATGGGTTAAATCTCCCTGGGATTTTCAGGGGGGAAATTTGCTTAGCAGAGTCTATGGTCAAATCCTTTAATTTCCTGGATTAGGAAGCCAGGACAGCTTGTCATTTGTCCTGCATGGAGAAGGCAACAGAAACCTCATTGCTTGAGGCTTTTCAAACTGACTATAGGAGCACAGAGGGCTTGGGAGCCCCCAGCCCATTCCCTGTGCTCCCCCCCAGCATCCCAGTCTCTGGCTGTGGTGGGGAGCAATGCTCAGGAACACCAGCAAGGGAAATACTCAATATTTTAGCTCAGCTCTGTGTTTTCATCTTGGTTGTGCTCCTGATATTGCTTTCTGCTCTCCCCAGGGAGGAAGGGGCTTGGGGGGGGACAGGAACATGGTGGTGTTGAGGCTGTTGCTGCAGGTAGGTGGGTGGGTGGGCGGCTGGGGTGGGAGCAGCCAGAAGGAACAGAAGCCAGAAAACCCAAAAGGGGAGCTGGGAGAGGAAAAATGCAGGCAGGCCTCTCTCACGAGATGGGGAGGTAGCAGGGGAACCCTGAACCTTCCCTTTGGCTCTTCTCCACAATCAAAGCTTTGGGATACAGCATTGCCAGGACATGGCAGGGACACGGTGCAGCAGCACCCACAGACACGGCCGGGGGGTTTGGGGTGGTGGGACATGGCAGTGAGGGGCTGGGATGACACAGTCAGGATCCTCCACACCCAGCCCTTGGGCCTGAACCCTCAGCAGCCTCCTTGCACTCCATGGACGGTGAGGATGAGGACGGAGGATAGCGAGGGGGCTGTGAGCCAGCCCCTCTGCCAGGCAGCCAAGAAGGCTGGGGGAGGATCAATCCTGCTGGGGAGGAACAATCCTTCCCTCCCCAAGATCCCTGAGAAAAGCAACACTGCACCTTCTGCTCCTTGAGTAAGAAGAGCAGTAGAAAGGAAAAGTAGGGGCTGGGTTTGTGTTGGTTTTGTTGGCTTTTGCTTTTTTTCCCATCTGATGAAGGGCTGCTCCACCCAAAAGGATAAGGAAGAAGCTTCCCCATCCTCTTCCTTAGCTCATTCCCTCTTCCCTGTGCTGTGCAGTCAGGGCAGGTGGGAGGTTGTTGGGTTAGTGGGGGGATCTCACAGGGCTCCGGGGGCTGAAATCATCCTGCCCCACCTCCCCAGAAGGGCCGTCCCAGCGGGACAGCAGCGCCGGCCGCTCAGCCCCCGCGCTAAGCCGGTAAAAGGCTTGGATTAAAGTCCAGGCAGATGATCCGGGCTGCGATGGGCTGCTGTGCGATGGGAGGAGGAGGAGAAGGAGGAAGAGGAGGAGGCAGCCTCTCCTTTGCCCCCTGCGCTCCCCCTCGCCTCCTCCCCAGCTCTCCGGGGCAGCCCCTTCCCATGGAAGCGGTGCCTGCCAGGAGTGAATCACCTCCCATCCTCCCGCCTCGCTGCCGGCCGGTGCCATCCATCCCTGCCCGCTTCCATCTGGTCTCCCTGCACAGGTGACCATGGAGCAGGCACACGGTGCTCCGGCAGCGGCACGGCTCTCCCATCCCACCGGCTGTTCCGCTTCCTCCTGCATCCCAAGACCCCTTTCCTGCTTCATTCTCCGGCAAAACCATCCCTTCCAGCTGTGCTTTGCTGTGGGCCTGAAATGACACAAACCACATGGATTTGGGAGAGCAGCACAGCTGGATGGGACCACGGCAAATCCAACGGGCTGGGAATCTCTGCTGTGACTTGGTTATTTATTTGCAACCTGGCAAAGTTGGGAATGATTATAGGAATGTATGTCACATACCTGGGCCATAGGGATGAGGTGGTTTAGCTCTTATTTGGCTCAACAGAGAAGGAAGGTGGTGGGAATTGCCAAGTTGGGATCAGTGGTGGTGGCTGAAGGATGAGAGGGCAATGAAAACCAGAAACCTGCCTAGCTGCTCTCCCAGAGGCTACAGAAGACCCTGCCAAAGTTTTTCCAGTTGGATTACCTTGTAAAGCATCATTCCTATGAAAGACACTCAATTTTGCAGCCTGTGGATGGATGTGCCCTACCACCCCTGCCCCGCAGGCAGTGGGGTGGCACTTGGGGACATTCCGAGCTGGCCCTGCGCAAAGCACAGCGGCTGCTCCTGACTTTTGACACGGCCACAAAAGGGCTTAAAGCTGTAAATCCTGTCTGAGCAGGAAGTTATTAAATTGGCATCGCAGGAGGACGTAAACAGTCATGGTGCCGACATCACATCCCGCAAGAGCCGGCACTGAATAGGGATGCAACGCTCCAGGAGGCCATCCGGGATCTGTTGATCCCTGAGTGTCCTGGGCTAGAGGTAGAAATGGGCTTACCATGAGTCAGAGGTGCCCGTGTCATCCCAGTTGACAGTGACACACCAACATGAGGAATAACAGCTGATCCTAATCCCATCCTCTGACCACTGTCAATACGCAGGAGCCTGGCATGGGCAGGAGCAGGGGAGGGAGGTGGCAGGGAAGGAGCTGGCAGGAGGGAATGCTCAGCTCCATCCATGGCAGAGCCTGTCAGAGGCTGCCAGCCCCTGGCTTTGCTCTTCTATGCATTGCACAGGGGCTGTTTGGGGGAGAGAGGGCAGGGAGGGACAAGAAAAGGGTGCTATGAAGGAAGAGAATCACCTCCTGCCCTAGCTGCTCTCAGCCTTTGAGGCACCTCCATCCATCCCCTCTGCGTTTTCCTTCCCGTCTCTTTGCACCCCTGAAGGAAAGGATGGAGAGACTGGGCAGGGATGGAGGGAGTGTGCTTACCCTGCATGAGACCCAGAGGGTACCAGGTGATGCTGTCGTGACCCCATCTGTCCCCCAGCTCATGGGCTGAGGTGACTCCTGCAGAGCTCCAGGCTCCAGGTGGCTTCCACAACCTCAGGGAAACAGGCAGCACTTCCCCAAGGGACCATAGTCAGAGGAACCCTCCCTGGACCCAGAGCTGCCCAAAGAGGGGCTGGTGGGAGACCCTGACTTGCTTGGGCATCAGCTCAGCCCTATCCTTGAATCTGTGACCTGTTCTTGCTTTGGTCATCCCTGCCATCCTGACCTGAGGAAGGGGACACACAACCCTTTTGGGGCCACAACACTCCCCTTAACCCCCACCCCTCCTCCTCCTCCTCCCTTTCCATCTAAAGCCCCTCGGGCAGCACGAGGCAGGATTAGGGCGAGACTAATGCGGGAGCCCTGCAGACAGACCCCTCAGGCACCCAAAAAGCAGCAGAAACCTGCAATCAAAGGCAGTGCAGCACAATGGCAGAGCTGCAGGCACAGGCCTGGCAGAGCATTAAGCAGCATTACAGCGGCTCGAGCTGCCGGTGGGGACATTACCGCGACTCACAATGTTTGGGATCACAACTGCAGCATCTTTTCTTTTCTGTGGGTTTTGCCTGGGCTGCATTTCCATTTTTCTGAAGAAAATACCTGTTTGGCTCAAACAACCTCCTGCACTTTGCTGCTCAGCTCTCCGGGGCTTTTCCTGCCTCCCCGCTCCCTGTCGTACGTCAAACGCGGCCGGATGCTTCGCCCTCACTGCAGCATCCTTGAGGAGCATCCATGCTGAGTCCAAACACTTCCCTTTACACCCCCCCCTCACTGCCAGGTTGTCTTTATTTGCTTCCTTCTTCTATTTTTCTCCAGCTTCCCTTTCTGAAGTTGAATGACACTGTGGTAATTTGTAGCCCGACTCCTCCTGAGACTGTCGAGCTTTAATTATATTTTTCCCATGGTTGGTGAATGGCTCAGCTATAATTACGCCAGGAAGAGCATTACTTAGGACTAACCTGAGAACAGCCTCCCCCCCACAGGGTGCCAGGGCACTGGCTGCTCCCAGGAGCTCTTACTTAAAGTTCTGAACAAGGAGTCCCTTGAATCCAGTGCTGGAGAGGAGCAGAGTGTTGTCACAGGCCACTCATCTGGGACTCATCTCCAGCACTGCTGATGGCCCTTCCTCTCATAAGCAGTCCAGCCACTAATTACAACACCTTGAACTGTGGTAGCACAAGGAAACCCTGGAGAGAATTCGGGTCTGTCTGCTTTGCATTAGAACTGCCATCATCAACTGTGCAGTGTGGAGTGTGGTCCTGAGCTTGCCCGGACACTCCACGTGCATCCATCGCCTACAGCAGGAGGCTGTGCTGAAAGCCAAGGATGGGATGAGCTTTCTAGCCCACCTTTCTTGCCTGGATATTATATTTTAGTGGACCATGACACACCAGTGCCTACAGACAATTTGCCTTAGGTAACAACGTGAGCACTAATGAGATGGGAGTCGGTGCATCCAGTGCATCCTTCATCCTTCCAGGGTGGCAGCAGAAGAGTGGTGGCTCTTGGCTGATATGAGAGGGAATGAAAGATCTCATAGCACTTAAAGGACACCCCGGACCTTTATTTTAAACAGGCTGAAAAAGGGTTCCCTCCTTGGCTACCTCCAAAAACTGATCATGGAATCCCAGAATGGTTTGGGTTGGAAGGGACCTTAAAGCTCATCTTGTTCCAGGCCCTGTCATGGGCAGGGGCACTTTCCACTAGACCAGGTTGCTCCAAGCCCCGTCCAACCTGGCCTTGGACACTTCCAGGGACAGGGCAACACGTCCAGGGATGAGGCAGCTGATATCAGCAGGAGTTTCTCAGCCCTCATTCATATCCCTTTTCGCCCGCTCACTTTACACAAATGATTTCAGTGAATGGGAATGATAAGAGGGAATAAAGTGTTTCCCATTTTAATTGCATCAGAGAAAATTTAGGAGAATCACCTTCCAAATCTAAAAAACTATTCTTTAAATGAGTTTATTTTTCTGTGTCACAGAAATCATTGTACTCCATCCTGACTAAAACAACTTTAGGAACCCAATTTACTTGTCTCCAGTACACTGTGTTTTTAGCCTACTTTCCTCAGGAAATGGGGCTTTACTTCTGTGATTGTGCTGTTTATATATCTATATGCCATCACTCCCACACTAATAACTTTTGAACGTGTTGGCCAATTCCAACCAAATCTGACAGAGCGGCAGAGTTTTCAAAAATACTGAATTCTTACAAATTTAATGAAATACGTGGGTGGGCACATATTTTCCCCCACCAAGGGAAAGGCTGCAGAGTGAACTCAGCCATATCATTAGACAGAAAAGAATACACACACACACACATGCACAGACACACACCAGTGCTATATAAAATCCCCAGGTGCTGGTAAGTCACTCATGTTGGTCTTAGAGGGGGGATGTTGCACGCCTGGTTCCTAAAGCCACCAAAATGAGCACCAGGATTCCTCCACCAAGGCACCCACTGCCTGTTTTGTGCCTTTCTTGTTATTCAGACAGTGGAATTTGGTGTGGGCACTGCAGGGGAGTGTTTCTTCATTAGGAAGCTTTAAAATTAATCGGACTAACTAGATGAAAGCCTTTCTAGCTGGATCTAGGTATGTAAAACCTTGTTCTCTTCTGGTTCTGCAGGCTCAGAGACTCCTGGCCAAAACCCTTGCAAAGCGGGAGAACTCGAGCTGCAGGATTGAAAGGTTCAGACAAAGCAGTTTAAGTTAACAGAGCAGAGATTTAGATGGGATATTAGGAAGAAATTATTCCCTGTGACAACGGTGCGGCTCTGGCACAGGTTGCCCAGGGAAGCTGTGGCTGCCCCATCCCTGGAAGTGTCCAAGGCCAGGCTGGATAGGGCTTGGAGTGACCTGGTCTAGTGGAAGGTGCCCCTGCCCATAGCAGGGAGTGGAATGAGATGGGCTTTATGGTCCCTTTCAACCCAAACCATTCTGTGATTGTATGAATTTTATGATTCTATGATAAAGCAGCTCTCCCTGCTTCCACGCTGAGGTCATAGAATCATGGAATCATAAAACCACAGTCACAGAATGATCACAGAATCAGGGAATGGTTTGGGTTGGAAGGGACCGTAAAGCCCATCTTGTTCCACCCCCCTGCCATGGGCAGGGACACTTTGCACTAGACCAGGTCACTCCAAGCCACGTCCAGCCTGGCCTTGGACACTTCTAGGGTTAAGCCTGTACATCCATCTGCCCTCTGTTTCCAGCAAAGCCTAAATCCCACAGTCCTGCCCAGCTGTAGCCGGATACTTTGGCTCTTCATTGACAGACATTGGGGCCTCAGCACAGGCCATTAACAGAGGCAGCAAACATTCCCAGGATGGTGTCATGCACGTTGGTATCTCAGGGCTAATGCACAGAGTCACGTTGGAGTGTCTCTGTTCCCAGCTCGTGCATCAGAGCTGGGCAGTGCAGGGGATCAATAAAGGGCTTTTCAACACACCAGCAGCCCAGCAGCAGGCAGCAATTGGGCCATGGCAAGGGCCAAGCCCTGCATTCCCAGCACTTGCTTCCTTCCATGTGTCCAGTCAAGGGCAGACTAGCCAGGATGAGGGAGCTGGAATGCAGGATGGAGGTGTTGGATTGCTCACAGAGCATTTTCTGGCAGAACCAGCTTTGATCTCTGGTGGAATATACTCAAGGCACTGCATCCCAGGTATTTATTTCTTTGCATCTTCACTGGTGACTGAAGGGGTCAAATCCCACAGATCCCACAGCTTTTCCCCTCCTCCATGCACACATGTGACCACAGGCTGCATCCTCCCTCCAGCTCTCCATCATCCTCCATCCTCCCTGCTGCTTTCCAGCACAGCTCAGGACCACAGCACCCCAGTCAGTGCAGGGGAGGGAAGTATTTGCATCAGGCATTCCTGTCTGACTTGATTTTTTCTTCTTCTTTCCCATAATCAGAAGTGGAATATTATATGCCAAGAGCTTATTAAGCATTTCCAGCATGGGGGGGAAGGGTCATATCTCTTCCAATCCTACATTCATGATGTTCCAGGACCGTTACTACCCGGAGATGGAGGATGCTCAGGTCCTCAGACCCAGCATCCCACAGCAGATAAGAGCTCCTCATTTCCAGGATTCATCCCACAGCAGATTAGAGCTCCTCATTTCCAGGATTCATCCCACAGCAGACTAGAGCTCCACATTTCCAGGATTCAGGCCTTTTGAGGCATTCACATCCCCAGATCACAGGGAAAGATCTGGTCTTTCTGCTGCTCTGCTTTCCTGCCTGGCATTCTAGTGGGATTTTTAGTTTTATTCTAAAGCTTTGACAACAATTTGGTACAACATCAGCTCAAAAACATCATCAAGCCCAAAAAGGCTCCCAAAGCAGGCCTGGGAGTCTCATTCATATTGCAGATAAGCCATCAGCAGGCAGGCTGATACGGATTTCGAGTGTGACTCTGCATACAAATATTCCAGACCCAACAATTAATCCTGCACAGGAGACTGAGGAGATACCTGGGTTTTTCCCCTAACCCCAGCCCTTTTTCCCAGCCTGGCTGCTATATATAGCTCTTGCTCAAAACCAGAAAGGAATGACATGCTCTAATAAGCCATCCCAAAAAGGGATACAAAGAGCCCTGAATTCTCCAGAGGAGCTTTTCCTCCTCAGCTCACCTCCAGTCTGGGAACTGCTGCAAAGCCACAAAGCTCCAGGTACCTTTGGGAGCCAGCTAGAAGGTGCTTGAGTTGGCTCTGCTTTGAGCTGGGGACCCTATTTCAATCTAAATTAGATGTGACTCCTTTTCCCCTTCCCTCCTGCTGATTTTTAGCCAGATCAGGTCCCAGCTCTGGATCACTGAGCAGTTCCACGCTGGCTGCAGTCTGCACAGGGAGAAGGAGGATTATTTGGGCACCCAGATCTGCTGTTTTCCAGCAGAGCCTCAGGCAGGGCAAACTCTCCCCAGGCATCAGCTGCAGCCAGAGATTTGACTGTTTTTCCGCTCAAAAATCCTCTTGGGAATGGAGATAGCTGGGAATCCTCCCAGCACAGGCCAGCCCTGGGATGGTTCCTCCTGGCTGTAAGTCAGACAGAGGATATGAGCAAACAGCATCTCAGGAGCTCTTCTGCTAAGGGTATCATCCTGCTTCTCCAGAGGGATAGGGAAAAGCAGGGTGGATAACCCAGTAGCCCCTGAGTGACAGCTCTCAGCCTGTGAGCCCCACACGTGCAGTCCCACCACGGTGCCACCACCCTTGCCCCAGCTGCACCTGGGTGGCCCTGCAAGGCCTCACCGGCTCCTTTGGGAAGCTTGTGCATCCACAGCCCGCTTGGGATTAGCAGAGGGACAATTCAGCTTGGATCCACCCCATTTTGAACACCACCCATGAGGTTTGGGCACGCCCAAGGATGCTGCCTGCTCCCGCTTTGGGGTCCAGACAGCACCAACCGCTGCTGTGCCTGCACATGCCCACCACAACTTGCCTCCAGCAGCATCCCTAAAACACTGCCCTGAGCACCTACTATGACAAAAAGGCTTATCCCACTTATCCCAGCAAAGCCACTGGGGTGGCACCCCAGCTGAGACGCCACGTGGGGAGGGACAGAGATGCCCTTACCTGGACGCCGCGATCTCCGCTTTCTGCTTGGCGATGGTGGCCGCCCGCTCGGCCGCCTCCACGGCCCGATCCACCTTCTCACGGATCTTGCTGGCCCGCAGCGGGATGAGGTTCTTCCTCTTGCCGCTGACCAGGATGTTCTGCTTGTACTTGCCCTCCTCCTTGGTGCCGTCAGGGAAGGTCATGCAGCCGTAGCCGTGGCGCTTGTTGTTGGCCCACTCCCCCTCGTACTTGAGCCCGTCCGAGCGCTGGCTCACCCCGAAGCCCGACCGCTTGTCGTTCTTCCACTCGCCCACGTAGATCTCGGTGGTGGTGGCGTCGATGTCGTCTTCAATGACAGAGAGCTCGGCCTCGCCCTCGCCCAGGCTGATGGTGGAGTTGATGTCGCTGGCGGTGGAGCTGACCGTGCTCATCCCGGCTTCGCTCCGGAACGAGCTCTGCTTGCTCCGCTGGCTGGCCAAGGAGCTCTTGGACTCGGACTTGCGGAGCTTGAGCCCGCTCAGCAGCGACCGCCGGAAGATGCCCTTCTTCTTGCTCTTGAGGATCTCGGCGTCGCTGTGGGCCATGAGGACGAAGCCCCCCCGGGACACGGCCGGGCTGCCGGCCACGGCCGGCGAGGCGTCGGGGTGCAGCGCCGTGCCGTTGGTGTGCTCGCTGCGCAGGGAGTTGATGGACGTCCTCAGGGGTGACCTGATAACCGCGGCCATGCCGTAGGGAACGCTCTGCCGGACGCCGTAACCCTGGCGCATCCCTCCGACCCACTGGCCCTGGTATGTCCCTGGGGAGAGGAGACAAAAAGCAAAGAGGGGGTTCATGGCACGGCCGCCTGTGGTCCGCTAACGGCATCAAACACCTCCGTGAGCCCTTTACTAGTGGGAGCAACCAAGTGCAGCTCTGGATCCCAGTCCCATCTCCATGACAAGGACTGTAACATCACGTTGTAGGAGGAAATCCATGGTTGGATTGCAGGCCTGCACTCCACCTGGGAATATTAGAAACCAGCCAAGGCATTGAGGAACTGCCCCTTGGGTCAATCCCTAATGCGAAAGGAAAGGGAGCAGGGAGATGGGAAGGGGGAATCGTTATCCAGGAGCAGATTCCAATCCCATCCATGCTGCAGGCAGTGATCAATGCTATATCACATTGGATGGGTGGCATATAACAATACATTTATTTATACACATAGTGCCTTCTTCCAGTGTGTTGAGGAAGGAAGGAGCTCTATAGAGATAAAGGCCTCATGGGGAGAGATCCATTTGGTTATTCCCCTCAGAAATGAGCTCCTACATTTGTCTGGGCAGCTACTGGAGTTGCTTAACTGGTCATTAGTGGGATGAAACACACACAGGACTCCACCGCAGCACTGGGAATGGAGGGACAAGGAACCCTTCCAGTCTGAGAAGCACAACTGGAGCACATTGCCCAACCTGTGCACCAAAATGGGGGTGGGTGGTAATCTGCTTGGGGTGCATAATCCCATCCCCTCCTGGAGCTTGGTGACTGGCACAATTCCAGGCGTTATCCCAGCCGGTTGAACCGCAGGGCTTGTTTTTATTCTTAGGTCGGCTTAATCTTTTCTGGACCAGCTCAAGACACAGTGATTCACTGCTCGCCTAAGCCCTTGTGGGGCAGACTGACAAGCCCAAGGATGGCTCCTTGCCAGGCACTGATGATGCTAGGATGCTGTGGCTGGTCCCAGCCCCCGGCTGCAAAGGGCTGGGATGGGCACAGGCAGCACCTTGGAGCACTGGGACCTCCCTTTGTGCCAGCCCCGCTCCCACACACCAAGGCAGTCTTAAAATAGACCTGCTGAAATAGTGAACTCTGCATGAATCCAGCCAATCCTACCCCCAGGACTCCCTTAGGAATTTTCACACCCGGTTCTGGGGCTCAGCAGTAGCTCTAGAGATGGGTCTGGGCTGGAGCAGCTCATGTTGAGCACAGGAACTGCTTCTTGAGAGTGTGAAACCAGCACCAGGCCACATTTTGGGGTGCATTTTGGGGTGCATCAGCTGTCTTTTATCTGCTAGTGCTTTGCACAAATATTGCAGGACTTGGGCATCCTTCCTGGTGCTCCAGTGCAACATCCCAAGGTGCTACATTGTCTGGGTGACAGCTTTGTGCACCCCAAAAAAACACCAGCCCCAAACTGAGGGATCCCACAAAGACTGCCTTGGAGAAGGGATGTGGAGAGGCAGGGGCAGGTGGGCAGGATTTACTGAGGGTTTATAGGATTAGCACTGGGGAGGGAGCAGAGCACGGGGATTAGGGCAGAGCACTGGCAGGGCAGGGTGAGGTGGTGGCAGGAAGAGGGATGGGGGACAACTGGTAAGATGGCTGGAAAACAGCTCAGAGGAGACATCAGACATGTCCTGTGGTTGGGTTGGAGCAGTGAGCCTGGCTTGTCCCACTGCAGTCCACCTTGGTGTCCACAAGAACAGGGAACAGCTGGTGCCATGCCCCCATGGCTCACCCCATGCCCTGTGGCAGCCTGGAATGGTGGCTTTGGCAGGAGAGAGTCCACCAAGCTGTCCATGCATTCCCTGGGGACCTGGCACCATCTCACTGCCCTTTCTGGCTCCATCCCAGAGCATCTTGGCAGGACAACCTGCTGGGGTGATAGGCAGCAACTGGGTGAGAGAAATTACCCTCAACCCTCTGAGTACCCTGCAAAGGAGCTTCCAAGATGGCTTGGGATGTTCTCACACTGTGCTCAGCCTCCTGTTTCCCCTAGAGATGGATTCAATGCACTTCAAGGAAAAATGCCAGTATGTGAAAGGGGACAGGGAGAAAAGGTCCTGAATGGGATTCATCAGGGCCTGTCCTGCCCAAGTCTTCCCTTTCCCTTGGCCGAATCCCTGGACTTGATCCCTGTCTCCAGGCACGTCTCTTGACCTCCTCATCTCCTGGCAAATCTGCAGCTGAAAAAAACTCCCGGGGTTAAGCTGAAGCACTGTAAAGCAAGAACAGCCCTGTGCTGGAAAGCTGAGGGACAGGCAAAGAGCAGAACAAAGTGCTCCAGGATGGACTGTGACAGCATGGCCTGGCCAGAGCAGAGGCATCAATTGGTCCCAGCAGGTTCCAGCTGCAGCCTGTGCATGTCCCCAGTCAGGCTGAGGAGCCCAGGAAGTTCATTCCTGTGTGGCCTTAAAACGTGCTGCTGGAATTCCATGGCTGCCTGGAGCAGCCTCTGCATCTCCTTGGCAAGGCTGACTTTTCCAAGCAGAGGATGCAAGGAGCCATCCCATCCAGCCAGTCCATCCTGATTCTCCCCTCTCACCACCATGGAGCAACTCCCAGCAGAGAGCAAAATCCGAAACCTAACTCTGTTTTTACAGATGTCATTGCTTTCCTTGTTGCTTCCCTGTTGGAGGCAGCACACAGAATATCTCCAGGGACTGTCTCAGGGTCACCAAGACATCTGGGTACCTCCATGGCCACCAGGAGATCAAAGAGCTTCCTTCAGGGAGCTGAGTTAATCCATCCTTCCTTACCCAACAGCACTACTTCCTTCCTCTGACTTCATTCTGTTTTAAACCCCTAAATATCCCAGGATTTGGCCGTGGACGCCGGGAGGTTTCAGAGCCATCTGATCTACATTGCTAAGCGCTGCCACCTCCTCCCCTTGCCCTGCTCAGCTTAACCTCTGCTCCCAACATTTGCAGATACTGCACAAGGTTTAATCTCACAAGGAGCTGGGAGACTCTTTCTCCCTGCAGAGGAAACAGGATTTTATGATTTTCCACTTCACGTGCCAGGATGGACTGGTTATAGCTATCCCAAGTTTCAGAGCTCAGGCGTTGGAAAGGGAGCGTGAAGTGGGAAGTTGGCGCTTTGGGGTCCACAGGATGGGGCTGGGAGTGATGGAATGAGTCAGGGAACATGCCTCTATTGGGATGGGAAGCAGGGAGAGAGTCAAGGCAATCCTGGCCACAAGCTGATTGTATTGCCCAAGCCAGGAAAGAGGAAAAGCCATCACGATGGAGAATTGCTGGGGAGGAAAAGGTCCCAACCTCTTCCCTCAGCCATGCAGGTCACTCTTATGGATGCCTCCAAGATACCACGAATACCCATCCCACTTCTGCATGGCCCTTCTGCACTGAGGAAGAAGGACAAAGAGCAGACAAGAAAGTCTTGGAAAGGGAAAGAAAATCATCACAGAATCATGGAACTATTTGTGTTGGAAAGCACCCTAAAGCTCATCTCTTTCCAACCCCTGCCCATGGCAGGGACACCTTCCACTAGATCAGGTTGCTCTGAGCCCCATCCAACCTGGCCTTGGACACTTTCAGGGATGGGGCAGCCACAAAATCCTCCTGAGCTCAGTAATTCATGACTTACTAGGGCAATACAACTGAAGCAGCTGCCATGTCTGAATTGTAGCTCTTTCCTGACTATCAATATTTGCAAAACACTTCCCGAAGCATTAGTTGTATGAGATTAATGCAGTGATTGAACTGAGAAAATGCAGCATCCATCAGGTGGCCAGGGCAGCATCTGTGGGTTTAAGTCACAGACAAGAGCAGATAGGAGAGTACTGGGCAGCCACCCCCACAATCCTGCTGAAAACAGGGTCAGATTCTGCCCTGGGAATGGGATTTTTGCAGTAAAATCAGAGCACGAGAGAATAAGCAGGTTGTGATCTTGCTCACCAGTCTTCCCACCCCAGGGAAGATTCCAAATCACCCTGGTGTCATCGCTCCAGTGGGATCTGGCCAAGATAAAGGTGATGCCAAGAAGGATGAGGAAGAGGCCACGTCCATGCCAAAAAGAGCTAAGGAGAGGGCACAACGTGAGGCTAGGAGGAAATAACTGGAGTCATCCCAAAAGATGGATTGGAGAGAATATTCCTTCTTCAGAAATAACAGATGAAGCATAAGAAAAGGAACAGGCTCACGGGAAAGACAGGGAAAGTTGAGATGGGATGGAAACATGGAGACAAGAAATGGACAATGCTGTTTGCCCCGTTCACTTGTATTCCTAAGCCTGAGTTTGGGGTTTTTTTGGCTCACTCCCCTTGGAGCAAGGCTGGCTTGTTTCCAGACAGCTCTTAAAACTCCTGCAGGAATTTCCATTGCCTTGAGGGCAGTACAGAGACCCATCCCTGGCTGGAAGCACCGAGGCTGAAAGCAGAAAGCGGGAAGTGACTGGCCTCCAAAGCATCATTCTTGATTCCCCAGCAGAAAATCTTCTGCTTGTATGTTTTGAGCAATGACAAGCAGCAGCACTTCCTCAGCATATGGATAAAATCCATTCTGGGAAGAGAGCAGAGAGTCTGCAGGGCAGCTCCTGTTGTCCCCATCATGCCAAAATCCCTGAAATCAGGGCCCAGTTTGCACCTTTCAGATATGGGGAGAGGAACAGGACCCGGCTCAGCGCCAACAGTGAAATCCTGAGTGCAACCTCTGAGCCTCCACATTCCCTGCTGGAAACAGGGATAAGGCAGCGGCACTCCAGCAATTCAGCTGGGTCTGGGAACACTAATTACCTCCTATTTTCAAAGTGCTCTGGGAGGATCAGGGACGTCACAGGTACCAGGAAGAATGACGTGATTCCATTCATTTCCTTGGCTTTGCCAAACAGATTTGGGGGATTTTCCTGGGGAGTAGAGGACCAATCCCCATCTCCAGTTCATCCCCCTGGGTACAGGCACTGTGGCCAGGATCATGTGGGTCCAGGATCATGGAGGGAGCTGAGCTGCTTACTCTTCCAGACAAGGTCTTTCTAGACCATGGCTGGGAAGAGGCCACCAAGCCATGGCTCACCCTTGGTCCACGGAGCACCTGGGGCCGGAACGTCAGGCACGAGGAAGAGTCACTTCACTGATGCCATTTGTCTCCATTCCAGGTGCCTTTTGCACCTGAGAACGATGGAGAGACCTGAAACACCCGGAAAATGCCCCTTCTGGCACTGCAGCCTTTCTGGCTGCACTCAGCAGGTGCCGCTGAGCAATGCCAGAAGGTGGGAAGCACCCGGCTTTGCCGCTTGCTGCCCTGAACTGAGGGGCTGTCTGGACCCCAAGTCCTCTCCTGCTTAGAGAGACATGACAAAGACCAACAGTGATGCCCAGGGAAATCCTGCTTCCACAAAAATAAGCAGCCCCAGTGGGTCCCTTAGGGCAGGCCACAGGAATAGCTGGATTTTGAATGATACGGGGGAAGCCCAAAGGGAGGATTATGGGCTTCCCTTGGCACAACGTGGGATCATGCACTTGGATATAAACCCAGCCCAACTTCCTTATGGTGTTAGAATGAGAAAAAAAATCAGAATTTTTTTGGGTTGGAATGACTGTGTTTTCTTTCCACCCTCTCCCCACATCCAAGATTCGGCATTCTGTAGGTTGCTGAGCCCTCTGGCCCCACTCCAGGAACACCATTAAGTAGAAACTTTACGGACTGAAGGCTGTTCCCAGGCTTTTCCCAGACCAAGATAGCTGGTTCCATGTCCTGCATGACGAAGCCTTTGGCAAACACATGGAGTAGAGCACATGGGGAGGTTTGCACACACCTGCCCTGCCTCCAGTTTCTCGTGTGGGGACATTCCAGCAGCAATTCAGGATGTTGTGAAGCACTTTGAGGCCGAGGGACACACACATGTTATTATCACAACATGACCTCAGAAACAGTCAAACGTTTAGAAAATATTCCCTATCCATCGATAACACTGAGTTAAACAAACAAACACAACCCACCATCGTGGGTCAATACCTCGTGTATTTCCAGGTTATCTGGAATAATAACAAAATAATCAGTGACTTGGGAGCAGCTCCCCAGGCTTGGAACATGGGAGCAGCAGGTTTTCTGTCCCATCCTTGAGGTACAGCCAGATCCTCCTGGTGTGGTGACTGTATTGGGCAAGAACAGCAATCCAAACCTCCCAGCTCACTTTCCCCGCTCAGCAAAATCCAGGAAGGACGTCCGAGAGGTCCAGAGTGCCCATCCACTTTTCCAAAACAAGTCAAAGTAATTGGGTTTTACAAATTGCTAGTTTATCTTGCAAAGGATCCTTCCTGGTATGCTCAGCCCCCCTCTTATCTCCGACCTCTGCAGCATATTAATTAAAGATGTCCGATGGCAATAATTAGGCTGGGCTGTTGAATTCCGACTAAAAGAGTGAGTTTTACAGATATCCCTTTCCAGCTACTCGATATCAGAAAGGCCCAGGAGGATTCACACACAGATCAAGTTTCACACCTCAAAAACACCTATCCCAGAGAGATCTATGGGAGAAAATAGAGGACTGGAGGATGCTCACTTAGCCTCAGTCCTGGTGGTGCGTGATGGGGATATCCTCACTGGCCACCCTGGCTGATGTGCAACAATCAGGGGGATCACTGGGAAAAATGTGCCCCCCAAATGTTCTACCTTACTGTATGGGTCCTCCCAAGGATAGGATCATAGAATCCCAGAACGGTTTGGGTTGGAAGGGACCTTAAATTTCATCCAGTTCCACCCCCTGCCATGGGCAGGGACATAATTCCACTAGACCAGGTTGCTCCAAGCCCCATCCAACCTGGCCTTGGACACTTCCAGGGATCCAGGGGCAGCCACAGCTTCTCTGGGCCTCCTCTGGATTTGCTCCAGCAGCTCCATATCCTTTTTACATTGGGGACCTCAGAGCAGGAGGCAGCACTGCAGGTGGGGTCTCACCAGAGCAGAGCAGAGAGGGAGGATCCCCTCCCTTGGCCCACTGGTCACTGTGTGGACGTGGGGACATGTTCTCTGCCATGACAGCCCAGGAGCCATCCTTCCTGCTCTATCCCCCCTGGCAGCAGGAGAAGGTGTTGTGCTGGGTGACTTCCATTCCCTGTCCTGTCCCCAGCTGCTGGTCTCATCCCCCAAACGCTCACCTAAATCCCACACAGGCATGACATGTGTGGCTGGGACTTCCCACCTGCTTTGTGCCACGAAAGGTGGGAATCAGTGATGGTTCCCGTGTGCAACACCGCATGGATACGGCAAATTATCCCCCCTCCAGCCCTGCCAAGGCTTTCCATGCCTCTGACCATCACCAAGCCACGCCAAAAACACAGTCAGATGCTTCTGCTGTGGCTGCTAATTTTGCCAAAAATATGCTCTGGTAACTGCTTACACAGGGGAAGAAATAAAGTATGGATTTTTGAGTATGCAAATATAATCTGCAGGCAGGAACACGTGATGGATGTTAGTCATAGTGCTAATGCTGGGTACATACAGACACGGTGGGCACAGAGAGGTCTGGGCACCCAGAGGGAGGATGGAGGGATGGAGGGGAAGGGAGAGGAGAAGAGGATGAGAGCAGAGTTGCCATGGGCTGCTGTGTTCCTGCCTGGGTGCTGGGCAGAATTCAGTCTGTTTTGGGGCTCAGTAAATAATAAAGTATTACAAGTCTGCAGCTCATATCAGCATAGTAAGCTCGTACTTTAAAAGCAGGGAGCCACCATCTAAAGGAACCAAGCAGTGGAGGTGGGTTTGGATGATGCGCAGTAGGAAAGGGCTCTGGAACTGGGTAGGGGTGGGAGCAGGGCTGGCCCTGGCAGAGCCAGAACCTCTACAGGAGCAAGAGCTGGGGGCTGGAGGGAGGAGATGGATTTATACAGCCTCCCTCTCCTGAGCCAGGGAATCTGCCTCCTCCTCCTCTGTGGATGCAAATAACAACATAAAGTATCTCTGGCTGAAATAGCACAGAACAGGGATTACTCAGCTGTTCTCCACAGGGAAAATCACCTGAAAATCACAGGTTCACCTGTGGTGAGAACTGGGGGATATGAGCCCCATCCCAAACATGGGGAGACCTTTATATTCTCATTGCCATCATTCCCGCCCCAAAGGTACTTTGCAATCAGCAGAATGAAGTCTCTTCCCTCACTGGCCAACACTAACATGCATCACAGTATTGCAGAAACTGCTGGAATTTGCACTTACAGGTGGGAAACTGAGGCACGGAGAGAGGTGGAGGATGAGCTGCTCCACCAGAACAAGGTGTTTGCCTTGTGCTGAGGGCACAGAGTGGCTTTGCAGAGCATACAGCAAACCCACAACAGGGCAGGGAATGGAGCAAAGCCCCAGAGCTGATGTCCTACCTCCGAAGATAACCCCAGCTGCAGAAGTTAAACCATTTTCCACAGGGACTGCTCAGTGAGGAATACATGCCTTTATAATATTAAGGAGAAGCCACTCCAGAAAAATTTCATATGGAAATTTATGTCTTCAGGTATTTGCTTCAAGGGGAACAACTGAGTTTGTTCTCCAGGAAAACACAAGTCTGTCCTGAGCATCCCCTCCCTCTTCTCTCTCATTGCTTGTGCATCTCCTGCTTCCCCAAGCCTGTTAGTAAGTGCCTTTTCCAGCCAGAATTCAGGAAAAGGCTTCAAATCACTATACTGACAATCAAATCTCAGCATTACTAATTCTGATGAGTTCAGAATGCCTCTCAGGCCAGTTGTAATTTGTCTTAAAACACCTGGTCCTGAAGTCAGGGAAAATACAGCTTTTAAAAGGAAAGGACTAAAGAAAGACATTTCTAATTGTCCTGGGAGTGGGAAGCTCTGGGTTTGCCAAACAGGGAAAGTCAAGGAAGCATCTTCCCCTGGTGACACGGGGCTCACAGTTCTTCCCAGGGCAGCTGAATCCTTGTGGATTCAGCCGCCAACTGGGGTGAAAATCAGGATCACAAGGAAGGAAAAACACATTAAGATATTGCTCAGCACCTTTATTAAGGTTAATGTGCTCCTCTCACAAAGCAGAGCGAAATCAGGCTAATGCTTGTTTCCTTAATCCTCCCGGGCTCTAATCCTTACTGCAAACTCCAGGATCTCACCCCATTCCTCAGCAGAGCTCATAGGAGGAAGGGCTGATCCTCCAGCTCTCCAAAAAGGTGTTGAGTGCCAGCATTGTGTTTTGGGGGCTGCATCCCTCCCGAGGTGTGGGAGATGCTCAGCTGGATGGGATGAGGCTGAGATCCCCATGGGTCAGGATAGAAGGCTGCACCAGGGATGGCACAGGATGGGATAAGGCAAGAGCAGAGTTTATTTATTTCCTGTGAAATAAATCATCAAATCACAGAATGGTTTGGGTTGGAAGGACCTTAAAGCTCATCTCATTCCAACCCCCTGCCACGGGCAGGGACACCTTCCACTAGACCAGGTTGCTCCAAGCCCCGTCCAACCTGGCCTTGGACACTTCCAAACACTTATTCGGTCCAGGGAAACACCTTGTAGACCCAAAGTGATGCCCTGAGCAGGAAATAATACCTTTATAGTGATCATTTTGGTGTGAAAATCAGCAAAATAAGGGACCTTGCTCTGGCTGTTCACTCATTCATGAAAATTCATGATGCTCTGGTGCACTCTGAGAGTAAGTGGAACCTCTTCAGGGAATAATATTGAGAAAGGAGTGGCTGTTCTAAGGGAATGTTCATGTATCAATTGCAATTTTAGAGATTTTTGATTCAAAGGCCAGAATCTGTCTTTGAAAATCCAGTATCAACATCAAAATATAAACACTTGCCATTCCAGTGTTTTGTTTTCTCCAAGCTCCCCTCTTCTCTTTTTTTTTTTTTTTTTTTTGTTAAAAAATACTTTAATTGTAAATTAAACAGCTTTTTGCATGGTAAATTAGCATCAAGACTCCCCTGTAACTACTGCAAACTCCTGCAAAAAAATCCTTTCTTGGTCAGGATTTCAATCAACGCTAAAACCAGACCCCAAACAGGCAAAAACTGCCAAAATTCACAAGACAGATGCTAAACCACGGCACTCCCCCCTAAAAGACCATCACCAACCTCATCCTGCCCAGCTCCTCTATCTTCAAGTCATGCCTACATTAATACAGCTCATTCATCTACGTCAGCATTACCTGACTCAAAGCATTCAAAATTCATCAGGTTCATTTTAAAATCGAGGCATTTTTAAACAGGAGGCATTTTTAGCTCTCGGCTGCCGGTTCCCAAGCCTGTAAGAATGACTTTTCTGCAATAGCCTGGGTGGAAACCTTGCTTCGAAACCAAAGCTGAAAATCTTGCAAAATCACATGATTCCACAAGCTGGAGCTTCTAAGGAAAAAAAAAAAAATTAAAAAATGTTCAGTTCCAGGAGCAGATGTCACCCAACCACGAGGAGCCCCATGGGATATCAAATCACATGCAAATATCCTGAGATTTGCATGAAAAGCCATGAGAAACCCACCCCAGTGAAATTATATGAAAACTGTGCTTCAGGACTTAAGTCCCCTCTATTATGGGCCAGGGAAAGGTGTCTGAGGGGGTTCCCAAAGTTGGGGTCATTCACCATCCCCTGCTGCTGGATAAAATACTTGGGAAGATGGAGTGAGGGTCTGAAGCCTGTCTGGCAATTTCTATCTCATGTACTTTTCCCTGGGGTCAAAATCCTTCTTCCTCTGTCCTGAGCTGTACCTGAAACTAAGCAGCATGTTCCAGTGAGATAAGTAATTACCATGAGTTCATATCATTTCTTTTTAATGAGGCTGGTCAGAATCTTCATTTAGTATTTTGATTCATTTTTCTGTGCTCGGCAGGTCCTGATGTCTCCAGATTTGCCCTCCTAGAACCACTGTGGGCAGCTTCTGTACCAAATCTAGACAGCCAGATGCTTCATCAACAAAGTTCTGAGTTTTTTTAATTAATTTTCAAGTTCTGAGGGGGTTGATAGGACCAGCTATGGCTGTGTCTGGATCCCGCAGGAATCAGGATCGAGGATCAGGGCGCACTTGTATTTGCTTGTTTCCGCCCACTATTTGAAGTGCATCAACAATTCCTTCCCGACAGCAAAACAAGAGAAGAGCTGGTACTTTTAAGGTAATTCTGACATCCGTGCTATGAATAGATCCTTATGGAAATTTGCCCTTGCTTGTTGGTTCCCTGCACAGGAACCCAGGAAAACGCCGGTATGGTGAGAGGGACGAGGCCGCTGCCATGGTGGCACTGGATCATGGAATCCCAGATTGGTTTGGGTTGGAAGGGACCTTAAAGATCATCTTGTTCCAACCCTGCAGCACTGGCTGGTGGTGGTTCCTCCCAAACCACATCTCAGCTCAGGTGAGGGGCTGCAGCCCCTTCCCAGACGCAGCATTCCCAGTTCATCCCCCCGGAGCAGCCCTTTATGCTGGCAAGGGATCTGCTTTTGCAAAGTGTTTCATGTTTTCCACCTCCTCAACTATCCCAAAACCATTTGGTTGGTAGCTCCTGGTGCACCTGCTAAGAGAGGTGTCACCGGTGCCGCAGCAGGGGTTGGAAAGTGGGACATGGAGCCACCACGGCTCCTGCCTGGGCGAGACAGGCTGGGAGGGACCCACCCAGTGGCTCCCACTGCTCCCCTTCCCTCTCCCCAGCACAGGAAAATTTCCCAGCCCGGGCCAAGAAAACCCACTTGCCTACTCAGGCGGCGCTAACAATGCAAACACTAATTATATTTCCCTCACCTATCAAAGGGATGATTCACTGAGGTGAGTGGGCACAGAGCATTACACAAGATGAACACCACGGTGCGACCACCCGGCCCTTTCAGGATAGCCCTCCCAAGGAACAAGGATTTGGGGAGCATGTGAGATTCAGATTGGGAGAGGGGTGGCAGCAGGGCTGCTGGGCACCAAGCACTTGGAAGGGGGCTGGTCCCCTCCCCAAGCCCCTGTCCAGTCTTGGATCCCAGCTGCTCCTCTGGGAAGAGGTGGAGGGAAGATAAAAACAGCGTTGGCAGGGATGGAAAGGGCAAAATGCTGATTTGGGGCTTCTTCCTTCATCCACCCCCACAACCACGGTTTCAGCAGCTAAACCCAAACCCAACGCAGAGCCCAAGGATTCCCATTGGAAGCCTGTAGCTGCAACTCCAACTGTCCCCAGGGTGAAATTACTGAGCATTCCCAAAGTGTCTGAGGAGGTACAGAAAGTACCAACTGAGATGTCTCCAGATCTCCAGACCTGCTCAAAAGAGGTCTCCAACCCTCTGCCCCTGAGAGGTTCCACCAGTGCTACTGGGAGCAGCTCCAGCTCACATCTGATCCAGGTGGATGCAGCCCCTTTCATCTGAAGAAAGGGAGCAATCCTGCTCCCACTCTGGAGCTGGGATGAATCAGACCCAGCAAACGAGCGGTGCAACTCCAGCATCCAACTGAAGCAATCCTCGGGAGCCTGGTTTATGTAATATCAGGGTGCTTCTGGAGGGGGCAGGAGGTGGCAGGCATTTTTTGGCAAAGAGATAAGGACATGTCAGCAGTGTTGTGGTTTGGGGAGGTCTGAGGGGATGAGTGTGTACAGAGAACAACAGGACAGTGCCACAGGTGCGGGGCCGTGGGTCAGGCGTGCCAGGGAGATTTGGCAAAGCGTGGGCTTCTGGGAGAGCAGCGAGGCTCTGTTTGCTTACGTGGGCTCTGCAATAGGTCTGTGTTGATGGACATGAATCCACACAGCTCAGGGAACACGGTTTGCATTCCCCTGGTGTGTGCAGGGGTCAGGGAGCGCTGGGGGCCGACCACGTGTGTGTGGGAAGGGGAGCGGGGGGCGAGGCGGCGGCGTGGCGTGGGGAGGAGAGGCGTGTGTGTGCCCGGCGTGTGGCGTGGGAGGTGTGAGAGCTGCAAGCTGTGCCTGGGGGAAGCGCTGCCTGGGGGTGTGTGGGGCAGTGCGAGCGCCCGGCAGGGCGGGGGACGGCGCCCAGGGGATGGGGGGTGACAACGCGGCCCAGGCCACCGTGTGCCGTCCCCTCCACCCAACACATCAACACGTGCCCATCAAAAATATTGCTCCCCAAGATAGCGTTGGAGATGTGCCCTTACCCACTGTTGTGCGAGGGAATGGTAAATTGGAGTGAATCCATGGATTCTGGGGCATCTCACTTCCCGAGCCTCACTGCGCGTTTGGGGACCCAGCTCCTCAGCCATGGCTGAGGAGCTAAAAAAAAAATAGTGTGCAAGGGATGAATATTTATCTGTGGGTGGCAAGTGACAGATGCTGGGGCGAGGATTCTTGGATACTTCAGTTTGATGGAGGTAATAACTTGAAGAGATTAATGAGAAACATCCTTCCCAACAGTTGCCTCCCTGGTGCCGCCCAGCACCGCTCCTGCACTCAGTGGCCTCTGGGACTCAAACACACAAAGTTCAGTGAGGTTTGATGCCCAAAAGGCTGGATATACCCAACTTTGGTGTTTTCTACCCAGAATGGAGCCAGGCAACCGGGAAAGGGATATGGCTTCTCGGTGCTTGGAGTTGAGTTGGTGGAAGTGACATTCCAGCTGGGTTCTGGTCCAACTGGGATGAAGGAATCTGGTGTAGAGGAGCCTGCTGGGGTGTCCACAGGTCCCATCGCTTTGCATTTCCCCAGCACAGCATCCCTTCCTCCTCAGAGGGTTTGAGAGTCCCAGGGGGACCATTTTGCCACAGACACCGTGCCCTTTCCCCACACTGATCCTCTTTCCTCCTCCTGAAATCACAAACACATGATATCAGTCCCCAAACACCAGGAAGGCGGGCTGGCCGGACAAGATGGAAGAAAAAGCTCTTTCCTTCTGGTAGGTTCTCAGAAAACACTGAAATTGCTGCTTAGCCACCCCAGTGTGGGATGCTCCTCATGTTCTCCCAAAAAACACTGCCCTGTAGAGGATGGGGAGCACAGCAGGGTGGGGGCACGTGCGTGGCCGAGGACGGGGCCAGCCCTGCAACACCCAGCCCTCAGAGACCTGTAGTTTGTCCAGACTTCTGTCTGTCCTCCCACAAACCTCCCAGGCAAGGGCTGGGTGCCAGGAGGAGACAGCACCCACGTTGGGAGCACACAGAAACCCCCCCACATGCCCTCCTGACAGCCTTGAACGTGGGAGACTGCAATTATTCCCTGCCCAAGCTTTATCCTCGACTGAAGGACTGCTGGGATTGATGGCTTCCAAACACACACCCGGTAGATTCCAGATCAGACCCCAGCATCATTCCATGCAGCTGAAACAAAAGGTTGCAGCTCTATTTTCCTTTAGGACAAAGCCACCAGCACAAAATTATCATTAAAAATCCGGAGACAGTTGCGCCTCTCCCTTCTAGAGCATGAAAAAGCAGCTGCAGGTGAGGTTTAACCTCTCCTCCCTGTACAACCACAAGGCAGCAAACTGGGTTTTCCAGAGAAAGGTCTTGCAGCACCTTTCAGGAAGGGCTGTGTGATGGAGCTCACCGAGACTGCAGTTTCCTCAACGTAGCAGTATGGAAAAACAAAACATCTTAAAAATAATCGATGAGCCTGCTTTGGATGGCCACGATTCCCAGGAAAACAAGGGGGCAGTGGTGCTGGATGCCTCTGGCTGCCGGCAGGTAGGCCTGCCTTGGATTATGGAGGCAATTCCGATGGAAGTAGCCACAAACCATGAGAGAGGATGATACAGCCACTTACAGCACAGCACCAGCTGTTTCTCCCAGTTCAGCCTTAAAGCTTGTTAGTCCAGCAATTTTTTTGGGTTTGATCACTCCAATTGGGTTTTCTTGTTTTTTATCTAATCCCAGTTTCCCCTCAGCATCTCGTTAAGCCGTGTTGACGGCAGAGAATAGCTCTGGTGATCCCTCTGAGCCCCTACGCTAAGCATTAAGCTGTAAACTAGGAATGTAAGACTCTTGTCTGAATTAAAGTCTTTTCCCTGGTATTATTAAGTGTGGGGCTGCCTTTGGAGGGGCTGGGGGACGTGCAAACACCCAGGCCCCTCCTTGGAAGCAGTGGCAGCACTAGAGCTGCCCCCATTTGCCCTGGATCCCCCAGACACAGTTTGCCTCCATCCTTCCCTGCGTTGCATCCATGCAAATCCTACAGGTTCCAGTGGTGCAGTCAGAACTGCCATGTGCAACTTGGGTTGTCTCCCCATGGCTTGGCCCACCCCATCCTCTAACCCCTCTGGGCCAGAGCTGGGCGTCCCCCCACCAGCACAGCCAGTTCCCCTCCCCAAAAACCTGGTTGAGGACAGGAAGGGGGGAGGACCTGGTGCCCAGAGACCCGCTGGACATATGGGGCTACCTGTGGCAAAGAGCTGGGCTGGTGCCACGCTAGGCTGGTTCCTCGTTTCCTGCGGGGTGGGAGCATCCCTCGCTCCAAGCCAGCAGGTTGCAAACTCACAGACTCCAACCTAAACCCAGGGTCCCTGTTTGGAGGTTTGTACCCCATCACCACCCCAGGAAGGGATCAATGGGCACCTACCTCCATCCGAGTAGGTCTCTGTCCCGTAGCCATCCTGTAATCCATTGCTCCAGGTGCCTTCGTACTTGGCCCCGTTTCCAGTGCATTCTCGGACCCCGTACCGTCCCTTAAATCCATGGGTCCACTCTCCTTTGTACACCCACTTCCCTTTGCTCTCCATGCCAATGCCATGGCGCTTGCCCTGCGCCCAGGTGCCCTGGTAAGTGTTGCCACTGGGCCAAGTGTAGACCCCCAGCACCTCAAAGCCGTGACTCCAGGAGCCCGAATATTCACCTTGACCCTTCGGGCCGGTACAGATTCCATGGCCATGAGCCTTTCCGTCCTCCCAGCCTCCACAGTACGACCCTCCATCGTCAAAATTAAACCTTCCCCCACTGGACATGCATGTAATTCGGTTTGCAAATCTCCCAAAAGGTGAAAAAAAAAAAAATAGGAAGAAATGCAGAAAATAAAACACGAACGATGACTTGGGGAAAAAAATATAAACAAAAATAAAAAAATTAAACCAAATCAAACTCAATCGAAATCATGCACCAGATCCAGGGAGCTGCTTAAGCCAGTTTCTTGTGATTATTCATTCTCTGGGAGTATGTTGAGGATCAGTTCTCTCTTCCCCTGCTGTGGAAACAGGATCATTAAAAAAAAAAAATAGCAGCAAGAACAGCAGCAGCTATTGGGTTTTGGTGCAAACGACTCCACCTAAAAACCATCCAAGGCAGGGAACGGGGGTGGGGGAAAAGGAGGAAAGAAAAAAAAAAAAAAAAAGAGGCCAAATGCCAAGAGAAGGGAATAAAAAAAAAAAAAAAAAAAGGGAAAAAAGCGAGCGCTGGGCAGCCCCGGAGGGGGGGGATGCTCAGAGGCCCCACGGAGCCCCCCGCCGCCGGCCGGGCTGGCTGGGGCGCAGGGCCGGGGGCAGCGGCGGGCGCGGCGGCATCGCGGGGCTCGGCAGCGGCAGCAGCAGCAGCAGCAATGCGGTGCCTCCTCCGCCGCCCTCCCGCACGGCTCCCCGGCCGCTCCCGCACCGCGCACGCCCCGCGCCCCGCACACCCTCCCCCGGCCGCCTCCCCCGCGCCGCTCCTCCGCCGCAAACCTCACTCCCGGGGGGACCCGCTCGCCGCGCCCGGCGGATCCCGCATCCCGGCCGGAGGATGCTCGCGGCGAGGCTGGATGCCGGGGCGAGGGGCTGCGGGGTTGCAAAGGGGCCTCGGCTCGCCCCGCGGCCTCCCCCCACCGCTCCTTCCCGGCTCCCTACGGGGATAAATCCCGCTTATTAATGAGCAGGATCCTGGGCTTTCTGCTCTGCCTCAGCTCCCGGCGCCGGGCTCAGGGTGGATTTAAAGAGACAGGAACTGCGTCGCCTTCGCCTCCCACCCCAGCAGGGCCCTAGCCCCCCGCAGACTCGCGGGATGCTCCCGGATTTTTATTTATCCCTTCGTCTCTCCCCCGCCCCGCTCCCGCCTCTCTCCCGCTGCTCCTCGGGTGCGACGAGGGGTCAACATCCCCCGCCAGAGCCGGGGGGCCCCGTTGGCAGGTGGGTGGGTGGACACCGGGAAAGGGCCAAACGCCTCGTTCCGCCACCGCCAGGTCTCCGGGCAGACTCTGCTCCGAGCCGGGTCCAGCACACCGCAACTGCAACACGGATTATTTATTCATGTAAAGGCCGTGCTGTCGCCCCGGGGGGGATGGCAGCGCTCGGGATTTATGGCAGCGGTCCGGACTCTATCCTTATCCAGCGGGGCTGCGGCGCGCCTTGGTCCCCTCCCTCCAACACAGCATCCCAGCGGGGTCCTCCCAGTCCACCGGGAGGCCCTCACCGGTCTGGTCCGCAGATATTTATTTTTTTTTCCCAGGGATCGCTGGAGATGTGGAATCCTCCCCAGGCAGTGGCGTTTCGTGCCTCTAGGGCACGCGGGGTCCTGGTCCGGTGGTGCATCCCCTCGGCTCTAAACGTGCCCAATATTTGCAGCATCGGGGGGTCTGTGCAGGTCCCTGTGCCTGACACACCTATCTGTTTGTGTTAATACACCCCTGTATTACTACACAAATATTAAAAGGGGAACTCTGCTTGAGAATAATTAAAAAGATGCTCACAAGTGCTTATAAAGCAAAATCTGGGTGATGTATGAAAACACAGCTCTTCCCAAAAATCGCACACCGGCTCAGATTTGCATCCTGCCATCGCCACCAGTGTTACTGGAGCGCTTGTTCTGAGCCAAGACTTGGATTCCAGACCCAGCTCGGTCAGGACTCCAAGATAAAAAATAAACCATACAATGGAAACCCACGGGATTTAGGCTGTGCACCCCCCCTGGAAGGGCTGGTTGTGCTCAGTCCCTGCCACATTGCCCACCCAGGAGGAAGTTTCAGGCTGTGTCTTCCCACTCAATTGTTTTTTTTTCTCTATCGATGCATGTTCTTGTCCATCCATGGAAACACATCACCACCCTCCTCTGGAAGAAAACCTTCCTCTCTCTTGGAGCTGGAGGGAAAAGATGCAACCAGAGTGGGTGGAAATTTTCCCACTGAAGCATTTTTTTCCAGTTGAAAATGGCTTTTCAAACTACGCCGAGTCCTTTGTGAATGGCAGGAGCTCTACTCATTATACATTGTGAAGTTGTTGTTGTTGTTTTCTTCCCTAAAAATCCTGCACTTCAGGTACTGCATTTTTTGACAACAGCAAACTCACATTTTTTTTTCATGGAGGGAGAATTTGGGTGGAAACCCCCAAACTTTCCAAGAAAAACACTAAAACTGAAGTTGCTTAAATGCATATAAAAATTTTGGCAGGGAAAAAAAGAAATTCCAGTCCCCTTCTGTTGCTTTCTCAGTAGTTTTAGACAGTTACAGTCATTTTACATGGTAATTAGCCCACTAATTATTGGTCAGCTATTCCTTGGGGGGGATTTCATGGGATGTAGGGATCAGAGGCAAACAGCTGTGCAGGTACCAAGGTGTGACACCCCTCTGACCAACATGGGATGCTGCTCCTCATAAAACAGGTGTTTAAAATAACACCACGTTTAATAGTACCTGGTGAAAAAGAAATTCCTAATAATCTCCTCAGGAAAGGGAGAATGGGATCTATTAGTGACAAGCATTATAAGGATGGTGCAAGGCTTTAAAATGAATGTTATTTTGGAAATAGCACCTTTGTATCTGGTGAATGGGCAGGTCCTACACTAAAAATGAAGCCACGTGTTACATCTTCTGTTCATGACCTGATTTAGGTTTTGTGGCATGTCCATAGGTTGTAGTGGTGTCCAGTGGCTGGAGTGGAGGGTTTGCTCAGAAAGGGCCATTTTGTTTCTTAAAGGGTTTAAGATGGGCTTCAGGAGGCTCCAAAAATTGCTAAAAGCTATCTTGGAAGCCAAACAAAGCAGATTGGAAGTGTCCAAGGCCAGGCTGGATGGCTCTTGGAGCAACCTGGGCTGGTGGAAGGTGTCCCTGCCCATGGCAGAGGGTGGAACGAGATGAGCTTTAAAGCCCCTTCCAACCCAAACCATTCCATGATTCCACGACTCTATGATTGTGGGAACACCAGATGAAGGGGCTGGATGGACAATTACAGATGCCAGGGTGATCTTGGAGTGGTGGCCAACCACGACACAGCCACGTTGGTGTCCCCGAGTCTATCCCCAAATAAACCTTATTTTCCCTAACTTTATCCAAAGGTCAGGATTTAGTTTAAAATAAAAACTCATGCCCCAGTCATCTGCAATTTTTGCTGCCCTGGGGAGTCCTTTCCAGACCAGTTCATATTTCCTTGGTGCTGCTGATATGCAGGAGGCTGAGAGGAAATTCCAGATTAGATTTCACACCCTGAATGCCAGCAGGTTTTTCCCTCTGGAAGATGCTCCTGTCACCAGTGAGTGCCAAGTTTACTTCCAATTATGCTGCCATGTTGGGTCTTTAACTGGACTGCTGGATTTCTCCAGTACATTTGCCTAATTCCAGAGACTTTTTCCCCAAAAGGTACAGGCGGCGTTAGATAGGGCTGAAAAATTGTTTCTTTAAATACCTGGTGCAGATGTGGATGAGGGGATGAGTGAGACGAAGTTTGGGATAAAAGAATAATGATGAAAAAATACAATGAAAAGCAAATCAGCTTATGATAAGTCACTGAGCGTGGATGGGGGAAGAAAAAATAGGATTGGGCAGAGGGAGTGATGCAAAATACAGAGAATAAAATTAGTTCCTGCCTGTTCCTGGTGTGTCTTGCAGAAGAAAAAGCTGGTGGAAAGGCACAGATTTCCAGTCCCATCCCACCTGGTGTGCAGAATCCCAGCTGAACAGGGGCCCAGCCCAAGGAGCAGCTCAGGGAGGGATGAGGATGCAGGGAAGGATTGGGATGAAGGCAGGCAACTGGTTTTGATGTACCAAATGGTTCAGAAAGACAAGTGCAGGGCATTGGGGAGACCCAGACTTCACAGAAATCCTACTGGGAAGTTTGGCTGTGCTTAAGAAGGAAAAATACCTGCCACAGAGCAAGGGATTAGCTGGAGGAATCCATGCTGCTGCTGCATCCTCAGCATGAGAGCAGCAGGATGTATCTCCAAAAGTCCAGCTGCCCAGAAACACATTTCCAGCATCCCAGGAAGGCAGGCAGCTTTTTTTGAGGGGGAATTTGATCCTGTGAAGCACAATAGAGGATGGGGAGAGGAGGAGGAGGGATGGCATGGTGACCTCCCTGAGCCTGGCTATGAGGGGACATTTGAAGACATCTTGGTGGGCCACCATCCACGGGGGAGGAGGTTTTTGGCACTGGCAATAGTGCTTTGCAGGTCCTCCCAAACTGCCAGCAGCTCCTGGGGATGCCCAAGTGATGCTGAAGGGGAAGCACATCCAAGTAGTGTTAAAAACATCACCCCTGTTTCCCGGGGAAAGAAGGGGGAAAGGCAGCTAAGTGTGGAATTCAATACCAGGTTGTTCAGGTGGTGTAGGAAGGTTTGTGTTTTCCAAGGGTGAGGCCACCCATGGTGGGGTTGTAGAGCTCCAAAGGGAGTAAAGGGAAAAGCTCCTGGGGATACCATGGCCAGCCAAGCCAGGAACATGTCAGGCTGGTAAAGGAAAGGAGGAGGAATAATGGCACCTATCCACACTTACTCCAAAAAACATGCAATTAGGAAATGACAGAATGCAAAGAAAAGTAAATGCAGCAACAAAAAGCACTGGAACAAGGTGGAATCGCTGAATAGAATCCTAGAATCCTAGAGTGGTTTGGGTTGGAAGGGACCTTAAAGATCACCCAGTTCCACCCCCTGCCATGGGCAGGGACACCTTCCACTAGACCAGGTTGCTCCAAGTCCTATCCAGCCTGGCCTTGGACACTTCCAGGGACGAGGTGGCCACAGCTTCTCTGGGCAACCTGTGCCAGGGCCTCATCACCCTCACAGGGAAGAATTTCTTCCTACTATCCAATTTAAACATGCTGTCCTTCAGTGGGAAGCCATTCCTCCCTTATCCTGTCACTCCATGCTCTTGCAAAAAGTCCCTCTCCATACACCTCTATGATCCAAGAGTCCAACCATTAAGTACACACCACAATTCCACTCCAAATGCTGTGGGGTGACAGAGATTTTTCCTGACTGGAATATGCAGCCCTGTGTTTATAACCACTCTCTCCATTTGATTTCCACTCGTGCTTGGAGGTCTTGATCTGCCAGTCCTGATTGGTATCCCACTGGGACTGGTTTGGGAGCAGATTATCTCCTTCTCCCAAGCACTGTCTGGTTCTGAGTCATTAGCAACATGGAAATAAATGATCCAGAGGGTTTCTGGATCAATATCCCAGGAAATAAAGCATGAGGCAAGAAGGGTCTGCAGCAGACTGCCACTCAGCAGCAGGGACTCGACACACTCTGCTTCTTTAAGCAGCCACATCCATAATATCTAATAAAAACCTTGGGATCACTGGGGAATGCAGAGTGAACGATGGATGCTGGAGGTCCTGAGCTGCCAGTATTAAAATATCCTCAGAATTTCAGGGGGAAATAAAAAAGATAATTTCCTAATGCAAAAAAATATTGCCTCCAACATGAGGGAATTCCACATTCATCCTCACTCTGGAGGTGAAGATGGATTTCTTACTGTGCCAGGCACAGGCCATCATGGATTGATTGCATTTGTTATGTGCAAATGAAGTAAAGCTCAAAGCAGTAATATATATAAATAAATATAAATATATATATTTACTTGCCACTTTAAAAGGTCTTGTTTCCCGTATCAGACAATAATTACAAGTCAGATCAATTTGGAGAAGGACTTAAAATGAAAAATGTGTCGAAAAGGGAGAAGCCTTTCAGCATATTTTACCCAAAAAGCAGCAACACAGACAGAAATCTTTGTTAAAATAACCAACACTACTTGGAAAGGAAGTGAACGAGACGCCAAAACTAACACACAAAATATAAACACACAAAAAGAAGAAAAGGGAAACTGGTTGTAATTAATAGACTGCAGAAGCTGGAGAAATTAAAGGCAGAAGGATATTTTCCAAGATTTTCAAGAAAAGGAGCTTTGCATTAGCAGGGGGGTGATACTACCCAGAAACTGAAGATTTATCAATAACACAGAAAAGGCAGAAATGCTCAGTGAGGGTTTTGTCCTGGTATTTGGTGGGAAAAAAGACATTCTAATGAAATACTTTCCAGGAGTGCCCAGGAGCATTCAGCTGATGGAGCTCAGTATTTTTAAACCAGCAGATCCGAACAACTTGTGAGAGTTGTAAAGGAAGTGGCCAAGGAGCTGTCTGGATAGTTAATGGTGGTTTTCAATAGGTCTTGGAACAGCCACTGGAAGTCCTGGAGGACTGTGAAAAAGCCAGCGCCTCACCCACACTCCAAGGAGTGACCAGGACACGGCTGATTTTAAGTGCTTAAGGATAGACGGGGTCTTAGACAATTAATGGAACCACAAGCACTGAACTGAATGATTAAAAGAGGGTGGTGTGATGGCAAAAAAATGGTAATTAAATAGGGGGGTGTAATGGATGGTAAACAGGAGTTTGAGGGATACAGGCAGTGGGGTGATGATGGTGTGAGGCAGAGATAATCGTGCCAATGGAATGTCCTCAGCCTTCCACACAGCCCTTGGCTTGGTCCCTGCCTTGGATTGATCAGGAAAAATTACAAAATCAACAGGGCTTGCATTAAAAAGATTAAAACTGCATAACTGAGAGGGCTCAAAATACAGCTGTACACGAGGAGTGAGCGGCGAGCAAGTGCATGTCCATAGTGGGGATAGGACAAGGGGGAATGGTTTTGAACCAAAAGAGGAGAGATTTAGACTGGATATTAGGAAGAAATTCTTCCCTGTGAGGGTGGTGAGGCCCTGGCACAGGCTGCCCAGAGAAGCTGTGGCTGCCCCATCCCTGGAAGTGTCCAAGAGGGTGGACAGGGCTCAGAGCAACCTGGTCTAGTGGAAGGTGTCCCTGCCCATGGCAGGGGGTTGGAACTAGAAGATATTTAGGATCCCTTCCAACCCAAACCATTCTGGAATTGGGTTGGACAACCCAATCTGTGACTGAGGTGGTCTGAATATCCTGTTTGTGGCATCAGCATGGAGGTAAATGCAGGGGTTCAGAGCAGTCTGGAATGAAGGAAGAGAGTTTTATTCTCTATCACCAGCTCAGAGCTCTGCACAGCGGGACTCTCTAAGAAACACATCTCTGGCGGCAGGGTAAGGAGTCAGGGGCTGCTGTAGGATCCTACAGCAGCTGGAGGGATGAGAAGCCCTCTGGGATGGGATCAAGCTTGATATAAATGTTTTTAAACAAACAGGCACCTCCCTCCCTTTTTGAGGATTGCTCACCTTTCGTGTCTCTCCTGGATTAAGCAGGTGCTGCAGTCACCACGAAACACAAGCACCAGAGTATTCCTGAGCTCTCACAGCATTAGATCTAAATATGCAGCTTTGGAAACAGGAATGATTTTCATTTTTGTTTCCTGTTCATTCCTTCCCCTAGTTAATTGAATTTCAGGAGTGTGCCATCACCTGATGTTGTCCCCAAGTTTTCTCTTCTCTACTTGATCTCTAGCTAAATTACCCCCAAAACCAATTAAAGAGCAGAATGATATGGCAGCAGCAGGACTGTTGCTGATCTTCCCGTAGATTGTAACTTATGAAAGTGATTGAAATGGTGGGAAATTACATTCCTTGGAGGAGGTCAGCCTTCGAGTTGTAAGTAGCATTTTTCTTTTTTAATATGTGGCTGCTTCAATGCTCATAATCTCACAGGTCAACAAAAGTCAAGACCTGGGTTAACCAGAAAGAGAAACTCCTGCGTGTCCTTGGGTTTAATGCGGGTTTGTGAAGAGCTGAGGAGAAAAGGATGAAATGCTTGGCACTGTGCAGAAACCCTCAGAGGGGAAATGGGTTTGCAGGGAGAGGAAGGACAGGGCTGGCTAATGGGCATGTTACAGGCATGTGTACAATAAATTACCTTGATTGTCTTCTCTGTGCTGGGCATGGGCTGAGTGCATTTAGTGGTCACTGACTGTATCGCATTAACCTGCTGCATACAGGACGTGTCTGTTTATCCTGCCAATTACTGCAAATCTAATCAGCTTTAGCCGGGTAAAAATAGAGCCAGTTTCCATGTGGAAATCAAGAGGCACAAAAACAGCAGCAAAGAAGCTGATCCTGATCAACTGAGCACATGGGAGGGAAGACTCGCAGCGCTGGGAGCCTGAAATGTGTTATGATGCTTTTTTCCTTGTGGGCAGGTGGATCTTTTCCCCCAGGCCTGGATTTTCCCCAGCACCCATCAGGCAGCCTGGAGGAAGGAGCTGGGGAGTGTGGGAACCACAGGGAGGCGGAGAGCTCCTCCAAGCATGGATATTCCATGAGCTTTCAGGAGTGAAGGAATAGGGCTGGAATCAGCTGGAGAGGACAAGCAAGGGGAAGCTGATGCAGAGGGGGCAGGGATGTTCACGAGGTGTTTTGCAGTAAAGGCAAAGAAAGATGAGCAGGTAATTCAGGTCATTTGGCTTTTGGGCTGGGGGAAAACACATATTGCTGCAGGTTTAGATAATCTGGTAAATGGATCATAGAATAGAATTCCAGAATGGTTTGGGTTGGAAGGGACCTAAAGACCATCCAGTCCCACATCCTGCCATGGGCAGGGACACCTTCCACTAGACCAGGTTGCTCCAAGCCCCATCTAACCTGGCCTTGGACACTTCCAGGGATGGGGCAGCCACAGCTTCTCTGGGCAACCTGTGCCAGGGCCCCACCACCCTCACAGGGAATAATTCCTTCCTAATATCCAATCTAAACCTAGTCTCTCAAAAAAGCCATTCCATGGTGATGGATGCATGGCAATGAATGATGACCAGATTTGAGTTCCTGTGTGTTGTGGAACATACCCAGTAAGAGTATCCAGTAAAATCATCCTGCAATCCCATGTAAAGGCCAACAAAGGAAGTATCATACAAAGAGAAAAGGAGCACTACATGGCTCTGCAGGTGATAGCATCTGATCCTCCTTCCCTCCTCCATCCCTCTGTGATGTTTGCTGAAGGACAGAGGTAGTTTTTGCCTATTGTGATCTTGGAAACTGAAAGATAAAACCAAAGGAAAACAATGTGATTTACCCCCAGGATGTCTCGTTTGCCCTTTTATTCTACTGGATCACGCTACAATAAATGTGTGTTGAGCTTTTTGTTCATGATAAACCCCAGATCCTTCTCAAGCAAGACACAGCCTGCCACATGGAGAGGCCTTTCTTTGCCCTTCTCATCCCAGGTGGCAAATCCCCTTATTTGAAGTCACTTGGCTTCCCTAGCCACCCACATCTCCCTGTATTTTCCACCTTGATCACCTTTCCCACCGTTCTCGTGGAGGTCTGGGATACCCCTTGGCAGGGCAGAAAACCCAGGGTGACCAGTTTTCCAGAGCTGAAAGATGCCTATGAATAAACCCGAGGTAGCCAGTCTTAACCAAACAAAACACAGCCTTAATTTCAAGCCTCTGAATTTTCTGTCTGAGACTGAGGAGCGGGAACGGTGCCGATAATTAAGGGACATCTGTCACCCCGTGTGCTCCTGCTGGGTTTGTCAGGAAATGCGGCTGACATAATGTGAGGAGAAGAAACCTGCTTTGGAGGATGGCTTGGCATGCTGGGATGCTGGATTCCACCTCCATCACTGCCACGGGCAAAGCTGCTCCTCCTGATGATGGGAAGGGCTGGAGGGGGTGATGTGGGGTTCATCCTGCCCACCTGGGAAGGGTCACATCCCAAACCTTTGCCAAACCTGGTAGCAAAAGCCATGTCTGCTCCCTCTGTCCCACCTCAATCTTCAGACGAGTTTTAACCTGCATGAGATTAAAAAAAATAAGCAACACAGAGGGTATTTTTTGCTTTGGAGGCATTTGGGGGATTGGTTTTTTCTGGCTTTTCTTAACAGCTACAGAAAGTCACTTTGTTTTTAATTCTGAAAATTCTCACAACCCAGAGAAGTTGAAGTTCTGGCTGCCCCATCCCTGGAAGTGTTCAAGGCCAAGTTGGATGGGGCTTGGAGCAACCTGGGATAGTGGAAGGTGTCTCTGCCCATGGTAGCGACATGGGATGAGCTTTAAGGTCCCTTCCAACTCACACCATTCCATGATTCTGTGATTCATAAAACCTCCAACTCCAGGACTGTGGAAGCTGAGGGTTGTAAGCATTAGCCAAAATGGCTTTTTTTTCTCCTCAAGCACCCAGTGGGCCAAATCCTAATATCTGACATCACCAGTGCCAGAGGTGGCACAGAAAGGCAGCACTGCTGCTGTCACCCAGCCATGGTCAGAAAGAAACACTCACTCCCTCTGGTCTAACCCTTTGGAAAAGATGCTGCTCTGAACCTTGGGATTTGCTCTTGATGGAAGATATAAGGCTCAACCAAGTATTTTGGCATCTGATTAGAAAGAAGGGATCAGGCTCTCAGCTTAATGGAGATGCTGATGTATGAATTCCTGTGTGAATAATGAATGTTTGGAAATACTTTGAGCCCTGTAAATGGGAAGGACAGTGAATTTCCCTGTGTTCAGAAAGCCAGTGGCAGGAGTTCTCAGAATTGTTTGGACTGTAGTAATAGAGATTTATAATTCATAACAAAAAAGAAATGCCTCTCAGTGAAGCGAGAAGAAACAGCGATGTAAAAAAGTTGACATTACTCACATCCTTTTCTTACAAAATACTGTCACACATGGGTGTACAAGCACCCTTTTTTCTGGGCAGATAAATAGCTATGGAAGGATTTATTCCATATTTGATGTAGGTTTTCAAAAAAGGTTTCTTTCTTACAACCTGTTTTGTAGGGATTTAAACAGATGCACTCTGCAGTCTGGAATAGCATGTCTGGGCTGTCTAAACACGTGAAATTCCTTTGCTTCCCAAAAGCCAGAGTAGAAAGTCACCCTACACATTTCATGCGTCGCGTTTAAAGGAAAAAAAAAAAGCAAAGCACAAAACAAACCTCCACAAAACTCAAAGCCAGATTCACAGGGTTTCGAGATCTGCTTAAGGAATCAGCAAGCAGGATTCAGGAGTAGTTAATAACAGACTGTATTACATGGTACCTATTAACATGGGATAATCCAGCAGGAAAAGAAAGGGCGAGGGATAAAGGAACATCGCCCCGGAACAGCGGGACTTTCAGAAATCAAGCCCCGAGAATTCTAAACCAGATTAACTGAGCTGTCACTGTCAGAGTCACCACAGGCACAGAGCAGGGGAGCAGCAGGGATGGGCAACACGAGGGTGCTGGAATTTCCACGGTGATGGAATGCACACCTTGGTCCTGCTGAAACGCAGGAGCCCAGGAGCACATGGTGCTGATAAATCCCAGCTGGGAACTCTTCTGAAGAGGGGGAATATCTGGATTTGGACTGAAACTCCACTGCTCATCCCAGACACGGTGGGATGAATGGAGCTCCCCAAAAGGAGCAGAGCTAGAAGCTCCCTTCCCTGTCCTCCATCTCATTCACTTCTTATTCAGCTTCATTCCCAGGCAAGAATACAATCTCCCTTGGGGTTCCACCTCCTACAAATGCTCTTCTTCTCACAGACACCCCAAGTTCCTCCTTTACCCTCTGCTCACGTTCACCAGCATTACTTGAGCTTTCCCTCCAAACTTCCTTCATGATTACCAGGATTTTCAAAACCCTGTGAATTTTGGATGGTTAATTCTGGAGATCTCAGGCTGAAAGCATGTGCCAAATGAAGACCTGATTCAATTTGTCATTTACCTCGAATACCCCAGGGCCTGCCATCTTCATCAGGAAACTGGAGAGCATACAGGGGTCTGAATTTTTAAAGTAAGGAGCCCAAGTCAAACTCTGGAGTGAAAAGCTTCCAAGTTATTTGTTGGAAGTGAAAATTTGGAAGAAACTGGCTTTCTGTCTGCATGCAGGCACCCAACTGATTAGCAGAGCTGCTGAGCACTCAGATTTGGACTTCAGTTCTGGATTTATCGATCCTAAATGCTTACACACAGCTCTGGAGTGCTGCAGAGCAGCCTCTGCTCCTACTGACGTGCTGGCAGCACTCAGCCCCAATAGGATCCATCCCTAAACCACTGTACAAACCTCCAAAATCACCCCAGCCTGCTTTCCCTGCTGGGCAGAGGGTGGTAAAGGGCTTTGTCCCAAAAAGGGGAAATAACATCCTGGGAAAAACCAGAACCATCTGAAATGAAATCCTGGCCCAGCTGAAGTCAATGAAGGTTTGAACTGGGCTGGGATCTTGCTCTGTCCGCAACAGGCATCTGTTCCAGTGCCCCAAAAAAACCTCTTTAAACAAGATCAGGCTGCCCATGGTTCTCATCAGTCTCAAGTATTTCCTATGTTTATTTTCTTGGCCAAGCCCCAGATTTGCCAGTTGCTGCACTGTACACTCTGCTGGCCTGCACTCCCTCCCATGGAGTCAGATGTCGTTTCTTCCCTTCCTATCCCAAACTGCTGAGCTGGGCTTCTCCAAGCCATGAATCCCACCCCAGCCTCCTTCACAAATACCTCTGGTGTATATTTACTCCACAAAATGTTTCAGGGTCGTTTTGGGAAGAAAGACACTCCAGCAATGTAAGATGACCCCATCCGTCGGTGGCTCTTCCCACGAGGATGTGCCTGCACTGGGATCCTGCTATTCCTATCCCATGAAATCAGAGTCCTACAGATCGCCGACACATGATGCTAATTTTTGGGTTCAGAAGGACCAGATTCTTCCAAAAATGAGGGAAAAAACAGGCTGTGTGCTGGCTGCTGACACAGCCCTCACCCACGTGGTCGTGACGCCGCTGCTCCTGCTTTACACTGAAATCCCAGTCAGGAAAGCAAGGACCAGTCTTGCTGGTGGGGCTCAGAGTTGGCCCTTCATCCCATCTGCTCTGAATCACCCACTCCCTGACACAGGAGCAGACAGCTCCAAACCCGGAGCCATGCTGGCTGAAGGAAAAGCTGTCAGTGTGTGACACACAGATAAGCAGTGCTGGGCTTTGGGATCTGGATACCTTTCCCTTCCCCTTCTCCTCACCATGATCACTTGTAGCTTTCCAGCCACTGATCCCAGGAAGGTTCCTGTCCCCTCATTAACTTGCCCACCAGAAATCCACGTGCTCCAGAAGAGCCCCGTGCTGGACAGGCAAGTGGCTCAGGATCTGCAAGAAGCAGGGCAAGGACAAAGGTATCTCCTGGGGTAAGGCTTCATCTTGCTTTTCCCAATTGTTACCAGCAGTGTCTGTCCCCCTGCAGCTGCACCACCAAGAAGAAGCAATGTCCCATGTGAGCCCTTTCTGTTGGTGGCCTTGAGGGCAGGAGGAACACCCAGGGTCTCCACACTACCAGGAGTGTCAGGGCAAGGGGGAATGGCTTCCCACTGACAGAGAGCAGGGTTGGATGGATGGATATTAAGGAGAAATTCTTCCCTGTGAGTGTGGTGAGGCCCTGGCACAGGTTGTCCAGAGAAGCTGTGGCTGCCCCATCCCTAGAAGTGTCCAAGGCCAGGTTGTACAGGGCTTGGAGCAACCTGGTCTAGTGGAAGGGGTGGAACATGATGAGGTTTAAGGTCCCTTCCAACCCAAATCATTCTGGGGTTCTATGACTGATCCAAATAGTTTCACTAACTCTTCTTCCAAAAATTGTAGATCTTCAAATTGTTTTTCCAAAAGTTCAAAACCAAACAGGACATTTTCATCGTCCTCTGCCTTGCTCTCTCCGAGATTCATTTCTTTACAAAAGCCTTAACTGGGATGACCGGGTTGCCTTCTCTTTTAAAAATTCCTGTTTTGGTGGCCAAATACAGGATATTTAGAGAGACGGGAGCTGTGCACACCCCTCCAACCAAGGAAGGGTTAAAACACTGCTGTGTGTCTGTATGCAGCCCAGACCTGAGGCTATTCTGCTCCTCCAAAGTAGCTTCTCCAGGATAGAGAAGCAAACCCATTTGATAACTGGGCCGCTCATGTTGTACCCGAGGCAGGTGATTTGGGGCAGACTCAGACTAGGAGGTGGGGCCCATCCTTTACTCCCAGTCCTTACCACCAGATGAAGAGCACAAGTGACAGCCATACAAACTACTTTTTCCCATTAGAATTACCATTTTTGTGGGTTATACTTTTTTTTTAATGAGCATTTCCTATCCACTTTCAAATAGCTCCCAGAATTCCCTGGTAGTGTTGAGATAACATGTTCTCCACATTCACTTCTTCAAAACACATCTCTGCCTGTAAAACACACAGAGTGCAGATGAGATCCAGGAGAGACCCATTTCCCATTTGAAGGGCTGGGAAGCTTTGCAGGAATGTTTCCGTTTTCTGAGGGGAGACTGATGACACAAAGGACACCCCTGGCAAGGGTCAGTCACCCCTTTTTTTTACAAGGACCCAAAAGGATGCCCCAACCTGCAGGTCTGTGGTTTGGGTCCAACAACTCTCATTTCCAGGCTGAGCAAAGGCTTTTTGCACACCACAGGAACAACCTAAATCGAGGAATGCTGGACTTCACCCAGGTTTCATCAGCATCACATGAAGCCCAGTAAAGACCTCTCCCACCCCCAGCTGATGACCCTTCACGCACAGCAGTGTCTCCTTGGGCTTTGTCTCCTTCAGCTGGCTGTGGGCTGTCACCTGATGTGCTTTTGGTTTACAGCTGCCACATCAACCCTTCCCCACACACATTTCAGCAAATTATTTTAAACAAGAAGCGTTTGGAAAACGCTCTCAGGCACATGGTGGGATTCTTGGAGTGTCCTGTGCAGGGCCAGGAGTTGGACTTGATGATCCTTGTGGGTCCTTCCCAACTCAGGGTATTCTATGATTCTGTGATTCTACTTTAGTTGGCCTGGTTGGGCAGGACAAGAATTGTTCCAAAAATGGGTATGCATTCATCAGGTCCCAAAACGTACAGGACAAAGTTCTGTTTTCCATGATTCCTGGGGTCTGCAGCAACAGAAGGTTCCTGGCACCCTCTAATGGAAAAGCTCAGTCACTGAATTACCGTCTCCTCGGTCTGTGAGTCTTGGCTCCTGCACTTCTATTTTTAATGTAATCTCCCAGTAATAACTTCCAGCCAGGCAGGACACACGCCGTGCCAGCACAGACCTGGAGAACGTGCTGAACAAATGTCAGGGCTGCTCTGGGGAAGGAGAGGCTGCCTGGTGATTGCCCCCCAAACCCAAGAAGCCACTGCACACAGGGATTGCTGCTTTACTTATGGAAATGTAAGGCAAGAGCTAATCAGCTCTGACATTTGTGCCTTGTTTGTGAATTCAAGACACATGCTAGCGGGATGGTCGTGTTACATCGCCTGTCCTTCCCTTTCTCCCTCAGACACATCAATAGGATGGCATTGTCTAGGATATTTTTCCAAGTTTGGTGCCCTGGAAGCACCTCAAATCTCTGCCCAGGTTGGACTTGGCTTTGGGGCTGGTTCATATAGAGAATTCCTAGTTGAATTATAAGGTATTTTGAAAGCTTAGCTCTTGCTAGAAAGTGAGACCCCTAGCCAGTGAAGCATGCAGCCCTCTGGCAGAGTTCTCCAAGGATTTGTCCCCTGGTGATAGGGGACACCTGACATTTAGAAGCACGGAAAAAGCCTGGATGGTGGCAAGCACAGCATTCCTGTGAGGATCTGGCAGGCTCAGGCAGCCCACGGCCAGGTGGAGGGGGTGGCACCCTGGTGGCTTCTGGCATTTCATTGGGAGCTTGGCTTCAGTCTGAGGATCCCTGGATGGATCATGGGGAAGGACTGGTTTTTCCATGGGCGGCCCAGTGAGATCCCCGACCCAGCTAAAACATGGCACTTCTGCCAAGTGAGAGTCTGCCCATTGCTGACCTGCCAGAGGAGGAACAGGGTATGAAGTAGGACCCAGCCCATAAACCACACTCTTCTGTTTTACACAAGAGATAAAGAAAATCATTTAAATAGCTGTTTAATACAATGAAATCTAATTTCCAGGAAATGCTGATCCATAGCAGTCTCCAAGCTCTGGGGAGGAGCTTGGAGTCCTCGGAGAGGGACACTTCATCAGGAACTGTAGTGACAGGACAAGTGGGAATGGCTTCAAATTGAAACAGACTATGTTTAGACAGGATGTTGGGGAAAAATTCTTCCCTGGGAGGATGGTGAGGCCCTGCCACAGGCTGCCCAGAGAAGCTGTGGCTGCCCCATCCCTGGAAATGACCAAGGCCAGGTTGGACGGGGCTTGGAGCAACCTGGGATAGTGGAAGGTGTCCCTGTCCATGGCAGGGGTGGAACGAGATGGTCTTTAAGTTCCTTTACAGCCCAAACCATTCCATGATTCCATGATTGGCTGCAACATGTAGGATGTTTGCAAACTTACCAGCACGTAAGGTGGTATTTTCTTTGGCAAAAGGCTCCCTAAGGCAATGAAATTAAAATATAAAAAGCAGACTGGCCTGAGCCTGGCAAATGTGCCATTGCTGACACCAAGAGTTTAACACCCCCAGAACTACCTGTGCATCTTTTGCCTCACAATAAAGAGTAAAAACCAGGCTGTGATGTGCCAGATCATAAAAAATACAGAGGACCAGTGTTCCCCAGTATTCCCCAAGGGGCAGTTGAAACCCTGGGATGTATTTTACCCATAAGTTTAAGGCATGGTTGAACACAGACCTCTGGAAGTGAAAGCTAGTACTGAAATTCAGCAGGTCTCTTCTAAAATCCCTTTAACACCCTTTTACTTTTAGAATCCCAGTTTCCACAGCAACAAGACACACAGCTCTCTGCGGAGTTTAGGGCTATAAATAACCCCGAGATCTATAGTTGTGATATTAGTTATGAGGGCTTTAAAAAAAAAATCGCATGTGGTAATGAAGGGAAAGGAGCAGCACTGAAAGGAAACAAATTTAATGAGGAAAAGATGGTTCCTAACTCGTTTTAGAGCATGGCTTTGAACAAAGGAAAACGGCACCTGGTAAGATCCTGCCTTTTCAGTCGGATTGTTGGGAATGGTGCCTTGCTATCTCACTTTTTACCTATGTTTAAACTCTGCTTTGCCCTGAAAAAGCAGGAGAAACGGCAATTAGCTGTTGTTGCTCATTCTGGGGAAGCAGTTAAGGAGAGAACACTGAGCCAGGTTTGAACAGCCTTATGCAGATTGAACCTTTCCTGCCACACCAGCGACTCCGCCGGCTCCGCATCCCGCCTTTGGAAAAGGATGTCTGCGTGTGCTAACTTTAAACACATCCTTTAATCCTAATTGCTCCTCTGATCCGGGACCGTTGGCTGCGGCAGGACCGCCTGCAAGGAAGATGCTATTCCACGAGACGCAGTCAGAGGGCAGGAATTCGGTCTGGGATCCAAAGAAGCCCCGTCCTTACCCCTTGACATCAGCGTATAAACAAAGGCACAATCCCATAAGGAAAGATAAATATTAGCTGTGTTAGAAGCAAAGAGGAAATTAAATAACTATCACATGGCGTAGAAACAAGCTCGTGAGGGGAGGGAGAGCTGGTGGTTTTGAGCTTGCAGAACAGATTTGTATACAGTAGTGAGGAGGAGGAGATGAGGAAGGAGAAGAAAGGAAACACAAATCAAAGAGTTATTTGGAGTTTCCTCTATTACAAACAGAAGGCCCATGTTATTCAAACAAATGTACTGCATGTCACCAGTTTGCTGGTGTTTGTTATTTTAAGGATGGGCTTAGGAAGAAAATAAATTCCACGCCGAGGCTCCTTTATATCCATTTTTGGCAGTCTGTGGAGAGAAGCCCAGAGTGGGGCTGTGGAAATTCCTCCAGCCTGGTTGTACATCCTCTGCTCTCTCCCCAGGAGGGAATTTCACTGAATGGCTGGGAAGGAATCCCACCAGCAGCTCCACATCGGGTCAGGCTGGGGCAGAAACCCACCAGCAGCACCGTGGAGCTGGATTGCTGCTGCTCACCACGGATACAAAGAACTGGGAGAAAAATAATGTCTTGTACAACATGGATAGGCAAAATCCAGCAAAACCTGCCTGGGAGAAAATGCAGCAAAACTATGTGGAAATGGGAAGCTGCTCTCTGGCCAGCAATTCCCCATACAGTCCCCAGGGAAGACATCTCTGCCTTGAGCTGGAGAGACAGAGGACTTCGCAGGAAGACTGGAATAACTCATTTAAATATGATCCCTTCAAGTTCATCCTGGGATCTAAATGTCCATCTGGGTTCTCTCTGGCCTCATCAGCAACTGGAAAAATTATGTGGTGATGGTCAGCAGTTGTGCCTCTCCAAACTGGCTTTGCAACCTGAATAAAGCAGGAAGCAGAAGGACATTGGAGTCTCTCATGAGCCACACCACAGTCAGGTTTTGGTTCTCTTGAAGGCGTTGGCTTGGTCATGGTGAGGAAAGAAAGACATAAAACATGTTCTTTTAGTCCCTAACAAGTGGTCTGGTGGAGATCTGCTATTGATGCGAGTCTTGTATGAGGCAGCTCTGACAAAGGCACCACTTTGAACTGGTGTCTTTTTCTAATATTGCCACACTCAGAGCTGTAGGAATTTTTGGTGGGGAAGAAATATCACAAACATTATCTATATACAGAAAAAAAAATTAAATGCCCAGCTGCAATTTCTGGGCTCAGAGTGCAAACATATAATTCCAGCACATTCTGCCCTGATGACATTTCTGGATTGATTGTGTTTTCCAAAGGGCTTTTAAGCTTCTCTCCTCCTTGGTACCATTTAGTCTGGATAAAAGCAAAGCAAAGGAAGACATGAAAAACCTTCCCCTTCAGAGAACACATCAGGCATAAAACACACGCTCTGGGACTGATGGGATGACTCTTTTCCTGCAATTAACTGATCATCACACAGGACATTTTAGAAGCCTTTTTAATAGAAGACACACAAAGTTGGAATCAGTAAGAAATAGTAAAAGAAAAAGAAAATGTAAGGCATTGCAGAGGGAGCAGGCACCAGGCCTATTCTCTGAGGGCTCTGTCCTGCTCCCACTTAAATCAAAAGGAGTTTTGGAGTTGGCTGCAGCGGGAACAGGAACAGTCCTTAGGGCACTAATTAGCACAGCTGGCTGAATAATGCATAATGAACAGTTCATTCAGCTAATTTCATCTCTTTTTCTATTCATGACTTGCCCGCGAACCAATCCCAATTTTCTCATTTGGGTTGTCATTCAGAAGTTATTTGTAGATTTCTTGAGGAAATCATCCCCAGTGTGCAATTCCAGCATCAAAACATGTAAATATTGGGAGTTTGCACAGAAGGGTTTGAGTGTGGGACCTGCAGGTGGGACAGGTGACATCAGCTCTCTCATGATGGGCTGGGAGAGCTGGGGCTGCTCAACCTGGAGGAGAAGAAAAGGCTCCAGGGAGACCTTAAAACCCCTTCCCGTGCCTAAAGGGGCTCCAAGAGAGATGGAGAGGGACTTTGGGTGAGGGCCTGGAGGGACAGGACAAGGGGGAATGGCTTTTAATTGAAAGGGGGTAGGCTTAGACGGGATCTTGAGAAGAAATTGTTCCCTGTGAGGGGGAGGGAGGCCCTGGCACAGGCTGCCCAGAGAAGCTGTGGCTGCTCCATCCCTGGAAGTGTCCAAGGCCAGGCTGGATGGGGCTTGGAGCAACCTGGTCTAGTGGAAGGTGTCCCTGCCCATGGCAGGGGGTGGAACGAGATGGTCTCTTCCAAGCCAAACCATTCCAGACTCTTGCCCAAGTTGATATTTCTATAGCCAAGTGCAGCAGGAATTTCAAATGTTGCAAAGAAACACTGAACTTTACATTCATATTCAGTAAATACAGGGGCACTTTCCTTTTCTTCCTGGTACTTTCTCCTCAAGCATTTTAAATGGATCTAGCTGGTTATTGGAATAATGACCAGAGGCAGCGAGAGGAGGGAAATTATGTGAAAACACCCCAAGGAATGTCACTGGAGTAATCAAGAAAATACTTCCAGATTTTCCTTTCCAGCTCTAAAGTGTTTTGGCTTCAGCAAAGAGTAAATTAACATTGTGTAATGGATGAGGGTTGGAGTCAGCCCATGGATTGGAGAGGACGACTCCACATTGGGTTGTTGCACATCCCTTGTTTGGTAGAGTCACCATAACGTGACTTTCCTGAGGTAAGATTTAAGTAAGGAAATATTCAGAGCCAGGAATCCAAAGGAAATAGCTGCCCTGTGACTGGGATGGTGTGGACAGGGAGGCTGCAGCTTCAGCAGAGGCTGAAACATCCTTGTCTTTGCAGCCATGGAGAGCAGGAGAGGCAGGGACAGGCCAAAGTACAGGCAGGACAGATGGGGAAAACCAAGAGTGTTTCTTCTGCAGTAGTTTCCGAGATGGATGCAGGGAGTAAGGGAAAGGAGCTGGGAAAGTGGTTTTGGCAGGCAGAGACTGTGGATTTTCATGCTGAAAAAAGTCCCACAGGGAACTGTGCAAAACCAGAAGGTCTGCCTGGCTTCTGGGGCCAAGGAGGGATGTGCCAGTGCTATTCCAATGGGGAAGGGACCCAGGGGACAGAGGGCAAGGGTGACTCACACTTTGAATTTTGAGAGGTGACAGGGTGGTGACTGAGGGGAGATCTTTGCTCAGGGAGAGGTGAGCCTACCCCCTTATTCCTTCAGCTGGAAAAAATCCTGGAAAATTCCTGTTTAAAGACATTCTGTACCTGCCGGAGTCTATCGGCAGAGGGCAGTGACAGTCTCACACACATATCCCTGCCAGCCTTTAATCCATCCTGCTCTTCCTGCTGTCACAGCAAGGACACCTTTCCTCCACCCTGCCCAAACCAAACCCGCTCGGTTTAGCACTTGAAAGACAAACTGCAAGGGACGCTGCAGGCCCGACATCTGGCCGCTTTTTGGGCCTTTTTTTTTTTTTTTTTAATCCCTCTTCCCAAAGTCCACGTGATATTTTTCTATGTGCTTCAAAGCCGGGGTTTGTTTGTTTTTTCAAACCCAAGAGCTCCAATTCCAGCATCTGCGCGAAACCCTGCAGGAAATAACCCGTGATTACAGAAGTAGTTGAGCGAACATGCAATAGCAATATTTATCTTTCCCTTCCGTGGAGCGGCGCAGAGGCACGAAATGCTATTGCTCCTGTCACTCACTGCATCCCGGCAGGAAAGGAGGCGGGGGAGGTTAGGGTGGAGCTGCGCGATCAAAGGATTCCAGTGAGGCTGAAGAGGAGCGGGAGAGGTGGATGGAGGGCAGGTCAGAATGGCAATGAGGAGAAAGGTTTTGGAAGAGGGCAGCTAGGAAGGGGTAGTGGGGAGAGGTGGGGGATGATCAGCAGTGGGAAATTTGGGAGAGTGGGATAGAGCAGAGGGAATGCAAGGAGGTAGCACAAAAGGAGCCAGCAGCTCCAGAGTGACAGTCCACAGAGCTCCCACTCCAAACAACTGGTTTGTCAGGTTTTATGTACATCCATGTGCAAAAGCGGGCTTTCTCCCAGCAGATTTTCCTGGGAAAGCATTCAATCCCCAAAAGAGGGAGAGCTGGCTTGGTTGGAACCCACACCAGGGAAGGATGCCCACCACAGCTGACTCATACCCAAGACAGCAGTGGGTTCATCTATGGCTTTGGAGGTCGTTTTGGTAGAAGACTTGGAATTTCCAGGATGAATATCTGGCAGAAGCGCTAAGATTTAAGCCACATTTAGGAGGTTTAAAATGTCATACATGTCATTAAATGGGCAGAAGTTTTTGTAAGTGTTGAGCAGCCTCCTAAAAGCTCCTAAATGTGATGGGAAAAAGCTCTGAAAAGGTCCCTGTGGAGGAGTCCTGTGGACTGGGAGCATTAAGCATGAGATGGATTTGGGTAACACCATTGGCCTTTTAACCAGCAGCCTCCCGACCAAAGATCCCATCTCTTTTCCATGGTAGAGATTCTCATCTCCATTGACTCAGTGGGTGGATACAGAAGTGAACTATCTCCTTTCACATTGGACTCAGTCACCCTGAATTATTTCAGTTAATTTTTATTTGACATTCAAGCCACACTCACATGAAGAAGAAATTATCTGGGTGGATTTGACTACACTAGGTCTCAGATGCTGTTTGAAAGAAAAGAAGCACTTCAGCCAGGCTTCTTGGTTTGACAGGACTGAGGAAATCCAAGTAGGAGAAGTCAGACCTTTAAAACAGCAGGTGAGAACTGAAGCAGATGCTTCCAGTGTTGAAGAACTGGACCCTCTCCCTTCGCCTGACTGAGACACCCAGTAACAGCCTCTGCACGCTGTGAAAATACAAAAAAAGGAAAATCTCTTCACTCTTATTTATTGTTTACTGATTATTCCAGCAAGGAAACTTCCCCATTTGTCTCAAACGTGCACAAAGAGAATTTTCAGGGAGAACATGCAGGAAATAGGATGACCTGGGGATTAAACAAGGAGCCAGTTTGGGGTCCCGAGAGCTGTGCTTGTACAGGGAAGGCGGCTGAACAGACAGCCCAGGACGACCTTCACTCCGCACCCGCTGTCTTGGTAACATGAGCTCTTACACAGTTGATTTATCTTGCTGAGGGCGGTTCCTTGCTTTGCCCGCTGGCTCACCAGGAATTCTTGGTGACAGAATTATATGTCACTCTCCTTTTGGTTTCCTCAGACTTCACCCAAAGCCACTTCTAATCAGAGAAAAGGCTCCCAGTTCATATATTACACTTCAGATTAGTTTGTCTTGCTGTCTGGCATTGAAGAATTGCTCTTTAGCAGCAAAATTGTCATTCAAACTTTTATTTAGGCTCAGGCTTAGACCTAGTTCCCAGGCAGAAAAGTTTAAACATTCGCCTTGCTACAGAAACCTGACTTTGAGCACAGCGTGGTGCTTTCAGGATGGATTAGTGGATAAAGGATGTGCTTTCAGGATGGATAAAGACATCAATATAAGCAGAAAGGCCACCAAAGAACTCGTCATCCCCACGCCAACTGCCTGGCTCGTGCTAGAATTCAATGCAAACCTTTCCTAAGGGACTGAGAGCACTTCCTCTGTTTTCCACATATCCCTTCCTCCAGTGGACAATACTGGGCATGGCAGGAAAAGGAAGCACATATGGTTTGCACTCGATGACGGATCACTACAAGGAAAGGACACAGAGAGACTGTGGGATTTTCAAGGACCCTCTCACAGCAGGAATCTGCAACAGAAGCAGGGTTGTGTCTCTTTACAATATATGACATTATGCAGCCCCAGTAAGTGTCCTTCGGCTGCTTACTCTTGCATTTCAGTGTGACTTCAATAAATGCAGTCGATGGTCTGTGATATTCCACAGGGAAATAAAAATGGATAAACTACTAGCATTTGGAATTTTTTGTGGTGCAGCAGTTTGTCTTAGCAAGGTGTATAATGAGATTTCCAATAAACCATCACCCAAAGGAATGAGCCCTTCTCTCTTCTGCGATACCAACACAAGTGGTCACACAACTCATTGCCCACATTTGGACATCTGTGCATCCCATAAAGGTCAACTCAAGACAAAATGCAATTTTGCCTCTGAAAACATCAGTGTTGGGTCTTTTGTTTATCCGCGGTGCAGCAAAATTGCACTTGTGAAAATAAAACACACGGTCCGTCTTCCAAGAAGATTAGACTCATATAAAAATCAAGTCCGGACTCATTTGTTGCCTGCCTGGGGCTGCATTTAAAAATGTTATTCCTGGCTTGTCCCACTTAAAGATCTTCAGCCGTGTCATTTATCCAGCTGATGTGCAGTCTGGCTACTGGGCTACAACAGCCAAACAGAAAAACACTATGGAAAACAGGAATTGTGTTCCCGCCTCTTGGCTGCTGGATGCCATCCATGCAATCCACAAGCAAATCTGAAGCTGATAAAGCTGCTACAAAATGTGCATTGCTATGTCGCAGTCAGCCAGAATCCCAGTTTAGAACGGGAGAGTGGGAATGCGGGGGGGTGAAAAAATTACCATTTTAAGAGGTCTTTAGTGTCTCTTTTGTTTCCACACTGTATTTAAAGACAATCTGAAGTCAACGGCCAAATTGGCAGAGCACGGGTTGGGTTCATGGCAGCTTAGGCAAATGCTGGTGCCAAAAGCTTTATCGGGGTTTTGGCATCACACCCCCAGCAGCAGCTCCATCCCTGAGGATCTTTGCCATCCTAAAACAACGGCTGAGGAAGCAGGGCATCGTAGCCATTCCCTCTTCTACTCCATAAGTCTCATCATGGCTGGAATGAGTGGTTTTGACTGAAAAGTCGGGGGAAACCACACTGCCCCACACTGGAGCCAGCAAAGAGCACGGGCAGCACTGTGAGTCAGTGACAGACTGGAAACGCACCTGCCGTGAAGGAGAGGAGGAAAGTGGCCAAAACCGACTTGGGATCAGTCAGGATGCGCCCTGAGGCACCACTACAAGGTACAGGGACAACCCTGAGAGGGTGGACAGGAGCCCCAGACCCAAACTCTTCACCACAGCCCCTCTGCGGGGTCAGCAAGGCACAGCCCTGCCCTGAGAGGGGTCACCGCCCCCCAGAGCCCACCGAGGGCGGACGCCTCCCCAGCCCCGCCGCTCCCGCTCCCCGCGGGCGGCCACACAGAAAAGGTTGTTACTCCCCCCCCTCTCCTATTTAAGGGTCCTGTCGACCAATCAGCGTCAGGGGCGGGGCTAAGGGGGAATTGACAAGCCCCCAGACCCCACTCCCGTGCGCAAGGCAGGGGGCGGGGCGAAGGGCGCCGCCAGCCAATCCGCAGCCGTAAGCCTCCGGCCGGGCCAATCAGCGTGGCGGTGGGCGTGTCCCGCCGCGGGGTCAGGCCGGGAGCGAAGGCGCCCGTCGCTCCCTGTTCTTCGCGCTCCGCTCGCGGCCGAGCCTCCTCACCGTGGGATCCCTCCGCCCTGCGCGCAGCGGCAGGCGGTGTGTGCGCGCCGCTCCGTCCCCCTCCGCCCCGTGAAGGGATTATTTCCCGCGGCGGCGGGGCGGCCCCAGCGGGGCCCCTGTGCGATGGAGGCACCGGGCGCCCGGCGGAGGGACGGAGGAGCCGCCCCGTGAGGAAGGAACGGGAGCGCAGCGGCCTCCTCGGGGCCGCCGGCGGGCGGGGACCCCGCGGCCAGGCCGCGCCTCAGCGCTCGGGCCTGCGCCGCCCTCAGCGGGGCCCGGCCCGGCCCTGCCCGCCCGGAGCTGCCCCAGGCCGGGTGTGCGAGCCCCCGCCGGGGCGCGGGGCACGATGGTGGAGAAGCGGTGCCCGCGGCTGCAGCGGGACGGCGTGTACCGCTGGTTCTCCGAGCTGCCCTCCCCGCAGCGCGTGGAGTTCCTCTGCGGCCTCCTGGACCTGTGCATCCCGCTGGAGCTGCGCTTCCTGGGCGCCTGCCTGGAGGACCTGGCCCGCAAGGATTACCACTCCCTGCGCGACTCCGAGATCAAGGCCAACAACCCCGCGGACCTGGGCAGCCTCACCAACCTGACGGACGAGGTGGTGCGCAGCAAGCTGCTCGTGTCGCTGGCGCTGCTCGGCTCTGCCCACCGCGAGGCCGCCGGGGTCCTGTTCCGCACCCTCACACACATCGACTCGGTCATCAACAACTACGGGCTGCAGCTCAACGAGGGCCGCACGGGGGATGAGTTCCTGTTGCTCTTCACCATGGCATCCAACCACCCGGCGTTCAGCTTCCACCAGAAGCAGGTGCTGAGGCAGGAGCTCACCCAGATCCAGAACATCATGGCCAGCACCAGCAAGAATCCCAGCACCTCTACCCTCAACACCATGGCAACCTATCCTGGCTGCCATAAGGTGGGTATCCCGCTTTTCCACGCGGGAGTGGCACTGCTGCAGGGCACAAGGTTTTAAACCTCGCGTTAGCATTTTAGTGCTAAACGGCAGCTGAAGAGGCTGGCAGGGTTGCTTGGTTGATGATGGAGATGGTCGGCTGAGGGCAGAAGGAGGATACACGGAGTTTTTAGGGGCTTATGACATTAAGTGAGAAGGGCTTCACGAGCTGATTAACAGCACCAATGTAAACCTTCCCTGTTTTCTTCTCAGTACATCTGCTGAGGGGACTGTCCTGCCAGCTGCATGGAAAAGCAGTGATTTAGGAAGGGAAACAAACGTGTCTCTACGTTCAGGAACAAACATCTGTTTAAAAGTTTCCCTGGAAGAAGTTGGAGAGGAGGTTCAGCTTTGGGAGTAGCTGTCCAGTGGCAAAGGCGTCTTGGTGCGTGTGGGTTTTGTTTAGGGGATGTGATTACAAACATTTGGAGTTTCTGATGCTAAACTAAAAGAAGTGTTGTCATTTCTTATCACCCTTCGGGTATCGATCCTGGTGTCGGGGTTCACCGTCATTAACTTGCTGTTCTTTCATTCAATTGCAGCAGTCAAGCTACACAGAAACATTTTAAGATGTGCTGTTAGTAATTAGATGTGTGACTGCTTAATTGCCCTCAGCCTGCTACAAATTAAGGAGTCAAACTGTCTTTCTGCCTGATTTTAACCCGCTTGAAAGTTCAAACTAAGCACCAGCTTAGTGAAGGCATGTGAGCAGTTAACAGGCTCCTGAGGATGCTGGAGCTCAGTGTTACCCTTGTCTTGGGAAAGATGGTGAATCCCTAAAGGCTCTGAAAACCCCTGTATTGGGGTAATCCTAAACAGAGCTCCTGCTGAGGGCTCAGTAGAGATTCCATTACGTTGAATGTTGAATTTCAGACTGAGACAGAAGTCTCTGCAGAGTCTTCCCCTGAATACAAATGTCCTTCCGATTTCTTGTTTGCATGAGCACCTCTGCATTGTAAAATTTGCCTGAGAAGTGTTAAACTTTGTATTTTTCTTACTCTTCCCTTCCTGTGTTTTGTGCTTGTTCCCAACCTTTTGTATTGAGGGGAAAGAACAAGGTATGGCAAAGCCTCTTCAGTCAGTTCAAACCTCTGTGTGAATAAAGTATATCTGAAAAGGATATTTCACACAGGATGTAGGAGGGTGTAATTAAAACCAGAAAGAGCTTCTTTTCAGATACTTAACTACTTGCAGCTTCCCTTATTCAAAAGCTGTACCGACCCTGGGTTTGAAAGGAAACACTGCAAATCATATACAAGTTTTCCCAAAAAAAAGACAAAATCAGGCAGGCAGGAATGTTTTTTTAGAGTCTGCTTTTGGAGCTGCAGCATCCGTGGAGCTGAAAAAGTCTGGCACTATTTCTGTCAATCTAAGATGGACGGAGAATCCATCCTGCCATTTTTCGTGCCAGCAATAAAGGCATCCAGGATGGTCATTGAATTTTTCTTTTCTTCTGAGCTCATTGAAGGACTGTCTCCTTAAAAAATACGTTTTTATAAAAATTGGTGTTGAGGACTCCTGGTTGGCTAAGGGCAAAGTAGGTAAGAGGGAACACAAAGGTGACTTTGCCTTCACAGCCTCTGAATGTGCATTTTGTTTGAACTGAAGCAGATTTCCTTCAGCCTGTTCATTTTTTTCCTTGTTAACTGGTAATTTTGCTACTTTTAGTGTAAGCAGTTGGCTTAAAGCAGGAGTTGGATGAAGCAAGTGGAAAAACCAATGTCTTTCTCCATTCAGCCCCGTTTAAATATGCACAAATAAATTCCAACACGGAGGCCTTAAATCTCGTGATGTTACCAAGTTACGTTGTGACAATACCTGTGTTGTGACATCACCTACATAAAACAACGTGCTTGTGGAGAGAAAGTGAGTGCCCTGAGCTGTTGCCTGCCAAGAGTCCTGCACTCCTCTTCCTCCTTGGAATTGGAGGAGAATTTCCTCCCTGGTGCCAGCACTTTCTCATGGCTTCTGTTGCTTTACTACAGCTTGAGCCACGCTGAGCTGGGGCGTGAGGCTGTGTTTTGAATGGAGTGGCTGCTGCTCCTCAGTCCTCAGCACAAACCCCACTGAGCTCATCCTTAAGGAGATGGAGAAATGGTCACCATTTGAAGTCCTGAGGAACTCTGGGAAGCTGGGATGGTGTGCATATGTGGTTGAGTGCAGATAGGGAGCTCTTTGTGAACAGGGTTATCCTTCAGCTTTTCCTTGTGAGTGTGGGAATAGGGAATTAACAGTGTTTACCTGTTTTACTGTTACAATTTATGATTTATGTTTAATGTGTTTTTTCGGGGAGATGCAACAAAAAACTCGACCAGTGCTCTTTGTTCTCTTTGCAGAAACAAATGTGAATGTGCTGCTGCTGCTTAGCCAGTCCTGTTAAAATACGACCCAACTTGATATTAGCTATAGTTTTTTTCCAAAGGATTGGAGCTTGCCATCCTTTTTTCCATCTCCTGTCTCTTTGCCATTTTACAGTGAAATCTCTCAAAAATAAATTGTATTCAGTAGTGAAGATGCTGAACTATTGATACAAAATCACTGTAAATATTTCATGATTCTTCAAGTTGCTTTGGGGTAGGTGAACACATCTGAAGTTGGTCTGTGATGCAAACAACTGCTTATTCCTATTTTCTGTTACTGTCTGCAGTTTTTGACTGTGGAAGCTCCAAACAGCTGCCCATGTATTTTTTTTTTTGCTTTAATTTGTGCTTTTTAAGATGCTTCTTGGCTTATGTGAATCTGAACTTTGCAGGAAAAGGTGGCTCTGGCTGGCTTTAAGTAGGTCAGTAATTATAAGATTCATGGTTTCTACCTGATAGTATAAAATGAACATTAAGTTCCTTGCCCTAAGTAGGGAAAATGCTGCCCTCTCTACATTGGTTTAGTCTCTGTGGAGATGGAATCATGAATATCCTGAGTTGGGAGGGACACACATGGGTTATTGAGTCCAACTACTGGCCCTGTGCAGGACATCCCAACAATCCCACCCTGTCCCTCAGAGCGTTGTCCAAAGTCTCCTTGAGCTCTGGCAGCCTTGGGGCCGTGCCCACTGCCCTGGGGAGCCTGGTCAGTGCCCAACCACCCTCTGGGGGAAGAACCTTTCCCTGATATCCGACCTAACCCTGCCCTGACACAGCTCCAGCCATTCCCTGCCCCTCTGGAGAGAGCTTATTCTTGTCCTGTCCTGTATTTTCTTCTGGTTTTGCATGGTGCCAACACTTGGAGCACTAGAGCTGTGGATTCCTCAAACTTTTTCCTTGCAGGCACGAAATCTAAGGTGGTTGTACGGTTTTCAAAAATTGAAACAATGCCGGTTGTCTTCGAATGAAGCCCAGGCATAAGTGTCTTAAGAATCACGTCTTAAAAAGGTTTTTTCCTGGTGTGAACAGTAATGGGCTTGTTTTTAACTAGAAATGATGCAACTGAGTGTTTGGGCTGGTTGTGCACCCTGAGATGCCCGTTCAGATGTGTTTTCTCCCTCTACCACAAAGGAGATGGGATGATTTTCTGACTGGCACTTGGAGCCTGGACCTGCAGGCTGTGTATATAGTGCTTAGAGTGCAAACTGCTGCTCTCCTAAAGGAGGGAAGCTGAAAGCATCAGGGCACTTGAAAAACAGTAGCCAAATATCTCCTGCTGTGCAGGTGAATTACCAGTTCTGCATTTGTGACCCACGGAGAAGGGAGAAATGACTCAGCTCTCTCCCAACCCCTTGAACCTCCCGTTCTGACTTGTGTTGTGGATGACTTGTGATGATGAAACATCTCTTTTGGCAAGAGTTGAGAAAACTTACTGGTTTTATTCACTCTTGGTTGATGGTCGGACTTGATGATCTTAAAGGTCTTTTCCAACCTTAATGATTCCTGGGGGTGTTTAGCCTGGAGAAAAGGAGGCTCAGGGGGGACCTTCTCGCTCTCTGCAACTCCCTGACAGGAGGGAGGAGCCAGGTGGGGGTCGGGCTCTGCTCCCAGGGAACAAGGGACAGGGCAAGAGGAAATGACCTCCAGCTGCGCCAGGGAGGTTCAGGTCGGACAGCAGGAGGAATTTCTTCATGGAAAGGGTTGTTCAGCATTGGAGGGGACTGCCCAGGGAAGCGGTAGAGTCCCCATCCCTGGAAATGTTCGGGGCCAAGTTGGACAGGGCTTGGAGCCACCTGGGATAGTGGAAGGTGTCCCTGCCCGTGGCAGGGGTTGGAACAAGGTGAGCTTTAAGATCCTTTCCAACCCAGGCCCTTGCATGATTCTGTGACGATGATTCTGTGATCTGTTGTGTCTTCAGCTGCAGAGCAGGGTCAGAAATAGTCTCTCTGGCTGCAGCTCGTTTGCTGCTGGGAGGGAACAGGAGTCAGTGACTCTGTAGTTATGTGGCTGTTTCGGGTTGGTATCTTGTGAGTGGGGAAAAGGGTTCTTGCCTAGTCAGCTTCCAAATACTGCACCAATGGCTATTTCCAGTTTATAGCATAAGGGACTATTTTTCACTCATGTTCATTCCATAGGCTCATCTAAAATTCCAAATAACTAAAGACTGTATATTGGGAGCAGTGGAGAGCTGATCTTCTGAGGGGTCCTGAAATACCTTCATCTGTCTGCACTGTTTGCCTCAGGGGATTGAATGGACATAACCCCATTCAGAAATATTCAGATTTCTATTTTTATTTTTTATCACCTGTGGACTGATGAGTTATAAAAAAACTATCACTTGTTGGGTTGAAACTCAGTCCTTAAGCCCTCACAGAGAAAGCAACCCCATATTAAATGATCTATGTCAGCTGCCCTTACGGCTTTTATGTGAGCTTTGTAGGGATAGAATAAATCACGACAAACTTAATTTTTAGCCTCTTAACCCATTGAGGGTATTTCCTGGCTTTAGCAGATTATCATAGCTGTTGCTGGCTGGGATTAGAGGTGTTTACTCACTGATATGAGGAGTTGCTATCTTGGAGTGATCTCACTTTCAAAACCACATGAAACCAACCTCAGGAGCTGTAGGGGCAGGTCTTGTAGCTTCCAGCTGGTGACATGTGCCAGTCTCTGCGTGGCCTTTGCATGTCCTTTTAGAATTCTGAGCACTTGAGGCAACATGAATTGCATAGGTCTCTTGATATTCAAGTTGAGAAATGTGAGGCTTGGAGTTCTGGCTCTTTTCTTACTGAAGTTCTTGTTTAAAATGTTTTTTGTGGCTTTGATAAAGTAGTTCAGTCTCAAACCCGCAATATTTTCAGAAATGAGCTTTAACACATGAAGGAATATTTGGAAGACAATGGTCTCGTAGTAGTAGCAGTATTAATTACCACGAAATTAATCATATGTTACGTGATGAACTTTGAGTTTACAAACCTAAATGTCTTTGCTTGGGAAATACACTGTACATCCAAACATCAGGGACAGAGCAGCCAAAAAAATCTGTGTTGAGCTAATAATGATGATGTTTTTTCCATGAACTGTTTTCCCTTTTTGGCTGAATGAAGTTTTTGTTTTCAGAGCACATTCTACTTTGCTTTTTAAATTTACTCTTTTTTCCTACTAATTGCCTCGTAACTGCTAGTTGTCACTGGAGCAACACTGAAGGCCTCATCTCTTGTGGAATAAAAGTGCCTGTTTTAAGGTGCTGGATGTTTTGAACTGTCCCAGACTCTGAACTGTTTTAATTGAATCCGTGCATGACCCTTGTGCTGGAGAAGCAGAGCCAGCAGGAGTTCACCACACCTCACAGGCATTCCAGTGTCTGACTTCAAAGGTGCTGAACAGCAGCCTTGTTTGGGAGTGTTTAACCATTTGGTTTGGTGGGTTTTTTTAAATGTTTGTGTGGCTAAAACTGAGATCCTGTCAACTTCAGGCTGGATGGTGGAGGCAGCACTGCCCCTTTCTGGCAGGGCAGAGCTGGGATTCTTCTGTATCTTATATATTCAAACACTCTCGTGTCCATTTTACTGCTTGCTCTGGAGTGCTTTTTATCCTTCAAAAAAGCAAATAGAGTCCCAAGAATATAGATAAGATTTCTCTGAATCCACAGAATCTTATTACAGAAGTGCTGGATCTAATTTGTCTTTTGAAATGAGAACCATTGTCACACTTAAACTAGAATTTGACTTGACTCTTTGGCAAAAGAATTGGAGCAAGTTGAAGTTGTTGTCCATTGAGATTTGAAATGGGTATTAAATCGAGCAAAGAGATGTTGATATGGTCCAGATCTGTATTTCTTTGCATGGGTTTTATAATGAGCAAACATCCAAATTCCTTGCTCAAAGCAGAATTTTTCCATCACTCCCATTGGTATGATTATCCAACAATCAGCATTGGGAGGGATACACCTTTTAACAGGTGTTCAGGCCAGTATAAGGTTTCAGGGTTTTTGTAAATAGATGAAGTGATCCAGAAATAAGCAGATCAGTTACTTAAGAGTAAGATCTTAATTTTAATTAAAGACCTGCCAAGTCATGGTGATAAACAGTGGAAGTGAACACTTTTTGTGTATATTATGAATCCTTTACCAGTGTCGTCTTTTTTTCACCATAAGTGGAAGAAGAAAGGACATTGAGGTTCTGGAGCATGTCCAGAGAAGGGAATGGAGCTGGGGAAGGGTCTGGAGCACCAGGAGCAGCTGAGGGAGCAGGGGGGGGCTCAGCCTGGAGAAAAGGAGGCTCAGGGGGGACCTTCTTGCTCTCTGCAACTCCCTGACAGGAGGGGGGAGCCAGGTGGGGGTCGGGCTCTGCTCCCAGTGAACAAGGGACAGGACAAGAGGAAACAGCCTCCAGCTGTGCCAGGGGAGGTTCAGCTTGGATATTAGAAAAGATTTCTTCATGGAAGGGGCTGCTCAGGGAAGTGGCGGAATCACCATCCCTGGAAGAAAAAATGTGTGGATGTGGCACTTGGGGACATGGTTTAGTGATGAACCATCACTAAAGGACCTCTAAGGTCATCAAGTCCAACCAAACTGGTGTTGGTTGGACTTGATGACCTTAGAGGTCCTTTCCAACCTTAATGACTCTGTGATTTTATGATTCAAAGTAGTTTTATTACACTCAAGCCATTAGTTAAGTGGATGTTGGGGAGGGGAAGGAGGGAAAAATACAATTCGGTGGATTTGTGACTCATCAGATAATTTCTTTATGAATTGTTGCAGAAGAGCCCAGGGTGGCAATGAACCCTTTAACAAGGGGAAGGCTCCTGGGATCATTGCTTGGCTTAGACTTCAACAGGTTTTCAGATTGCTTCTTTGACTCTCCATTTACCTCCCAATATATATTCCAGCCTCATGGGGGCAACTTTCCACCCCAATGCTGGCAAAATGAATATGGTAGCTCTGAAGTCAACGTAATATTAACATTTTAAAGGCAGATGTCATTAAGGGGTAAAGACTTGTATAGCAGATAGGACAATGCTACACTTGGAATTGTCTTGGGAAGTGTAAGGGAACCTTCCCTTGTGGTGCCTGTGCTTTTAGCTTTTGGTGGCATCAGGTGAAGGAACAGGGACACACTTGTACATCAGTGCTGGGATAGAGAGCAGCAGTGTTTGTTCCAAGGTCTGGTTATTAGCAGGTCTCTGTTTTGATTTTGAGGTGGTTTTAATGATTGGTTTGTAAAACTCAGACTTGATGAGTCCAGTAACTCTATGGTAGATTTATGTTCCTTGCATTAACAATGTTCACAATTCTTTAAGCAAAGGAGTTTTAGTGGAAATTAGTTTATAAAATACAACCCAGACTAATTTTGGTCCATCTGTTCTCCAGAATTTCTAAGGAGCCTTGGAGCAGGTGTGTGATTGTCCCGCAGCGTTTTAAGTACCACATGGCTCATTTCATTGCAGAGTCTCACAGGACAAAACCATTTGATCTATTACCCATTTTCTCATTTTCCCTTGGAAATGGGAACCCTCTTCACCCTTTGTGTTCCAAGATGGATCCCTTCTTACCAACTTCCTGAGAATAGATGTATTTGGTAGCTGTTCGAACATGGATGCACCTGATGTTTACATCTATTCGGTAGCCCCTGGTTGTTAGAACTGCTTGAATTTCTAGCACAAACCATAACACTTTCAGTTGTATCCATGCCCCAGTCCAACAAAGCAACTAAATGTGTGTAAATTTAAGTGTTGAGGACTTTACTGGATGTGTGGAAAGTTGGGTGTGTTTGTGAGCACTTCCTAAACATCCTTGTGGAAGAGCCTGAATCTTCCACAGGAGTAGGTTGTAATTTTCTTCTTGTAGTGGGAGAACAGTCAGGTATTTGTATATGTCATAAATGCAGAACTGGTGCCTGAGGCTATGATTTCTCAAGCAGCTGGGCAGACTAATGTCTTGTTACTACCAAGAGAAAGATGTTTGCTCATTCCTGCTCCTCCTGGTGTTGTCTCAGTGGGTTTTGAGTTCTGGGTCCTTGCACTGATTGCTCTGTCTCTGGCTCAGATTTAGCCTTGTCATGCATCAACAGACTGACAGCTGAGTGTCAGCAATGCAATTTTTCCAAATTATATAAAGCCTGAGTTCTGTCCCTGTGCTGGGAAACAGCAGCTTATCAGTCTGAGCATGGATGGGCTGTGTCCTTCCCATCAGGCTTCTGCTGGAGCATTTTTGCCATCAGGATTGCACAGTGTTAAAGACCTTGGTGTTAACCTCAAAATAAGCTACTGTTAATGCTCACTAATATGAATCTGGCAGGAGAGAAGTTGTGTTTTCCCCCCCCAGTGCTCAGTTTCTGAGTGCACTTGCATGTGTTACCTGCTCCAGCCTCAAGCCTGAGGGTCAATTTATGGCTATGAAAACCTTTTTTTAATGGAGAATTCCAAAGCCAGTATGGACAGCAGCATTTATCTGTGAGACTTTCCTAGAATATCATTGGCCAGTGTTGAAAACTAAATGTCACGTAAAAAGTTTCCTGAATGGGAGAAGATGTTTGTGTCACTTGGAGCTGCAGCCCCAGGATCTCACTGAACTGACTCATTGCTCCTATGTTTTGTTCACTTTTCTTGCCTGAATTTCATACCTAGTCAGGCACAGAAATCCATATTCTGTTCTCTGGGATCCTATATCTTTGTTCCATATATACATGGTGCTTTGGGTAGTGGCTATGTTGATTTTTTAGTATTGGCTCCACTTCAAACTAAGTCAGCAAATACTTTGCTATTAGCAAAGTATTTCTGTGCTCTGTTTAGTTATTTTTAAAAGGAACAGATAATTACTGTTTTGGTCAAACTCTTACCACATTAAGTTTGACTCCTATCAGTCCTGTTATTCTTATGAAAGCTTTTGCAGTATTAAATGTTAGGCATTGTCCCTTGGGAGCAAAGCTAAGAGTTACTGAATCCAGCTTCCCAGATTTACCCTTTTCCATGGTGTCTTCCATTGTCTTGCATAGTTGCAGAGCCACTTCAGGCCTGACAGAGAAGCACCACCTGTGGAACTGGCTTTTTTTCCCTGTGTGCCCTTTGATGGATCAAGGGTTTTGGAGAGTTTTCTAGAGCTGCTTTTGCTGTCCCAAGGAGGTCTGAGCCTGTAGGACCTCTCTGATGCTGGGAAGAAAATCACTGCTGTGTTGGAAATAAGGATGTTGTTGGATGGCTGGTGAAAATGGGAAAAACATGATAATGGCAAAATTCTAGCAATGACTTCTGTTCCCTTGACACATTTGTCTTCAACCTCTGAGTTGAGGCAATTGTTTCTTTCCCTGTTGACTCCTGGGGGTGGAGGTGGAGGGATCAGCATTTTTGATCCTTTTGTCTAATCCATGTTGGGAAGTATCCACTGATAGTAGCTGATACCAGTTCTGATCCATCATTACTGTGGAGAATGAGGCACAGGATGATTCAGGCTCAGCCTCAGTCATTGGGTAGTGATCCATTTTCTTTGTTATTCTCAGTTATGGCCACTGCTTTAACTTGAAATGCAAGAGATGGGCAGGGTTTGGATCTGGAAAACCAGAAGTCCATCTGTGAGCCAGATGCTTTGCTGTGGTGGGAGCAGATTAAAGAATCACAGAATCATCCAGGTTGGAAAAGACCTTAAAGCTCATCTTGTTCCAGCCCCTGCCATGGGCAGAGACACCTTCCACTAGACCAGGCTGCTCTAAGCAAAGATGTAACTCTGGAGTACAATAAAAATAGTTTTAAGAATCTCTTCTGCACCCAGTTGAGTGTTGCAGCTTTCAGAGTAATTGAAAAGCCTGCAGGCCACTCTTATATTAAAGTAATTTATGAATAACGTGATGAAACTATGGATAGGTGCATCCTTCTCCCTGGCCCTCTGGAAAATGCTGTGCTGAGGGTAAGATTAGGCAGTGTAGAATATTTAACTCTGGACTTGCTGCTGTATTTGATTGGTTTCCTTGGACTGTTTCTGCTGATGTTCTCAATTTCAGTTGTAAAATCCAAAGTCTGCTCTTTAAATGTCTGATGCTGTTTCCTCTTAAACCTTGAATGATTCATGATTTTTTTCAGCATTTATAAAATGTCACTCCTGTGGTTTGTTATGATGTATGGCCTGAACATTCCTGGTTCCTTGATGCCAACTTATCCCACTTTACTGTGGACTGTTACTGCTTCACCAAACAAGCCTTTAACAGTTCTTGAGCAGCACATGTTTATTCCTTAATGGCATCTTGGCTTTCCCTGAGATGCTCCCGATCCTGACAGGTCTAGAGCAATTTGCTTAATACTTCAAATCTTCATCTCCCTGGAGTGCCTTGTTCTTTATTCAGAATCCAGTGACTCCTTGTAGTTGTTTGTGCTGAGCCCAGAGTAGGGAATATAGGAGTGTTCATATGTAGATAGGGAATATTCCTCCCAGAATTTACCTGACCCTGAGTTTGAACAGGTCCTTCCTGGGCATCTCCTGTGAATCTTTTCCCAGTGTTTCTCCCAACCCTCCCAGGACAATATCTCAATATCTCTTGCAGTTCCAAGCTGACGGGTTATTGTTCCTCTGTTTGGCTTGGCCTCAAATTTAACAAAAAAAAAAAAAAAAAAAAAAAAGAAAGAGGAATAAAAAAATGCTGTTACTATTTTGGAACTAAAACTTTGACTTGCAAACCGTTTCTCATTATTTTACTTTCCCTAAACAAATCCAAACCTTTGCAGTATTGGTATGTTTAAGTCAGTGGAAAAAATTATTTAAAATTTGGAATGGAAGCTTGAAGCAGTCGGATTCAGTGGTTATAACACCATTCAGCTCCCTAACAAAGTGCTCCATTTGGAACTAATCAGAGCTTTGTGATTTTTCTAGGCCAATTTGGAACTGCTTTGATGTGCGACGGAATCAGATAGTATGAGCTCAGTCAGACAAGACATATGGGCTAAATTAATCTTTACCAAGTATGTAAAAATTAAATCTTTATGGGGGGAAAAAAATGGAGGTTATGTGTAAACAAAATGCAAATTATAAACTGCACGCGATCCTTGTTGTAAGGAGAGTGGAGAGGAGGGAATATGAGATAAGAGGCAATAAATTGTAACAAACTGCTTGTTCAGAGATTTTCTGGAGCTCTGTGGCTGTTCTTACTCAGTTTCAAATGCTGTAAGTGTTTATATTTCTGATTGTTCTGAATATTTGAAGCCTGGTTGTTCAGGATAACATAGTCCTGCATGAATCTCATTTCCCAGCTCTCTCCTCTGTGCTCTCCCTTTGCCAGGAGGATGGTGCTCAGCCCTCTGGAACTTCCTCTCAGCGGCACTGGGCTGGAGTGAGAGTTTAATGAGCTCCAGGAGGGAGACTGTGTGAGATAAGCTTTGGTAGAGACTGACTTTGGCAAGGAAATTTAAACTCTTCCCCACCCTCCCCCTCAGCTTGAAGTGTAATGGCTGGTCTAAGTGAAAGCTTGATGTTAAGTTTTGTTTGTGGTGGGAAGCTGTGCTGAAGAAACAGTATATAATTATATTTATATATTTATATATTTATCTATAAAATAAGCTTTATTTTTTTGTCATAAAGGCTGAAAAGAAAAGTAGGTACCTGTAACCCTCTATTTTCTGACGTCCCTCTGCCTTTCTGGTGTGACTTCTTTACACATAGAAGCTTTTTATAGATGTCAGGTATACAGAGTCTTTCCATGGTGCTACTGCCTAAAACTGCATATAAATCTATAAATGTCAGTCTTAAAATGGAGCTTACAATAGGTAATTGTATGGAGTGGGGATGTGCTATTTCTGACTTGCATTGTGTGTGCTGACTGATGGCAACATGTAATGGTAGGGTGTGCAAAGTATTGTTTTCAGCATAAGTTGTCCTAACTCATGGCACTGTGCCAAGTGCACAAGGTCTGAGGGAGCCTCTTCCCTCACAGGGACCTGAGGTTGCTGGTATTTAGTTGCCATGACTGAAGGGTAACTGGTTCTGTTATTTTGAGGTGCACATTTTCTCCTGTGATTTGTGCAAGGCTGAAATCCACGTCAAATTCTAATTACAGCTCTCCATTCCGGGATTTCAGGTTGATTCAGAGTATGACAATTGAATTTCAAGTAATGTAGTTACTATGATGAGTTACTAAGAGTGCTTCTGTTAGTCTGAACTCCCTCTTTAAAGCACCCTTTCCTCTTCAAAGTACTTAAACCCTTGTGTTCAATACTGCAAATGCAAGTGTTCATCCACTTCTGCTTCTCATTACCTAGAAAACAAGAGGAACGACCTTACTTAGAGACTGGTGAATGTTACAAGTAATAGATGTTTTTGTGTTGCTATATAACTGGGAATGCTCTGTGGCAGGCAGCTGAAATGGGCAGTGTCCAATTCTGCCCTTTCTAATGACTTTTGTTTGTTTCTGTAGATTTAAGCGTGGTGAAAATAAGTTTTCTCACTCTAAATACAGTTTAGAAGGTACATATTAGGCCATGAAATCTGTTTCAATGCTGCAGCTTTCTGCTGGGGCATTTGTAGTGTACAATTTTTCATTGAAATGTGATCATGATAACAGGCTTTTTGGTGGCAAAGACAATAAAAGCGTGTTTTTCTAAACTGGAATTTTTCATTGTAATCTATGTGGGAATATTTGGAAATGCCTTGAGCCTGCAGCTGTGTGGAGGTGATTGTTGTGGTGTGACCCCAGCCAGCAGCCGAGCCCTCGCTCCCCCTGGTTGGGATGGGGAGAGAGAAGAAAAAGTGAGAAAACTCGTGGGTTAAAATAAAGACAGTTTATGAGTAAAGCAAAAGCCACACATGCAAGCAAGGCAGACCAAGGAATTGATGCCCCACTTCCCATGGGCAGGCAGGGCTCCATCCCCAGGACAGCAGGGCTCCATCACAGTGACTTGGGACGACAAACGGCATCACTGAACAACCCCAGCTGCCTCCTTCTTCCCCCAACTTTATACACTGAGCATGATCCCACATGGTCTGGAATAGCCCTTGGATCAGCTGTGGGCAGCTGTGTCCCATCCCAAATCCTTGTGCCCCCCACCCTTCTCACTGTTGGGGGTGGGCTGAGGACTCAAAAAGGCCTTGACTCAGTGTAAACCCCGCTCAGCAGTAACTGAAACATCCCTGAATTATCACCAGTTTCCAGCACAAATCCAAACCAGCCCCACACCAGCTACTGTGAAGAAAATTAACTCTATCCCAGCCAAAACCAGCACAGTGACATAACATAAAACTGAGATTTTCCAAGAGTCCTTTTCCCTTAGTTTTCTTGTTGAAAAGTTAAAAACTGTAATGTCGAGAGGTGAAAGGTCTTGCAATATCTCTCCAATTGACTGCTGTGTGACTATTGTTTAAAAAAGAATTATACTGTAAGTAGCTTTATAGATTAGCCAAGATAATCTTGACTTGTGAATAGCTGCTGACTAAAACAACTTCCCTGAACTGTTACTTGGGGAATATCAGTAGTAACACCCTTGGTTTTAAAAGAAGGAAGCTTCTCCCAACTTCTCCAAGTGGCTCTCTCACTCCAGAGGAAGGTGTGATGTTTGTGTATTCCCTCAGTTTATTTTAATGGAGTTTTGTTTTTTTTTTTTCTTTCCAGGTCACTCCAAGGTCCGAGACCCCCATCAACAGTGTCAGTAACAGCTTGGAAAACGTACTCCACACATCAACACATTCCATGGAGGAGTCATTACCCAAGAGGCCTTCGGGGAAACACTCCAAAGGTGTGTCCTTATCCGTGTGTGTGCTTCCAGTGGGGGAACCAGCTCGGATCTCTTGGTGGTGATCAGCTTCATTTTAATTGGGATTAGAGACTGAGATTCTGCTGCTTTACTTCTGGGTTGGGTTGACCAAAGGAAGTCACAGAAGGGTTTGTAATAAGTGGGAGTGGGTCAGTGAGAAATGGTCAGTGAGAGACGAGTATCCTTATTTTTCCATTGGGAAATAAGCAAGAAAATTCTTTATGAATTAAGACCAGCTTAACTCTCATCAAATATTCTCCAAGAGTGAGTATCTTGGACATTACATCTCTCATCCTTGTATTAGCAGGTTATTTCTTGGATTAAGCACATGGTGAATGTTGCTTTACTGGGGAGGAGGCATTTAAACAGTTAGAATTACACCTTTCTCTTGGTTCCTAAGGATGTAAGTGAGAAATAGAGGGAAGAGGAGTGGAAGATAGGAGAAAGAACTTACACCTTTCTCAGCTACAAAATAAATCTGATTTTTGTGATGCTGTATTGCATCTGACCTGGCTAAAAACTGGGCTTATCAAATCGGAGTTAATGATTCCATTTCCACACTCCAGGCTCTGATTGCAAATATGAAAATGGCCAGGTTAAAATGTGACTAACAGTATTTTGTTTAATGCATAAGAAAGCACTGTTAAGTAAGGGAGGTCTTTGAACTGGCAGCTGCTCTTTGTGCAGAACAGCTTTTCTGAGCTCTGTGGTATTTAAAAAATCGCTCAGTAGGGCACAACTAATGCAGGGGAAATATTACCATTGTGTGTTGCCTTCAGATATCATTAAAGATATTGTCATGCACCATCTAAGTTTTTTTAATTTGGAATTTGCCTTCTGAACTCTGTTTTCTTCTCTGCTGTGGGCTTCCTGCATAACTTGGCAGATACAGTTTAATATAAACGGTGACAAAGAATTTCAAAGTACGTTTTCACTCAGAGGATCTTACACAGATTAGAAAGGGTTAAATGTCCCAAGAAAATGTGAACTTGCCCCCACCAGACCTCCTTTTCTGTGACTGTAATCCCAGCAGTGTAAGGAGTAGTAATTTTTTTACAGCAGAGTAATGCTCTAAGTAGCCATTTCTCCAGCTGTAAAAACCATCAGGGTAGAAGAAAACGCAGCACTAAGCAGAAGCATGGTGGGGTTTGTGGCTTTCATCTGATTAAAAATAGGCCAGGGTTCAACACTGTTTTCATTTGTACTCAGTGATTGCTATTCCAGTACCATATATGCTAAGATTAGTCATGGTACGCTGTGAAAATTAATTAGGTTTTCCTCTGATCTGTTTTTCTCTTATAGAATACCTGCTTCGTTTTCAGTTTAATTTACAGGCTGCCTCAGTGGTAGCTGGGAGAAGTGGGTGTGGAACAAATACTCACTGATACTCTGCTTTCTGGTTCACCAGCAGCAAAGACTGTGCTGAATTCTCCCTGATATTTGATGATGTGTCTGGGAGTTGTGTCTTTTCAGTCTGGAGTACAACTGAGGATTATTTGCCAGCCTGGAGCCACCGTTGTTCACTTACAGATTCCTTGTTCTCGTAGCAAACACAGCTCTTAATTTAGCAGGACTTGCTAACTTTATAACCTAGAGCACATAAAATTGTCATGAAAGTATGGGATGGATAGGATGCTTGATTCTTGTAGTGATATTTTTTAGTGAGTCTGTTTTCAGACAGCTGGACAGGCCAGGATTTCTCCTCAGAAGTAGTGAGCTGCCCAAGGTCATCATTCCTGTCCTGGCAAAGTCCTGGAGCTGGAAGTGTCTCAGTTTAAAAGGCTGTAGCTGAAACAGAAGAAAAATGAGAAATCTCATGAAAAGTGCAGTATTTGTTGTGCTTAGTTGGATTAGAGACAATTTGTATTAATCCAGTGAATGGTTTTAATCCTGATTTGGAGAAATGTCAGTAATTTAACTTCCTATAGTTGAACAGTGAATGGGTTTGTAGTAGGCTTGGACTTGAAAGCTCTCAGTGACTGTGTTTTCCTTAATCCACCACTTCTAGCATAAAATATTTAAGTTTCTACATGGGAAAGAAACAGGGAGTAGAGTATTCTGCTGGATACTCTAACAGGCAGTGGTGGCAGTCTTGTGTTTGCAGTAAGTGGTAGCTGGGAACGTTTGTAGGTCCTTCAGGCAGAGACTTGTCAAATACTTGGGAATAATTTCACCAGCCTGTCTGCACAGAACAGTGCTGCCTCAGGAAATGAATTTATAACATGGGTGTCAGCCTGAGAAGTGCACAAATCTTTTCCTTTACCTCAGAGACCCAGATAACTGTGGGAGCACTGTCAGACACTGACAAGTAGAATCATGGAATGGTTTGGGTTGGAAGGGACCTTAAAGCTCATCTCATTGTACCCCCTGCCATGGGCAGGGACACCTTCCACTAAACCAGGTGCTGGATCCATGCTGCAATGCCCAACTTGTTGGGAGTGGTGACAAGCTGGGAGCAATCATGATTTGCACATATTTAACAAAATTAATCAATTTTTCTATAGTGATTCTTCAGTCTTGGCTAAAGCCCCTTCTCCCTGTGCACGTATCGCTGCTAGAACAGGATAAATCAGATGGACATCTCTGCAAAGTGCAAGTTGTGGCATTAGGAAGCTCCTGTACAAGTTGACAAGCATTTTGGGTGTCTGTGCTCTAGCTGGGCTTTTCTTTTGTAAAGTGAAGTTTAAAAATTTGACCTGTGCAAGTTGAGAAAAAAAATACAGATGGGTTTCCACCAAAGGATGGGGAGCTCTTGTGAAGTCCATTGGCTGTAACATGCAGAGTAAACTGTGCTTTTCACTCCTGGTTTGATCAGAGATTTAGGATTGTTCAGACCTGTTTTCACAGATGAGGAAGTTATTTTAACTGGAGGTAACTTCGGGAAGTGGAGACTTTCCCTGTTCTCAGGAACTGACTGTTGTTGTGCTGAAAGCTGCAGACAGGGTTGTTCACAGGTTTTAAGGTATTGACAGATCTCACTGGTCAAGGAGAACAGAGATAAATACAGAGAGATTCTTGTGTTACATATAGTGAAAATTCCAGGAAGGATGTGTTGCTTTCTATCTCTTTTCCCACTGTTTATAGAACGTTTTAATTACAGTTTTAACACTGATTGAACGAAACAAATTCAAACGTAGTTTGGACATTTTATGTATCCTGAACCTTTCCCAGTAGCGAGGTGGTTAAAGACCCCTGATTTACTACTTTACAACTTTTGTTTTGCAGGCAATCCTCTGCTGGTAGCTAAGGGAAATTCAGGAAACTCCATTATTATTCCGAAGTCCAGAAGGAGGTATCTGACCTATGGGGCTTCCCAGAGCTAATTTTGAACAAGCCTATGGATGTAAAGTTGTTCTGACCTTTTGTGGTAATTCCCAAAAGAGAGTAGTTATGGTTATCACAGCTGAATGAAAAACTCAGCTTATTTTGTATTTGTTAAAAAAAGCAATAGGAATTTTCCGTGCTCCAGAGATGTTACTAATTACTCTTCCTGCAAGGTTCCAAGGATTTGGCCATTAGGTGGGATAGCACTGGAGGCAAGTCCTGCTCTCTGCATGTGACATATTTTAGCAATGTATTAAACATGCACAGTGACCACAGCATATTTTCCAAAAGCGCAGCGGAATGAAGTACATTAGACCAGATGTTGAAGTGCAGAACAAAAGAATCTTTATAATAAAGGCAGTGTAAGTTGCAAACATCCCAGTGCAGAGACTGCGCAGCTTCATCCTGTTAATTTCTCGTAATGCTGAGGAAAATTCTGATTTGTTACAGCCCCTGGGCTCAGTTTTCTGCAGTGGAGGTTCTGTGTTGGTGGTTAAAAGTTGCCCGTGGTTGCTCTGAGGTTTACAGGTGGCATTTTACCCCGTGTTCCTCCCCAGAGCAGCCTGGACCATGATTTCCTCGACTGAACAAGTCTCTTTTTTTGCAAAGTGACAGAAGTTCTGCTATTCTTGTGTTTCCTGTATATTTATCTTGCCTTTCCGCTGTTGCCACACAAAAACCTCAAATTGTCTCAGTGCCAGCCTGATTTCAAATGAGGCAACTGTTGAAATATGATCCTTAGAGAGTGAAGCTGAATCACAATTCTTGCCACACATGAATCTAAGGATAGACACAAACTGCTGCTGGAGAGTGAGGAGTAAAGCTTTTAAGTGGAAAATGAGTGCAGGAGGCTTTGTTCTACGATCTCCTCTCCATTAGTTCTCCTGCTGAGCCCAGTAAAACTAATTGCTTAATTGAAGGAACATTCTGAGTCCATGCACAGGGTCCTGCAAAGCCTCGACGTGTCCCAGGCTGGAATAAATACATGTAATAGCATGTGACTGCACAGAAAAGAGCTGCAGTCTGTGGACATGAATAAACCAAACTTTAAATGCATCTCAATAATATATTGATTTAATTTTGAATCAATATTAGGATGTAAAATAGATCCTTGTTTGCAGTATTCCTGTTGGCCTCAGGTAGGATGAGCTGGGGGTGAGTTGAGCTGGTTGTTACGGGCAGCAAGCTTTGGTATCTTAATTATTTCATTACAATAGTTAGCAGAAATGTATGATGTAAACCTTCCAGAACTTCTCACCACTATTTTTGCTACTCTGTTTTCCTTGGCAAAATGTGTTTGTATGGTCTTGCACCTTTTTTTGTCTCCCACTTCCTCGACTCATTCTTTTTCCATAAGAAAGTAAAGTGCAGGAGCTCTCCTAGTTAGTGGCGAGCAACAGTCTTTTTCTCCTGAAATGTTTGACACCAGTTGTTCAGGCTGCTGAAGGCAGGGAGAAAATACAGGGGGAGGAAAAAAACCCTCTGAAATCCTTTTGGTTCAGCATCCAGACTTTATAGTGCCTTATTCTGCATCAGTTGTATAGCTGGATTATTCTATTTTTAAGTAACTACATCATCTCCAACGATATTGGGTCAACTACCGTTAGGGTAGGGCTTAAAGAAATATTTAGGCTATGATAATCCTTCAGGAAAAATCTCCCTCTACCAACTGTATATAATTTTTCAGCTGTTTGTGTATGTCCTTGTTGATTTTATCTCCAACGGGGAACTCTGCTTCTAAACTTGAGCAACGTAGGCTGAGATCACACACGAGGCATTGCGTTCCTGACCTGCTGTCTCCCATACACCAGCTGGTTTAGGAGTATCAAGTATTTAGAGTTAATTCTAGAAGTCAAATCCAAGGATTAGTGTGCTTCAAAAAAACATGTTTTGATGTTGCATATTTTCCCCCCGTGCTAGAAGATTATTGGATATTAAGGAATTTCTTGAAGCTTGTTTTGTTGCATAAATCATGTCGTGGTCTTCCGGAGTTGGGAGTTCAATTAGGGTTGGAGGTTTAATTTTGCAATAAAGACAATACTTGAATTTAGAATATAAAAAAATTCAGAAACATTGCATTTTACCTCAGTTTTTTGCTGACAGAGCAGTTGCATGGAAACCCACTGTATGTCCCCAAAGCCAGGGTGAATAGCTCATCTTTGGGCTCCTGTAGAGTGGGAGTGGAGTTCCAAACTCCTGGGACTGCACTTGGACTCTGGCAAATTTATATTGTTAACTAAGTCAACTTTTATACTCTCTAGAGGTTGAAGTCAGTATTTCTTTGTCATCCTCGTTACCTCCTTTTCCACATGATAAGCCTTGTCAGGAGAGACCTGGGATTGCTGTGACAAGATACCAAGGGAGAGGAGGAGGGAGCAGCAGGGAGACTCACTCTTCCAACTGGATGAGAAGTTCTGACTGTCTACTCATGCAGTAACTGTCATAAACCTTTTGTGCAAATGTGAAAGGTGCTCCTTGCTGGGGTTTGTAATCCATGGCCTCGATTCCTTGCAGAGGGCAGACCTTTGTGTTCCATGGGAAGACCCAAAGGTCACCCCCTGGCCAAGAGCTGCAGTGAGTTGGCTTCAGTGGAAAGTCATACTGTGCATGCTTGAGTGGCTTATACAACAGAAGACTCTTTAATTTCCTATGAACAGTTTTAATTGTGTCCTTGATCACGTATTCACCTAAAATGATGGATACCAAGCATTTACCCGAGGGCCTTGTCTTGAAGCTGCTGAATGATTCTTTAACTTTAGTCCTCTTTGGACTTCCTGCTTGTTTTTCCTCAATAAGATGATGGAATCACTCTGGGCAGCTGTCAGTCCCTATCTTATTAACTGCTGAGCCTGTTGATTAAATTCATGCAAATTTGACAGAGCTATTTAGAGTTTTTATTTACAGTGGTGTCTGAATAGAAGAGGAGAGGTAAGAACAGTTTACATGCAGCATAGATCCATGGGAAATCAGGCTTCATTTTGCTCCTTAGTTCATAGAATCATTGATTGGTTTGGGTTGGAGGTGATCTTAAAACTCATCTCCTTCCATCCCCCTGCCATGGGCAGGGACACCTTCCACTGGAGCAGGATGCTCGGGGCCCCATCATTCATCTTGCTTTTATTTATTCTTATGTTTTATAAAGATTTGTGTACTGGGCAATATATTTTCCGTATTACACATTAGGAAATGACCAGGTTTCTGCTAATGTATGGTTTGACAGTGAACACTTGATTTTGAGTCCTCTGAAGCCTGTTTGATTTGGCTTCAGTGGGAGTTGGATGGTAGTCCTGTTTATAATTAATTAGAATCAAGCTACTCTGAAAAATATAAATTCTATGAATAGGATGCTGGTGAATTCAGCCATGCCAAGGAGTTTTACCTCACTGCAATGCAATCCACAGGCACATTCCTGATCTTGGATAATGAGAATGTAGTCATCAATGTCTAATGTGAGATTATAAACTCATACCATTTGCCTTTATCCATGGATCTTCAAAAGCTTAGGAAACAACATAGCATGTGCATTCCTAGAAGGACTCTCCTGTTTGCCAGTCCATGTCTGTGAAGTCCTGGCAATGCCTGTTGTGGCAATCAGTTTTTAATGGAGATGAAAGTAATGGTCATTACCTCAACAACTCTGGAATCAACAGCATGACCTCCTGTGCTGGTAATGGAAACAATATAACAACTTAAACTTTTAATTAAACTTGCATTAAATGGTGAAAAACAGTTTTTCTCAGATCTATAGGTAATGACTTAATGCAGCCCATCTTCTGAGACAGGATGAAATGAGTTGTGAGAACTTTACCTCATGTACCTCATGGTGGAACTAATCCTTAAACCTGCATTTTTACTGAAAATCTTTCATTAAAGGCAGGGGCTACAAGAGAAAACTTGAAATTTAAACTTGCTGAGGGCTAGAAAACATGTCATACAGGACTCCAAAAAAAAAAAAAAGGTGAATATTAACTGCTGATTCTTGTCTCCTGGCAAGTTCCTGCTGCAACCTGGTGGCAAATGGCTCAGTAGGGCTGGACATTCCTGTGTCTGCTGCCTGCACATTAAACAAGGGATGTGGGAAAGGCTCAGAAATGCTCAGCTGTTCCTTGCATCTTTAAAACTTAACACCCTGGAACATCTGGGAATGTCTGTTCTGAAAGAGCCCGTTTTGCTGCCATGTTAAACAGGGATGCAAGAATTTTTAAAAAGAATTTGAAATAAATGGCTTGCTTCTCCTAGCTAGGCCCACATATCCCTTAAAGTAAATTGGACAAAAATTGCCACTTTAAAGAAGAAAATAGGAGTGATTCACATGTATTCCTAGAAAACCAGCATGTCCTTGCCCATTTTCCAGACTGTCACCAGTGTACCAGTGACTAAATGGCAATTTTCTGGTGTATGTTGTGCTTGAGAAGCTTTTATAGCGGGTTAGTTGTTAGCTGGTAAATGTTCTTTCCCTCATTTTATTACTAAATCCCTCATTTTCCAAAGCACATTTTTCATTTCCATATACCTTTACACTGAGATGAATTCTCGCCTCCAAAAGCTGAGGGTAATAGGCTTAAAGTACAATAATTTTATCAATAGGTGCCTGGAGTTCTTACAGGCAGCTGCATATACAAGTTAAAAATGGTGTCATTCCTCACAGATTTTTGGGCCCAGACATGAAAATTCATGAATATTTATAGTAAATCTTGGGTTTTTTACTTGACTTTCAATGTCAGCATTAGAATTTGCACAGTGGGGCTTTTCTGTGCAGACATGGAAGGCTGTAATTTTGGAAAGAATCAGACTGCAGCAGGGAAAAGATCCCAGACATTGTAGGACTGGAGGTGACATCAGAGAAAGGGGTGATACTGGGAATAATCAATAATTCTGGTTCCTAGTAGGGCAGTAAGTCACAGGAGGAGGTTTGTTACCCTCAGTACTGACACGACGCATTGGTCATGAAAATGAGGGGGTGGGTGGAGAGGAAGGATGAGAACATGACACAGAAAGAAAGTTGTTTACTTGCCAGAAGTTTCCTTTGCTTTCCCATCTACTACAACAACAAATATTTCTTTACTCTGCTTCCCTTCCATCTAATGTGGAAGTGACCTTATTGAGTAAATGACAACACTTCATTTCCGTGGAAGTGCTTGTGATTTCTCACATTCAATCTCTGGCACAAGGGAACAGATGGACTGAGGAGAAGAAACATGAATGTCATAATACTTACATGGGTGAGAGAGACCTTTTGCAAATGGAAACTGGTGACTCTGCCTCCAGGACACTATTCCAGTGTGGAATTAGTGGGGAGGGAATTGGTGCTTTTTAAACCATGTTCTTCCGTGCTTTGGCTGCCACCTGATGCCACCTTGGTTCCCAGATCAGGAGATTTCATTATTGGATTTTAGACTGCAGATTCCAGCTTGGAAGGAATCGATGCCTTGCGTCTTTCACTGGGCAAGAGCTCTGGATTCTTGTGTTCTAGATCTGGCTTTGCTGTGATTAACAAGGGTCTTATTTATGTATCCATCAAACTGGGGGAGCTCTTGGTTCTCAACAGGGCTGGCTATGGTTGTACAGCTCTGTGAAAAACTCAGGTTTATGTCAAAATCATGGAATCACGGAATGGTTTGGGTTGGAAGGGAGTTTAATGATCATCTCGTTCCGACCTCCCTGCCAAAATATTAGGGGTTTTTCCTAATTTCTGGTCAGAAAGGTTCTTTGGGTGCTCTTTGTTGACAGAAGAAAGTCCCTCCCCTTTTTTTATTTAAATAGTTAGATGTTATTTCTTAAATGATTCTCTTCTACCAAAAAGTAAAGCTGAAAACAGTCAAAGCAGTGGGATTCTGTCCATTAATTCAGTTCTTTTGGGGTTGTTTAAAGAAAATTGGATTCTTCTGTTTAATGCTGTCTTAATGTAGCTTTTATAAACTGCATCTGTTGAAAAATTCCAGAGCAGAGCCCAATCCTGAGAGCTGGATGAAGAGACTGGACAGCTGTAGGTGGAAGGAAAGCATATGGAGTTGTTCATGGGTTCATTCTAAGGAGTAAGTTGAGAGTGAAATCTCATTTGAGGATTGCAGATAGTGGGAACTGGGAGAGGTTTGAGCAGCGACACTGCCCTAAACCTGTGTGAGCAGCATCTCTTGTACTTCCCTTCAGCATTTGATGGAACTGTGCTCTTATCCATATGGTAGATCTGTTGTTACTTTGTGCCACACAAGTAGAGGAGACAAATAGTCCACTTTGGCATCGTTGAGGTGCTTTGAGTTTTCATTTCTAATTTCATTTTCTCTTGTTCTTTTATGCTGGGAAGTGACAGGCTGTAATTATGCAAAGCAATGGTTTTGATTAAAGTCAGTTGTATTTCTCAGGTGCACAGAAATGCTGAGCTAAAAGGTTAATGTTTCATTTGCTTTCTGACTTGTTCTTTTATCTCCTGGAAAAAAAAAAAAAAAAAAAAAGGAGAGGACTTGCTGTGCTGCACAGTTTCCCTGCCTGGAGTGGATGCATTTCATCAGTGCAGGGTGTGGGTGCTATTTTTAACAGTAACTCAGAGGGGCAGCCCTGCTAAAATTACATCATTAATACACACAGCTGAAGGGAAATGGCATAAAACACAACAGGGCCTTCGAAGTTTCTCCTTCTTGTGTTTTCCAGTTCTGTGGGTGAATTATTCCAGGCGTATCCTTCCAGCAGAGATGCAGTTGACCCACCGTATTTACAATCAGACTTTGTTTACTTGTAAACAGACCCGAGGAAAAGTGCAATAAGTGAATTTGTCTGCAAAAACAGCAGGTATGAAATAGATATTAGTGGCTAGGGGAGCTCAAAGTTTGTGTTCCTTGCTGTCCCTGTTACTAAATAGTTCAAGAATTTGCCAGATATCCAAATATTGCTAAAAAAAGTGGGGAACAAGAGCTTTAGACTCTAGTTTTTGCTGGAAGTGTGTTTGGTTTCATTCTGTAATCCCTGCTGAAGAGACTGTGGGGATTCAGAGCTTCAGGACTTAGAGGTTTTTAGTGGATGGGGTTTGGTTTTGTTTCTGTTCTTTTTACCTCAGTTTCTGGGCATTCTCACTGCCCTGGCAAATTTTAATAAAATCTACTTTGTTCTTTTCCCTCTTGCATTTTCTTCATAGATGTGTTACAGAGACACTTGTCTAATAGTTGTGCAGTGTCTCAAAATCAGCTTAAATGCTGAATTAGAACTTTTTTTCTGTCTCTTTGAATTACTGGTCAAATCTTGTCTGGGATCCAGAATGGAGGAACAATTATTTATACAGAAGTAGAAAAGGGAAAAAGAATATTAAAGCCTGAGAGCAGAGACTTGAAAATGTACAAGGACTTTATTGCCACAAAAGGGCCCGAAAATGTACAAGGACTTTTTTGCCACAAAAGAGGAACTCACAGAAGTGGCTGTGCAGGGGATATTTGTCTCTCACTGAGCTGAGCACTTGAATGCATTTGTAGCTCTTGGCAAGACTGTCTGTACTCAAGGATTTTTCTATTCCAGATGAGTCTCTTAGTCTGGTGTTTTCACATAGCACGCTAACAGAATATTTTTTTGTTGTTAGCAAGGCTACAATTCCTTAGAAAATCAAAATTGAAGCTGCTATAAAATGCCTTTGCCCTCGCTGCTCCTGCGTGTTATTGCAGCCTTAGTCCCGAGTTTCACGATGCTGATACTGGTCTCAAAAATGCAGCAAACAGCACGTGCTTATTGACACGAGCATTGAACTCTGCTGGCCTGGAGCAGCCCTTCCAAACCAGACCAGCTGCTTAGAGCTTGAAATGCACATTTCTGCTGGGTTTTCGCCTGGGACTTGAAATCTCTTAACTCCTGTGGGTAGGTGCAGCAATCCTATGGCCAGGGTTGGGGCCACCGGCCATCCGATCCCAGGGCTCTGGTGTTTGAGCTCCAGGTTGTCCTTCAAGCCAGGGCACATTGGCTGAGCAGCTGCTGCCTTGTCACGTCCCTCCAGGCTCCCTCCATGCCGATATATGGTTACATGCTGCACCCACAACCCATGTTTGCCTGTGCTGTCGGATACAAAACACCCATATGTTCATGTATATTTATATATGTAACTGGCAGGTCCTGACTTGGTGACTTTTAAACTGTGCTGGGCAAATCCTCACTGGATGCAGTTGGGATTGATTACAATTGCTTTTATGCAGTGGGGACTGGGGCTTTTTAATAGAGTAACAGCGGGTTATGATTATCTAAGTGGTCTTAAATTAGCTTTATTCATTCATGAAATGACTCAGATCTTGTATGATGAAGGAAAACTAATGGGTAGTAGCAGCCTTAACTCACCTCCAAACAAGGTGGTTTGTAGTGAGTTCAAACTGCACCCAGAAGTGGTTTGGGGCATTGTTTCACTGCTGGGTCTGCTGGGGTGCTGTGAGACTCGATTTGTCCATCAGGATTTAGGACATTGCTCCAAACTTCAAAGCAAATGCCAGCTCAGATTCCCAGCTGAGGGGAGCACCTGAATGTGTCATGTTTTCCCCAGTCTGTTCCCTTTCAGTGGTTTGAATCCTCTTTCTAAACTCAGGGAAAGCGGCTGTTCTGTGCAGACCTAGAGCTTTGAAGGCTCCAGCTGGAACTGGGTTTGTTCCTCTGGTCATGTTTGGATTTAGTGAAGCCTAAGGGGTGTCTGGGCTTTGGTGCACTTTAGCACAAAAACTGTCACTAGGGAAAGTTTTCCATGGAAAACTGACTTTGCATGTGTAGTTTTGCAGGTGAATACAACATCCAGCTTAGAACTAATCATCTGGCTCACCTTGGGTTTGCAGGGGCTCAGAGCAAATCCTTTCTAAGAAAGCAGGAGCCTTCTCTAGGATGAGCAAACCTTCTCTTAAGAATGTGAAACAAAGCCAATATTTTCTTTAAAAGAGCTCTAAGAATAGTAAATAAAATAAGCACTTGATCAGATAAAACTAGACTAAATATACAAGTGCATCTTACTTACCCAGCAAGTAAAAGTATTTATATACAAAGTTGAACATCTCTCTTGATTGCAGAGATATTTTTACCAGACAAATTGCACACAGGCAGTCTGCTTTTAATTGCCTGTACAAAGATGTGTGTTTGTGATTACTGAAGCTGCCCTTCACCCTGAGAGTTTGGGGTTTTGGTCACTTCTGCAGGAATATTTCTCCAAACGAGCCGTCTGCTCCAGCTACTGGGAGAAGGAAGGTGAGTCACTGGGCTGGATCTCTGAGCAAATGAAGTCCACAGCTGCGTTCAAAACTTGCACGTGCTCTTCTCACTTGTTGCAAATAGTTCATTAGCTGCAGCTCCATGTGGAATTAGCCAGCTTGGGGAATTAGGCAGTAAATGTATTGTACAAATTAAATTCCGGAGTCTTTTAAAAACGCGGCCCCCAGGCTACACAATCTGAGCACATGTTTAATCTCAGTGCCACTGATGCCTCTGAATTTGTTGTAGGATACCTTTAAACCTTCAGTGTTTTACATGTTTACCTAAAATTGTGCTTGAAAGTGCTGAAGTGTTTCCATGGTGTTAAAATACATCCTTCAGGATTCTGTTTTGGCTGTGTTCTGCCTGGTAGAGATACATCTTTGATTAGAGCTGCTTGAATTAAGGAATATGTTGCTGAGTTGTCTCTGATATCGAACTCTCACAGCCTTTCCTGGCTCTATATCATAAGTCTTTCCACCAAGAAAGATTTCCACCCATTATCATATATTTCAGCAGCAGATCCTTTGGAAGTTGGATGTTTCAAGGCCCAGCACCTGTTCAGTGACATGTGTTGGTGCTCAGATTTAGGAAGGCAGTGGAGCTGCTCCACAAATATGTCCAATCCAGCAGCCCTCTGTGGATAATTTATTCTGTAAAAGCTTTTTCTGGCCTTAGAAATGAAAAAAAGGCAACTTGTGAGGCAGTTGTTGTGCTCAGAGGCGATGGCAGGCAGGAGCAGGGATGTGAAGTGCTCTTGGCCTCAAGGATTTGGGAGGAAAACCCTTCAAAACAGTGTTTGAAGCTGTATCTCGATTTTTGAAAGCAGCTGATGGTTCTTCAGGGTTTTACATTTTCCTGTCCAGATGGGAATTCTCTCCAACCTCCAGCACAGGCAGCCTTTGGATTTAGTTAAGCTTTTGAATCCAGTGAAGTTGCGAAACCCTTCTTTAGGTTGATTGGCTTTGTGGTTGGCTGAAGTGCTGACAGTGTCATTCAAGATTACTCAAAAAATGCATGAATTCAATTAACATCCCAAAAGCTGAGATATACAGGCATATTTTTTTTTTAATATCTGTCTGTTTTGGAGAAACAGAAGAAGGTCACTTTGTTGGCAAGTTAAATGAGCCAAACTGAGGAAATAGCAGGGACATGAAAACTACTCATTTGATTGGGGTGAGCGGTACAATCCCAGCATGTTATTGCTTCCTGTGTGCTGCCAAAAGTAAGCTCGTGTCCTTGATTTTTAAAAAAGCTGTGTAATTATTTCCTGTGGAATATTGCAGTTCATAGGCTCCAGCCTTGCTTTTAAATTAAAGCAGGATTGACTTGTCACTTCAGCTCATGTTGTAAGTATGTGTTGGTTTTGATCTTAAATATTCTCTGCATTGGAAGAACCCTTATTTCTTACATGGGAAAAATGACAGTTCTAAGGGCTTTTCTCTGCTAACAGGAATTTTTCATTATGTCCATGAAGCTTTAATTTCCAGAGTCCTCCTGTAATGGCAACAGCCAACCAGACTTCCTTGTTAACCAGTAAAACTGTTCTATTTAGTTACAAGTTTTTTCCTATATGTGTAGCTTCCTTTTCCAGCAGACACCATGGAAAAGCTGTTGTCTGCTCATCCACTTCTAGTTTTAAGAGATACCAGCAGAAAACTGGATGGTGGATTCTGTTGTGAGGCTGAACTGACTCTGAATGAGTCGAACATACCTTAAACTTGAGTTGTCTTCCTTTTTCTCCACACACACACACAAAAAAAAAAAAAAAAAAAAAAAGAAAAAGAGAAGATGATCAACTTGGCAAACTCTTAAGAGAGTTAAAGGTCAAAAAGTGGGAATGGAGGGAGCAGCAAGGGCTCGGTGACTTCCAGCCAGTGGTTCCTGGGTCATGTCCTGTGACAGACCCTGTTTCATCAGCTTCAGGCACAGGAGTGGGGGAGAACTGAGGCCCCTTTGTGTCCTCTGCTAAATTTCCCCTCCTTTGTTTCTCTAAATGAGAGCTGTGATGGGGATTAGTCCTGTCTCCTGTGTCTGTGACAGCCAGGCAGGATGAGTTCCTGCAGGACACTTGGCTTAAGGAGTTCAGTAATCAGAAAATGACTCTCCAGTGAACGTGTGGCTTCTTTGCAAGAGTGTTCCCAGGATTTTTGTCCTGCTGTGGTCATTGCTAAGTTTCATAAGTGTAGTAATCCTTTGATTTCCTGGATGGGTCAGGATTTGGGGAGTATTTGAAGATACCTGATGTGGGAAGAATAAGCAAAGATCTTACTGTGCTTTCATAGCAACCACCTTTCCCACCTTTGTTGGGAGGGGGAGGTAAATGCAGTATAACTTAAATATTTTTACATTTAAATATTTTTTTTTTTAATTTAAAGATTCAATTTAAGTATTTCTTAATGAGCAGTAGGTTTATATTTGCATAAAGGATTTGGGATCACTTAAATGTTCTAATTATGCCTGTTCACACAATGTTTTCTCAATCCATAACCACTGTACTATGTGAAAACAGGTTAATATCTTAATAAATTACCCTGCTGTGTCTGGACAGTTCTGAGATGTCACTTCTCCTCACTACTCATACAATAACTAAAGGTCATTCTTACATGACAACTCAATGCACTGAACTGCAGAGAGAATTGCTTCATCCTTTCCTATACTTTACCTTTTCTAGAAGTAGTAAAATAAGATGATTTTCAAAAAGAAACACTTATTTCTTTACCTGTTTTCTCTCACTTTTAAGGGAATATTCAAAGGTAGTTCTTGATGCTCTTGAGTGGGAGCATTTTCCCCTTTAGTATCTCTGTAGACAAGCTCACAGCTTGTAAATAAAGTTCAGTTTGCCTCTGATAACCTTTTAATTGATGCACTTAAATTTAAGAATGTATTTGGTGTTCTCTTCTCCCCCCCCAGCAGTTTCTGTACCTACAAACATCCCACACCAGAGCACCTCCTGTTTTCCACCATTTGGACTCTGGCCCATCGATATTTTGATGCAGATTAGATACCACTGAAAAGGGAGTCGTTTGTGCAGGAGTTAATGTGTCATGAAACAAGCCAAGGTGTGTTTTTGTTGGTTGTGGAATAGAGCAGAGTTCAAGTTGAATGGTTTCAGTGTCATCCTGTCGGAATTTGGTGATTCAGAACCTGCTGGGTCCGAGTTTGGAAGTTCGAAGGGAGGCTTTGGGACAGTCAGTGAAATCTTTCTCTGAAGTCATCTCAGGGACAGATCAACAGTGCCTTGGCTTTAATGACTAAACTGTTACAAAATACTGTCATTCTGTGGTTTGTTGAAAGGAGTTTTAGTAAATAAACGTGAGGCTGACTTGATTTGAGGTCCTGGGACATCATCCTTGGAGGTGTCCAAGGAACAACTGGACGTGGCACTCAGTGCTCTGGGCTGGGTGACAAGGTGGGGATCAGGCACAGTTAGACTCCATGATCTTGGAGGTCTTTTCCAACCTCAGTGATCCTGTGACAGCACTAACACCAAGCTCCTGGCCCCCTGAAAGATGCTGCTCAATGCCTGAGTAAATTTAGATCTCAGTTCTCACTAATCTGCTTATCTTACAGACTGAAAACCTAATATTTGATTCAAGTTTTCTTCAAGCCTTCAGTATTCCAGTTAAATTTCAGTTTTGAAAAGTAGGAGACAGGGAAATGAAATTTAGTTGATGAGAAAACTTAGTCCTTATGTGTTTGTGCAGAAGAGGCTCAATATGTGTGCCAGGAAGAAGAGGCTATCTGTTTTTTTTTCATTCCCCATCATAGCCTGGATAAAAAGCTTTAGAAAGATTAGAAAAGTGAAAGCAGGAAGTTTTCTGCAAAACAGCCAAAAACCCCTCTTAAGCTGATGCTTATAAGCAGTTAAAAAAACCAACCAACCAAAAAAACCACAAAACCTCTTTAATTTCTTGTGTTTTGTTGCCATGAATATGTTTTGCATGTAGCAAATGAACTGGTTTTTGTTTTCCTTCCCTTCTGCCTGTATGTATGGGACTATAAATACTGGGGGGTTCACTGAGAGACTTTGAGGGTTTTTGTTCTCAATTTTTGGCATCACCTTTGCTGTCCAATGGACAACAGTAATTGGGTAATGCTCCTTTTGAAGCATTTCTTTAGCAAAGCAAGAGGAGATGGCATTGAAAGTGTTGGTGCTGCATTTCTTACCACTTCTGTGTAAACAAGGATGTGGAAAGGATTTTATTAGTTCCCTTTTGTTTGACCTTTTCAGCAAAAACTCAGTTACTGTAGCTGTGTTTGGTGCCTGCTTGCATGAGGGCACAACTTCAGGAATGAAAATTAATAAATTAAAGCATCATTTATGATTATGGCTTCCTATAGAACACAAAGTAAAAGATTTTATTTATGTTTTTTTCCAGATTAAAAATAAATTGCTGCATTTCTGCTGGTTTTGGTCAAGTATTGTGAACCAAGATGTTCAACCCAGTCTCAGGACACTCAGATTTTACCACTTGAATGCTGGAGATTGGTATTTCCATGTTCCATCCCACACAAACTAAACCTGCATCCAGGGATCTAATTAAGGAGAACAACTAGCTGGGTATAGAGTGGTGTTTGTGCTGAAATATTGGATATTAGGGAAGAGGGCTGGGCTACAACCAACACTCCTGATTATCTTGCATTATTTTACTTTTTTCAGGAGGAACACAAAATTCTCAGTGTGGATTGAGAGACTGATTCTATCTAATCCTTTCATTAGGATTGACCCAGAAGTTGTAAAAAGGGGGGGTATAAAAAACACAGCATCCAATGGGGTATTAAGGAGGCTTCCAAAAATGTCTCTTCTGCTCTTGCCCACATCCAGTGCATGTTCTACCTGATTGGCCAGGAGTACCAAACCCTAAGGGTTTGAATCAGTCTTTTGCTTTATGTAGCTGCTGACTCCTTTTGGGAAGAGGAATAGATCCAAGGCACTGCTTTTTTGGAGGGAGAGGCAAGAAATCCAGAGGGTCAGGAGCAGATGGAAGGAGTTGTGTGTCCTTTCACAGAAGCACTCAAGTGATCAGATGACAAATGCACTAATATCAGCCAAATGGGTGAAAATCCCAGGCTAGAATAGGAAAACAGACCCGAATCAAATGTCTTCAGACTCACTGGATCTGTTTTCCCTGCATGCTTTGGAAGGGGGGGGTGGAGGCACTATTTGAAAAGGAGACAGGGTGACGTAGCTGCTCATGGCTGTGATTGCTGGCTGTGCCTCGGGCTGGAGTATTCCACATACAGGCTTCCATGCTTGATACTGGACTATGTACAGTTTAAAACTGCATCAAAAATCCTTCTCTGGTGTTTAAAAGAAAGCAGCAAATAATAATAACAACAACAATCTTAAGGGATGATGTAAGACACTTGGAGCACGGGGTGTCACAGCCTCACTGGAGCGTCTCCTACAGCACTGAGCTTCTAGAACCCCCTTTGTATCCATCTCTCCCTTTCCTAGGTGATCTCATCCAGCTGTTTCACTTACCTGCTGGAATTTCCCAGATATTTGTGGAAAATCTCCATGTCTGCCCCTTTGACAGTACAGTTCAGGAAGCCCAGCAGTGAGGGAGTCACACACAGACAGCCGAGCACTGCTCCTGGATTGCTTTCCAAGGAAGTTCTGGGAGAGAGGAGCAGACAAAAAGGGTCTCAGGCTCAGAGATCTTGTGTCATGTCCAATACCCTGTCAGGCTGCTGGGATTGGATCCTGCTCCATGCACAACAACCCCTCACATGGAGAGCCTGGCTGTGAGTTCCCATTGATTACTTCCAGACCTAAAGTTCAGATTTAAAGTAGCACAAATATATTGTTCTGGGAATCTCCTGAATTAGAAACATTAACTTTTTTTTTGATCCCCTGGGTTGGGAAGTTTGAGTTTTGCTGAATTCAGCATCCTGAAAAGACATCAGTATCAGGTGTCCTTAATTCTGTACAAAGGTTTTCTGCTCGTGGACTCATTTATTGGGATACTGGGCAGATACTTTGAGCAGTTTTCCATGCTTTTGAGAGTAAAAACAGTATATAAAAATTCTTTTTTATTTTCTTTATAATATTTTATACAGCAGGTTTAATATCCACTCAGTTGTGCTTGGTGGATGGCACCTTCTTCTTCCAGAGTTTTGAGGATAGATTGCTCTGAATAACGTTAAGCTTCATGATGAGGTTTATTATTCTAACAAAATGAACCAGAAGTTAAATAACACAAAGATTATGTGAGAGACCACATAACAAAAACATACAACTTGCAAAATTAAACAAGAACTGTAGATTTGGTTAAGCAGATGGTATTTTTCACAGTATTAGCCATCTGGGAGAAAATTCCTGGAGCACTTTGTATAATATTAGGAATTATCCAGTGCATTGTCCCTAAAGCTGTCACTGTTTCTGCAGCACAGTGAACTCTGTTTCATGCTCTCGAACAGACCTAATCTTACAAGATTCAGAATTATCCACCTAAAGATTCACTTTGCTAATTACCATGATTTTTCATGGATAAATCCACTGCAGGGGATTTTATTAACTGGGCAAGTTCAGGCCAGAAGTTGAGCATGAAAAGGTCGCGTAACTGTAACACCACAAAATCCATGAGGTGATTTAAGGTTTGTTATTAACCCGCAGAGTAAAACAGGAATAGCTTTATTTTATGTCCGTGGCTAATCCAGTTTTGCTCAAATTACTGGAGAGGAAAAAATGAATGACTGGAAGAGATGGGATTTGAATCCTGTAGAAATGCCAAATGATAAGAACAGTTGCAGAGAAGTGGTGCTGGATTTGTTATAAACAACAAATGTTGTGTAACACTTGCTGTGTTTTTCAAAACCAGATGTTGCATCAGTTGACACTGGGCTTTCTGCAAGTTATTTGCTCATCCTTCAGCTGTTTCACCAACATTCCCTCTCTCAATACCCACTTTGCACGTTCTTTCTCATTATAATTCTGTATTACTTATAATTCCGAGCAGTATTCAATATATTTTAGCTGTGATCACATTAGAGGGGGTTGTGAATTCTCTTAAATAAGAACACTGAGGTAGGTTTTTCTTTAAATGAGCCTTATGGATGTTAAAATCTTCGTGTTAAAGTCTTCATGGCACATTGTGTAGATGGCTCAGCAGTATGTGGTGTGCAGATTTACTCCTGTGGTGCTCAGCATGTGGTGTAAAATCATTTCAGAAGCATGAGAGGAACCCACTGAAATGTTTGAGAGGAACAAGTCTCTACAAAAAGCAGAATATGCAGGAGAAAGTAGTAAGTAATGAATTGCCATTATTCATAAGCTCAGGGATTTCTGTAATTGTAATTGGGAATTACATGGAGGAGGAATGTTTGAGGTGATCAGAAGAGGGAAGTTAATTCTGGAAATGTAAAGACAGGCACGAACATCTAGAGATTTGTTTAGAATTTGGAGGTTCTAAGAATTTTGTCTGTGAATAAATAGACTCAAAGAGATTTTTAAGCAGCCAAGACCCAGGCAGTAACATTTTTAAATGAATAGGACCTGCTTCGCTTAGGTGAGACCTCACCTGCAGTGCCGCCTCCACCTCTGGGAATTCCCAGCATAAAAAGGACATGATGCTGCTGGAACGAGTCCAGAGGAAGCCATGGATATGATCCAAGAGCTGGAGCCCCTCTACTCTGGAGCCAGACTGGGAGAGCTGGAGGTGTCCAGCCTGAAGAAGAGAAGGATCCAGGGAGTCGTTAGAGCCCCTTTCAGTGCCTAAGGGGGCTCCAGGAGAGCTGGAGAGAGACTTTGGACAAGGGCCTGGAGGGACAGGACAAGGGGGAATGACTTCCCACTGCCAGAGGGCAGGGTTAGATAGGATATTGGGAAGAAGTTCTTCCCTGTGAAGGTGGGGAGGCCCTGGCACAGGTTGCCCAGAGAAGCTGTGGCTGCCCCATCCCTGGAAGTGTCCAAGACCGGGTTGGACGGGACTTGGAGCAACCTGGGATAGTGGAAGGTGTCCCTGCCTATGGAGCTGGATGAGCTTTGAGGTCCCTCCCTATCCAAACTACTCTGAGGACACAATAAAACATTTAAAAGGCCACAATAAAAACTTCAGACCAGGATTGTGTGGAAGCAGAGGGAAAACAAGCCCCACATGGGCAAGAGGGTGGCTCTGGGTGGAGCCTCACTGGGGAACAGGAGATGGGAGGTGGACCAAGCAGTTCCCTGTTGCAGTGTTGTCACTGTGACTTTTGCACTGCGGGGTTTTGTCCTGTAACTACAAGGAAGTTCCATGGGATAAACATCAGTTTGAGTCTTACAGGTAACAGCGAGTATAAATAGTCTTGAAAACAGGTAAACAGCTTGTAAACAGTGACTCCCAGAAACAAAATGACAAAGTTCTGGGCTTGGCTTGTTAGAACTGCTCAGTGAAAGCACAGTTTACCCAGCATATGTCTCTTCAGGCACTGGTTGCTCACAGGTAAAGTTCTGGTGACTTTGTTTTGGTATAATTTTGCTTTTGAATATTTTAAGCCCATTCCAATTGGCTTTGTATTAGAAAAATTCTGTGTATCTATCCCCAAGCATGCAGTAAAAAGGCAGGAGAAATTTATAAGGGAAATAGAAAGTCAGTGAAATAATCTTCATAATGTTTTTCATGGTGGAATTCCTGATCTGAGCGTCTTGAGAAGTGAGAGTCTCCAAGAATCCCGTTTATCAGAGATCCGACGGATAAGATTGTCTTTAAAGGCTGTGTGTCACATGACCTGTCCGTCCTTTCCACAGTCAGATCCCATTTTTACTTACAACTTGCTCCAGTCATGGTAATTGAGGCAGAAATTTTCCATGGAGCTGCAGGCAGGGAGGAGTCGGGATGTCAACACAGCAGTGAAACCACACTGAACTTGCAAAATCCGGCCCTGGAGACATGGAGGCTTTTCCTTCATTTCCCTCGGAGGGATGTTGTTTGCTCCGGGATGTTCCTGAGATAATTCCATGTGTGTGTGCAGTCTGTTATTACAGCAGTGGGTGTTGTGATAATGCCACGAGGACATAAAGAACTTTGCATTGACTGTATTATTTGGGTTGTAACTGGTGGAAATGAAGCTTTGCCAAGGCTGGACGTGGAAGCAGCATGGAATGGTGGGACCAACCTCCCTGTCCAAGGGAGGAGGCCGGAGCTGGGCGCCCAGAGCACCATCATAGGTCATCAGATGCTCTCAAAGCAAGGCCTGGCACTGCCCAAGAGCCATCACTCCTGCCTGCATTTGGGAATATCCTCCTCATTCTTCTTCTCTCTTTGTTTTTTCATAGTGAGTGTTGAAAAAGTGGAATTAAAGGGACTGGCACACAAGAAGAATGAGAGAAATGTTGAGTATTCCTTTGAGGTGAGTTTGGGTTTCTTTGCTATGAAAGAAGGGACGATAATATTTAAGGAGGAGTTAAGGAAATTCTCAGATTTTATTGTTAGATCCCAGAAATTGCTCCTTTGGGAGTTTTTAATCCATTAGTTGAAAGTTATAAATGGCTGTTTATGAGCATTATGGATGATGCCAAGATTGGTAGGTGGGGACTGGTAAAAAAATATTCACTCTCTTGCAGCAGGTTGTGGCAAAGTGTATATTTAGAGAGAAATATCACACAGAATGGTTATCCATATCCATTCTTCTGCTGGAATGCAGAAGTTAGAGAGAATTTAGGTCTTAATCTGGACAAAGGAGAACGTAGGCTCTTAGGGCACAGTTGCACACATGGAAAGTGGCAGGATGGGAGCCTTTGGCACATGGTTTGGGCCTTAGAGGTTCCAAAAGAGGTGCTGGAGAGTACAGAAAGGCTTTGGAAATTCTTCAGGGCTTAAGGAAAATGTTGTGTAGCAGGAGAGATAAAGAACTTGACTGGAAGGTGACTTTCAGTATCGCATAAAAGCCTTTTCAAAGGGAATAAAAATACTTTGCAGCAAAGGGGACGTTAATGCAGCACAAAAGGCAAGACAGGAACTGTTGTCTGAAAACTGAAGCCAGACTAATTCCGAGTGGAAGTGAGAGCAGTGCCTGTGGAATGAGTGTGGTTCACCACACGCCGCGAGCAGAAGTGGCTTCCCCCCGGTTTGACGCAGCTTTTGGAGGGTCTGTCACTGCTCCCAGTTCCGGTGCAGGGATGACTTCACCCCATGGAACCTTGTGGAAAGGGCAGGGATGGTGTCTGGGTGCTGTTTTCCCCATCCACTTGGAATTACATATTCCAAAATTCAGAATGCACAGCCCAGAAAACATCTTTGCTTTGTTTGATGAGGCACCGGAGCCAAACGGTGGGTGAGAAAAGGAGAACCCGAAAGGAACCAAGCAGGAGAACCTCAGTTATCCCCAACTTTCACCAAAAAGAACAAGTTATTCACTCCCAGCCAAGACAGAACATCAGCTCAGCATCTGTTGGGATGTTGACAGCATTAACCTCTGCAGGACTTGATTCATGGAGAATGTCTTGGATTTCCTGAATCCCACAATTGTTCCAAATGTCATCGATATTAGAAAGGATTTTTCCAAGGGGTTTTCAAAATCTCTATGAAGTCTGCAGTTGTCTCCACTCCAGTTAGGATCTTGTGAAAGTTCTTTTCCTATTACAAATTTTTCTAAAAATACCAGAACTTACTGTAACCAGTGTTTCACTCCACAGCTGGTCACTGAAAGAACAGCACAGGGTTCAGCTGAGCTAATAAATTACAGTTTGCTGGGTTAAAAACCCAACTATTAAATGTTTTGTTCTTGGGAATATGAGGTCAATGGATAGAGCAGTGCAGTGTTTGCACTGCTATTGTTCCCTGCATTTACAGTTCACATTATTGTTTTATAAATATTGAAAACTCAAGTTAGCAATACATAAGTCATAAGAAATGTTGAGTTATTACAAAACCTGCAAAAGAAAGAGAAATTTCTCCATATTTCTGAAATGTCTCAGGGATTTGAAAAAATATTAATTTATCACAAGCTTTAAGAAAACAAACAGCCCACAAACTCTGTAAAATCAGACAGTGCTCAAGTTTTCTTTCTTTTCTTTTTTTCCTCCTTTTTTTTTGGTGTAACAGCTCTGCCGAGAGGAAATTCCTCCCTTATGTAATATATTTTGAAATCCTCTCCTCTCACCAGTCGTTTTGGCAGCTTTTCTGATGGCTGGAAAAACTTTGTGTATGTTTTCAGTTGTCATTGAAACTAATGTCATGTGAGAGGATGGTCTGTGATCCTGAAACACTTACACCCAGCTCCATCCCCTATGGAACTGCTGAGGATCCAGATGCCTCCAATGGATATTTTGAGTCTGAAGGGACTTATCACTGGCCTGTCTCACATTGATATTTTTCATGCCAAGAAATCCTGAGTTTTAGCTCAGCTAGACTCCATCTCCCAAGAAATAAATGCCTCTTTATCCAAGGATATCATGAGTTGTACGTATGGGAAGAGATACTGAATATTCCCTTTCTCTAGGGCATGGACAAGATGGAGTATGGAGCAGGAGCTCCAGGTTTCATTTCTAAGGTTTTGCCTTTTTTGCAGGGATATGCTGCCATTTCCAGCTTCCCATGGCATATGGAGTTGATTAATTAGGAATAGGCAGCGTTGTGCTGTAGGGAGTCGTTCCTGTTGCACAGCAGATTCTAAAAACCAGCTGTTTTCTTTAACAATAATGAGGAAAAAAAATTCCATTACTTAGTGGTCTGTTGCTTAATGCTGCATGTCTGCAGTGTGTAAGGGCTGAGTAAACTATGAGGTGCTTTTCCAAGCATTCACAGTAGTTGTTAAGTGTAACAGCAGCAATAGGGAGGGCTGATAAAAGTTCCTTGTGCACAAAAAAAAGAGTTTCCTTATTGATGTCACACCTTAAAAACTTTCTTTCAGGCTCTGGGGGATGTTTTATACCAGTTATTGATGTTTTGGAACCAAACTTAAATCAATTACTAAACCAAGTCCTTCTTGCTCCCCAAGGTCCTGTGGTCTGATTCTTCGGTGACGTTGGTAACCAAATCTTCTGCTGAGGTGACTGAATTTATTTCAAAGGTAAAGATGAGATGGAAAGTACTTCAAAAATAGATGTTTTATCCCTGCATGGAATTTTGTTCAATGACATTTTTCAAAATTTACCGAGATAATACAGATTGAGTTTTATCAAATATTTACTGTACCTTGGATCTCACAGAAATAACAGGTCTTCTTTTCACTTATTATTTGTAATATCCTCTATCTTCAGCTGTCTCAGCTATATCCAGAAGAAAACTTGGAGAAATTTATTCCTTGCCTAGCTGGTCCAGATTCATTTTACCTGGAACGGAACCACATGGACCTGGAATCGGACCTGAGGTATGCTGGGATATTTATTGCTGAGGGTTTTTTATCTTGGTACTTGGCTTCTTTCACCAAAAAAACAGGAAATAGAAATATTATCTTCATATTTTAAATTACTCTCAAGAAATTAGAGCCTGATTCTAAGCCTTATTTCTTGCTGTTAATTCCAGCACACAGCAATTTTTCAGGAATTCTTTCTTCAGAAGTACAGATGGTAGTAATATTCTGTATTAAGTTTCCTGGAGAATTGATATTTCCTCGTTCCTTGTAAAAAACAAATAGAGGATCATTGGCTTTGCAAAAAGTTTGGTTTGGAACTCAAAAATAACCAGAATTGCTTAAAAAAACCCTCACAAAAATAAGGAAGAAATAGTAGCCTGAATATTCATCCATCTGTGTTGAGGGATTGATTGTGGGGATTTTCCCCCATTACCCTTTCACGGAGCTTTTTATTGTTTCAGTTGTTTTAGGTTGTCATGTTTATTTTACTTTAATTTAAAAAGGTGGATATATATTTATATATTATAGTTATCGAATTTTTGGAAGTCTTTCACAGTTTTTTTGAATCCTTGACTTGTACCTTCTCAAATTATCACAAACCACCTGGCCATTATCTAATGTAAAACAGTATTTTAAATATCATAATCTGTGACAGATCACATCAGTTCTCTTTCTAAATACTAACATGATTTTCCTGGGAAAATTGGAGGGACTTAAATTATTTTCAGCTACTACTGCATGTACCTACGCAAAATGAGATTATTGTAATATTAATATTATTATAGAAATAAGTGACATTTTAAAATATTAATTAACTTTATTAGAGCTTCTACTTAACACCTCTTTTCCCTAAGCCAAGGCAGACCGCTGGCAGTCTACAGTGGATATTGGTTTTCCATAGTCAGCAGCCAGCAGGTGCATGCCTGGATTATTTTTCATGGCAAATAGTGTTCCCATTTCCAGCAGTCCTTACTGTGCTCTGAGGATCAGAGCCTGCTGAGGGGAAATTTGGGAGAGGGAGAGGGAATGTGTGTGGCTGCTGTTTAGGCAGCAACAGTCTCTACAAATCTGGGTTAATGGAGCAGCATCCTGCATTCCTGCAGCACGGGCTGCAGCTTTGGAGCAGGGAAAGAAGCTGCCCTGAAGTGCTGAATTTTTGTAAAATTCAGGAATCGACTGTGGTTTTTCAAGCTGGAAAGCACCTGTGGGTGTGTAGTTGCAAAGATTTAGGGGATTGGCATTTTTTCATAGAATCATGGACTGGTTTGGGTTGGAAGGGACCTCAAAGCTCATTTAATTCCAACACCCCTGCCATGGGCAGGGACACCTTCCACTGTCCCAGGTTGCTCCAAGCCCCATCCAGCCTGGCCTTGGGCACTTCCAGGGATCCAGGGGCAGCCACAGCTTCTCTGGGCAACCTGTGCCAGGGCCTCCCCACCCTCACAGGGAAGGATTTCTTCCTACTATCCAATCTAAACATGCTGTCCTTCAGTGGGAAGCCATTCCCTCTTGTCCACAATCCCTCTCCAGCTCTCTTGGAGCCCCTTTAGGCACTGAAATGCTGCTATAAGGTCTCTTTTCCCTCAAAAGAGGCCCAGCAATCCCAGGGAAAACGTGACATAAGTTTTTCCCTACATTGCCAGACTCTGCATCTGCTGTTTATCTCCAAGAGGAGAAAATTCAATAACAGATCCATTTATATTTTATATTCTTCATGAATTTGAAAGGAAATTTTCAAGTTTATATATGAACATTTTCTGCCTTGAAAGTGTTCAGGGTTCCTAAATGAGGAAACACTAAACAGGGTGAAAGCAGCACGAGGATAACATGGTTGGTATTAAGGATAAGAGTATCCATAAGTTTCCAGTCTACTTTAACTCAGAAGTTCATGGGGTGTTTTAGCTTCTAAATTTCAAATCCAGTTTCAAAATGTCCTGTCCAGTGTGCAATCCTGATGGATTTGTGAGGCAGCTGCCAGTCAGATCTCACAGAACAGGGGGGTTTGTTTGCTTTTTTTGCCCACGCAGGTACTTGGCACCGTTCCCTTCCCATGTGGTGAAAAACGACCATGTCAGGAAGTTCTTCAGCACTTCATCTCCCTCCCAGCAACTCCAGAGCTCAAGTGAGTTTAAATAAAGTTTCAAAATGAGTTTTTTGTACTGCTGTGCCTTTCATGAACTGATGCCATTTGTAACTCTGGTCCTTGTTTCTAGATCCTGGCAACCCCTCCCTGTATAAAGTAGGAACTACGCTGGGAACATCTGGAAGGTGAAATAATTGTCTTGTTTACACACTCATTCTCTCAAGAGGCAATTTTCATTTTCTCCAACCAAGACACCCCAAAAACTTTAATCCAGCAGACTCCTATGAGGAACCAATATTGTGGCTTCTTTTGCCACTTCCACATGGAAAAACTAAAAATTTCCACAGGATTATATTTGGGCTCCTTTACTTCTTTTTAATAATGCAAAGCTGAACCACACCATTCTCTCTAAACATTTGTTAAATCACAGAGAGGTAAAAGAATATAAAATATCTGTGATTATTGAAGGAAAACTGCTGAAGCTGAAGATCAGCTTTGCTCTGCCAGAACTGCTCTGTTTTAGTGTGCCATGGAACAGGGTGGGTGCAAACCTTGGATCCAAAGGGGCAGTTTTTACCAGAATCCCGATTCCTGTGGCCACAGCAGCTGAACTCTGGGTGACACAGATTATCCAAAGTGCTAAATCCAGTCCTGTTCCCGTTTTTCAGACCTATCTGTGGAGTAGCTGGAATTCAGTCCTCGCAGAACCACGTCCAGCACTCGGCCGCTGCTCCTGTTGCTCTGCCCCACTGCTCCCACTCCGGAGGCGCCGGCTCCTCGCTGGCCTATCGCTCCCAGATGGACACCTCCTCCTCATCCATGCTGATGTCTTCCAGCCCACAGACCCCCCAGACACAGGAGCAAAACGGGATCCTAGACTGGCTCAGGAAACTGCGCTTGCACAAGTATTATCCTGTCTTCAAACAGCTCACCATGGAGAAGGTAGGGCAGGAAATCAGGGAAAGGCAGCCAGCTTTTAAATTATCCTGAGGTTCTCTAGGCTGGAAACATCTGCACTGAGAATCACTCAAGTTTTTGGCACGTGCTGGGAAGGTTTTCACTCCCTTAAAGCAATTGATGAAAACCTTCTTTCTGTTTTCACTGTGTTGTATCTGGGCTGGGGTTGTCCGACAGCTGCCGCCTGTTCCAGGATCCCACACTGAATGCTTGGAGATCCAGCTTGGATGCTTCCTTAGGAGTTCTGCTGGGGCTCCCTGGTCATCCCTTTGATGTGCAGGAGACAGCTAAATTTGTTGATTTTTTTTATTTCTGCTTCTTGATTGATTTTTCTCCCAAAATATTTGGTTATCCTTAATTCTAAAAAATAGATTCACACAGACTTGTGGCGTGAATGTGTGTGTGTGTGTGTGTGAGTGGGTTTTGTTTGCTGCAGAAATTCTCGTGGAAAAATCATCTCTTACGTATTTGCGTTGTAGGAGTCAAAAATAATACTTGTGTTTGCTGGGTTTCATCTAAACAGTATTTTACAGCATTTCGTCAGCTCCATCGGGGAAATTCCTTGTCCTCTGGGTTTTTTTGCCTCGAGCGCCCTCCAGTGGCTTGGCTTGAGCCAGGGAGGGCTTTGTGCTGGTTATAGGATATTTTATGCACTTCATTCTAATCTCTTCCCAGAGTCTTCTGATTTGATTTTCTTCATTATATGAAGGGGAATATATAGGGGTTTTTTCTTTAATAAAGTAGCAAAACTGCATATTCTAGTATGTTTTTAAAAAACAATTATTGTTATTATTATCCACACTTTCCTACCTTTTAGTTTTAATTACATTACAATACAAATGTCTATATTTTGTTTTCATATTCTATCTCTATATGTTATTATAAAATTTATTGGAGTATTATAAATTATAAATTATAAAATCTTTTGGAGTAAATTTTCCAGTTAGACTGATGAGACAACTGTACTTTATGGTAAGTGACACAACTAGGAAAACTGGAGTGATTTTCTAAGAGAAACAGATGCTTATATGCATAAATAGCACAAAGGTCTATTTTAATTTAATTCTCTTTTAATACATACACAAGTGTATGTATTGTGACTGGTTCATCTTTATTGTGACTGGTTCATAGAAGCACATACCTAATTACATTTAATCTACAGATGTTCTTTCTTTCATGCCAGTCCCCCACACTTTTATTTTACACAGATTCTATAATTGAAAACTGGAGTAGAGGGTTACTTTGAGTTAACTGTGTTTAAAAATGGCTTTAAAGTTGCCTTTTGGAATTACTCCTCATTGAAAATACGAATATTTCAGGCTGTAAAACTAAGCACATGTTTTTTCTTTCCAAGTTTCTGAGTCTTACTGAGGAAGATCTGAATAAGTTTGAGTCCCTCACCATGGGAGCAAAGAAGAAGCTCAAGACCCAGCTGGAGTTGGAGAAGTAAGTGAGGGCTGGGGGAACCCTCTTTTTAAGGACATAAAATATTGAATGCAAGTTTTACTGTTTTACAGACCACAAAACCACCAGGATCCCCACATGTTGATATGGATGCTTCTTATCTTCCTTCCTATGCAGTTACTTTGAAAAACTCTTGAAAAGGGAACTTACCAGATAATATTTAGTACTTCCTGTTTTACTGCTGCCTCTTCAGGGTTGTGATAAGGATAACCAGTTGTTTAAATAATCTACAAAAGATATATATTGTTGGTTAGGTTTTTTTAAACTTGTATCATAGATATTGTAAAGACCACGTAGATTTTGGGCTTCCCATCCACCTGAGGCTGATGGGAGCTGTAGGATTTGCAATCCCAGGGGATGCACAGTCAAAGTCAGGGTGCCCAGCAGGACTTTTTGCTCATAGGAACTGATGTGGATGGAGCACAGCTACTTTGGGAGCTGCCTCAGTGTCCCACAGTGACCTCAGGCAGCTGTCACAGCCCTTTGGGGAAACTGATACAACAACTTGTCCTGGCTTTTACAGCTCCACTTAGAGGGAAGTGTTTATTCTGAAGCTACCACAGTTTCTTAAAAAGCAATTACAAATCCAAATCCAGGCCTGTTTATCAAAGCTCTGTGACAGCATTTTTCAGCAGTCTTTAGTTTTTCCAGAGTATGTTTGGAAAATGAAAACTTGGGACTGTTTGGCTTCTCTTTGGGTTTGGTGTGCACGGCTGGGTTTGGGATGTGCTGATGTAACATGTGATGGAATTTTAGAATTTAGTCACCCTTTGGTGATGTTTTGCCCTGTACAAATAAGAGCATTATTGTTGTAATCAGATGGCAGATAGTCCAAACCACACTGCTGGCAGTTATGATGAGGATTGATGTGATTTCCAAATGTTTCCATTTGAAGTGAGCATAACATTCAGTGGATTGTTTAATGAGCTCTGTGTGCTTCATTTTCATTCAGAAATGGATTTATTTATTGTTGTACTTTAGCCAGTTTCTGTTTCTTCATACTTTTCTCCATCTCCCTGTAGAGAAAAATCTGAGAAACGGTGCCTAAACCCCTCAACACCTTCGTCAGTGACCAGCAGTGGGGTGGCAAGGGTTCCCCCCACCTCCCACGTGGGGCCTATCCAGAGTATCCGAGGCAACCATGCTGCAGGTAAGAGGAGTAGAGGACACTGCTGTGCTCTTGGGGCTCAGCTGTCCATGCACAAGATCAGGCTCCTTCTTGTGCTGCTTTTCCACCAAGCTGTACCTTCCAAAATGCCTTTATCTTAATAGGAAGCAAGCAAAAAGTCCAATTTCCGTGAATATGGAGGGCAATAAAAAGTAGTTCCCTCTTCATGGCTCCTGTGGGAATGGCCAATGCTCTGGTCAGACTGTTCTGCCTCCCTGTGTGTCCCTGTAAATCCTGAGCATCCCTATGTGTTGGTGTCCGGGGACAGCTGTCACGAGGTCCTCTCCGGTGGGTGTTACCCCTCGTGTTCCCACTCCCTTTCCCTGCAGAGCTGCGAGTGGATGTGGACCAACCAGCCCACCCCCTGCCCCGGGAGGGCAGCTCCTCCGAGTACTCCAGCTCCTCCTCCAGCCCCATGGGGATCCAGACGCGGGAGGAGAGCTCGGACAGCGCCGAGGAGAACGAGAGACGTAAGCAGAGCCCCCCAGCGCGGTGCCCGTGCCCTGCCCAGGGCTGCTCTCACAGCTCTTGTGTCCCCAGGGCTGGAGATCCACCTGGACGGCTCTGAGAAGGAGAAGCCGGTGATGCTGCTGAACCATTTCCCCTCGAGCTCCGCCCGCCCCACAGCCCAGGTCCTGCCCGTGCAGAACGACGCCGGCTCCAGCCCGTCCAGCCACCACGCCCTGCCCATGCAGATGATGGCAGCGGCCCCCACACACATCCCGCCCATCCGAATGCTCAGCTCCGTGCACAAATCCGACCGCGGCAGCGCAGACATGAAGCTGCTCTCGTCGTCCGTGCACTCGCTTTTGTCTTTGGAAGAAAGGAATAAAGTTCCTTCTGGATCGAGGGGCAGCATAAAGATGGAAAAGAGCTTTGGGAATACAGTGGTCGATGTCATGTCTGCGTCTTCTCCCCACCAGCCCCTGCAGGTGCTGTCGGGGGCCACTGAGAGCAGCTCGCCCACCTCCACCATGAACTTTGGGCCTCGAACCAAAGTCGTCCATGCTTCCAGTCTGGACAGAGTGATCAAACCAGCTCAGCAGCCGGGACTCATAGTGGAAACGAGCACTGCTGCCACGGTAACATCCAGCACAGTCTTCCACGTGGCTCGTCCACCCATCAAACTCCTGGTGTCTTCGTCTCTTCCTACCGACTCTGCCATGGCTGGACAGACTTCCTGCTCCAGTAATATGCAAATCACGGTGTCCCCTGCAATAATCAACCCCCGGACTGCTCTGTACACAGCCAACACCAAAGTTGCCTTTTCTGCCATGAGCAGCGTGCCCGTGGCGCCCATGCAGGGCAGCTTCTGCGCCAACAGCAACGCGGCCTCCTCCAGCAGCCACCCGTCCCCGTCCTTCGCCACCATGGCCAACCTGCCCAGCTGCCCCGCGCCCAGCTCCAGCCCCACGCTCTCCTCCGTCGCCGACAACAACTTCTACAGCAGCAGCAGCAGCAGTAGCAGCAGCAGCAGCAGCAGCAGCGGATCCGCGGGAAGCATCCCGGTCCCCAACCAGAACCACCACCACCACCACCACCAGCAGCCGCCGCCGCAGCCGCCCGGGTGCATGGTGTGCAGCTCCTGCGGCTGCAGCGGCAACTGCGGCTCCAGCGGCATGACCGTCAGCTACGCCAACTACTTCCAGCACCCCTTTTCAGGACCTTCCATGTTTACTTTCCCCTTCCTGCCCTTCAACCCCCTGTGTAGCAACGGCTACATCAACACGCAGCAGTACAACAGCAGCACCACGTTCCCCGTGGTGCACACGGCCTACAACAGCGGCCTGGCCCCCGACTCCGTCATGGCCGGACAGTCCACCTTCGCCGTGCCCCCCATGCAGAACTTTATGGCGGGGACGGCCGGGGTGTACCAGGCACAGGGAATGATGGGCAACGGCAATGGTTCGAGCCACAAAAAAAACGGGAACCTCTCCTGTTACAACTGCGGGGCCAGTGGGCACAGAGCTCAGGACTGCAAACAGCCGCCCATGGATTTCAACAGACAAGGTGAAGGCAGGGTGTGGGTCACACAGAGAGGGGGATTTGGCCATAGGAGTGGGGCATGAGGGGTTCTGATGGCACCTTGAAATTTCCGACTTGAGTAAAAAAATCTTGTTATTGAAAGCTGATGATGATCTGAGCTGTACTTGCTAAAGGTGCGACTGAATTTTGGACAGACCTGTCAGGGCTTGTTACAACCCCGGGTACTGTTTCGGGGTTCCACTCAGTTTTGGGAAGGGGAGAAGCATCCAGGGAGGAGGAGGGAGGGAGCTGCTGTGGACAAGTTGCAGCAGAATTGTTGCTCCTGTCATCCCCAGGTCAGCTTTGGTTATAATTGCAAGTTCCCCTGGAATTTTACAAACTGAAACCTCTGTTCCTTTTCCCTTCTTCCCCAAAATAATAACTTATCTGAACAATTACTGTTCAAATACTCCTGAAGGTCCTGTTTGCTGCTATAATTATTTTATACTGCATGTTGGTTCCACAGTTACCACACAGGCTTCCCCAGGAGAGAGCTGAATCCTTAATTCCAGGTGGGAAACAACTGAAAAAGAAATGCTGCTTTGCCAAGAGCGCTTTTTAGTCCCGTTTTTCTTCTTGATTTTAATTGTCATACCATGTTGAGATAATTTGCAAGTGGTATGGCCTTAAAAAATGAAATAGGAACTTTGAGGGGAGTGAACAGCACTGAGATTCCATGTGACATCATGTCTTGTCTGTAGCCTTTGCCTGGATTAACTTTTAGATGGTCTCAAGCATTTGAACGCTATAAATTAACTGAAGTGTCAGGTGTTGGGGCAGCAATTTACAGCAGCACTAAAAGGTAAATAATGAATGGAATTCCTGTGGTAAATATTTTGATAGTGGCCAGGGGGAAGCAGAGCTGCTGCCTTGTCAGTCCTGACTGGGACAACTCCAGAAATGCAGCAGACTCTGATGTCTTTTTTAAGTTGGATTTAATTTCATTAATTAAATTTCCATTTAACTTTCCCAAACTTCTCACAAAGGCCTGGAGGGACAGGACAAAGGGGAATGGCTTCCCACTGCCAGAAGGCAGGGTTATATGGGATATTGGGAGGAAATCCTTCCCTGTGAGGGTGGTAAGGCCCTGGCACAGGTTGCCCAGAGAAGCTGTGGCTGCCCCTGGATCCCTGGAAGTGTCCAAGGTCAGGTTGGACGGGACTTGGAGCAACTTGGGATAGTGGAAGGTGTCCCTGCCCATGGCAGGGGGTGGAACTGGGTAATCTTTAAGGTCCCTTCATCCCAAATCATCCTGTGATTCTGTGTTTCCATGAAACAAATTTTTGCCAGCCCTAGAACTCCATCCAAGCCGTGTTCTGCTCCAGTACCACATTCCATGGCTAATAAGCAGCAGGTTGGTTTGGGAAGTTCTGAGAGGTAACAGATGTGGAAGGTTGATGTTTAATTCCTCTGTTCCTCTCCCCAGGTACGTTCAGGCTGAAATATGCTCCTCCCTCTGAAAGTCTGGACTCCACAGACTGATGTTTTCCCACCTGGCACAAAGATGCCAAAAGCCATGGAGAACGACGGAGATTGAACTGCAAAACTGAGACGTCCAGTTGCTGTTAAGCTTAATGTATTTTTTAATCCAAAGGTGCTTTACTTTATTAGACTAGGTAGAAAATCTAGCTTAGGGGTGCATCCAACCCAGTTTTTATTGCCAAATTCGAGCTTGGATCTCGTTGGAACTCCTGACTGACTACGTGTCCTCGAACCGATGCGTTCCGGACGGAGGGACAGATGGACGGGTGGATGGATGGTGGAGCTGTCCAGCTGCATTTCTGTTGCAAGTACAACATCCAATGTACATTTTTTAGCTGGAGAATGTTGCCATATGTGGACTTTCTGAGGTGAAACTTTTCCAGGGCAGCTCCGTTTGGAGGTGGAAGCTGGAGGCGGAAGGTAGGAGTGGCCAGAAGGACTTTGGCACCCCTGGGCTAGGTAAAATGTCTACTTTTTTTCAAAAGTGATCAGGCACTAATCTCTGGGATTTTTAAGGATTGCACTACAGAAGAATGTAAAACTCTTCAAGCTTTCTGCACTTTTAGCAGACAGTGTCACTCTGAGACCAGTGCAAGAGGCAAAGAAGTTCCAACCTTTACAAATTGGCACCAGCAGGCTTATGGGACTTAATTCCACAATAAAAATCCTAAAAAATATCTCCTTTCCCTTCCAAAAGAACACACACGACAGTTTCGGTTCCTTCTGGAAACAAACTTGTGCTTCATTGTCTCACCTATTACCATCTAGTGCTGGGTTCCCAGCACTGGAATAAACTTAGTTTCCAAGGGTCCAAGTCCCAGAGACTCCAGAGTCATAAAGGCTTCAAGGATATTTTCCTGTAATACACAAAACCTTTACGTCCTGTTACTGTATATAGGTCTCTTTCACAGAAACCTTATTATTCTGCTTTTGTAAATGAATTTTAAACCATCCTAAAAAAAAACAAACCAAGAACTCTGGCAGCAGAGTTTATAAGCTTTTGCTTTACTTTATATTATAATACCCTTTGACTCCTACCCCAGGATTCAGGAGAGGTGGGAGTCAAACATGTAAAAGGTAGTAAAACTTCATTACTGTCAAGACTTGGAAGGATTTCTTGTCGGCCTCCTTCGTTGCAGTAGGTTGTAGATGAGTAGCTTTGGTGTTAAACTACTTAGTCCATCATTTGTGGGTGACAAATCTAAATTGGGACTCGAGAGGAAGCCAAACCCATCTCGAACTGCTAATTTGAAACACTTTGGTCCTGTCTGGTTGAAAGAAGATCCTAATCCTCATGGCTCCCGCCGGGAATTTGATGGCATTAAATGGGTGAGGCCTTCTCTTTAAAAATGCCTGACAGAGATATTTGCATCCTGTAATTTGGGAGACACCTTTAAAGTCTGAAGCCTTGTTTACACTTGGAGGTATTCCTTACACTCTTCTAAACCACAGCAGGATGAATCCATAGGATTTGTAGTGGCGCAGTGACTCTCACTCGGGAAGTCCTCTCGGAGCAGGAGGGTTTGGAGCGGTGCAGAGATGGGGCTGTGTGAGGGGGGTGAGAGTTCAGACCTCCCTGGGCCATTGTCATAGGAAAGGAATGTTCTGGGCCATCCTTGTGTCCCACTCTCTCCGAGGGTGGTCTCAGCCTCGCCGGGAAGGCAGGTGGGATCATGAGCGTCAGGAGAGGCAAGGGAACGTGGGGTGGGCAGAACCCACACTTGGCCCAGAGAGGGACCTGCAGCTCACAGCTTGGGGGAACCCAAAACCCAAATTTGCAGAACAGTTGGTTTAAACAAAAAAAAAGTTAATTGTTATTGCTATGCAATGAGAACCCCCTGATTTATGTATTCCCAGCCCAGCTCATGCTCCCTGTTGGCTCTGCCTGCATTCGAGGACGTTCCCTGTGTTCCCCCGAACAACCTTCAGACCTACAACACTAAAGGGATGAAAACTGACAATGCAATTTACTTTGCCTTAATGAGCTCGAGACAATGGTAGGAACAGTCTGTCCCACTGCATCACGCCTGAGGAAATGTGCAGTTCCATGTTTACGATGTGCAGCTTTGAGGGTCTCTCCAGTGGCCTGGAACATGTGCTGAAAGCCAAACTTAACGTTGTTATTATTTTTTTTCACTTTTTTTAAACAGTATTTTAAAATTGTATTTAAAGAAACTGTATTTCAACACACATGTGAGTGTTAAAAACCCTCTTGAAACAGCAAAAAAACAACAGCAAAAAAAAAAAAAAGGTCATTTCTGTACTAGTTGTGTTTTGTTTTACTGCCCAAGGCCGGGCACAGTCGCGTCTGAGATTCATCACAGAGTTGAAATCATATCAAAAGGACTGTAGAACTGAACTTCTGTCCAGCAAACTGTTTCATTCCTTTCTCCAGAGCTTTTTTTAGGTTCATTTCCTTTGTGTAGAGTTAAGGCTGATGTTTCCAGCAAACTGTTTCATTCCTTCCTTTGGGATTGTTTCCTTTGTGTAAAGTTAAGGCTGATGTTTCTTCAAGTGGCTCGTGGGTGTGTTTGGGTTACGCTTTGGAACGGTTGGGTCTGGTTTTAGAGTAAATTCAAATCCAGAAGTACCTGGAGGCAACACGAGTGTCAGAGGGAGAAGTTCGGTGAGCCAGCAGCAACCTCAGAGCCTTCCCTAAATCCCAGCGAGTTGTGGCTTCAGACCTGCCAGTGAACACCCTTCACTTTGTACCCAGAACAACCAAAGTTGGTAAGTCTGAACAGAGCACCTTAGTTCCATAAAATAATCCTTAATCTGTTCTTAAAAGGCACAAATCCATCTTTTTTACCCTAAAAAGCAAGGCAGTTTGGTTTGGAATAGTAGTTCCAGCTGCCCTGCCTGAAGGAACCAGTTCTTAAACCCTATTTTTGTACATTGAAAGATGGTGATTTCAAAGAATGTTACTTAGTCCTATCTTTGTCCTACATATATAAAAAGAATTAGTTCTCCAAATGGATTTCACTGTGGAATAGGAATGATTTTTCAGTGTGAGAGGGAAAGGAATCCCCAGTCATCTCCCTGCAGGGAGGTGAGAAGTCAGCGAGGAGCCCTTCCCAGGGGAGAGAGCAGCGTGCAGGGCAGTTTCAGCTGCATTTTCCATTTGCTGATGGAAGGACTCGAAATAGGATGGAATTTTCAGCAAGCTCCTCCCCACCCTGCAAATGAAGCATTGATGAATATGCCAGGCTCTGCCCCAGCAGCGGGAGAGGAAGGAGGGAACTAAGGTATCGGTCAGAGGGTTCCACCCTTCTTTTATTTAAAATTACATTTAAACTGTTACTGAAATTTCTGTGTTTATCAGAACTGGTTTTATTCAAACCAGCTCTGTCACACTCAGCTTTTTGTGAAACCTTTTCATACCACGGTCATTAAATCTTGGCAAATGAAGCGCCAGACTTCTGAAAATATCAGTCCAGCACCAGACTTTGGCTATCCCCCCAAATTCCGATTCCTCGCTGGCCAGTTCCGTGTGGAGTTGCCCTGGGATGAACTGGGCTGTGGTACTGGCAGAGCAACGCTCCTCCCCAAAATCCAACTGCCCTCAGCTGTGTGTGTGCTGGAGGGCCCGGGGTAGTCTGAACACCTGTTAAATGGGAGGAATGTGGGCAAATCTGGACAAAAATCCACGTAATGGAGCTTTTGTGAGAGTAGAAATCACTTTGGCTGGTTGAGGCCCCGCAGCTCTTGTAATAAACTCTTGGAATTACCCGTTTGCTCCCTTAAATTTTCCTGTTGTACGCAAGAACCGTGTTGGTACTGAAGCAGAAAGCAAATCCCGTGTGTTTTCAAGTGCAGATTAACAGCTTCTCTTGGACATAACTTTCCATTAGGAATGAAGGAAATTCCTGCTCCATTTGAGCCATTTCTTTTACTTCGATCACTTCTAGTATTACAAAATTCTGCATGTAACTTTATAAATATTTTAAATAGTTTTGTAAATATTTAATATTCAGCTAATTTGATTTTGAATTGTAAATGTCCAGTATTCTGGTATTGGGATTTTTATGTTTTATTATACTTTGTTAAAAGTTAAATTGTACATTTTTAGAATGTTTTTATCTGAGTAAATTTAATGTATGGAAAATAAAGAGTTAAACAGAATCCCTTGGCATTGGTTTTCATTTAGAGGGGATTCAGCTGTGTGGGGGCTTCTCCAGCTTGGCGATCAGGGAATTATTTTTCATTCCTTTTATTATTTTGCTGTCCCTGCATTTCAGAAAGTTCTAGGAATAACCACGCAAGCCATAATTAAGTTGGGATGTAATCCATCCATATCAGCACTGTATTAATTTTAAAAAAGCAACATTTGTACAGGAATATCAGTCGATCACGTCGTAATTACAAGTACGGTCAGTTATGAGTTAAACAAGTTCTTACACGAACAGAACTAAACAGAGAACAAGCTGCATCGAAAAGTTTACGTCGGAGTAAAAACACAAAGGACAATAAAAAATGGGCAGTAGGCCCTGGGAAGGAGATGCATGCAAAGAGGTGGAGTAGGTACAACGTGTAGTAGGTACAACGTGTACACTTGGTGAGTGCCAGACGCAGTAGTATTGCTTCTCTCCCCCGTTAAGAGTACGTGAGCTCCCAGTGACACAAGAGTTAGTGCACACACACCGGATACACCGGGAATCTCATCCCGCTACGCTTCACTTGACAACGACTAGAGGAAAACACAGGTTTGTCCTACGGGATAACTCTCCTCTGCACAGCCTGCTCCCTGCTCGAGGAACACCAGGAGCTTCCCAACCCTGTGCAAGTGGCAGGAGGCTCCAGTGATGCCCAAATTCATTTGTTCAGCTCTCGACAGTGACTCCCGGGCCTGAGCTGCTTCTCCCTGACCCCCAGGCAAGGGAATGGCAAACCTCCAGGCTGGGGGGGAATGATCATATGGATCACTGGAAGCCAGCTCAGATGAACAGTGGTGGTTCACTGAACACACAGGGATTGGAAATTTGTAACAGACTGGAGTTTATTTCAAAGTTACCTGTCCAGCTGTGTATTTTACAATTAGACACTTCCTAAAACTACAATAAAGCTGTGGTGTTTGGTATGAATATTCCAGAAACCGGCACCGCCCCAAGTGTGCGGTGCCCAAAAACCGGAGACACAAAGAGTTGTCCTCCCCCAGCTCACCCCAAGCACTTGCCTCAACTCCCTGCAGCACAAGTCTGATGGAGCTGCAGAAGACAAAGCTCCCCTTTGGAACATTAAAATGCAATTGCTCTCATGAGAAACCTTCCCATTTGAAAAAAAAAAATAAATTTAAGGAATCATAGGGAGATTTTGCAGCAAACTCCCAGGAAACACTTTAGCTCCTCCCTGGTGCCTGTTTGCTTGTTAAAAGTCAATTGAGTGTCCCTTTCTCTGCAATTGTCACATGCACAATTGGGCTCCTTTCAGCAGGTCCGGAAATGGAAATGTGCCTGTGTGGAATATTATTAACAGCAGGTTTCAAAGCTGGAGGTGCTCGTCTGTACTGTTTAATAGTCACAAACAAGGCAAGGTGAGATGAGACACCTGCTAAAGCGAGACTATGCTAAAGGACTGAGAGCGTAGGTGACATCCGGTTCTTTCCCTGGGGGGTGTGTGGGGAAGAGTGGGGGTGATGGCCAAGGGTCAACCAAACTCCTAGGCTAGCAGCCGCTCCTAGGCATGTCCTAGGCGGAAGGTCGCGCTCCGAAGGTCTCCTGGGAGGCGTACACCATGTACAGGAACCCGTCCTCGTCCTTCTCGCTCTCGTACACCTCGGAGATGGGCGTGGAGACGCTCACCATGCTGTGTCCGTTCACCAGCAGGAAGAAGGCCTGGTTGGAGTTCAGCTGCAGGCGTCGCCTGGGAAAGGGGGATGAGGGGGAAGCAGTGGGACAGTGAGCATTTCCACTCGCCTTAACAAAGGACAGTCCTCAGACACTGACAGCGGCAGGATCGTCCCATGGAATCGTAGATTCAGGGAATGCTTTGGGTTGGAACGACCTTAAAGCTCATCTGGTTCTACCCTTCCACACTTTTCCCTAGATGTTCCCACCCAGCCCTGCCCCTGCAGGAGGAATTTGCTGCCCACCCCAAAGCTCTACTAAATTCATCCACTAAATCCAGTCAGGCGTATCCACTGACAGAGCCCTTACTCATGGGAAAAGTGATGTTCCACAAGGGCATTGAACTGGAGGGACAAGGAACAGGCACTCCTGGCCCAGGTGATCCCAGTACAACCAGCAAACACGCTGCAGGACCTCTGGCTTGCAGCTCAACAGCATCTCACTGGGATGAAACCCAGAGATCCGTGGGAAGATGGGGAGGGAGGATGGGCAGAGCTTCCTTTCAAAACCCTGGGAAACTTTTAAATTAACTCACTTTGCCACCAGCTCTGTAACAGCCTGAGTTTAACCTTGGAGCATCTTGCTCCCTCTTCTCCTCCCTCCCAGGAGAAGCATCGTGGGAAGGGCAGAGAGCAACAGGCTGCACAGACTGCCTGGCACAGTGAGCAGCTCATTTCTGGGTTTCCCTTGGATTGATCATTCCAGCTGGGGGGAAATGAGTATTTCTGCTAAACTGCCTCCCGGAGAGCAGGTTTGCAGAGAGGGGCTCTCTTACCACTTGATTAACCCAGTGAGCAAGAGGAAATAGGGTATGTGGAGCTGCAACCAAAGAAAGGAGGAAAGAACAGATCAAAAGAGCTTCCTGCTGCTTGCACTCGCTGCTGAGAGGCAGCAGCAGCTGGAAACAAGGATTTATTTAGCTTCCAGCCACAGCCCTGGACAGGGACTCTTCCAAAACCAGGCTCTAATCACTCCAGAGACAGCAGGCTGAGGAAAGGCAGCAGCTTTCCAAGGGCTGGGAAGGACAGGCTTTGCTGTGCACCACTGGAGCTGGCTGAGGCCCAAGTCTAGCTGGTACCAAGTTATCTATTAACAGTAAAGCCAAAGAAAAAAGGTGGGAAAATCCTTCAGCTTGCAGTTAACCTCTTTGCCCAGGGCCTTTCATGTTCCTGAGAAATTGTGGAAGACTCGAGCAACCTGGTTCCTGCCTCCAAAACCCCATCTCCCTTTCTTACTCATGTAGGAGCTGGGATTTGCTTGTGACAGTTTGTGTTTGGACACTTTGGACAACTCCCAGTTTTCCTAGCCTGTGGCCTCCACAAACCAACTCCTGCCATACCATGACCAACATAAAACCCCTGGTTTTCTGCTCACTTCCCAGTTACCACTCCTGATCCAACAGTCCTGCTGAGCCAGCAGAAATGCACTTTACCAGAACTTCTGACCACAATTCTGACCACACAACTTCCACATCGAGGCTGTTTCCTTTAGCCTTTCCTGTAAGCTGAACTCAAGCCACTCTGTGCAAACAGCCAGGGCAGAAAGACTGGCCTCAGTGGGTGTTTTCCAGGCCTCAGCACTGTCCCTGAGGGAAGCCTCCTTTCCCAAAGGATGCCAACAGCATCCCTAAGCAGCTTTGGCTACGAGCCCAAACTCCCCTTCCCAGTGGGTGGGAAGAGGCAGGCACTCCAGAGGGGTCTCCATGGCAGAACACTGAGAAAACATCCCAAAATAGCCAAGCAGGAAGTGCTGGAGCCCTGGGCCAGAAGCACCCATGTTAGAGAGGGATTCACAGCCCCAGATTCCCTCCTACAGCTCTGGGAACCAGTTATTTCTCTTGGAAGCAGACTAACAGCTCAGCTCTTTTCAGAGTAGTTTTTTTCCAGGAAAGCTAAAGGAAAAGCACCTTCTCCTGGATTTGTCCTAGTGCTCAGTAGATGAATTTTCCATTTAGTGTTCCCAAGTGCATACACCTGGTGGGGAATTCACAGAGCATCCCAGTGCAGTTCCCACTGAAATCCCAGCATACTACCTGATAATTTTGATTAGCTCGCTCATGTTGACATGATCCGGCACCAGGAACTTGGTCTTATCCAAAACTGGAAGCTGCTTTTCTCCCTTGTACCTTTCAATGATCACCTAAGAGGAAACACAGAAAGAAAGGAGCAGATGTGAAAGGCAGGAACAGTGTCTGGTGCCCTCATCTCCCCCCTCCAAGCTCCATCTCCCTTCATTTGTGAATGCAGCATCTCAAATCTGAAAAGGAACAATTAACAATTAGACTCCATGATCTTAAAGGTCTTTTCTAATGTAAACAATTTATGTTCTTATGATAATTAAATTATCTTCACGTGCTCCTCTGTTCTGTTTGCAAGAGTCACTGCATGGAGTGGTTGCACACAGGCATTTTACAGCACACTCCCTCAGCTTCAGTGCAGCTTTAGAACAGTTCCTTTCCTGGAATCATTTAATCCAGCACTGAATTACCCAGCAACAAGGAAATCCAAGGAAAGATCAAGCCCATTTTGCTCTAACACAATGCCATGGCTGATCAGGGGAAGTCTGCCAGCTGAAGCAGTTTTCCCCAGGATTTCTCCAGTTTCAGGCCATGTCTAAGAACTGCACCTCCAGATGACTCTGCTATTCCATTCACCTTCCATGGTTACTGTAATGGACGAGAAAAAGCTACTTTTGAAGGGTATAAACCCTCAAATCTCCAAATTAGGGAGAGAATTTCCTCAAGAGAGCATGTTTAGGAACCAGTAATTCTGTCAGGATTGTGATGCAGTAACTACTTAATTCAGAGAAACTGCCGATTTCCCAATTTAAGGAACACCCTGCCCAGCAACTGAATGTAGTTCCTGCTTTTGAAAAATGATCTCAGGATTCGTGTGCTCCTGTTTCCACAGCCACGTGGGGTTTGTTGGTTTTAAATCAACAGCAGCTACGTGACACCAGTCATTTGGACCCTTTCCATGCTCATGGGGTCTGGCTGTGTTGATATTAAAAAGTTGCACAGGTGAAGAGACATTGAGCCAATTTAATTATATCAGAGAAAGATCCTTACATCAGTTTAAATAAATGCTGGCTCATTCTGGAAAACAAAACCACACTATTTTTAAGAAGTTAGACCATAACCAACAGGTATTTCCAACAGCAGAATGAAGGATGTTGACAGCACAGGAAGGATTTACTATCTAGGGTGACATTGCCATCTTATCTCATCCAGAACTGCTAATGACAATAACGAGGCAGTGACTGGCCCAGCAAGGCTCCAGGGATGCCAGCAGGCCCCTGGGATAGCTGGGAGTTGGCATCACCACATCTCCAGCAAGTTCCTCAGGTACCTTGGAATTTTTGCTTGTAATCTATGCAACTTGTAATCTGTGCAATTTTAACTCCATGGCTGAGCTAAAATGAGAGTTTTGCCATAAATCAACAGCTTTCAATCTGTGGTCAGAGTTGGGGACTTTGGCCAAGTGGGCTGTGAAAGGTGAGTGAAAAAGCAATTTTGGTCAGGAAGCAGATTTGTTAGGAAAGTGCCTTTTGGGAAAATAAAACATTCCAAAAAAGTCAGAAAATCTCTGCTATAAAGTACTACTTGTTCCCCTGCCCAAGTGCACAGCAAAGCAGCAGCGACAGCTCCGAAGTGAAGGAGTCTGGAGCCAAAGGAAAGCTGGAAACCTTTTGGTTTCTGTTTCCACAACGGCTCCTGTCAGTGAACTTGCTCAGGGACCGTGGACAGTTTGCAGCAGTTGGTTCACAGGAGACTTTCCACACACAGGGATCACCAGCTCTCACCACAGAGCCAAAGGCTGAGGGTCCAATTAAGTTCTCTCTGCTGAACAACTCATCAGTGACAGAATCCATGCCTTCTGCTTCCTGATATGCTTTGCATTTTTAATTTTGAGGATGCCATAAAGAAAATACAAATTCAGGCAGCATTTGGAGCTGACCAGCTAAAGAGTGACAAGGTGAGAGCTGATGTCCAATGTGAGGAGAGCTGGAGGAGTTTGACAGCCCAGAAGCATTCCTGGAGACCTCAAGCACAGCCCCATTTCCCAGAAGAAAAGCATTTCTGTCCTTCTCAACACAGGCTTCTGATCAAATCCATAGCTGGCTTGATATTTCTGTGTATTCTTCTTGATGAATCTGTGCAGACTCTTCTTTTGGAGAAGAAAACCACTGAGAGAGAAGAGCTCATGAGCACTCAGGAGGATTTCAGAGCTCAGCTGGGGTGTGGTTTTCTACAACACAAAACTGTAACACACCGGAAACCCCCTTCCCCCCTCCCCAGCGAGCACCTTGTTCTACCACACTGGCTGCCACTTACTCCTCTGAGAACGTCCCTGAAACCCAGGCTTAACCACCCTGAACAGCCACATTTTCATTTGGTCTCCTCAGAACAGCCTTTTCTAACTGCTAAAAAGAACGTGAGACTGGAAACTGAAGGGAAAAATAGAAAGAACTGAACTTACTGGTATTTTAGTTGGATGCTGATCTCGAATCAGTCGTACATCTTCCACTCTTTGCTCTGCAAGAGATTTAAAAAAAAAAAAAATCTGTTTAAGCATCCAGTTAATGCTGTTATTCCCTATTTCCTCAGCACTGAAGAGAGGGACTGCATGTCAGGAAAACCCAGGAGAGGAAATTCAGGCAAAGCAGTTTCCAAATGGGACAGTGCTGTCAGGAGTACAACCTCTCCTGTGACAGCTGATCCTCTGCTCTTTAACCCAAAGTGACAAGCTTTGTGTGCACCTGCCTGGCACTCCTAGAAAGTGTTAAAAGAGGTCGTTTCCTCCCCAGTCCCCTCACTTTCTGCCTACTGAGGCAGATATTTCACCTCATAAATTTATGGCCTCAAATTACACCACCCAAGTTAACGCCTAAATACCCCGTGCTATTTCTGTGAGATCCCAGAAGAGGAAATGGTCAACAATTATCCGAGTCCCAGGACTGGCCGAAGCCTGGCTGGGTCAGCTTTCACCGTGTACTCTCCTGTTACTGAATTCCAGGTTTTATTTTGACTGTGCCACACCCATTGTTGCAGGAGCTGCTGGAGGTCCTGGGGTACCTGGACATTTTGCCCCTCTCTGTGCCAGTTTTCAGGATAAAGTTCACCTCTCCTCAGACAGAAATATTAATAGAACAGATATCATGAACCGGGCTAAAGTACACGAGGCAGAGTAAACAGGTCAGTTACTTTCAGAGGCTGCTGGTATCCCCTGCCTACTTTCAGATTCAGTGAACTCAATTTTAACCCCTTCAGTTGTTTTCAGTGGGACCGGGCTTTCCAGGCCATCTCCACGTTACAAACAGCTCTCAGAGAGATGATTTAATGTTGCATCACGGCTCTAACACACACCTGCCTGGGGAGAAGTGCCACTCAGGGCAGAGAAGCACTTAGCCCAGCTCCCTGCTGGAATGCTAATAGCAGGACACTGCCCATCCCGTCACTCAGCAATAACATCAGTCTCCATTAGTCCATGTTTATGTCCATGGAATACATCCGTGTGCCTTCTCACGAGGAAATGCAACTCATGTGAATCACGGTTTGAAGGTGGAGGTGAATCAAGCAGAACTAAGGCAAGGAGCATGCAAAGCCTTCACCTGAAAGCCACCCTGCCCCACATCCCACATTCAGAGCCACCCTCCCACAGCCCAGCAGGAACATTTCAAGGGCAGAGATTTCTACCTCATTAAAATACTTTTTAAGATTAACCAGAAACACAAGAGATACGGGGAGTGAGTGAGACCAACCATCAACCTGGCAAGTGCAGAGAGGTCGGACTAACTTCCCAGCTGAAACAGGTTTGGTCCTGGCAATGTTATTTAGCAGAACTCCCGGGAGGAGGAGGGACATAAACCGGACAAATCATGGAGATTATTGTATGCGGCATGTTCAAAATCAGGCCTCAGTCAGCCACAGATAAACACTGTTCTCTGACGACATTAGTTGCAGTGGCAACTGCTTGGCTGCCATCCTAGCTGAACTTAATACCTGCCACAGAGGCTGCTGACAGGCGATGGGGTCAACAACAGTTTTGGAAAGCTCCAAAAAAGGGGGCAGCATAAACGCAGACTTTGTTAGATCAAAATTCTCCCCGCTTCAATGCAGGGAATAGCTCGCATTTACAGCACAGCAAGGGCAAGGGTGGGCACATCACAAAGCTCTCTTAAGCAGCTTGACTTTAACCCAAAGGCAGAAAGAAAGGAAAATCTGGATCAATTACTTCTACCAATTCCATCTCACGTACGGGATTTCGTAGTTGATGCAGAAATAGGTTACGCTGCCAGTTCTTGTTACCCTCGGAGTGCTCCAGCCTACCTTACTGACACACATGAGCAATACCGAGCCCTCCGACTGCTCTGGGCCCATCCCGAGCACACACACGAGCCTTGGCACCGCTCTAATCAAGGCTGTTCCTTCTCGAAAGGGACTAATCTCATTTTCCCAGCCATCATTACACAGCTCTTTTCGATGCCTTGCTGGTTTTCGGTAACCACGCAGAGACAGGAGCCCCACGCCCCAGTCCCCTCGCAGCTCCCCGGGTACAGAATTCCTCACCCCGCGCCAGCACCGACTGCGAGCGGAGCTTTAATTCCGCTGCCACTGGCGCAGAGGCCGCCGGACACTGAGCAGACACCGGAGGGAAGGGCAGGCCCAGCTCCTGGCACACACGCCAAGGATGTTTCCAGGCTCCTGGGAGTTTTGCAGTCGATAGTGGATGATGTGCTGAGGAGCTCTCCCCACGCCAAGCCCGGAGCTCACCCCGGCACGGCAATGCTGCCATCGCACACCCCGCTCAACCCCCGACAGCCCGAACCCCCCCGGCCCCAACTGCCGGGGTGTCCGCGGGGTAAACAAGCCGCGGAGGCTGGGCCGGAGTTTGATTCGGTCTCAGCCCCGAGCAGGCCGGGACACCGGGGCGGCACCGGGCCCGCTGTCAGTAGGGGCTGCCCGGGGATCTCCCCCCACCATCAAGCCCCCTCCCCACCCCGCCGCTCCCCCCCTCCCGCAGCCAGCGCCGCCCCCGCAGCCCGGCCGGGCCGGAGCGGAGCGGGCCTTTCCCCCCGCGCTCCCCGCCGCGTCCCTCCCCCGGGGCGCTCACCGAAGGTGCGGCGCTGCTTGAAGCTCTTCTCCGAGGGCATGGCGGCGGCGGCTCGGCTCGGCGCGGCCCGGCGGTGGCTCTGCGCGGCGGCAGCGACACCTCCGAGTGCCGGCGCCCGCCCCCCGCCGCCGCCACGGCCGCCCGGCCGTCAGCTGACCCGCGCGTCACCGCGGGGCCCCGCCTCGCCGCCGCCGGCATCTTGAGCGTGGCGGGGCCGGGCACGGCCGCCGGGGCTGCGGAGTGAGTGGTTATGGCGGTCCTGGTGCCAGGGCATGGCCGCCCCGGTGCCCTGCGATGTTCGCCCTCAGTGACACACAGCCATGGCCGCCCCGGTGCCCTGCGATGTCACCTCTCAGTGACACGCTGCCATGGCCACGGCAGAGTGCTCTGACAGCGTATCCCCACAGCAACACACAGCCATGGCTGCCTTGAAACACCCTGACATGTTCCTCCTCAGTGACTCACAACCATGGCTGCCTCACAGTGCCCTGGCAGCGTCGCACCTCAGTAACATACAGAGCCATGGCCACCGCACTGTCAGGCCGTGTTCCTCCTTGGCGACACACAACCATGGCCACCTCAGAGCACCAGGAACGTGGCTACCCTCTGGCATGCCCTCTGCTCAGTGACACACAGCCATGGCCACCTCAATGTGCCTCCTTGGCAACACCAAGCCGTGGCTGCCTCAGAGTGCCCTGTCAGTGTCCCTTCTCAGCGACACACAGCCATGGCTCTCTCAGTGCCCTGATGGTGTCTTTCCTTAGTACATTGCCATGTTCCTCCTCAGCAACACACAGCCATGGCATCCTCACAGCGTCCCAGCACTGGTACCCCGTCAGTGATGAACAGCCGTGGGTACCTCAGAGCGCCCTGACAGTGTCCCCCCTCAGGAACCAACAGCCATGGCTGCCTCAGTGCCCTGACAGTGTGTTCCCACAGCAACGCGCAGCCATGGCCGCATCAGAGCACCTGGACAGCGTACCCCTTCAGTGACACACTGCCATGCCTGCCTCAGTGTCCCCCCTGACAGTGTCCCCACTCAGTGACAAAAAGGAATAATCTCCCCAGGAAAGTGGTGGATTCTCCAATGTTGGACACTTTTCAGATTCAGCCATCTTGTCTAGCACAGTAATTTTGTGCTTTTGCCAAGAAAGGTTGGACCTTGAGGTCCCCTCCAGCCTGGTATTCTGTTAGTTCACAATTCCATGAACACGCAGCCACGACCACCTTGGAGTGGCCCACTATGTCCCCCCTCAACAACATGTGCTCTTAATGATTTGCCATCAGTTTGCCATCGCACTGACATGAGTGTATGGTAAAGTTCACATTTGGGGAACAACATTTTAGGAGCAGGTGTTTCAGTTCTCTTGGAAGCCACCACCCAGTCTTGTGCGGTTTGTGAGGAATTGATTAAATCACAATTTCAGTCGCAGATTCCGCGTTGAGATTAAAACTGCCCAACTGTTTCCTCCTTAGCAGCTTTCTGACACAAGCTGTTGGCTGGAGCCTTTCAGCTGCATCTCTTTTTCTTCCTCTTTCTCTCACATACATTCCTGGCACCATGTTTTGAAATTTAAGGATGATTTTGCAGCAATAGGACCGCACAATCTTCCTGTACAATCCAAGGGACAGGAAGCTGCAGCTGGCAATATCCTTAGGACTACAGGGAGGACAGTTTTCTAACCATCTTGGAGATTAGCAGTGATTTTGCATTTTTGGGGTGGAATGATGAACACTGAAGTTGGAGTGAAGCTGCGCTCCACGCAGGAATGAGTGTTCATTACCTAATTTTGTGATTCAGGGTCATACAGTTCCGGTGGTGTATAATTATGAGGCCATTAAAGATGTGACTAACAAGGAAAAAGAGCCCTAAGGTGTATGAATGGTCTGTCCATCACATCACTGTCCAGGGATAACAGGTGAGACATGTGGATGATCAGCAGAAGGCTGATAAATCTGCAACTTAAACTAGCAATCCCAAATTTCTGTGTTAACAGGATTCTTCTTTATTTAAATGTCTGCCTTTTAAAAAAAAAACATTTTCCAGGCTGAGGAAATTCTGCCATGCTCTCAGAATCATCTCTACGGGCTAAAGGTAGGAGGATGAGCCCTGGTAAAAACCATGTAGTGTTCTTTTTGGGGTGTACAGGTGAGTCCTGGTGCCAGGGCTGACAATTCCGAGCTCTGTGTGTCGGGTGGTTTGCATCCACAAACCGCCTGTTAGCAGGGCTGCAGCTCCGGCTGAAAGCATCCATATGGTGCCTGGGGAGAGCCACAATCAGAGTATCTGCTGACAGGCTGGGCTATCACATGTTCCTCTCATAAATAATCCGCAGAGACTGTGAGAAGGAAACTTAGATCCACACCGAGACCCGTTTGACCTTTCCCTCCTCATCTCAGCCTTCACCCATGTCTGCGTGTCGACAGCACAGACAGTTGGCGAGTCTGGATTTGAGGAAGGTGTTAGGAGCAGTTGGAATGACAGCATGGACATAGCCTTTGGGATCAGCACAGTTCCCCATCCCTAGTGAGAAAATGCTGCTTCGGAAAATGCTTTTGCTTCAGACTCAGTGACTGCGCTGGAACAGAGCCCTTTAAAAATTGAGCCAGAGAGCATTTTCATCCTGGCCTTAGAACAATTTACAAAGCATTTAGGCTGAAGAAGAGGAGACTTAACTGAAGGGGGACATTGCATTTTCTTCAAATATGCAAAAGGTTGCTGCAGAGCAGGAGGGAATTAGCTCTTCTCTGCATGTGGTGGGACTAGGACGAGAAATAATGAGCTTACACATCTTGGAAATGGTGATAGAAATTAGGCATTGGGTTAAGGGTAAGAATAATTGAGAACCAGAACAAATTCCCTAGGAAAAAAAATGGAATAATCACCTTTGGATATTTTTATTTAACACGAAATTAGTAAAACATCTGTTCTGAAGAGTTCAGGGAGAATCGTTCTTATCTCAGGGAGAAGGATGGGATAAATAATCTCTTGCAATCCCTGTCAGCCCTAGTTTTTCAGGAAGCAAAGGAGATGTGATTTCCCAAACTTACAAAGCAGGTTAGAGCACAGGCTGGGTTCAGATTCCAGCTCAGATCCTCCTGTCTACACCAGGCTATACTAAATGTTAAGTAAAAAAACCCCAGGTTTTCCCAACTGTTCTATCTTCCACAAGGTTGGGGTGTTTTTTTGTTAAAAAGCCAGTATGAACAGTGACTGCAAACCTTAGATGATATTCACAGCATTTCCCTGGGGAAAAACTCCCACTTTTCCTATTTTTTCCCCACATCAGCTGCCTCACAATGAAGTGAGTGTATTTCACATTCAGAATTATAAACCATCCCCTCATTTCTCTGGTACAACGGGACTGAAGAGGGTTTTTCAGTGAACAGATGAAGCTGTTCCTCCGCAGTGCTGCACCTTTCTGGAAGACAGCACTCAGTGGCTGGGGCTGTGAGCTCAGCAGCTGTCAGCAGTATTAAATGCACCAGAAACATGGAGAGAAACCCCCCATAAAGTAAAAGGAAGGACACTGAGCTGACAATAACTTGCATTTCAACCTGAATCAAAATACCTCCCCTCAGGTTATTTTCTCACAAATTGTTCTTATCGATCGAGCTCAGCTAAAGATTAATGTGAGTTTGTTTTTTTTAACAGTGTGCAGCCATTACCCAGCTGCTAGTGGAGATTTGCAGGCAGAATCCAATTGTCGTGAACTGTTTTCATTGTCATTGCCTTAACTCTTCTGAGAAATTTTCATCTTATATTTACCTTAAGGTGGTGGCTACCCTATGAACAAATTCCCAAATTTCAAATTTCACCTCCTGAGTTAGGAGAACTCTAGGAAGAAGTGGTGAGAATGACAGAATATCTCTCTACTTTGGGAAAGAAAAGTGTAATTTGAGAAAAGTGAAGTCTCTCTCCTCTATCTGACCACATATTTCCCAAGCCTTTTGGAATATAACATGTTTAAGATTATTAGACGTACTTTTTTAGGTGATATATCCAAACTACCATACAGATGTGTGCCCTGTCATCACAAAAACATCATTTTCGTAGAATTTTTGGCTAAAAACTCATTGAACTCCCCCTGCGCAAAGTATTGCCCAAGGCATTGCCATGTACCATAACTCTGACATCAGCTCCTGCTGTTCCTGCTATTCCAGCCAACGGTTCTTGGCTTCAGGATCAAGTTCTAAAAGGGAGACGTTGGTTTCACGAGGGAACACAGTAAATCAGTTGGTGTAAGCAACAATAAGTCATGTTTATATACTACTAACCTCTTGGCCAGCAGCAACAACAGCATGGGCGGGGGAGGCAGAGCAGGGAAATTGTGGAATAACACAGCGGGTAACAAGGTCTTCCGCTGCTTTTTAATATTCCCAGGATTTAAGCAATTCCCCACGTGTTCAAATATTAACTGAGTCCTATGTAGCCTGTGGCTGCAGCAAACACCCTCCATACTGACATGGGAGGACACGTGCAGAGGTTCCGTGAGCTGTCTGGGATTGCACAACCATTGCTCAGCACCCGACCCAGTAATATCATCTCCAACTCCTGACTGCCTGTCCTGTGATCCCTTTAGAGCAGGGGAATGCTTCTGTGAATGAAGCTGCTGAAGGTGTTGGGCTAAATTGTTCAGGCTGGACCGTGGCCAAAGCTGGAAGCACAACAACTGCTTCTGGTAGAAGTGCTGAAAAAGTGGGTGATTCCAAGCATTCATGACCATTAGAACCACTGATTCCTCACTGGAAGGACAGTGTGTTGAAGAAGGATCATACCCTCTTTTGTAAATCAGAGAATCATGGATTGGTTTGGGTTGGAAGGTTGGAAGGGATCTTAAAGCTCATCTCGTTCCACCCCCTGCCATGGTCAGGGACACCTTCCACTAGCCCAGGTTGCTCCAAGCCTTGTCCCACCTGGCCTTGGACACTTCCAGGGATGGGGCAGCCAAAGCTTCTCTGGGCAACCTGTGCCAGGGCCCCACCACCCTCTCAGCCAAGAATTTCCTCCCAGTATCCCATCTAACCCTGCCCTCTGGCAGTGGGTAGCCAAGTAAAGAGAGGGCACCAAGTTCTACTCTAAAGCAGGAGGCTGTAAACCACTTCCTGAGTCATCAACAGTGTTTCTGCAGTGCTCTGGATTTCCCCTGAAGAGCCCAGCCTGTCCACTGTTGTTTATCCTGCAAAATCTGCTGAAATCAATGTCCAGACAGAAGGTAAGAAGGTGGGAAATCATAGACTCAGAACAAGAAGAGATGTTTTCCAGCTTAAAATAGCAAAAAAAGAATATCTGAGATGAAAATGTGCACATTTCAAAAACCAAAGCAAAATTCTTCGGCCTCTCTATTGAAATATTCTCTCTTCAAAGTGTCCTGCCTCCAAAGATGAAGGCAGTTTTTTAGGAGGCAGGAGGAGCCTTTTGTTTTTTATTACGAAGCAGAAATTGCAGTGCAGGCCTGTGCCAAAAAAACATGCTGCAAATACTCTGTGTGGCAAACAGGGCTTGCAGAGAGGGTTTGTTCATCTGTCTCGGCGGGCCTTGCCATGCTTTTCTGTCCCTCTTGCCAAATGGAAAATAAATAATTCTCTCCTAGCTGTTCAGGTTATTATTGGCTGGATGTGCCATCAGCTGGCTCATCCCCACTCAGAGCCTGGGAAGGCGTAAACACTTCCAGGATTACAGAAAATGAGGACACTAACTTTGGGACCAATCCAAAGCCCTTTAGTGAGTGTGAGGACTAATTGACTACAGTGAGAGCTGCATCAGCTCCTTAATTGCTGGAGGGAAATGAAACAATAACATTTCCCCTTTCGGTACATCCTTTTTCAAGAGCCCTGTGGTAATGGCCGCAAGCTGCCTGCCTGAGACAGCAGCACTGGAAAGCTCTGGGCTATTACTCTGGGAGTGTTTTCAAAGGAAGGTGCTCAGACAGTGCCACAGAGGATGGGAGATGATGATAGTGCACTTTTCCTGTTTTCTCTATTGTCACAAACAAAGCTGGCTGACTCAGATAATGGATTCAGTAACATAGAGAAGAAAGTGCCAATTTTATAGTTTGATGACAGCATGGTAGACACTGAAGTTGAAAGTTCTGTTCAGTTATAACCACCCTGTTGTGCACCAGCTCTTCAGCCCTCTGGTACCTGAGGACCTTTGCTCTGTGCCCAAAATTATTGTGTGATGCTCCACCAGAACAGCACTGGAAACCTTTTCTGTCTGGGACTTGAAACCTGGAGTGGAGACAGTGATTGTTTCTCCTCTCTGATATGATGAAAGGTTGGGATTCCCTCACTCTGCTCCATAGGAAGGGAAAATGTGGTCACCCTGAGAGAGTTGTCACGTTGCCTCAGGCTTTGCTGGGCTCTGGTTGACATCAGTGTGTGATAGAGATGGGCACTGCCAGGCAGACTTTTCCCCTTCTTTATCTGGAGGAAATAGGCATGGTGCGATGGAGCTCCGTGGGAATTGGCATGGATTTGTGCTGTATTGTCCTGCCTTCTGCTGGAGTGGACTGGAAAGGGGGTCAGTGGGCCAAGGGGAAGTCTGACTGATGAGAGATGGGGCAGTGGCTCAGCATCTACGGAGCCATGACTGTGGGATAAGGTTATGGGGGTCAGGTGGGTGAGGGACTGGAGAGATAGCTTTAAGGTGATTAGGCACAGCAAGAACATTCGGAAGAAAAGGAGAAAGAATAAGGTTCAGATAAAAATAGAACCAAGATGAGGGAAAAGCCTGTGTGTGCTCTAGACTGCTGAGTTTCTGCTCGGGGCAATGTCACCAAGGACATATTTTGTTTCATTCACACTAAAATCCTTGCCATCAGTACTTTTCCCTGTCCTCTCCATTAATCCATCAGATCTTAAACAAACAGACATGACAAGGCCTTTGAGTACCAACAGAGTGTAATGTAACATGGGGGGAAAGCCATGTGATTCCATATAGGTGGAAAACAGCTACAGATGTATTTCCAAAGAGTTGATGTTTGGTTTAGGTGACTCATGGTCCATGTGCCTTGTTTTAGATGCTTGGAACAGCTCTTTGTAACTTAATCAGAAATGTGGGCACTAAATTTGTCCATCTCTGAGGCCCCAAAGGATTAGCACACTACTAAAAATGACATCATCATTCTGCACGTGGGCAGTGTCAGAGCGAGGAATGCAGAGGCTCAGGCTGTAAGAAGCATTTACTCATCCTGGGGTTGTAGCAATTTTGTTTGTACCACGAGCCAGGAAACCCGGACTCATCATGTGATTGCCCCATATGCATGGCTATCCAGATCCTTGGAAATCAGGGGATTCTCCCCCTGACAGCCAGAGCTGCCCACTAGACCCTTGGCAAAATCCTTGGGTTGTCCAGCGCAACTCAAACGTCTCATCTTGTCTGGTGGGACTCAAAAGCAGTGTGAACAGTGGGAGGGGATTCTCCCCTTTTCTCTGCACTCATAAAATCTAACCTGGAGCTCTGTGTCCAGCTCTGGGGCTCCCCAAAGTAAGAAGAACATGGAGCTGCTTGAACAAATCCAGAGGAGACCATGGAGATGCTTTGAGAGCTGGAGCCCCTCTGCTCTGTTTCCAGGCTGGGAGAGCTGGGGGTGTTCAGTCTGGAGAATAGATCTGAGAGCCCCTTCCAGTGCCTAAAGGGGCTCCAAGAGGGCTGGAGAGGGACTTTGGACAAGGGCCTGGAGGGACAGGACAAGGGGGAATGGCTTCCCAGAGGGCAGGGTTAGCTGGGATATCGGGAAGAAATCATTCCCTGAGAGGGTGGTAAGGCCCTGGCACAGGTTGCCCAGAGAAACTGTGGCTGCCTCTGGATCCCTGGAAGTGTCCAAGGCCAGGTTAGAACAACTGGTCTAGTGGAAGGTGTACCTGCCCATGGCAGGGGGTGGAATTAGATGGGCTTTAAGCTCCCTTCCAACCCAGACAGTTCTGTGATTCTACGATGTCCAGCGGTCTGTTCCTTCTTCATCCTCTGTCAGTTCCTTGCTCTGCAGATGAACGGCCTCCCTCCCTGCAGCAATTCTCGTGGGTGAGGTTTGCAGACTTTCTGCATGAATTAAATGTCTGTTTTCCTGTCTTCTGCCAATTTAGGTATTTGTCATGGCTCCATTGTCATGGCGACTGCTGCCGTGGGACCCTCACTGGGGGTGAGGCCTCTCCATTAGGATTCAGGGCAGCATTTCTGCCGGCAATGCTGAGGACCCTCTTCTGCTGAGCACTCCCTGAGCACGGGGAGCTCATTGCACCACAGAAATCCCAGTCGAACAGTGACTCTTCACAGCAGGGAGGCAAACGAGGTTGGCTCTAAATTTTGTTAATTATGTGGAAGCAACTCGATTTCCTTGCAAGCATGTTGTCAGCGCAGCTGTCTCAGCCTATTCTTGGCCAGTGGAGCTGGATGAGGATGCTTAGGAACCCCAAAGGATGCTTTGCAGCTGTTTTGCAGAACAACATAGAAATAAAGGAGCCATTTCCAAAAAAAAGCCCCAACCGAACACCCAAAACCAAAACCCAAGACCTTTTTTGTGGAACAGCACGGGAAACAGGAGGCATTTGCACAAAATGTGAGGTCTGGCATTTGGGGAAAAAAAAAAAAAAGGCAAAAGAAAACGTAACAAAACAACCCAAACAGGTGTCTGTTGCAGAGAAAGAACGTTTTGTAAGGAGAGGTTTCTCAGGAAGTATCCCGAGAACAACAACAAGAACACTGGGAAGAGCCCGGCGGAGCAGGGAGAAAAACGGTGCACGGGGCAGCTTTCATCGAGGAGCCTCGTTAGCGCAGTAGGTAGCGCGTCAGTCTCATAATCTGAAGGTCGTGAGTTCGATCCTCACACGGGGCAGAGATGGTGGTTTCCTCCTTTTTTTATCCCTCCAGCAGAAAGGTTTTCCCAAGAGAAGGGAGTGTTTGTATCTTTTTTTTTTTTAACGGAATTGCAGCAGGAGGCGGGACCGGGGCGGTGGGGACGCGCCCCCCGGGCTCGGAACGGGCCCCGGCGCACGCCCGTTACCGGGCACCGGCCCCGCCGTGCGCTCGGTCCTCCCGCACGCCAGGGGGCGGCCGCGCTGGTTGGGTCGCGCCGGGGAACAGCGGCCGCGCACTGTGCGCTGCCGGCGGGGGCGTGGCGCGGCCACGTGAGGCGGTGTTGATTGGTGGCGCCGCGCCGGTGGGCGGTCCCGGCGGCGGCGGAGGGCGATGCTGATTGGCGGAGCGGCGCGGTGGGCGGAGACGGCGGCGGTGGGCGGTGGCGCGCCCCAGTGGAGCGGTCAGAGCGGCTGCGGCCATGGCGGTGTGCGCACGGCTGTGCGGAGTGGGGCCGGCCCGCGGCTGCCGCCGGCGCGGCGCGGCCAGGGAGCAGCGCCGCGGGGCCGCCGACAGCGAGCCCGACACCGACACCGACCCCGAGGAGGCGGGCGGCGGAGGCGGCGTCACGGAGGACGAGGAGGTGGCGGAGCGCATCGAGGGCGGGCGGCCCGCGCCGCCTCCCGTCGAGGCCGGCCCTGCCGGGCGGGCCCCACTGTCCCTGCTGGAGCTGCCCCCGGAGCTCCTGGTGCAGATCTTCGGCTCCCTGCCCGGTACCGACCTGCCTAGCCTGGCCCGCGTCTGCACCACCTTCCGCCGCATCCTCCGCACCGACACGATCTGGCGGCGGCGCTGCCGCGAAGGTACCGCCAGCCCCGGGGGGATGGACGGGCCCGGGGGTGCAGGGAGGGGATGGGGTCAGGAGTGCGAGGTCAGGGGCCTGGAGGATGCAGGAGGACAGGGAGAGTGCGAGAAGGTGATAGAGTGTGGAGTCCTTAAGGGATGCAGAACGGTCTGGGGGTGCGGGCTGTGGGGCCGTGACGGGGGCACGCAGGGCTCCATGTGTGGAGGGCGGAGAAGAGGGCACAGCTCGGGTCCTGTGGGCACTGCCCCTTGGGGGTGGCACTTGCTGCAAAAGGGTGGCATGTGGCGAAGGGTGTCGGTCTGGGGTTGTGCCCCGGGGGCAGCTGGAGGGCAGGAATGGGAAGGGAGCAGACCTGGGAGATGATGCCTCCGCGTGGGGTGTCTTTGGGTGAATCCCGAGTATGGGATGTTGCAGGCAGCAAGAACAGGGAATGCTCGGTCCCTGCACTAGGGAAAAAAGGGGCTCTTGGGATTCCTGGAGCCGTGGGAGCACACCGGTGGGTGCACGGAGGAGGGCAGGTCTGGGAGAGAGCATCCATTTGGGAATTGTGCAGGAATCCCAGGTTAGTGTGTGTGTTTCTCGGGGAGCGCCTGGTGCAAGGATGCTGTGCTGCAGTAACGTGAAGGCTTTGGGGGTGGTTTTTCCTCAGCCCTGCTCTGTGAAGCTGCAGATCTCACTCATTACTCCTCATCCTCACTCATGTGGCTCTCTGTCCCCTGTTTGTTAATCCAGTCCCTGTTTCACCCTCCAAGGTCTGCCTTGCTGTGCTCATCTCTCCAAACACTGTGATCCTGCCAGGTGCTTCTGCTGCCAGCACATGAAGTCATGTATATTTTCTCGTTGTTTGTTTTCTGTTTTTAATACCAGTGAGGGCATCGGGATACAGGATTTGGGTATGTCAGTGGCTGCCTGCAGTGGGATCCGTTGGAATCCATGAAGCCTTGCAGGAATGAATTCATGCCTTATCAGCAGTATCCAAGAACCTTTGGACAATACAAAGGCTGTACCAAGAAAATGTAAACTGAAGCATTTTTATTTCTTAGTTCAGCATTGCCCCGTAAATTAATATTGTTTTTAGGAGACAGGCTAATAAAATGGGGTTAATTCTTTCCTTGTACTCCTCTAGTGACATAGAGTCCTCATGGATGTTTGTGTATTTGGTGAATGGTTTGCAAAACTTCACTGATTAATTATTTTAATAGGTTATGGTCCTGGCAAAATGGTCATGTAGAAATGTATATAACTTTTAAATATAAGCTAAGTTGGCTTGTAAAGTAACCACTAAATTAGGCCTGATGGGGAAATGCATTTATTTATCATGTCTGCTCCTTGGATTTTCTTGCCAGCATGTAAAACAATGTTCAACAGCTCGGCTGAAATGTTGGGAAGTAGTGGGCTTTGTATGGCTAAAACTAAACTGGGTAGGAAGTGAAGGTATTGAGACTACACTTTTGTCTGAAGGCCCTTAGCTAACAACCAGGTGAGAGGTGCATAAACCAATTTTTGATTCTTTTTGCACACTATTTCTCATGTTACCCAACGTACCCATTCCAGGCAGTGTCAGGGAGCACGCTGGGGGGCTGCTGGTGGGACTGAGGAAGATCATGTGCCACAGGTGCCCAAGCTCTGCTGAGCAGATGAGGGGCAGGTTCCTGGGCAGAAAACTTCCTACACGCGTGAAAACTGATACTGCAATCTTTCAGCCAGTCCTGGTTTTCCAAGCAGGTCCTCATCTGGACTTCTCAGGCTGTTTGTAGTGCTTTGAATTGCTCTGCACAGTAGTGAAAGTAATTTCTGTTGTGTTAGGACTGTCACCTTGAGCAGATGTACGTGAGTATCAAAATGGGCATTATTTTATAGGTATATATCAGGTGTTAGTATATAAATACACATACAACATTTAGAAAACCCTGTGCTGTGTTCCTGTGCAGCCATACACTGGTGCTGTGTGATAGTCAAACATAAAATGTAATCACTTTTTGTAATCTTTCTCAAAAACAAGCCACTTCCCAGCTGAGGTCAGTACTTAAAGAGTGTGTTTGTGTCTGCCTGAGTCTTGTTGTGAGGCTGCATGTTCTGAAAACAGGGTGAGAGCACTTGTGCCCCTCCAAGAATACCCCTTGTATTGGTACCTTATTCACTCTGCTGATGATCATGGAATCCTAGAATATCCTGAGTTGGAAGGGATCCACAAGGGTCATCAAAGTCCACCATGATGTTCCAGAAGTAATGAACTTGGTGTCAGTTGTATGTGCAAAACTACATGTGTTTTCAGAAATGCACAACAGTGAAGAGGCAGGAAGGACAGTCCTAAAATTAAAGAGAACAGAGAGAAGCTTCACTGAGAGAAGCTGGTTGTTGCAGTGCTTTGTTTTGGCCATTTTTTACCTTCATCTTGGACAGGAGCAGCGCTGGATGTAAGGAACAGCCTGGCTGTGTCCCAAGTTGGATGGGGCCCTCGATCCATGGAATGTTGGTGTGTTGTTCTTGCCCTGCTGTGGGCCAACTCAGCTGTAGATTAGTGTTGAAAACACGTTGTGGTTATTCCCAGTGTCTGCCTGAAAACAGAGTGGCTTTTGCTGCTGGTTGTGAACTGGGAGAGCGCTGGGAGTAACCAGGAGTTGTGTAACACTGACACGACTGTTTGGGCAGTTGTCCTTTTATCATTGCAACTGTTTGGGGTAAACAATGTCTCTGAATTGCTTCCTTGGCAAGAAGAGGGTTGCAGTCACTTCCATGTTTTCTATAAATAGGAGATTGCTGATCTCTGCAGCGGGAGCAGAATTAAAGCCCGTTTCACCCTGGCTGGTGGCCTGACCTACCTTGGTTAACACCTGATAGTCCATTTTAAGTGGTAACTGCCTTCATCTTAAACCAAAACAGGGCAAGTGCAGCAGAACATCTGGGAGCAGACCAGTAATGCAGAATAAACACTTCTAGAGCCTGAATGAAAAGGCTTTTGTTTGTGAAAACAACTTCCAATGGCTTTTGCACCTGCTGGAAAATGTCAGCCAAAATTTCTGACCTTCAGGTTGTATGGAAAGAGGTGCCTGTGGAGAAGAATGGTATGTGATTTATACACTCTGAGGGGACTGTTGGAGTTCAGCTCTCACAAGACTCCGAGGCATCCACACAGGAGTGGTAAATACAAGCCTTCCACTGGGAGAAGTGTCTAGGAGGGGACTTGGTCTGTCCTAATCTGAAGGTTCATCTTTGGAAACGAGAAGGTGGTTTCCAGACTCATCTACCTGGTATTTCAGAGGTGCTAACCTGAGAACCTTCCATTCCAGTGGTCACTGGGATAATCCAGTGAGTTTCTGTGCTCTCTGTTTCATGTCCAGCCTTGTGAACATGCATTTATCTAGGAATAATTGGAGGACTTGATTAGACAGGACACAGTGGAAGTTCAGCAGTGGTAAAGGCTGTCAAGCTCTGCCAGACATCCCAATTTCCTCTGAATTGCGGATGTCCACACACAGATGGCAGCTGCTCCCTGGCATTGCCATGCTGAGAAAGGTGGAGAAAAAAGCAGGAATTTGGTCTCTGATATTAGCACAGGGGTTCTTCCCAGCCTGGGATGGAAGAGCCTTGTTTGTTTTTTAAGCTTCAGCATAACACAGCTTCTCGTATGGAGGAGGAGGGAATGTGAGGCTTGGAAGTGTTGGGAGCAGGGCAGGGTATGTGACACTTCCAGAGTATTAGTGCAGATCATAATAAGTGGAGACTGCTTTTCCAAGTCCTTTAAATTCCAGTGCATGTGACCATGGAAACAGCACCGTGTCCCTGTGTTTGGTAAATCAGTCAAGCACTCCTCACAGTCCCACTCCAACAGACTTTCCAGCTGGTCAACTGGGAACTTGAAAACCAATTTCCATCCTTGCTTTTGAAGCTGAATTAAGTAGCCATTTTCTAATGTGTGAGTCTTGGTGACTGTTAACTCCTTAAAATACTTTACTCAGTGAGCTGCTGCGCTGAGATACATTTCCTTAAAAATAGATTTAATTGTACTGAAGTGGAGTTTTCCAGGCAGCTTGAGCCCTTCAGAGCTTTCTTGGAAAAGGATTTCTATTCTCTGTAAAGAAAATCTTACCAGTTTTATTTTTCTGTAGCTATTTTGAAGCTGTCCTTACTGTTAATTTATGTCCCTCTTCTGGGTTAAAAAGAGAAAGCCAGCTTTCTTGCTTATGATATTTGGAGGGGTTTTATTAGGCACTGTGAGTCAAAAGACTGATTTTTCCTCATCAAATGGTCTGAACAGCTCCTGGGTCAGAAGAGCTGGAGTGATGCACTTGTGGAGCTCAGCCATCACTGTGGCATTTTCACTCTCTGTAGTTGTTTGCTGACCAAAACAAGATAAGAACTAGTTATAAAAGGAGTCTTAAAGCACACTAAGATGAGATTGTTTTTTTTTCAGGATAATACTTCCTTATAAGCCTTGGATATGTAATGTCAAGTAGTGTGTGGCAATACAGAAATCCTAAATTTTTGTATTATTTTTTTTAAAGGAGTTTGGTATTACTTGGAAGAAATCTGAATCTTTCCAGGAAAGATTTGAATTACAACCACTTTAATCCTGGTTTGGCTTTCATAAAATTGTGCTGCAGGTTATCAGAGGCAGTTGGGTGTAACTGGGATAGAGCTTTGATAACGAATTACTTCCCACCCCACCCTGTTGTTTGGAAATACCTGCTGGTAGTGGATCTGCCGTGGCACTGCACTGAACCTGTGCTTGGAGTGCTTTACAGGTCTGGGGAAAATATTCTAGGATAAATGAGCACCTTTTGGAGGAAGAGGGAAGGTCAGTGTGCTCATAGTGCTGTTAGAGATGCAGTTTGGGCAGGATGCTCCGTGTGTCTCCTCCCTTTCCAGTGCAGTACAAACACCTTCAGTGCCTGACTTCAGTCTGCCTGCAGTGCAAAAAGGGCACATCTTACCTGTCCTGGGGCCAGGGCAGTGTTTGTTTACATGGAAAGAGTTGCCTGTTTCCAGGCTCTGACCGCAGTGTTCCCATCCTCTTCCAAACAGCTCTCACTTTCCGATCAGCTGAGGACACGTTCTGTTCCCTCCATCCCTTGGATGTTGTACCCACGTGTGTACACGTGCAGAGCAGCTGTGGAAAACCTGGATAGCTCTGGCAGGAGGAATGGGCACACAGGGAGGGTCTGGATTCCCGGGCTCCCTTGGAGCTCTGGTTTCCCAGGAGTCTCTGTTGACTCAGCTGGCAGAGGCCCAGCACTGACTGTTGTTTGTGCTGGGCTGTTCTTCCTGCAAGCTCTCTGGGCTCTCAGGCTAACTGTGCTTCCTCATCCCACCTTGTGTCTGATAACACTTAGAGCTCCTCTGGCTTTGGCCATGGAAGTCAGCAGGAATTATGCCGCTGACCTTTGCATCTTTTGATGAAGGGCAGCATGTTTGCTGTGCCTTCTGCCCACTCTCACCTTTCTTGACCTTGCTGCTTACCCAGAGTGATGTTGTGCAGGACGTGTATTCCCCACAGGCAGGCTGGCAGGAAGCCTTGTGCGTGCTTTATCATCATGGAAGTGTATTTATAGGCGGGAGGAGGTTGAATTAATTCAGGGAAACTTCTGCTTTTCTTGTATATGAAAGCTGAATTCTCACTTGCTGCAGATTTCCAGCATTAGGTGGTGTTTGACAGCCACAGTTGATTGTTAATTCAAGAATGCTCGACCCAGGATAAGTTTCATATTTAATGGTTTGATGAGGGTCTCCACAGACACACGTGTCAAATATCTGGCAGATGTTTGTGCTGCTGAGGAAAGGTGCTTTTGATCTGTGCTATAGATGTCTTTGATGTCAATGAGGGCAGTTTTTTGTTCTGAGATCTATCAGGGTCACCGCAGTAGGGTAGTTTTTGTTGCTGCTGATTTTTTGGGATCTCCCTTCTCTCATCTCCTCCCTCTGGGTTTCTGAGGATTTCTGGCACCGAGATGTTAGTACTTGCCTTTATTTTATTTGAAGTTTCTTAGAAGTGTGACGTTGACTTCCTGAAAATGAAAGGAGAGAATCTCATTTTCTGCTTCAAAGCTGCTCTGAGGTCTCCGACTCGCTTTGTTTTCGGGGTGTTCTGTAACAATCAAAGGCATTTCACTGTACAACAGCCCCTTCTCAATCTGATCTGCTTTCAAGTGTAACCATATTTGTACATGCTGATGCCTGTTTTATGTCTCCATTTCGTTCTTTTTCAAGTCTGTGACCTTTTCTTTAGGATCCTAATAAGCAGTTTTCCCTGTTGGGTACCTCAGTGGGAGTAGATAATTACTACGCACAGTTGTGATTTGATCTAAACAGGCATTCAATCCCAGCTGGAATGAGGCCGTCTCCCACATTTCACACTCTTTCTGGTTGAGGTGTGAGCAGCTGTGACTTTGCTGTGTTTGTTTGTGCCTTATGGTGTGTTTGTTGCAGGCATTGCTTGTAAAATGTGTTGGATTCCACAGTGGAATTACGTTTAGTTTCTGTTTTTGAAGCAGAAATAAGATTTTGGTCTGCTTTGGCAGCTTCAAGAAAGCACCTAATCAGATCCCAGTTATGCTCAAGCTGTGGATATCAAGACCGTGGGTACAAACCACTTTGTGCCAGAGTTGACACTTTTAATCTATGTTGTTGCAGAATATGGAGTCTGTGAAAACTTGAGGAAATTGGAGATCACAGGAGTGTCCTGTCGAGATGTTTACGCCAAACGTAAGTGATAAAGCTGATATAAATCTGCATGTCCTTGCTTGGTACCAGTTTTGAGAGCATATAAATGCTGAATATTTATTAAACTTTGATGGCTTAAGTTGCCAGACTTGCTACTGGCAGGGATTTCATCTGGGAAGTTGACATATTTGGAGGCTCATTTAATAGTAAGCAGATGCCAAGAGCTGGGATTTCTGTGCCTCCCAGTCCTTTGGTGGGAAAAGAGCATGTAATTTGATTTTATAATAAAGTGTATTGAGGGTTTTTCATCCTGTTTTGCCATTTTTGGGTCTTGCTAAGGAATTAATGGGTATTTTTTCTAAGCCTTGATCTCAGTAAAAGGACACAGTTATAGGAGAGTGGGAAAGTGCTGTAAGGAAAGGGATGAGCATTCCTCTGGGCTGCTCCTGAAGGAGAAGAGCCTGGCAGGAGCTGTCACTGTGTTTTGGAAATGTCTGTGGGAGTAGGACCCCAACTCCTTAGCCCCACTGTGCCTTCTTGAGGTAGATGCACATCATCTGTCTTGCAGGAAGGAGGGATGGGGCCATCATTGGATGAGGGAAACCAGAGTGCGCTAAGGGCTGGATGGAGGCCTGGATCCATGGAGAGGCTGCCTCCCTGTCCCTTTGCAGGCAGAAGCTGAGCTGTGAGAGTCACCTAGGGAATGAGAAGAGGGCAAAGTCTATGTAACACTTTCCTAAATGCTCTCACTGTTTACAGGTTGAGGGATTTCCAGAGTCTAATCTGTTTGTTGATTTAATAACTTTCAGCAGATCTGTCCCACACATGTTTTCAGTCTCCCTTTGCACCAAAGTAGTTTCGGAATCTGTTAGCAGAGTGACACTTGATGTGAGGGCACCACTTCTGTGATGGTCTGTATAAGGTCGATGTCCACATCCATCCAGCAATCCCAACTAGTGATGGTTATTCCAAAGTTGGAATGATTGGCAGTTGTTTCTGGCTTTCAGGAAAGATAGCCAGCCACTATCTCGGCATTCCTGCTCAGATCCATCAGCTTGCCCTGTCCCAGATACTCGATGGAACAGTTTCCTGGTGGTGTCACCCCATTTTCTCTACTGTCCCATAAACCTTTTTAGTTGCAGAGGAAGTAATTTTGGGACTAATGGCAGGACTCACTGACTTTTCCACCCACTGACTGTGCTTCTGTGCTTCTAGCGTAAGTGCTAGAAAGCAGAACTAATCCAAGGCATGGGCTACTGTCCATGAAGTTACTTGATTTTCTTGAGGCAGCAATGCAGACTTTGAGGACCTTGACTCCCCTTGGAATTCACTAGATGCCATTTGTAAATATTGTGTGGGAATCTGGAACATGGAAGTTGTGTGTGAGAAATCCTGCTACCGGCTGTGCCTGAGGCTGGGGCCGATGGAAACAGCTGGAAGCGAAGAGAGAGTTGGACTTTCCTGCATGGTTGGTCCAGATCCATGAAATGGTTGGTGCTGGTTCCAGTGGAGCAGAGTTTGCTGGCACTCACCCTGCTCTGTCTGTTCAGGTATAAACCCACGGGTGAAGTCGGGGCGTTTTATGAAAATCCTTCCCGACTACGAGCACATGGAGTACAGAGATGTTTACACCTGCCGTACGTACCCCCTGCTGCCTGATGCTTCCTGCACTGAGCACGCACGACATGCTGCATGGAGTGTGGCGTGGCTTGGAGCAAGTGGCTTTGGGATGGACCTTGGGACAGCAGGGAGCTCCCATCAGTCACTTCTGTCTGTTGTGCATTAGAGTGTTCTGACCCTTTGGGGTGACTGGGAGCAGGGCAGGCAGTGAGGTGTGTTGGTCTCCCTTTGAGGTGCTTTCAGTTAAAATATTGTCCTGGCTGGGTCCTGAGTTAGAATATTGTCCTGAGTAAGAATATTGCCCTGACCAGGTGCCAAAAGGAGGGTCTCTGTTCCCAGAACAGGAGCACTCACTCTGCTGTGAATTACTCCTTTCTTAGAGGAAAGTATTCAGATACCCTGGTGAGGTCTCCCAAAAGCAATTCTAAATAAGCTTTGAACTGGTAAAGAGCTTTGTCTTGATCCAGGTGAGCTGCAGACAGATCCACAGCCCTTCCAAGGGAAAAATGCTGAGCATTCCCATAGTAATTCCCTCCCTGCACAGTGAATCCTTTTAAGCACCATCTCTGTCTCTAGGAAACATCCTCCTGGTGTTTCAGAGATCGTGATTTGCCTTTCTAAGTCAAGAAGCTGCTCTGGATTAACTGTTCTTTCCCTCCTAATATTGTGCTGGGGGAAGAATAGTTAAACCCTTGGAGTTTAAGGCTCAGTGTTCAGCTGGAATTGAGGGGGAAGTACTGATCAGTTTACATCAATTAAGGAAGCCAGTACTGTTTGGTATTTATTTGGAGGGGATGTTGAGCTGTCTCTGATGCTCCTTTGGGTCTGCAGAGTTTTGCAGACTCCAGGTACTAATTCACTGGTGCTTGGAATGTAGGTTTTCACACATATTAGTGTGTGGAGTGGATGCTGCAGAGTTTCCTGTGCTGAAGAAAGCAGCTGAGCATGGGCTGTGCAGGGGGATGGGAACTTTAATGTGAGTCAGGACAGACAAACAGCAGCACTAGAGCAGGAATTGGTACAGAGTTTTACGTTTGGCAGTCCTGCCTGTCAACACCAGCTGTGTTCCAGAGCTCAGTGGGAAGGAGACACGCATCCAAGCTGCAAGATGGATTCCTTTGGAGATTGGATATTTGCTCCAAGTGTGCTGTTTATGATGTCTCAAATGACATTTAGTGCTGTTCCCTCAGTTGTAAATTCTTGAGCTGCCCCAAACTTCTGATATCTCGTGCCCCTTTTCTCTAGGGATGTTTTGTGTTACTTGGGGAAAGCTTGGATGGTTGGACTTGGTGATCATAGAGGTCTTTTCCAACCTAAATGATTCTATTGGTTCTGAGTCCATCTGGTTTAAGATGGGATTGCCCATTTCCCCCTTTTTCCCCTCCTGTGTATTAAGACCATGTTGCCAGGATTTACCATGGAAGTGTTCCCTAATTCCTGTTCATGCCAGCAGGTGAGCTCAGATCTCTTTCCCCAGGGATTTAAAGCCACCTGGCTGACACTGAGCTCTTTCCATGAGCAGGTCAGTTATCACCAACCTGGGCACAGCAACTGCTTACATTGTTCCAGCTCATTTTACTTATAGATACCTTGCTGCATCCTCGGAGTCTGGGAGAGTTGCAGTAGATCAGGTTTTTCCTGGTCAGGACTCTCCCCATTCCCTGCTTTTCCAAGCCCATTCCCAGCTGGATTCAAGCCACTTTCCCGTCTGAAGAGCATGCAGGGCTGCTTGTAGAACGTGGATAATATCCAGGCTGGATGAAGGCTGTACTGAAACATCCAGTGGATGTGGGTTTGCTCAGTTTGGCGGGATGTGGACTCAGAAATTTGGATAGGCAAGAAACTTCTTCAGGATTTAGTACAGGCAGCGTGCACAGCAGAGGAAAACCTTGGAGGAAGACCCAAGTGCTATTTTCTTTTGAGGAGCAGGAAGGGAAACAACTGTCAATCCATCCTGTCTCCTGCTAGGAAGAGCCAGAGCTGGAATTCATCAGCTTTTGCCTGCAAAGGATACAGCTGCTGGCTCATTGGGGCCCGGAGACACCCCAGGCTTGAAAATGGGGCCATGCTTTTTGCTTTGAGACTGGTTTGGGCCCTTGGCCAAGTACCAGCATTTTCCTCCGTAACTTCTGGAAATGAATGGGGTTTTTTTGGCCTCCTCCCTCCTTTGCAGCTCCAGGTTTCAGGGTGGTCGGGGTGGATGGTGAAGGAGGCTGTGTCTGGGACTCAGCCGTGTTTCCTGAAATTGCTTCCATCAGGAGCTGAGGTGGGAGGGACATCCTCATCCCTCTTGGGCAGCTTAGTGTTCTGTCCTAAAAATAAGAATAAATAAAAAAAGCTGTTTTTTATCAGCTCAGTGCCAGACAGGGTAGAAGGCAGACTGTGGTGGGTGGAGCAGCTCATGCACAAGCCATTTATTAATGTGTAATTCCTGAGCCGGGAATGTGGTTTGCCTGCTTGCCTTGGTGCTGTTTGTGCTGCACTTGGTTCCCTGGGTGAAAGCAGGCCATCAGTCTGAAATTGTTTATTGCACAGACAAAAAGGCTCCTCCAGGCCAGTTGGCAGCATCTCTGGATATCACTCCCTACTGTCCTAAACTTCCGTGGAAGTTCTCTGCTTTGGTGGAATAAAAATACTCCTTAGTTCTTGCTGTCTGAACTAGTTAATGAAACAAAGCTGGTGGAACAGCTGCACTGACACACAATTCTTCCTTTAAATGGATGCAAAGCAAACACCATTTTTCAAGCCAGTCCTGGAGGCCAGAATGGGTTATTGTGGCCTTCTGAGTTGGCCATGAACATCACTGTAAGGCAAATGCAGTATCTTCCTTCCATCTTTAGAGAAATAATCTGCATCCTGCTGTTCCTGCCCAAAATGCCAGACTGTGTGGTGTGTTCATGTGAAGGTCATGTCAGGGAATTATATGGACAAAAGGAATGGCTGACTGGGTAAGGACTGAAGGCAGGTTAAGGTTTCTTCACGAGAGGAGGTTTAAGATCATTCTGTAACAGTCATTTTCTCCTGCTTGCTGAAAACATTCCTACTTGTCCTTCATTTAGGTGGGATTGAAGGGACACCTGGCTCTGGGATGAGAAACAGAGGAGCTTCCCCTGCTGCTGTAGGCTTTGAGGGGAGTTGGAAGCAGCTTTTGGGCACTGCTGAGATGTAGCTGCTTATGTAGAATTTTTCAGGCTGTAGCTGACCTGGTCACACCACAGGATCTCCCGAGCTGCCGTGGTCCCTGCGCTTTGCCCGTGCTCTCAGTGGCTGTTTTAAGGATGCTTAAACTCTGGAGACAAGTTTGTCTATACAAGGCAGGGAAATGCTTTCAAAACATTCAAATTTCCCTGTTCCTTCCTGCCTTTCTGCCCTTCCTTATTTTCTGTTGCTTTGCAGTCTGAAGCATCGAGTGCATTTTTTGGTACCTGGAGATGGCAGATATTTTGATTTGGTTTTAGCTCTGGGTATATCGTGTGATTTGCATTAATGGGACCATGTTGCATAAGTTTTCTGGGAATTCCTGGCGAGGTAGGTGGTTCTGCCCCTCCACAGGCCCAGGAGCAGAGAACAACATAAATGTGTGTGAGCTTGTGGGAGGCCTCAGTTCCAGAACTGCCTGGCTGGGGTTGAACACAACCAGTTTTCCTTAGTAAAGGCAGTTGTGAGTGGTCAGTGCTGTGTGCAGTCTGATTTTCATTCCCCAAATCCCAGTTCCTTAGCTTGATGTGCTCCCTTGGGTGTCTCCCTGTTCCCTAGTGCTGCACCGGTACCGGCACATCCTGGGATTGTGGCAGCCGGACATTGGGCCCTACGGGGGACTGCTGAACGTGGTGGTGAGTGAGTACCTTATCCAGGGGCTGTGGTTTTGAGGATTGAGGAGCCCTTTTTATGCTTTCCAGGCCTGGTGGCCATTTTCATACCACTGAAAGTCTGAGCAATCAGCCCTCAAACAAGTGATTGGGACCCAGAGGTTCTGGGTTCGTTCTTGGTTTCTTTTACGTTGGACATCAGGAGGAATTTCTTCACAGAAAGGGTTGTTAAACATTGGAAGAGGCTGCCCAGGGAGGTGCTGGAATCCCCATCCTTGCAGGTGTTCAAGGAGTTGCTGGACATGGCACTCAGTGCTCTGGGCTGGGTGACAAGGTGGGGGGGATTGGTCACAGAACCCAATGATCTCTGAGGTATTTTCCAACGTAAAAGATTCTGGGATTCTTTTCATCATCACCACCTTTCTCCAGAAAGTCCTTTTATTTTTCAGCTGTACCTCAAACAGCCCTGGGAGCACATAGAAAACATGATCAATATTTAAGGGAAAGACTCGATTTAGAGTTTAATGCTGATATTCCACTGGCTGGCACAGGTTCAGCAGAGGTTTTAGCAGTGGCCCATCACTTAGGGCATTATCTTTGCCTGCAGCTGAACATTTTGCAAAGGATTTTGCAGTTGTGTTCTTACACCTCTCCTTCCTGTAGTTCCCACACTTCACCAGCCATGTCTAAGACTTGTGCATCAGATGTAGTGTGATACTGGTGCAAGACCCATGGAATCTGGCAGCTCTGATGGTGCTGGGGAGAGCAGTTAATGAACAACATTTGACTGGGGAGAGCTGAGCCAGGAGTTTGCCTGAAGCCCTTGTTCTTTGCACCAGGGTTCAATAACTGCCAGGTTGAAGTGGAACAAATCATGAGGCCTTTGGGTTTTGCAAGATTCTGTTCCATGAACTGGTATAAAAGTGCATCCAAGTGCATCAGTACTTACATGATACTGTGACCTTATAAAGACAAGTGCCTCTGTGGCACTGCTCTGGTCTCAGATTTCTCTATTTAGAAAATATCCTGCCTCTGGAATTGCAGGGCCTGAGAGGCAGGGTTCTGTTAGTGCAGGAAAGGGGCTGGCACTTGTGCCTCTCAGCAGAGGAGAGCGTTGCTTCCTGTGCTGCCTGTGAGGAATAGAGCCAAATAATTCCTTGTCCAAAAGGGATAATCATGGGAAGCAGAGTTCATCTGTTGGAATATCTGCCAGCATGAGCTCTCAAACCAATTAGAGCTTGACTTGCTGTGTGGTCTCTCCCTCTGGATCCTGCGCTCCAGGCATCGGTCACAAAGTCGTTTGCAGCAATAAAGTCCTGATCATTTTCCAGTGGCGCCGGAAGCCTTGTAAAGAAACCCACACCCAGGGTGTGCTGTGAGTGCATATGGTCTGGTTTAATTGCTGGAAAGCCATTTGGAAATGCAGCAGCTGTTTTGCAGCTCCTGACCTGGGCCAGAACAGCCTCCAGCGTTTGCTGCAAACTCCTGAGAAACCGTGCAAGGCTGATCTCGTGGGCTTTGTGTCCTTTACCTCTGCAGGTAGATGGTTTGTTCATTATTGGATGGATGTACTTGCCACCTCACGACCCTCATGTTGATGATCCCATGAGATTCAAACCTCTCTTCAGGATTCACCTCATGGAGAGGAAATGTGCAACAGTGGAGTGTATGTATGGTCACAAAGGACCTCATAATGGCCACATCCAGGTGAGCTCCTCTGGCACTGCCAGCATCACCTGTCCTGGGTGCAGTGTGTGTGCCCTTTGGCTCTGGATATGCATTCATCAAAAAAATGGTAGAATTTGATTTCAGAGATGTGGATTTCACCACCTTGTTGTGTGTGTGGATGCCAGTTTTACACTCATTATGTGTCTGACAAGTTGTGTGGGCTGTTCCCCGCTCTGAGTTTGTTCCCTGGCAGTAGTACAGTGAGGCTGTTGTACTGTCTTCTCTTGGGCTGGGACACTGTGGGAACACCAGGATGTGCACAGGCTGGGGGAAGGGATGTGTAAAATGGCCTTGGGCAGCTGGTGAATGTGTCTAGGCAGACACACAGACCTGTTTTACAGCTCTCTCCAAGGTGAGACCTTGAGAAGATGATGCAGCATCCAGTCAGCATGTGGGATGCTTTGAAGAGCTTCCTGAGAGGTTACTTGTTTTATTTTAAAAAAGGAAGTTGAAATAGAGAAGCAGCTGAAAACTATTTTATTGGAATGCTTTGAGGGTTTATTTCTTTTTAATTTCTCTATTCTGCAGCTCTTGCTCTCGGTACCACTTAATGATTTCTTTGTTGTATCAGATTCAGTAACATTTGTTGTGTAAAGCATTTACTGTAAACAGTCTTAGTTACCTCGTCTGAGGTATCTCTGGACAGGTCTGTAACCTGTTAAATTCTCCTCCATGGTAACTACAGATTGTAAAGAAGGACGAGTTCTCCACGAAATGCAACCAGACGGATCACCATCGGATGTCAGGGGGAAGGCAGGAGGTAGGAGTGCTCTGCCAGGAGTCTGCACTGAGGCTATTTGTGTGTCCCCTTTCTCAACATAAGCTCTTAGCTGATGTCAGGGTGGGGGGTGGTCTCCTGCCTTCTAACTTCTGTGTGTTTGGACATACATGAAAACCTAGGCTGGGGGCTTTTGGCTGAATTACTGTTTCAGGCAGTTCTCTGTGCCAAGGTACCCTTTGAGCCCCAGCACCTTCCTCCTTCCCCTGCTGTGACACCATTCCTGTTTGGTAGCAGACCTGTCCAAAGAGAGACAGCAGCACATATTGTACATCACACAACACTCCAGACACTGGTCTCTGTGGTATTGCTGTCTGAGTAATTAAGATCTTTCAAAGGCCTGGGAGTGAGTACCAGCTGCATTTGAATACCTGCTGGTCAGAGAGGCACCTTCCCACTGCTTGTCTTGCTCGAGGGATTAAAGGCTTCATTTGGTTGTTTATCCTGTGTCTGTCAGCTCTACCCAGCAAAGCAGATTCCTGACTCAAGTGCCTGTATTAAGGTGCAGGTATCAATGTCAGGATAAATACCTGTTCCAGGTACTGGTGTTTGCTGCCAGCTGGCTCCACGTGACAGATCTGATACTTCAGGAATGCTGTAAAATGCCTTTCTGCTAATGGGAAACAGCTGGGTGAAAGGGTTAGTGAAGTGTTTTCTGGTGCTGTAGCAGATGAGAAATGCTTTAATACTTTCAAAGCGCTGCGTTAAGTGTGCGTGGCATTATGGTAATTGGAGGGTCTGGCTTTGGGAGATAAAGCAGGAAGGTTTGGAATATCACTTGGTAGGCTGCTATCTCAGTGTAAGCTGTTATCACACTAACTCATTGCGGGGTATTAACTTGTCAGAGCTGGAGCTGAGGTACTTCAGGAGATGATTTCAAAGCACCCTTTGGATTTAGATGCATCAGTATTAAATCAGCAGGATTTAACCTCCTAAACCTTCAGTGCCTTTCAAAAGCTTCCTGTTTTATGTTTCACATCAGGACAGGGCACAGGAGTCAGATGATGGGCACACAAATGAGTTAGTGCAAGATACGTCAGGACGTAAAGAAGTAGTAGATGAGCTACTTTGCAGTAACAGGTGATGTTTGTGGTTTTATTCTGAGGAAGTGTATTGGTTCTACCTGTGATTCATTTGAAGGGGGGCATGTTTGTTGTGTGGTGACTGATAGTTACCATTATCACTATTTGTTAAGCCTATTTCCAGGCCGGCTCTGTAGCAACACGTGCTTGTTCCCAAATCCAGCCTGATCCTCTGTCTTTGGCAGAGCATATGCCCTGTCTGTGGCTCTGCCAGTGAAACATGCTGACAGGGTGAAGTCATGTTGGGGGACATCACTGAAAGGTCCTTGTCTTGCTCCTTTCCTCCTTGTGCTGCAGGAATTCCGGACGTGGCTAAGGGAAGAGTGGGGTCGGACTCTGGAAGACATCTTCCATGAGCACATGCAAGAGCTCATCTTGATGAAGTTCATCTACACCAGCCAATATGAGTAAGGGCTCCAGCTCTTGGTATTGAGGCTGCTGCAATTTCACAAGCACATTGGAGCATTTGTCCTGAAGATAAGGGTTTTCCATGGGCTCTCACAGCCCAAGGAATACTCTCTCTCTCCAGGCTCCATGCAGGGATACACAGTGCTTTCCAGAGGTGTAATTACAGCAGTAAGAACAAGGTTCCAAGTTCTGTACAACAAATATGCACAGTAAGGTGCTTTTGAGTCATTTAACTGTGTTTAATTGGAAGACAGGGCAAATGCCTGTGGTCCCAAGGAGTGTCTGCTTATTATCCATATTAGTCAGCAGTATCCTTTGTAGTGCAGAAATTATACAGTCCCTGAGAAACTGGGGGGTTTTAACCATCACTCCAAGCTTCTAATACCTCAGAACAGTTCAGAGTACAGCCACCTCACTGTAGCATATGTTTAAATATGCTTCACTCCTAGGTTTTCTGGAAATTCCAGGGAGTGAGGAAGTTTACTGTGACCTTGCTGCAGGAATTTCCTGGTGTGCTAAGGAGGATTGGGAGAGAAGTGAAGGGAGGGAGAGAGGAAGTGCTTGCAGAGATGTAAAGCAAAATCCACTAAGCTTGTTGGTATTGCTGAAAAGACAGATCCCACCTCTCTTGGCGACATCCTAAAGCTGCTGGAGGAGCAGAATGCCAACACATTCCTCATGGTGAGGGATTCTCCCTTAACCTCTCTCTAATGTTTTTGTTTTGCACAGCAACTGCTTGACCTACCGCCGCATCTACCTCCCCCCCAGCAGCCCTGACGACCTCATCAGGCCAGGGCTCTTCAAAGGCACCTACGGGAGCCACGGGCTGGAGATTGTCATGCTGAGCTTTCATGGGAAGAAAGCCAAGGGGACTAAAATCACTGTGAGTGCATTTCCCTTTCTCTCAAGTGCTTGTTAAAGTATTCTCAATGCTATGGATGA